>NC_077230.1:199790541-200508666 GCF_027887165.1 Monodelphis domestica
ATTTCTTTTTGAAATCTTATTATCAGGCACATCAGTTTTCTCTAACTTTCTAAAAAGTCTCACAGGAGGAAGAAGAAAGCAGAAAGAAAATGAAGTTAAAATATTTAAATTCAGAAAAATTACTGATAGAGTGGAAGTGCCAAAACACTTCTTTTTTTTCTGTCATATTCCTCATCTTCATTATTTCTTCACAGCCAGGTTGCACATAGACAAAGATAAAACAACTAATAGAATCAGTTCAGAAAAAAAATAAATATGTCAAGTCAAATTACTCCCCAAACTGGTATATTGAATTCATTTCTCAAATGGTTATTTTGATATTCCAGAAACACTCTCCTCAATCCAGTTTTCAATCCACTTAATTTATTAACTTTCTATCCATTTAAACTTAACATTTCCTAAAATTATTTGATGTTTGTCCACAAATATAATAAAAACCTAATCTATCAGTATGTATATGAACATGGAAGTCCCAAAGAGATAAAGCAAGGCAATAATGATTCTTCTGTCTTCTAAATTAGAATCAGGGGAAATAAAGCTCAAAATATTAAGAAACAATTGAAATATGTTATGTTATTAAGACTAGATATTTCAAAGTAATAAGAAAAAAAAAACCATGATCTCTAGAACAACATAATTTTCCAGATGAAATTTTAACAGGGATGTATGATAGAAGGACATATCCCCAAATCATAAAATTACAATTAGAAGAAAGGAACCTTAGATGTCTTCTACTCCAATTCTCTAAGTTTATACATAGGAAAACTAAGGCCCAGGAGTAATTGAAGCTACTACCTCAAAACTACACAGAACAAGTAATAAGGCCATAATTTAAATTCAGACATTTAAGTATCAATTTCATTTCTCTTTCAACCACTATATGCTGCATGGAAACTGAGCCTTCTAATTCAAACTTAGATTTTATTGGTTTTTCTTCCTGCCATATGCAAGTGCCAAAATGATCTTCTGAAAATTGAGATAGGACCCTATCACCCCCACCACCTCCAACAATTCCCTATTGTCCCTAAGATACACTATAAATTCTCCATTTGACATTTTAAATTCTTCATGTTGTCATTCATTTGTTGACTATTCATGTCTCTATATGTGGGCTTATTCCCCTGCAATCCCAGGTTCACATGTTCCTTCTACACAAAACCAAATTCCAGCCCAAAGGAAATCTCATCCTTCTAAAGAAACTCATCTTAGTCAAACTGATCCACAGATACCAAATTCAAGTAGAGACCTGTTTCCTCTAAGAGAAGAACCTAAAATAGGACAGAAGGGGGAAGTGGTGACTTTAAGGCACAATATACCATTTACTCCCCAAGAAATAAATGAATTTACACGAAATATCCCCACATATGAACAAGATCCCTTTCTAGTAACAAAAAAGATGAGACATATTTTTTCAGTATAATCTGTCTTACAAGGACGTTGGCAACTTGCTGCAGGCTTTTTTTAACTGAACGTGAGAAAAATAAAATAATTGCTCATATCAACAAAACCCAGGGCACAATGCAGCACATTGGACATCTCAGGATCCTGAATAGGACTATAACAACTCTGAGGATCTTTTACAACTATACCGTTGTAGAGAGGCCATCTTAACAGGAATGAGAAAGAGTGTGCAGACATTACAGATAAGTGGACAGAATTTGAAAAAAATTAAGCAAAATGAGGAAGAGACACCCTCCAGATTCATGGACAGAATAATTGAGTTTGGGGGTAGACATCTGGATTTTGACCTATCTAAAGAAAATAGCATAAGACAAGTTAGAAGGCTCTATCAATAACTCTTGCAAAGTGATTAGGGATTATTTTAGAACACATTGCCCAAGATGGCCAGAGATGGACCTTGAAGAATTGCAGAAAACAGCTATATATGTTTCAAAGGGAAAGAAAGAAATGGAGGAAGAAAATAATGATGTCATAGAGGAAATAAAGAAAGAATTGAGATGTTTAAAAGATAAGATGGCTAAAATGGAAAGTGGGCATGATAATCAACCAATGACACTTGCCCCTCTCCAGGAATCTAATTATCAAACCATTACCTGCCAAGTCTGTGAGAAGAACGGTCTCAAAATATTAGAGTGTAGAACTTTACTCAAGCTTATAAGAAGGAATATGCAGTTTAATAACAAATACAGAAATAATAATTATAGAAATAACTATAATAATGATAATGGAAACCACAATTTTAGGAATGATAACTATAGGAATAGATATTGGGAAAATGATAACTCAAACCAAATGACTCCACAACAATATAACTTAAGTGGTGCTTGTCTAAAAAATACTCGTGTGCTAATCCCCCTCAGGGGGGTGCCCTTCAAGGGGATGCCCAAGGAACTTCCCAAATACAATGAAAGTGTCCGGAGGGTAGAGGACTGGGGCACAGGAATCAGAGGATACAACCTTTGATTTTCTGGACCCTGATGTCCTATTACCCATTGTCCCTCTCCACTGCCCCCCTGTACAAATGAACCCCATATTAAATTTGCTGTGGAGGGACCTTGTATGCAAACTCATAGCCACAATAACTTGCTCTCCAGATTGTTCCTTATCATTGGAAGTACCTGAGGAATTTTAAATTTACTCCCTCTAATTCTCTCAGAGAGTCAGGAGGGGAAAGAGCATCCCACCTTTGTAATACCTGAAGATATACTGGAGTCTCTTTGGGCCACATTGTCTGCTAATGTAGGCTTGCTTAAGTAGGATGTTCCTGTGCAGATTAAAACTAAATCTAGCCTACCTCCTGCCATTCCTCAGGATCCCCTCTCAGAAGAGGCAATTGAGGGTATTACACCAGTTATTAACTCATTAATTAAACAGGGAATAATAATCCCTTGTAAATCTGAATACAACATGCCCATCCTGCCCATTAAAAAAACAAAAAGGGGGCCCAATGGCAAGCACATCTATAGATTCGTACAGGATCTGAGGACTGTGACCAACCACATTATAAAGAGGCACTCCATAGTTTCCAACATACATATGATATTTCTTCTATTTCTAGCACAACTACATACTTTACAGTAGTAGACTTGTGCTCAGTCTTCTTTTCCATAGCCATCCATGAGAACTCCAGGCATATCTTTGCTTTCACCTGGAAGGGTTCTCAAATACATGGATTTGTCTGCCACAGGATTACATGGAAAGCCCAAGTTTATTTGCACACATTTTGAGCAAAGACACAGATAATATAACATTTAAAAATAGCAAATTAATATGTAGATAATCTACTCTTGGCTTCAACAGACACAGAAGCATGTCAGGAAGATAGCAAACATCTTCTTTTGGAATTGCACAAAAGAGGTCATAAGATCTTGAAGTGTAAAGTTCAGTGGTGACTCCCTAAAGTAGAATATTTGGGATTCATCCTGAGTGCAGGTGCCAACTCTATTTCTCCAAATGAATTGAGAATATTCAAAATTTAAGCGCTCCTACCACTAAGAAACAGTTGAGAGCAATTTTAGGAGCAACAGGGTTTTGCAGATAATGGATTCCTTGCTATGGGGTAATTACTAAAACCCTTATAGCACTAACAAGGGATTCGGTCCCTGAACCCCTCAAATTAGAGCCAGAACATTTGTCAGCTCTATCAGATCTAAAATAAGGTATTCTGACTGCCCCTGCTCTAGGCATCCCAGATTACAACAAGTTATTTACTTTGTATGTACATGAACGAAGAGGGGTAGATTCAAGTGTTTTAACTCAGACTTTGGGGCCTTCTCAGCACCCAATTGCTTATTGTTCTGACCAACTGGACCCAGTAGCATCAGGAACACCACCATGTCTTAGAGGAGTAGCTGCTACAGCCTTACTAGTGACAAAAACTGTTGATCTAGTATAAGGATGTCCATTAACTATGTGCCCACATGAGGTAGAAGCATTGTTGCTAAGGCATAGAACACAGGCATCAGCAAATTACAAGGTATGAAATAACATTGTTAAATAACAAAAACATCACCTTGAAATTCTGTACAATGATTAACCCTGCCTCCTTGCTTCCAGATTTACCAACTTCAGGAGAACCATTACACAGTTGTGAAACACTAGTGTCCATGGCAGAAAAACTTCAAGATAATCTCTTGGACACTCCCTTAGACAGTCCAGATCTGGTCTTATTTACTGATGGCTCCCTTTTTATGAGGGATGGCATACGCTACACTGGAACTGCTGTAGTCACAGAATTTGCCACTAAGTGGTCAGCTCCACTGCCCTCTAATATTAGCACTCAAAGGGCAGAACTCAGCTCTGAAACACACCTGTATAATTGCCAAGGATAAAACGGCAACAATTTATACGGATTCTAGATATGCTTTTGGCATTTGTCACTCAGTTGAGATGCTATGGCTCCAGAGAGGATTTTTAACCTCAGCTGGAAAATCTACAGCTAATGCAGAAATTATTAATGAAGTTCTTTCTGCTCTCCAGCTGCCTAAAGTCCTAGCTGTAGTTCATTGCTCTGCCCATACAGGTGGCACTGATCTTGTCTCTAGGGGAAATGATCGAGCAGATGCCGCTGCAAAGCTAGCAGCCATACAGGGGCCTGAATTAATTTTAACATTAATAACCACTGATGACTTAAATTCATAAGTTTCCTATAATGAAAAGGAAGTGGGAAAATGGAAGAAAAAATTCAAAGCAAAACAGATTAATGGAGTTTGGGTGTCATCTGAAGGAAAACCCCTGCTCCCTAGAAGTTTCTATCACCAAATTTGCCAATCTATTCATAAAAATGGTCACTTTGGCACTGAGGGCATCATGGACTCTGTTAAAAGGGTATGGATAGCCAGTGGTATAACTACTATAGCCTCTAAAATGTGTTTAGCCTGCTCTACCTACCAAGGATAAAGCCAACATGCCTTTTGTGGCAAAGCCTTTTGTGGGCATCCTCTGGCTTACACACCTTTTGAGCATCTACAGATATATTTCATAACAATGCCAAAGGCCGGACATTACAAATTTTGTCAAGTCATAATAGATCAACTGACCAGATGGCCGGAAGCATTTCCTGTGACCTGAACTACAGTGTCTTTTGTTGCTAAGGTGCTTTTAAAAGAAATTATTCCTTGCTTTGGTCTGCCAGCACATATTGATTCAGATAAAGGAAGTCATTTTACTGATTCTTTCCTAAATCAAATATATTCTTGCTTAGGGATAACTCCCAAATTCCATGTTCCATATCATACCCAGAGCTCAGGCCAAGTTGAAAGAATGAAGAAAGAACTTAACACTATGATTGGCAAACTATTCACTAAAACACATTTAAAATGGCCTGAAATTCTCCCTCTGACCCTATTTTATGTTAGAAGCAGGCCTAGAGGAGACCTACACATCTCATCATTTGAGATGCTTTCTGGACATCCATCTGTACAGGCTAAGCCTTTCTACCCTGCATATACATCACTATTAGGGGGAGATACTACTATTGCTTCCTATAAACAGGAATTACATTACAAACTGCATGAACTCCATGAATCTGGAGCTGTATTACAAGCCGGATGACTAGACTTTACACTTCACGACCTGAACCCAGGAGACAAGGTGTATATCAAGAATTTCCAGTGTATTAGAGCAACTCAGCCTTCCTGGGAAGGGCCATTGCAAATATTGTTAACTAATTCAACATCTATAAAGATTGGAGAGAAGAACTCTTGGATTCATTGCTCACATGTAAAGAGAGCATCTTCTGTTGAGACTGATTGACTGTATCATATCACATGCATTAGAGATAATAATCCATTGACAAGCTGATATTGTTTTCAGGAACACATTGAATTCCTGATCCAACTCCCCCCTTTTTTATTATTGCTTTCCTTTTATTTTGATTAGAATATTTTATTTTTCCCCTTTTCTCATTTCTTGTACTTGAGGTACATACAATCAATATTAATATAAGTTTAATATGTATTTATATATGTGTATATATGTATATATATATATATATATATATATATATATACTTGCTATAATATTAATACATACCCAAACAGCTTTAGACTGTGGGAACCATTTATTGATAAATGTTATAGGACTGTGATTAATGTTTGTGTTATAAAATGGAGATTTGAACCCTAAACTTCAATCCCCAGAAGACCTTGGCATTTCCCAGAATCCTCTATAATCTCACCTGAGTCTCCACCTGGGCAAGATCACAATTAGTATTTAATGGGATCCTGCCTCACATGTGGTCTCTCTACTCAGCCATTGCAATGGTGTAGTAAGTAAGCTAACTGTAAGCTAAGCATTCTGAATTGGCTAATCAGCCATGGGCACATGGTGTATTTTCTTTATTCCTTCCTTGATTTTCTAATAATCTTTAATAAACCTCATGAAATATAATATTTCTATTACTAGAGATTAATTTAATTTTTACAGTTTTGGCAATCACTAGATCTGAATGAGAGCTTCTCATTTATTTATTTTATTTTTACTTTTTAAACATTATTTTATTTGGTTATTTACAAACATTATTCATTGGAAACAATGATCATTATCGTTTCCTCCCCTCCCCCTCCCACCACTTCTCCCATAGCCGGCTCACAATTCCACTGGGTTTCACATGTGTTCTTGGTTCGAACCCATTTCCATGTTGTTGGTATTTGCACTAGAGTGTTCATTTAGAGTCTCTCCTCAGTCATTTCCTCTCAGCCCCTGTAGTCAAGCAGTTGCTTTTCATTGGTGTTTTTACTCCCACAGTTTATCCTCTGCTTGTGGATAGTGATTTTTAGATCCCTGCAGATTGTTCAGAGACATTGCATTGTCCCTAGTGGAGGAGTCCATTACCTTCAATTGTACCACAGTGTATCACTCTCTGTGTACAATGTTTTCCTGGTTCTTTTCCTTTCGCTCTGCATCACTTCCTGGTGGTTGTTCCAGTCTCCATGGAATTCCTCTACTATATTATTCCTTTTAGCACAATAGTATTTCATCACCAACATATACCACAATTTGTTCAGCCATTCCCCAATTGAAGGGCATCCCCTCATTTTCCAATTTTTGGCCACCACAAAGAGTGCAGCTATGAATATTCTTGTACAAGTCTTTTTCCTTATTATCTCTTTGAGGTACAAATCCAGCAGTGCTATGGCTAGATCAAAGGGCAGACAGTCTTTTCTCGCCCTTTGGGCATAGTTCCAAATTAATGTCCCTACTTTGCCACATCCCCTCCAGCATTCATTACTTTTCATAGCTATCAAGTTAGCCAATCTGCTAGGTGTGAGGTGATACCTCAGAGTTGTTTTGATTTGCATCTCTCTGATTATAAGAGATGTACAGCACTTTTTCATGTATTTATTAACAGTTTTGATTTCTTTGGCTGAGAACTGCCTGTTCATGTCCCTTACCCATTTATCATTTGGCGAATGGCTTGGTTTTTTGTACAATTGATTTAGCTCTTTGTAAATTTGAATAATTAAACCTTTGTCAGAGGTTTTTATGAAGATTGCATCCCAATTTGATGCTTTCCTTCTGATTTTAGTTATATTGGTTTTGTTTGTACAAAAGCTTTTTAGTTTGATGTAGTCAAAATTATTTATTTTACATTTTGTGATTCTTTCTATGTCTTGCTTGGTTTTGAAGTCTTTCCCTTCCCAAAGGTCTGACATGTATGTTATTCTGTGTTCGCCTAATTTTCTTATAGATTCCTTCTTTATGTTCATGTCAGTCACCCATTTTGAATTTATCTTGGTGTAGGGTGTGAGGTGTTGATCGAATCCTAATCTCTCCCACACTGTCTTCCAGTTTTCTCAGCAGTTTTTATCATTTTCTGATATGGGATTATTTAAGAATTCTATTTCTTCTTCTGTTAGTCTAGGCAGTTTGTATTTTTGTATATATTCATCCATATCGCCTAGATTGCTGTATTTGTTGCCATATAATTGGGCAAAGTAATTTTTAATGATTGCCTTGATTTCCTCTTCATTGGAGGTGATGTCCCCCTTTTCATCTTTGATGCCATTAATTTGCTTTTCTTCTTTCCTTTTTTTAATTAGATTGACTAGTACTTTGTCTATTTTGTTTGTTTTTTCAAAGTACCAGCTTCTAGTCTTATTTATTAAATCAATAGTTCTATCACTTTCAATTTTATTACTTTCTCCCTTAATTTTTAGGATTTCTAGTTTGGTTTTCTGCTGGGGGGTTTTAATTTGAGCACTTTTGAGGTTTTTTTTTTTTAATTTGCATTTCCAATTGATTGATTTCTGCTCTCCCTAGTTTGTTAATATATACACTCAGGGATATGAATTTACCTCTGATTACTGCTTTGGCTGCATCCCAAAAAGGTTTGAAAGGATGTCTCGCCGTTGTCATTTTCCTTGATGAAATTATTGTTTCTGTGATTTCTTCTCTAACTAAACGATTTTGGAGTATCATATTGTTTAATTTCCAATTAATTTTTGATTTGGTTTTCCACGTACCGTTACTGATCATTATTTTTATTGCATTGTGATCTGAAAAGGCTGCATTTATTATTTCTGCTTTTCTGCATTTGTATGCCATGTTTCTGTGACCTAGTGTATGGTCAATCTTTGTGAATGTGCCTTGTGGTGCTGAGAAGAAGGTATATTCCTTTTTGTCCCTATTTATTTTTCTCCATATGTCTATTAACTCTAATTTTTCTAAGGTTTCATTCACTTCTTTTACCTCTTTCTTATTTATTTTTTTATTTGATTTATCCAAATTTGACAATGGTTGGTTCAAATCTCCCACTAATATTGTTTTATTGTCTATTTCTTCCTTCAATTCTCCTAGTTTCTCCATTAGAAATTTGGGTGCTATATTATTTGGTGCATACATGTTGATTAGTTTTATTTCCTCATTATCTAAAGTCCATTTTCACAAAATATAATTACCTTCCCTATCCCTTTTAATCAGGTCTATTTTTGCTTTGGCTTTGTCAGATATCATGATTGCCACTCCTGCCTTCTTTCTGTCAGTTGAGGCCCAGAAGTTCTTACTCCATCCTTTAATTCTGATCTTGTGGGTCTCTACCCTCCTCATGTGTGTTTCTTGAAGACAACATATGGTAGGGTTTTGGATTCTAGCCCATTCTGCAATTCGTCTATATTTTATGGGTGAGTTCATCCCATTCATGTTCAATGTTATGATTGTGATTTGTGAATTCTCTGGCATTTTGATATCCTTCCCTAATTCTAACCTTTCTTCTTTATCTCTAACCTGTTAATCCAGTGATTTACTTTAAATCAGTCCCCCTTGTCCCCTCCCTTAATATGTTTCCCTTTCTAGCCCCTCCCTTTTTGTTCCCTCCCCCTCCCCCCTCTCCTTCCCTCCCCTTTTGTTTTCCCTCCCCCCCTTTCCCCCTTGGTTTTCCCTACTCCTTACCCTTGTTGGGTAAGATAGAATTCAAGATCCCAATGGATCTGGATCTTCTTCCCTCTCAGAGTTGATTTCCCTGAAAGTAAGGTTTAAGTGAAAACTCTCTTCCTCTCCTTCTTATAGGAGTTTTCTTCCCCTCCCCTTCCCGTGTGAATCTTTATGTGAGAAAGATTATTCTATTTGATTTTTCTTTTCCCCCTATTTACACATTACTTTTTCCATATATTAATATATATAGATTGATATAAATGCAGTCCTTATAGAAGAGAGCTTGAATAAATGAAAATATAACAATTTTCTCCTTTTCCCTTTCCTTCATATTAACCTTTTCAGGTATTCCATGCTCTTTGTTTTTCGATATCGAACTTTCCACAGAGCTCTGGTCTTTTCTTCGTAAAAGTTGGAAATCTTCAATTTTGTTGAATGCCCATACTTTCCCTTGGAAGTATATAGTCAATTTTGCTGGATAGCTGATTCTTGGTTGAAGACCCAGCTCTCTTGCCTTTCTGAAAATCATGTTCTGTGCCTTATGATCATTCAGAGTGGAACTTGCAAGGTCTTGTGTGACCCTGATTGGCATTCCTTTATATCTAAATTGTCTTTTTCTGGCTTCTTGTAAGATTTTTTCTTTTGCTTGAAAGCTTTGGAATTTGCAATTATATTCCTGGGAGTTGTCTTTTGGGGATTAAGTGTAGAGGGTGTTCTGTGAGCTCTTTCAGTGGTTGTATTGCCCCCTTGTTCTAGAATCTCTGGGCAATTTTCTTTGATTATATCTTGTTTTACAATGTCAAGTTTGCTGTTTATTTTTGTTTTTTCTGATAGTCCAATTATTCTTAAATTATCTCTTCTTCCTCTATTTTCCAAGACTGTCACCTTGTCAGTGAGATATTTTATGTTTTCTTCTAATTTCTTGATCTTTTGGCTTTGCTTTATTGATTCTTGCTCTTTTACCTGCTCGTTGTCTTCCACTTGCCTATTTCTGACCTTTAAAGCCTGGTTTTCCCTTTCAGTTTGGTCTAACCGGTTTTGTAGTTGCGTGAAATTATTTTGCATTAATTCCCTGCTTTTCCTGCCAGAAGGCTTCCATCTTTTTGATCATTTTTGATTGAAATTCTTTAAAAGTTTGTGGAGAGTTTCCATTTCCTTTGGAAGATTTTGGCGCATTTGCTTGTGTTTCCTCTTCTATCTCCTCTACATTTTGTACTTTTACTCCATAAAATGTGTCCAAAGTTTCTCCCCTCTTGTTTTTCTTGTTGTTTTGAGGCTTTTTTGCTTCTGTGCTGTTTGCCATCTCTATCTGAGTGAGGGGGGCCAGCTCTTCTGTTATCTGTGTGGTGTTCAGTGGCTTTAGCCCCAGGCAAATTATCTGTCTTCCTCAGGAAGCCCGGAATTGCTGGTGTTTCGGTGTTTTGGTGTTAATACCCTCCTCAGTTCCCTCCCAATGCTTCTCTGTTGCCTTACTTCTATGCTCTGCCTCATTTTTTTATTTAAATGAGATTGCCTAAATGATGCTTTTAAAGCAACGTTTCCCTGGCCAAGATTTTTTCACCTACCATCTCAAAGCTGTTTCTGACTCAGCTCGTTCCAGCCATCCTCTCCTGAACTTCTTGATTCACCTCACTCACCTGGTCCCAGCCCTGCCCACCTGGCTCCTGTTGCCTGCTTCTGCACTCCAGAAATCTGGACCTGCTTGACCCAGATCACTCTCTCAGCCCTAGCTCCAACCCTGGCCCTAGAAACTCTCCTTCACCGCCTCAGGCCCAGCCCCAGGACCCAGGCTGCTGGTAGCTGCTCCTGTTTCTTTGGAATCAAATACCAGCTAGTAAAAATGGGGGTGATCTTTCCTTAGGCTACAATTAGCCTCCACGTGTTGGCAGGGGATCAAATGGGGTGACAACGAGGAGAAGGAAGAGACTTTTCCAAACAGGAATTTGATTACAAGCATGGCATATTTCAAAGAATATCTTTTGAGTGCACTGATTCTTTTATTTATCTCACCTGAGATTCAAGAGAGAAATTCATCTCCCTGCAACTCTTTGGCCCAATTTGAGATTCCTACAACCCACCCTCACTATGGGGAGGGCAGCTCAGTGGCTCAGTGGATTGAGAGCCAGGCATAGAGGCGGGGGGTCCTGGGTTCTAATCTGGTCTCAGATACTTCCTGGTTGTGTGACCCTGGGCAAATCACTTGAACCCCATTGCCTACCCCTTACCAATCTTCTGCCTTCTGACAATAGGCATCTAAATGGATAATTTTAAAAATGAACTTTAATGAGACTAGAGGTTATATATTTTTAAGACTTTTCAGACTCCAATGTTTTATTTAAAAAATCTCTGTGTTTTATTGCTTTTTACTGATTGTTTTGTTTAAGATTTAATTTTGTGCTTTTTAAGTTCATATATTAATGTAGTCAATACTATTCTGTTACACTGTATCATTTTAATATATTGGGTTTTAACTACTGTATATTCTGTTGTTTTTCCCTTATAACTACATTGAACAAATATTATTGAATAAGCCTATTTAAAAACAGCCCATTTTCTATTTTTGACTTTGTAAATTGTCACATAGAGGATGGATGGACTTTATAAAAACTGGTTACAATTTTATAACAACCTTTGGAAAATTCAATGAGCTAAATATCTTACATTGATTTTAAGGGGTCTTTTAGACATGATTTTTTTCAACAACTCAATAAGGTCCATTTTTAGTAGCTGAAGTGAAATACAATTATAATACCCACCTCCCACATTTATAAAAATGTGAATGGATTGGACATCACAGTCTCATACCAAAGGAGCTGTGAAGTTAATCCCAGGGCATTGTACCCCTCTGGATGACTCCCAAAAGAGGAGCATCTCTCATTTATAACTCTTCAGCTCACTTTACCCAACATCAACAGTACAGAGGTTTGAGTTTTTCCTAGACTCCTCTGCCACATTTTTTAATGATATCTAGATTTTGTGATGACGTTCTAGAGCCAAATAAGTTTTACTTTGTTTAAAAATATGTTTGCCAAGGTTGAAACATTGCTACACCTGAAAAACTTGTGACAAGTATTCATTTTCTTTAAATGTCATACAGCAGACTGATGTAAAAAATGATAGTGGTTTTTATTTGCTATTGTAATTAGTTGGGCTATTGAGAATTTGGGGGATATCTATAACTACATATTTGTACTAATGTTCTTTATTTTAAAAAAATGTTACCTTGTGAAATTCATTTGCTTGTACTCACAGCGGATCATAGCCAGGTATGAAGAAGAAATGGATCTCATTTTGGTGAGAAACCTTATATTATACATTTCCTTAGCGGACACAATGTGTCAATGATTGTAAGCTATATTTTTGAATTAAAAAAGTCTTTTATTATTATATTTTGCTTGCATGTGCAATATACTATTTCAGTTTTTTTAATTTTTTCTCTCTTTTTTATATTTGAAGCACATGTCACCAGTATTTAAGATTTTCTTGAACTTTATTGATTTATCAGTAATATAAGTTTAAAATATATGTGCTATAATGTCAATGCATGCCCCAAAAGCTTGAGGTTATAAAAATGATGCCATTAATTTTTTAAAAAGAAAATTTATGGGACTTTGCTTAATGATTCTGTCTAATTACAGAACAAGAACCATTGCACAGGTCCAAAAAAGCACAAAGCTAAACCTGAATTGTGCCAAAAGAACCCACAGGTCAAAAAAGAAAGAAACCAATCCTGGTAGGATTGATGCACTTCTAAGCCAATACAAAGGGCTTGAACCTAGTGTAAGATTTGAGGTTGCAACGCTTAACATACATTAAGACATAGGCCTTCCTTGTATCCACACTCTTTGTGCAAATACTTACAGACAAGTACCAAAATTTGGCTCTTATCTGGGTCCTATAATCTAGTCCCTATTCTGTCTTTCATAATGTGGCAACTTTCTGTAGTCCTGGCTACTGACTGGGTAAATGCTTAATTGCTTATATCATTTTAATTGGGCCCTGATTCAAGGACCTGTTATAGATTTATTTTTCTCTACTTGGAATTTTTACACATAAGACTTTGATAGTCTAGATTTCATCCAGAAATTACCTTTTTAATTGTTTTTTTTCTGATATTTTTTATTTCTCTTACCAATTGATTCATATGCCTCATAACTCAGCCATACATCCCTAAATGATCCCTGTGTTTTTCAATCACCCTCTTTCGGGGAAATGTAAAAATTATTATTTTAAATTGCAAAGTTTAAATTCCTTGAAAGAGTAATTTTAGGTTAAGAAACATGCTACCTCTCCGAATTCAGAAACTGAACTGTTTGGAGAAGACACCATGAAGATGACTACACAGACCATAAGCTACACGAGAAAGATTAAGAATGAACTTTGGGTGTGGTTGATTGAACATTTATTTGTATGTATACTTTCATGCCAAAGGGGACTGCTCCCTAACTGGCTTTTTGTCAATGCATCTAGCAATTATTGGTTTTGTTCTCATTTCCTCTTATCCTCAAATTGTTGTAATTTCAACTTTGGTATGTTTATAAGACCCAGAGGAGAGACTAGTCTTCCTCGGGCCTTGGGAGGGGGGGATGATTGTAAAATAGAGATTTGAACCCTAGGCTTCAATCCCCAGAAGTCCTTGGTATTTCCCTGAATTCCCTATAATCTCACCTGAGTCTCCACTAATCACAATTAGTATTTAACGAGCTCTCTGCCTCACATGCAGTCTCTCTACTCAGCCATTGCAATGGTGTAGTAAGTAAGCTAAGCACAGGCATTCTGAATTGGCTAATCAGCCATGGGCACGTGAGGTATTTTCTTTATTCCTTGATTTTCTAATAATCTTTAATAAACATCATAAAATATAATATTTGTATTACTAGAGACTAAATTTAATTTTTACAGTTTCTGATTCTAGGAATCAGGATCAAAAAGGAGCACAGACTTAACCTGAATAGTGCCAAAAGAGCACCCAGGTTAAAAAAAAAAAAGAAAGAAAGAAACCAATCCTGGTAGAATTGATGCACTTCTAAGCCAATACAAAGGACTTGAACCTATTGTGAGACTTGAGGTTGTGACGCTTGACATATGTTAAGACGTAGGCCTTCCTTGTATCCACTCTTTGTGAAAATACTTACAGACAAGTACCAAAGTTTGGCTATTATCTTGGCTCCCTCTATCCCTGAGAATAAAGGAAAAATCAGATGAGGGAATGACACTTCCCAATCAAAATAAAATTCTAGTTCCTTTTCTTCTTATAGTATGGCAACTTCCTGTAAAGCCTTGGCTGCAAATGGGTTAAGTGAAATATTACTGCATTCTGTCCTACAGACTTGTAGTATAGAAATTACTTTAAATTGGACCTATACAAAGGCCTATTATGAATTTATTCTTGCTTACTAAACATTTTATATACATAGATTTTGGTATTTTGATTCTGATTTAGAATTTTTTTCTTTCTCCCAAAAATTTAACTTTCTTCCATTTTTTCCTTTTTATATTTTTTGTTTTTGTTTTTACAGTTCTTTTAATAATTGACTCATATACACCCATAATTCAACCATGCATCCTGAGCTGAACTGGATGTTTTTTAACACCCACTTCAGGGGGGGGATTGTATTTTAATAAAAATCCAAGATTTTGAAATTTTTTGTGTGAGAAAGTTCTTCAAGGAAGAAGCTTGATAACTCTTAAATCCAGAGAATGAACTATTGCAGAAAGATGCCAGAAAACCTACACTACATCAAGAAGATCAAGAATGAACTTTGGGTGTGGTTGATTGAACTGAAGTTTGATTGAACATTTATTGTAAATGTACACTATTATGCCCCTAATTTGTCCTTTTGTCAATGCACCTAGCAAAACATTGGTTTTGCTTTCTTTCTTTTCTATTCCTGCCTAACTATTGTAATTTCCTCTTAGAAAAATGAATATTGTATACATCTGTAGTTGAAAGTGCTTTAGGACTACAAATGATTAAGTTAAATGATCAATGGGGAGAGTAGTCTCCTAATGATCATCAGGGGGAATTGTGAATTTTAAAACTTTTCCACCCTACTCAGACCTTACTTTAGAAGATTTGATTTAGCTATTTCCTCATTTGTAACAATGAAGATACTTGGTCTAACAGACTCAGGTCTTGGGAACTCTACATTGCTCCACCCTACTTAATTTAACAAGGCCAGGAATGTCTGTACCCATACTCAGGGATTAAGTATCTAAGAAGATGGCCTTCAACAGACATGTGCAGAAACAGCTGACAGACCCCTGGGCTGTCCTAAGTCAAGGTAAGCTATCATTGGTACAGATGAGAAGCAGGAAAGTGACATAAAACCATCTATATAGGGCACGTCACTTCCTCTCTTGGCCCTCTTTCCCCAGAGAGGTGGCTCTGGTTGGCAGAGTGCTAAGAGTTCTGACATCTTGGCGTGGTGGCAGCTATTTGTCTGGGTTTTGGTGGTGAGTTTTCCCTTGAGCTGATTCAGATTCAGGCATCTTGGCTGAGCCCTCTTTGAGTTCAGGCTTATTCCTTCCTCCTTTACTCTCCAAAACCTTAACTTCCTAAAACCTCTGGTCTTCCTCCTGGTACAAGCCAGGTGGGAGAAATCCTACACCCTTTCCTTCCTCCTTCTTTTTAATTTTTTTCTACTATAGTAATTAAATCACCATAAATTTCCAGCTGACTTGGGTATTTTTTTTATTTGGGATATCCATGGCAAACAATGTAGTTTAGGTCACAACACTAAGATTATCCTTTACAATTGGCAAAGAAACTAGAGGTTTTTGCCATTTACAATCCAACTCATTTTACAGAGGAGAATGCTAAGGGAAACAAGGTTACATGACTTGGTCAGGGTCACACAATTATTAAATGATCAAGGTCAGATTTGAACCCATGAAATTGAGTGTTGCTGAATATAGGCTTAGCAATCTATCTGTTGCACTAACTAGTTGCCCAAACTCTTCCTGGTTATATACTACATCCCCAGTTTCCTTACTTATTATACTGCTACATACATTCTGGGCAGCTACATAACACCTAGGCAATATCATTTCATGGGACACATTGTCATATTCCCTTGTAGCATTCACGATGTTCCCAGGGGGAAAAATCTATGATAATAATTATAGCGTTTATGCCAACATGTTTGAGAATATGAAGATATTGAGAAAATATATTTATAATTAATTAATCAGTTTTCAAAGAACTATTAAATGCTTACTACATGCCAGGACAGGCAGCTAGTTAGCTCAGTGCATAGAATGTTCAGCCTGGTGTCAAGAAGACTCTTCTTTCCAAGTTTAAATCTGGTCTGAGACATTTTCTATCTATGTGACCCTGGTAAAGTCACTTAATCCTGTTTGCTTCTCTTTTCCTCACTTTTAAAACTGACTGAAGAAGGAAGTGACAAACCACTTCAGTATCTTTACCAATAAAACACCAAATGGGATCACCCAGAGTCAAACCCAATTGTAACAGCTGAAAAACAACAGCAACAAATATCTTATGGTCTAGCCACACTGTCCTACTTGCAAAATTTTTACAAACAATTATCCTTCTCCCCTACTTGAACCCTTTTCCCTGTGAGGATTAAACTTACTATCCAATACTCTGAGTATTAAATTTATAAGATTTATTAACAATAAAACTTGAAGCAAAAAGAAACTAAAAGGCTAGAGAAACAGAGAGCTCACCAGCTTTGCAAGTGAAAAAGAGAACAAGGAAGGAGTCACAAAAACTTCTATACAACAGTGCAAGAACACAGGTAAACAGGGAAAAGGAATTTTGGGACAAGGAGAGAATTCTGGGAGATGGAGTCCAAAATTTCTAATTAAACATCACTAGTTGTACCCCCTATTTAATATGATCCCCCCTTATCTCTACCTCTTGAAGTTATTGGCTTCATTTAAGACTCTCTCAAGTATCCCATTCTGTAGGAAGCCTTACCTAATTCCCAAGGCCTCTAGGACCATTTTTCTGCAAGATCACCTTTGTTTGCTTTTTTATGGGTCTCATATAATCTTATGAAATGTAGGCATTGGGTGTCCCATCCACAAGGTAAAACATATTTCACATCACATAAAGAGTTAGTGAATACCTGCTCACTTTCTGGACTGATTGTCTCCAACCTTTCCTATCTCACTGGCAGCTTTAGATCCCATAGTTGGAAAACAACCACAAGACATATTGATATTCTCCAAAGATTCTAGGGGTATTTATGTCATGTGGATATATGCTCCTTTAATTCCCAAGCTCCTGCCAGTACATACTAGTATTCACCTTACACAAAACCAGTTATTTATAATGATGACACTTTTAAATCTTAAACATTAGAATTTATTTAATAATAAAGAAAATAATATCACAAATATTTATATATTAAAAGAAATACAAAAATAATAAATACATCACAATTCTGTTATATTCTCCCACCAATATATTCAACATCTGGGGAGGTAAAGTGGGTACACATAATAGAAATATTAAAGAGAAACATATAGGTGAGGAAAACCCATGTGCTATAGTTAATTCAAAAGTCAAAACTGCAGATTTTGAAGTAATTGGTCCATTCGGGGATACCTACATTACATGAAATCATTTCTCTGCTAAATGGTCACATTTTGACCTTTGCCAATCTCCAGCTGAGAAAATCTGGCTCTATTCTGAAATGATGGTACTTTTACAAACTCTTTCATTTCATAAGGGCCCTGAAAAAAGTATCACGTAGTTAATTTCCCTAACAGTTCCCTTTAAGACAGTGAGCTGCAAAGCTCATTAGGCAAAATTTCTTTGGACAATTCAGACAAGCCCCGGTATCTATTTACTCTCCAGGATTTTGTGCTTATTAGCAATCTTGTAGCAAAAAGAGTTTTACAAACAATTGTGGATCCTGTCTTTCCTTTCTGATTGTTTTTTTTTCCTTTATATCTAAGAAGGAAAGAACAAATATGTATTTCTGAAAGTTTTCATCTTCATCAAACTCCAAAACAGAGGAATCAAATACATACAGGTTTCAAAACATAACCAGAAACTATTTAACAAAATAAATAAAAATAAAGATAACATTGCATTTAATATTGTCAATATGTGACCTACAGGGATCCTACAGATTATTGAGTGATCTCTCTTCCAATTTAAGTTTGCCACCACTGCTCTAGATGTTACTAAAGAGCAATAGTTTAAAGGGAAGCTTATTCAGTAAGGCAGATTCAGTCTTTAAACAATCAAATACAGAATATCATAACTGAAGTCTACGAGCTAAATGCTCTAGTTGTCATGTTATTTTTTCTTCATTTAATTTTTTTCAATTAAGTGTAGAAAAAAATTTTGACAATTGTTTTTTGACAATTTAGAATTTAGATTTTCTTTCTACCCGCCCCCATTTCCCAAAAGCGGTAAGTAGTCTGACATAGGTCATTTAGTACTTTCATGTAATACATATTTCTACATTGCTGGTGTTATGACAGAAGACACACATCACACATATTATAGAAATCTCATGAAGGAAATATAGTCTAAGATGGCATGCTTTGATCTGCACTCAGACTCCAACAGATTCTACTTTGCTGATAGAATTTCATCATGAGTCTCTTGTGGTTAGCTTGAAGACTTGCTTTGCTGATAATAGATTAATCTTTCCCTTTGATCATCATATAATATTTCTGTCACTGTATACATTGTTCTGTTTCTGCTCATTTCATTCTGTTTCAGTTCATTTAAGTCTTTCTAGATTTTTTTAAACATATATTATTCATTATTTCTTAGGGCAGAATAGTATTTTATAATCATATACCAAAACTTGTTCTTCCAATACCCAAATATTTGCCACTACAAGATCTGCCAAAATATTTTGGGACACGTAGTTCTTTCCCCTTATTTCTGATGTCTTTGGGATACAGACCTAGTTGTAGTATTTCTGAGTCAAAGGGCATGTGTAATTTTGTGGCCTTTGGAGCCTGGTTCCATATTGCTTTCAAGAATGGTCATATCAATTCACAGTTCCACCAACAGTGTGTTAGTGTCCCTATTCTTTCCACATACCCTCCATCATTTATAATTTTCCTTTTTAGTCATGTGAGACAATCTAAAAGGTGGTAGGTGGTATCTCAAATTTGTTTTAATTTGCATTTAATTAATCAATAGTGAGTTAGAACAACTTTCATATGACTATGCAAAGTCTCTCTCTCCTTTTTTCTTTTCCCTGTTGACAGATGTTTCCATTTTGATGACCTGGTTCCCCAGTTTAACCTCCATTCTGTCCATGACACCCTCCTAAGCTCTCCCTACCCTAATACTTCCCTAAAAGGTCACATAGATTTCTATAACATTGTGGGTGTTATTCCCTCTTTGAACTAGTTCTGATGAGAGTAAAATTCAAACATAGCCAACCACTCCCCCTTTCTCTCCTCAACTGTATTTGCCTCTGAAATGCCTCTAAATGAGAGGTAGTGTACACCCTTCTACCTCTCCCTTTCTCTTCTCTCTATGGGTTCCTCTTTCCTATTTCTCCCCTTTTTTTGGATATCACTCCATATTATTTGACTTCCTTCTTTCTATTTATACTCCTATGATGATCAAAAATAAAGAAACAATAGAGAAAATAAAGAGAAAAAAAGTCTTTAATAAAGAAAAAATAACCACTTGGGAAAAAAGCCATGCTATTCCTCTACTCACTAGTTCCTGCCCAGAGTCCAAATTCAAAGGTCCTTCCCTGGTGCATGATTGGTCCTTTTATAGACCAATCCCATGCCAGGAATTAGGGGAGAGGGGGGAACCCTCCCTAGCATGGGATTGGTCCATTCACAGACCAATGCCAGACTGGGGAGTAGGTGGGAAGGAACCCTGGGGCATGCTGGGGAATTCAGTTGTTTTAAAACCCACACTCATTTTCATTCATCTAATAGTGATAAAGTTCTTAAGTATCTTATGCGTGTTAGGTATCTTGCATACTTTAATACATTATCTATCTCAAGTATAATAAATATCTTAATTATTTCAATTGTCACCTTCCCAGGTACAAATATACTTAATTCGATCTTATTGAAATGCTTAAGTTTTCATTTTTCCTTCTTATGCTTCTCATGAATGTTAAATTTTCTTTTTAGCTCTGCATTCTTGGTCAGGAAAATCTGAAATTTCTCTATTTTATTGTTTTGATAGGAGGATTATGCTCAGTTCTAGCGGTTAAGTACTTCTAGGTTATAGTCCCAGATCCCTTGCCTTTCAGAATATTATATCCCATGGCTTCTGGTACTTTAATATAGAAGCTTCTAGGCCTTGTATAATATTGACTGTAGTTTCCCAATATTTTAATTGTTTCTTTCTGGCTGCTTGTAGTACTTTTTCTTTGGCCTTGGAGTTCTAAAATTTGTCTATAATAGTTCTAGGGTGTTTTTTTTTTTGGCATCTTTTTCAGAAGGCAATAAATGGATTTTCTTAATTTCTATTTTTTCCTCTTGTTTGAAAATATCAGGGAAGTGTTTCTAATGATTTCTTATTACATGATATCCAGATTTTTTTTGAAAAATTTTATTTAATTAATTTAGAATATTTTTCTATGTTTACAAGATTCATGTTCTTTCCCTCCACTCCCTCCAACCTCCTCCAATAGCTGATGTAAAATTCCATTGGGTTTTCAGACTTTTTTTGATGATGGCTTTAAGTTAATCTGAAAATCTAAAGATTTTCTTCAATTTTTTTTCATATTTCTTGATTTTTTTCTCATTATTTCCTGAGGCTTCTATTGGCCTAAATCTGACTTAAAGAAGTTATTTTATTCCTTGAGTTTTGTGTTTCATTTTCCATTCAGCCAATCCAACTCTAAAGAATCACTTTCATCAGTGATTTTGTTTAGCCTCCATTTCCATTTGATTCATTTTATTCCTTAGGAGATTGTTTTCTTCAATGTATTTTTGTGTCTCCCTTTCCTTTTGGCCCATTCTACTTTTTTTTTTTTTTAGCAGTTTATTTCTTCAGTGAGTTCTTTTCCTAGGTGCTGAGTTTTTCTCTCAATTCTCTTATTATTTTTTAAACTTATTTTCAAGTTCCCCTAGGGGTTCTTTTGGGACCTGATATCCTTTCATACCTTCCCTTGAGATTTCATGAGTACCCTTTTTGATATTGTTGTCCTCTTCTGAGTTTGTATTTTGGACTTTCCTGTCAGTAAAATAACTTTCTAAAGTCAGGGTTTTTTTTTGTTTGTTTCTTTTTGTTTTTTTTTTTGGGGGGGGTTGTTTTCCTTCTTTTTTCTTTCCTTTTTTTTCTTTTTGTCATTTGTCCCATTACCTTATCTTGGCTCCGCTCACTCTGGCACTCTACTGCCAAGTTCCTTGCTGTTCCTTTAGAGCTGCAAGGCTCTGTACCATGTAAGAGTTTATAGGTTTCCTGCCTTTTCTACATCTTATACTTGTGTAGAGGTGCTTGGACTGTGCTCATTCCCATTCTTCAGCTTCCTTGTCTCTGGTAGAGTTGTAATATGCTGGGTTGCTTCATGTTCCACCAGTTCTTGCAGATACTGTACTCCCTTGGTTACTATTTCTACTTAACCCAGTGAAAAAAGGTTCCTCTAGCTTTCCTTTTTTTTTTAGGTGATTTATTTTCTTTTTGTGTGTAGAGAGGGAGATTGGGGGAGTGAAGAAGCATCCTTTACTCCACCATCTTAGTTCCCTCCATGCCTGCTTCTGATGTGGGCTAACAGTTGGGACAAAGGGGTAGTAATAGCAACTGTACTATCATACTCTGAAATTTTGCATTTCTCACTAGTTAACACTAAACATCAACTGCAACACCTGTAGTTTTAGCATTAATCAAATATGAATTATAGACTGTTCAATTCTCTACTGTGTAAATTAGATTGATAACATTCTATGCTAGACAGCATCTTTGTACCCATTCTGTTTTATTAATTGCTTATAATATACTTAGAAATTCATTACTTATAGTTGTCCTCCAAAGTACAATACCCCCTCCCCATGTTCCCTCTCTGGAAGAGTATCAAGACAAATGATGACAAGGTGATGACAAGACAAAAGATGACAATGGAGGAACCTCCACCTAAGTTTGGAAAGGGAGATGCCAGGTTCCCAGACCCCAATAAATATGCCAATCAGAGCTGCTTCACAATATCAGCTTCAAAGAGGCTACTAGCCCCTGGGCTTATCTATCAGTTCTGGGGCTACCTGATTAGCCCTCAGATATTTCACCTACTATTATACTTATGATATATACATATATGCTTATATATGTGTATATATATACATATATATATATGTATATATATATATAACTTACATGATAAATCACCTTTTAGTCAAATAAAATTATTTTCTTACTTTTGGACTGAACTGAGTTTGAGTATCCCATTCTTTGGGTGAGACCCTGCTACAAACTTGGGTGTTTTTCTTCCACATCACTTCCTATTTTATCCCAACAGCTGCAAGAATTGCATCCCTTTTACTCTTTCATATTTCTTTAATTGAGTTCATTTCCTTGCCATAGTCTTTACTATTATCAGTTCATTTTTAGAGCCTTAATGACTCATTTTTCACTTATGGGGTAAAAAGTCATCAGATCTCCCCTATGTAATAAATAATCATCCCTTAACCCACAAACATTTTTATAATTGTGCATTTTGTGCTCACTATCCTCTTAAGGCTTTAAATAATTACATGGAATTGAGCTAAAGAATCTTAAGACTTTATAGTCTAGATATTCCATAGTATTCCAAAGGTCTACTTTCTACATTCCATATATCTGACAACTTTGCTTCTTTATGTTTTAATCTTATCAATTTCCTTGCTCTTTAAACCATTAAATTGTTCACATATAAAAGAAGTATTACCCAACATTATTTACAAGGTGAATTGAATATTTATAGCATGCCACAGTTCATTTTTTGTCCTTTTTGCCACCAAATTTCTCACCACCTATCTGAATATTGCTTCTCCACAACCAAATTCCAGCAGTTATTTTTTTTTTAATTACACCAAAGGTTTTTTTTTTTCCTATTCTTTTCAGTTACTAGATTGTTTACCTATGAACATCTTATATTCTTTACCAGTTGATTCTTTTGAGGGCAGCTAGGTGCTACAGTGCATAGACTACTGCATCTGAAATTAGGAAGGCCTGAGTTAAAATACAACCTCAGCCATTTCCTAGCTGTGTGGTCCTTAGCAAGTCATTTAATGCAGTAAGCCTTAGTTCCTCATCTGCAAAATAAGCTGGAGAAGGAAATGACAAAACAGGTCAATATCTTTGCCAATGAAATTTCATGTATAATATCCTTGGAGTAACAGTCAAACACAGCTGAAAAATAACTGAACACCATTTTTTCTTTTTATGAAAAATATTTACCCTTTTTCATACTAAATTGTTCCTTATAGAACGGTAGCACCTTTTTGCTGATATGTATACATGTTTTCTCCAATACATAGCACAATGCCTTGCATATTGTTTTTGTCTTTTGTACTCAACTCAAAGAGGACAAAAATGACATCACTTATGATGTCTTTTGACATGTGCATAAATTGGACTTAAGTGAGGCAGAGGTACAAAATGTAATCAGATTCACTATGTCTTTTAGAGTCATCAAATGTCAGTGGAAAGACAAAAGTCAGACCACTATTTTATGATCTGGGATGCAGCAGATGATCTTGATCTCAGCAATATCTTTTTTTCCCCATTTGAATAAGTTTTTTTAGTCAATTTAGAACATTATTCCTTGGTTATAATAATCATATTATTTCCCTCCTTCCCCTCCACCCACTCTTCCCATAGCCAACATGCAATTTCATTGAGTATTACATATGTCCTTGACAGAACCCATTTCCATGTTGTTGTTTACACTAGGATGTTAATTTTGAGTCTACATCCCCAACCATATCCCCTCAAACCATGTATTCAAGCAGTTGTTTTTCTTTGGTGTTTTTACTCCTACTGTGTTTTCTCTGGATGTGGATAGTGGTTTTTCTCATAGGTTCCTCCGAGTTGTTCAGTGTCATTGCATTGCCACTAATGGAGAAGTCCATTATGTTCTCTTGTACCACAGTGTATCAGTCTCTGTGTACAATGTTCTCCTGGCTCTGCTCCTTTTGCTCTGCATCACTTCCTGGAGGTTGTTCCAGTTCCCATGGAATTCCTCCACTTTATTATTCCTTTTAGCACAATAGTATTACATCGCCAACATATACCACAATTTGTTCAGACATTCCCCAATTGATGGGCATCTCCTCATTTTCCAATTTTTTTACCACCTCAAAGAGCACACCTATGAATATTCCTGTGCTAGTCTTTTTCCTTATTATCTCTTTGGGGAACAAACCCAGCAGTGCTATGGCTAGATCAAAAGGCAGACAGTCTTTTAAAACCCTTTGGGCATAGATCCAAATTGTCCTCCAGAATGGTTGGATCAATTCACAACACCACCAGCAGTGCATTAATGTCCCAACTTTGCCACATCCCCTCCAACATTCATTACTTTCCTTTGCTGTCATGTTAGCCAGTCTGCTAGGTGTGAGGTGATACCTCAGAGTTGTTTTGATTTGCATCTCTCTGATTATAAGAGATGTAGAACACTTTTTCATGTGCTTATTAATAGTTTTGATTTCTTTAACAGAAAATTGCCTATTCATGTCCCTTGCCCATTTTTCAGTTGGAGAATGGCTTGATTTTTTGTACAACTGGATTAGCTCTTTATAAATTTGAGTAATTAGACCTTTCTCTCAGTAATATCTGAAGAAGCTCTAAGTGCTCCATAGCACCTGCTAGTGCTGCCTTCTTGCCATTGGAACAAAGTGTTCTGTTCTGCCCTTTATGTCAGGGGGAAGTTTTGCATTCCTGAGATAATTACCCTGATAACTCATTTATGGGTTTGAGAACTTTTGGGTTACACTCAACCTGATTCAGCCTATATGCCAAAATGGTTTACCAAGGTTTGGCTTCTAAGTCACAGGTTAGAGTTAAGTAGACACCAAAGGAGGAAAGCATGACTGAAAAAGTCTAATCCGCCATCATACTAGAGCCACAGTGACAAATCTATGGCACGTGCTCCAGAGCGGGACACTCAGAGCCCTCTCTGTGGTCATGTGTGTGGTCACCCCAGCACAGTTTGCCAGAGTTCATTACTAGAAAGCCAGAAGAATGTGGGGCTGTGCTGCTCTCCTCCCCCTCTCCATTGGTGCCTGAGGACATTCCTTACATCAACCACTCCTCTAAAAGGTTCACCATTACTGTTCTAAAGGTACTGGTCTTCCTTTAAAAGCCAGCATAATTTCAGTAAATCATGATAATTTACTTTCTTGATTAAATAATTTGAACACACACACAAACAGGGATTATTGAGGGAACTTTTATTTATATTTGATTACTAAAAACTGGAAAAAAAGGAATGGATATTTATTCCTTTTAGTTCTTAGCAAGATAATGGGAAGATATTATTTCTATTATAATAGCCTATAACTGATCACACCTATTATGCATATCTCTAATAACTTTTGCCCATATACAATAAAACCAATCTTCTTTTCTTTATTGAAGGCCTAAGACATACTTAAAATTTGCAGAAAACTTGAGTTCTTTGCTTATTAGAAATTGCATACAGACTATATGCTGAAATAAAGATAAGGTTACTCTGGCATAGTCAAAAGATATAGTTTTAAAATAGTACTTTCATTTCAAGAAACAGAAGAAGAAGGTTTAATGGCATGGAACTGCAATTCATTGAGAGAAGATGGACATTTACATCTGCCAGCCATAAAAGTTTACAGCTGATTTTCAATGATCTTGCTGAACAGAAAATATCTCATTTCTTCTATTGATTTGCTGTATGTTTTTGATTCAAGTAAATAGCAAAAGAGCCTTTTTTAGGATAATAGCCTTATAGTTACATTTCAACAGGAAATAACACTTCTTTGTAAGTAGAATAATAATGGCTCCTTTGTAGTCCTAGAGAGTAAGAATCTGCTCTCAGATGTCCTTGGGTTAGACCACTTCATGCTTCAAAAGAAACATTTGGCTCTTAGCTGACTAGATCACTAAGGCTTTTATTATTTAAACTTATATTGCATTTTTAAGTAATAGCTTCAATAGTTGTCACATAATCTCTCACTGTTTCTCTGACATTGTATTTTGTAATGTGGAAATGGATACTTTTATCTGTAAACTACTTATATCTATAGATCACTTGAGAACTGAGTAGACTTGTGATATCTCGTAATATGTTATAGACATTGGATATTACCTATTCAGCTTTAGACTTCACTCTATGTAAGAAACCTGGCCTTATCTAAAAAGAAAATTCTTACTCAACTATGAAGTAAAAAAGCCCTTTATTAACATCTTTGCAAGGGCAGGTGATCAACCAGAGTTTGGTACAAGCATTCCCCTTGAGGGCAGGCTCAGCAGGATATATTCCCTAAGCCTTCCCTGTTTCTTCATTGGGTAAGAAAAATCAGAGGTTATAATCTATCTGAAGAAGCTAACTAACCCATTTTAATCTCTACCCTTGATTACCTTTCCTATTGAGAATCCTCTTTCCTGATAGCGTCTTTTCTCTTAACTCTTGGTCATAAGAAAGAACTGAGCTCTGATACAGACCTAGCTAAACTGGATTTTTGCTAAGTTTTTTTTTTCTTTTTTGCTCCTCTTAGGCCACAGTTTTGACCACAGGGTTCCTTTTGATTGACTGAAAGGAGAAAAATTGAGGTTGGGGTGAGGGCAGAAAAGGTATGACCTAAGTGAATTTGGTTGTAGATGTTGCAAAGTAGAAATCCTCATTTTTCTCACTTTTGAAGAAGCAAAATTAAGGTAGCAGCCAGAAATCTAATAATGAAAAATTATACACAAACACACAGATATAATTTTCTTTTCTTATTAGACACATATACATTTCCTTAAGAGATTTCCTATTACATATTATCTATATTAACTATAAATATATAGTATATTTAGATATACTCTGTTATTTATAGTGTATTTATACATATAGTATAGATATATATTTCTAGATCAGCTTCATTTATTCTTTGATCAATGAAAAAATTGTTAGATTGAATAGGTTGAAAAATTATTATAAAGCAAAATTATTCTACTTCTATAAAGAAAAAGTAAATATAAATTCAGAGTAGTGTTTCTTTTTTATTATTATTCATATCAATCTAGCTTTTCTGTATTCTAATAGAATAATAATAATAAGCCCTATTTGTAAAATATAGCAACTAGTTGTTAGGACACAAATTTACTTATATGAATATGAATACTTATATGAATACCTTAGTAGGTTATTATTTAATTAATTCCTACCTAAATAAGATGCTGTGTATATGAAAATCTTCTTTATACCTAAATATGAATTTTCATTGACTACAATCAACTAACTTAATAGATGCACTCATTTACTTAGATAGTATAATACAAACAACCACAAAAAGTGAAAAATTTAAATGATCAAGAAATTTGGTATACATTACATCAATTTCCTTCATTTCTTTCACTGAATCAACATAATCAGGTGATAGTTTTAGGCCTGAATTGTCTGATATCATTGAGGCATAATGTATATCATTTAAAATTTACTGAGAAAATACATAAGAGAAGAAACCTCAAAGACTTTAGTGTATATATATATATATACATATACATATATTTACACACATATAATATAAATTTAAGAAAAAATTAGATCAATAACCCATCTCTTCTCACATTACTTCCCAAGTACTATTAATAAATAACTGAAAACTGAATGTGTATATATATGTGTGTGTGTGTGTCTATGTCTACAAGAAGGAAAATCCTGAACTTTTAATCAAAATGAAGAACACATAATTATAAAACTTTACTTTGGTGAAGAAGTCTAAGAAAGAAGTTAGTGCCCAGGAGCCATTATCTAAAAAGTTAGCTAAATAATATGATATAAAGACACTCCAATATATTTTTTCATGGATCCTCACAAAAAAAGAAGAAAATAAATTATTACTAACCATTAAGAGGTAGCATGGTCAATGAGAAGAGTGTTGGATTTGGAGATAAAGATCTGAGTACCAATTCTTCAACATGTTGGCCAAGAGACTTTAGAAACATCATTTTAACTCTTTGAGCATCAGCTTCCTCATATTTAAAATGGGATAGAAATATTTGTGTTATCTATCTCATGGAGGTATTTTGAAGAGAATTGAAAAAACATTTTAAGACTTACTATGTGCACAGTAGATATTATTTATATTATTGAAGTGAACTTATAAAATTCTAAACTAAAATATTAACTTTAGAAACCATTATATGCAAAGTCAATGTATTTTTGTTTTGTTTTAACTTTCTTAAGGATTTATCTTTTCATTGGTCATTTTCCTTTTTAATATCTAGAGAAATGTAATGTCAGTAAGCATTTATTAAGTTTTATTTAATTTGTGTGTGTGTGTGTGTGTGTGTGTGCTAGGCACTTTGATAAGTTCTGTAGAGTGAGCAAATATCTCAATGAATCTATTTTTCTCTCCATTAGAAAATACATCTTTCAGTAATGCTTTGTTATTTTACCCTGCTAAGATGACCTGAGGATTTCATAGACTTTCAGAGTAGATCACAAATTCAGGTAGCTGCAAGCAGCTTCATATACAAATACAAATAACAACTCTGACTGTCTTTGATGAGATAATTAGCCTTAACTTCAGAGGGAATCATTGCCAGAATTAGTCAATGGGGAAAGTTTTTTCTTCATTTCTCTATTTTTTTCTGTCAGCCATAATACTTCAAAGAAACTATTTACAAAGTTATTGAGGGGAGTGTGACCTGCATCTATGGAGGAAGTGAATGTACCAATAAAGTCATTGATCTTTGAAAAAATTCAGGAAGTAGATAATAGATGTTGTCTCAGTTATGAAAAGGGAATGGGGAGTTGATTGTGAGCCATTAATACAGCCATTTTCTAGAAGGAAAACTCCAGGAAATTATCCCTTTTTTTTTTATTTACAAGTGCAGGGACACTTGGCTGTTAAAAGGAGACTACTTCAACTGCAATTTTAATCCTTATTTTGACAGAAAGAGCTGAAAGGAGTCTGATGGCCTGACCTGTGCTATAGCTGTATTATAGATGAGACAAATTAATAATCTTCAAGGAAGACCAGAACACTCTATTCACTGATCTGAGGAACAAAGAAAAAGGTATTATTTCAAGTGTTCTAAGCGACTCCATTTTATACAACTTTTTCCCTAGCTGAGTCTGTATATATAGGTAGGGAAAAGGTTGAAATATCATAGTTCTTTAGAAGTTTGAAGAATAATAACTGTTTAGGAATATGAAAAAGATTTTGGTTTTCCTGTTTGTTATTGCCTTTGGTTCTTCAGAAGAATGCATGTAATTGTCTAACACATCATCTCTCTTTCTGTCTTTATCATTTTGGAGGAAGTAGAAACTGAGGCTACAATTATAGGATATGGCCCTAGATGTCTGCTCTTCATGCAGTCTATTCTGTCATTATATATAAAACATGAAAATGATATGCTTTTGTACTACTAAAACAAAGATCTAAAAGATAATCCCATCAATTATTATTACATACACATGTATGAAAGAAAATCGCAGAATTTATGAGAAAATGTAATCCAAATATATTTTGCATGTAAAAAAAGACATTTAAAATATGAGCACTATAAAAACAAGATAGTTGGAGATCCTCATGGGCAAAAATAAAGTTTTATTGTGACTGAGAAATCACAGGCTAGAGGCATATAGGTTTTCCCCAAGTTCAAAACCTGAGATTCTAACTTTCAAATACAATTTTTTTTAAAGTTTCATGGCTGTCCCCAAGCCCTCCTACCTTAACACCTGCAAAAAGACTCCAAGAAGTCTCAGAGACCATTTCTAGAACTTCTGTTCTCCAAGACCATTTTTGGATCTCCCAGACCTCCTGTTTTCTGAGAATATTTCCTGAACCTCTTGGATCTCCTCATCTCTGTGACCCTTCAATGATCTTTTGTTCTCTCCAACTTCCTAAATGAACTGGTTTGCTTAGAGCCTCTTGTAAAATGAATACTCACAGTTATGATTAACAGAGTAGCTTAATTATGATTAATATGATAATGCTCACTGAAAATTAATCTAACAATACATATATTTGAAATTATAACTAATTTTCAACTTGAGACTACATTCTTAATCTGGTTACATATACAGACTCTTGTATGGGACCATACATAAATTCTTACCATAAATCCCACAAGGAATAAAACTAAAAGGATTCTTAAACTAATATAAATGAGGAACTGCCTAATTAAATGTCCTTCTTTCAGCACATATGGATGCAAAATAATTTCTAAGATAAATGTATTTTACTACAATGAAATTCAAACAAAATTACTGATTAAAAACTGTGATTTCAAATAAGGGAATGATAATGTTTCAGATAAACTGAACAAGAGAGACAGGGAAGTGTGATAAATTAAGTACTGGATGTGGAGTCAAGACCTTGATTGGAATCATATTTCAGATGGTAGCTGTACAGATCAGGGCCAGTCATTTATAATTCTTGGACTTAAAGTTATTCTATGAAAGTTTTTCTATAAAATTTTGTGGTTTCATTCAATGACCATAGACCTCTTCAGTCTTTTATCTTATGATCCACTGCAGTGTGAATAAACATAGATTTCATCTAGATAGGCAAAGGAAAACTGCATTTTCTTTAAAGGTACCATAGATATTGAAATGATATCAAATATACATACACACTTTTTATATATTAAATATTGATTTAAAGCATACAACCTAAATAAGTAAATAAAATAAACTGAATAGATAGATATTTAAAAGTTAGCAAGCAGTGCAGCTTAGTTAAAAGAGAACTATTTTTAGATAAAAGGAAGAATGACTTTTGGATTCCAGAACTGAGACTTATTAACAAAGGAAATTTGACTAAGACATTTTCTTCTTAGATTAAAAAGGATCATGTGATACCTGATCTTTTAGATTCCTGTCAGATCTAAATTTATGATGTATATGGTGATATCAAAGTTTCAATATCACCTGGGTGGTAAGGCAATAATTCTAGGTCACATTAACTTTGATTTCTTTGGATTTATCAAATAAAAATAATCAACATTATATCACAGAAATAAACAAGGTATTGAAAAATTTCAATTTGATAGGCCTCTGGTAGATATTAAATGACATTATAATTTTAAAATTGACTTATAAAAAGTCATGAAGATAAATTAAATATGGAAGACACAAATACTAACCAAACCAATTAAAATTGTTACTAAGTTGGGAAAATGAATAGAAGGTAAAGCTCCCAATTAAAACTAAATATCTGTGTATTCTAGAACATAGTAGATGATAGAGGAATCAGAAATATAAGGATAATAAAACTAAATCTAAATGCCACAATATATGTTATAAGGTGAGAACAACATGTAAGGTATTTCTAAACATTAAAAATAACAAAAGATTTCCCCAGAAGTTTTTATCAAATAGAATGATTTTGGTCCCCAAAGCTGCTATCTTTGGCTTTATCATAGACTGTCTTGCTGAGATCACTGTAAAAATGGAGACTTGAATCCAGGACTTCAATCCCCAGAAGTCCTTGCTCCACTTCCCCAGAATGCTTTGTAATATCACTGAATTCCCACATGGGCCAAGATCGAGAAGGGGTATTTAACCTGATTGGAAAGGGTTTGGGGTCTCTTCTCTTCCTGTCTCCACTGGCAAGCAGACGCGTCTCATGATGAGAGTGAAATTGAATTGGGCCTTTTGGCCTACCTGGAACATGCCTTTCTTACTTGTATTTTTCTTAAATTCTCAACCTTTAATAAAACTCTAAAAATATCATACTCCTTGCAGAGAGAACTAAATTTCTACTTGCACCAGCTTCCCCTAAATTTTAGCTCTTTACAGTCACTTACCACAAGTCTATTCCACTAATCCTCCTTTCTGTCTCTTAGCCAGTACCAAATTGTTTTGATGACCAATGCTTTATAGTATAATTTGAGATCGGGACTGCAAGGCTTCCTTCCTTTGCATTTTTTTCATGATTCTCCCTGGATATCTTTGATCTTTTGTTCTTCCAAATGAACATTGTTATGTTTTTTTTTTTTCTAATTCAGTAAAAAAGTTTTTGGGCAGTTCAATGGGTATGGCACTAAATAAGAAAATTAATTTGGGTAGGATTCTCATTTTTATTTTGTTAGCTCATCTTCCCCATAAGCAATCAATCTTTTCCCAGTTGTTTAGATCTAGTTTTAATTGTGTGGAGAGTGTTTTGTAGTTGTGTTCATATAGTTCCTGTGTTTGCCTCAGCAAATAGATTCCTAAATACTTTATATTGTCAAGGGTGATTTTAAATAGAATTTCTCTTTTTAATTCTTGCTGTTGAGATGTGTTGGAGATATATAGAAATGGTGATGACTTATGTGGTAGTATTTTGTATCCTGCAATTTTGCTATATTGTTGATTATTTCGACTAGATTTTTGATTGATTCTCTAGGATTCTTTAAGTAGACCACGATGTCATCTGCAAGGAGTGATTACTTGATCTCCTCATTGCCAATTCTAATACCTTCAATTTATTTTTCTTCTCTAATTGCTACTGTGAGTGTTTATAGTACAATGTTAAATAATAAAGGTGATAATGGGCATCCTTGTTTCACTCCTGATCTTATTGGGAAGGCTTGTAGTTTATTCCCATTACCGATGATGTTTGCTAATGGTTTTAGACATATAGTTTATTATTTTTAGGAAAGGCCCTTCTATTCCTAAACTTTCTAGTGTTTTCAATAGGAATGAGTGTTGTATTTTGTCAAAGGCTTTTTCTGTATCTATTGAGATAAGCATGTGATTTTTATTGGTTTACTTGTTAATATGGTCAATTATGTGGATGGTTTTTCTAATATTGAACCATCCTTGCATCCCTTGTATGAATCCTACCTGGTCATAATGAATAATCCTGGTGATGACTTGCTGGAGCCTTTTTGCTACTATCCTATTTAAGATTTTTGGATCTATGTTCATTAAGGAGATTAGTCTATAGTTTTCTGTCTCTGTTTTTGACCTGCCTGGCTTTGGAATCAGTACCATATTTGTATCATAAAAGGAATTTGGTACAACTCCCTCTTTGCTTATTATGTCAAATAGTTTGTATAATATTGGGATTAGCTATTCTTTGAATGTTTGATAGAATTAACTTGCAAATCCATCAGGCCCTGGGGGTTTTTCTTAGGGAGTTCATTGATGGCTTATTCAATTTCTTTTTCAGATATAGAATTATTTAAGAATTCTATTTCTTCTTCTGTTAATCTAGGCAATATATTTTTGTAAATATCCATCCATATCACCTAGATTGACATATTTGTGCGATATTATTGGGCAAAATAGTTTTTAATGATTGCCTTAATTTTCTCTTCATTGAAGGTGAGGTCTCCCTTTTCATCTATGATAATGTTAATTTGGTTTTCTTCTTTCCTTTTTTATTAGATTGTCCCGTACTTTGTCTAATTTGTTAGTTTTTTCAAAGTATCAGCTTCTAGTCTTATTTATTAAGTCAATAGTTCTTTGACTTTCAATTTTATTAATTTTTCCTTTGATTTTTAGGATCTCTAATTTAGTTTTCATCTGAGCATTTTTAATTTGTTCATTTTCTAGTTTTTTTTAATTTGCATAACCAATTCATTGACCTCTGCCCTCTCTAGTTTGTTAGTATATGAACTCAAGGATATAAATTTCCCCCTAAGAACTGCTTTGGTTGTATCCCATAGATTTTGAAAGGATGTGTAATCATTGTCATTTTCTTCAATGAAATTATTAGTTGTTTCTATGATTTGTTCTTTAACTAACGGATTCTGGAGAATTGTATTGTTTAATTTCCAGTTAATTTTTGGTTTACCTTTCCATGTACCTTTACTAATAATTATTTACATTGCAGTGTAATCTGAGAAGGTTGCATTTATTATTTCTGCTCTTTTTCACTTGTTTGCAATGTTTTTATGCCCTAATACATGGTCAAATTTTGTGAATGTACCATGTGCTGCTGAAAAGAAGGTATATTCCTTTTTGTCCCTATTTATTTTTCTCCACATATCTACTAACTCTATTTTTTCTAAGTTTCATTTACTTCTCTTACCTCTTTATTATATATTTTTTATTTGATTTATCTAGTTTGGATAGAGGAAGGTTCAGGTCTCCCACTAGTATAGTTTTTCTATCTATTTCATCTTGAGCTCCACTAGTTTTTCCTTTAGAAATCTGGATGCTATACCATTTGGTGCATACATGTTGAGTACTGATATTTCTTCATTGTCTCTACTACTTTTTATCAGGATGTAATTTCCTTCCCTATCTCTTTTCACTAGATCTATTTTTACTTTGACTTGTCAGATATCATGATTGTGATATCCTCCCTTATTTATATCAGTTGATGCCCAATAGATTTGGCTCCATCCTCTGACTTTTACCCTATATGTGTCTACCTTCCTCATGTGTTTTTCTTGTAGACAGCATATGGTAGGGTTTTGGTTTCTAATCCACTCTGCTATTCACTTGCATTTTATAGGTGAGTTCATTCCATTCACATTCAGAGTTATGATTACCAGCTGTGTGTTTCCCAGCATTTTGATTTCCACTCCTATTCCTGCCTTTTCTTCTTTCATTTTTTCCTACTACACTGTTTTATTTTTAATCAGTCCCCCTAATTCCCACCCTTATTTTACTTCCCTTTCTACCTCCCTCCCTTCTTATTCCCCTCTAATTTCCTTTATAGTCTTTTTATACTACCCTCTGCACCCTCTCCTTCCCTTGTACTGCTTCCCTCCCCACCAGTCCATTTGTTACCCTTGTACTTTCCTATAGGGTGCAAATCAATTTTCTGCCCCAATGTATTTGATTGATCTTCCCCCTTTAAGTCAATTTCAATGCATGTAAGAGTTAAGTATTTCCTATCTCCAAACTCTTTACCCTTCCAGTGTAATGATGTTCTCCTCCCTCCCACCATGAGCTTCTTAGTGACATATAAACTTACCCCCTTTTGTTTATTTCCTCATTTCTTTTAGTATTAACCTCATTTTAGCTCTAGTTGTATACACACACACACACACACACACACACACACACACACACACACACATATATATATATATATATTTATGCATTCATATATCTATATACATATTAAAGTCTTGGCATTTCATCCCATACAGTTTGTCACTGTTCCCTCTAAGTGTAATTCTTCTAGATGCCCAGGTGATAACATTTTTTAAGAGTTACAAATGACCTCTTTTCTCATAGGGATACATATCACTTTACTTTATTGAGTCTCTTAAAAAAAGTTGGGGCTTTGGGGGTTTTGTTGTTCTTTTTTTCCCCCTCTTTCTTAATTACCTTTGGATGATTTTCTTGAATTCTGTGCTTGGGCATCATATTTTCTGTTCACGTCTGGTCTTTTCTTTAAAAATTCTTGGAATTCTTCTATTTTGTTAAATGTCCATACTTTCCCCTATAAGAATATGTCAACTTTGCTGGGTAATTGATTGTTGGGTGTAGACTTCTTGGTGTCCAGACTTTTCCTTTTGTCATGGTCTTCCTGTAGACCAATGATTCTTAATTTGTCTCTCCTAGAACGATTTTCTAAATCTTCCTTTTTGTGAATGAGGTGCTTCATATTTTCCTCAATTTTTTCATTCTTTTGGTTGTATTTTGTAATGTCCTGCTGCCTTGTGAAGTCACTTGCTTCTAGTTGTTGTATTCTGGATATTAAAGGATATTGGATATCCTTTATCCATATCTGGATATTAAATATCTGGATATTAAAGACTGAATTTCTTCCCTGGCTTTTTGGTCATCCTTCTCCTTCTGGTTTAATTTTCTTTGGAGGCCATCTTTCATTTTTATCTGCCTCATCTTTCATTTCATTTTCTTTGCCTCATCTTTTGTCTCCTTTGCCTCATCTTTCATCTTCTTTGCCTCATCTTTTGTCTCCTTTGCCTCATTTTCAAGCTGATTAACTTTGGCTTTCAAGATATTGTTTTCTGTTTCCAGGTGACTTAGGTTACTTTTTAAGTTCTTTTCCCAGTTGTCTTCAGCCTCTTTTAATTGTGTTTTGAATTGTATTTTGAGTTCTTCCAAAGTCTGTATGTAATTCGCTGGAGTTTCTGTGTTTTTGCTTGATGTTCCTTCATCCTTCTCCATAACACTGCTGGGTTTGTGCCCCAAAGAGATAATAAGGAAAAAAAAAACTTGTACAAGAATATTCATAGCTGAGCTCTTTGTGGTGGCAAAAAATTGGAAAATGAGGGAATGCCCTCCATCTGAACTGAACTGACTGAACAAACTGTGGTATCTGTTCATGATGGAATACTATTGTGCTCAAAGGAATAATAAACTGGAGGAATTCCAAGTGAACTGGAATGATCTCCAGGAATTAATGCAAAGTAAAAGGAGACGAACCAGGAGAACATTGTACACAGATACTGATACACTGTGGTACAGTCAAATGTAATGGACTTCACCATTAGTGGCAATGCAGTGATCTTGAACAACCTGGAGGAATCTACGAGAAAAAACACTATCCACATTCAGAGGAAAAATTATGGGAATAGAAACACAAAAGAAAAAACTGCTTGAATACATGGTTTGAGGGAATATGGTTGGGGATGTAGACTCTAAATGAACATCCTAGTGCAAACACCAACAACATGGAAATAGGTTCTGATCAAGGACACATGTAATACCCAGTGAAATTGCATGTTAGCTATGAGCAGGGTGAGGGTAGTAGAGGGAGGGAAAAATATCATTCTTGTAACCAAGAAATAATGTTATAAATTGACTAAATGAATTAATTTAAATTAAAATAATGATTAAACAAAAAATAATAAAAGAGAAGGCATAGATTTATGAAGTGAATATAGAATTTTAATAGTTGCCAGGGGAAAAAATAATTCTTAAATATACAACTTGAAATTTAAAAATTTTCAAAATGATTTGTAATAAAGGAACATTCACAATAAATGGATATAGAATGAAGTAAATTATCTAAAGTAAATATAATTTTTCTCATCCAGAAAATTGTAGGGTTAAATGAATTGCATAAAATACCATGAAAATGCAATGCCTAAATGAACACATAGGCCATAAAAAAGCTTAACAACCCAATCTCAGAAAAGAAGAATTGAATTAAGTCACAAAAAATTAACTCACAAAGAAAATGAAAATGTTATATGCTAAAGAGATTTACACATATTATACACACACACAGCATATTAAAGAAACAACTTCTTTTGTTTGGTATACTTTCTTTCCAAAACGCAGATACCATACAAATACTTATGAAATAAAATATGATCCTTATTACTATGTGTGGATAAAGCAAAGAATATGAAATCTGGATGAACATTACAAATTGTTATCAAATATGTTAAAATTCTAATACCAAATGGAGTTCTCCAGAAGGAAATTTTCCCTCTCCTCTTTTCACTATATCACCTAGCATGGTTCATAGGACTGTGACCTATGCACTTGACCTGGACATGACTGAATTTGACCCAGATGTAAGAAGAAGGAATTAAAGGGATGATCCAGACAGTGTTCTTTCATTCTCTGTGCCCAGCCAGAATGGCTGTTGCTCGAGCTGACCACTGCAATTAACCACATGATGCTTAGATTAGGCTATAAATCTCTTATCTTTCTAAGCTATTTCTCATCTTTTATCTATCCAAGTGATTCTAATAAACTTCATTAAATTTAAGGCCAGTCTCAGAGTTTTAATTCTTATAGGTTTAGTGCAATATTAGGAAAATTATTGGTATAATTGTCCATATCAATAAGAAAACCAACAGAAGCCATATGGTTATCTCAATTGATGCAGAAAAAGTCTTTGACAAAATACAATACTAATTCTCATTAAAAATATTGGAATAACATTGGAATTAATGGCATATTACTTAAAATGATAAATATTATCTATCTAAAACAAGGAGCAAATATTATCTAAAATGGGGATAAGCTAGTAGTCTTCCAAATAATACTAAAAGTAAATAAAATATGCCCATTATTACCACTACTATTCTTATTGTACTAGAAACACTAGGAATAGGAATAAAAAAACAATTAAAGGATTTAGAATAGCCAATGCAGAAATAAAGCTATTACATTTTTCAGAAGCTAAAATGGTATATTAAAAAGTAAACCAAAACATTAATCCAAACAACTAACAGGAATAGCAAAGTTGCAGGATATGAAATAAGCCCACCTAAATCATGAGGATTTCTTTATACTACCAATGAAGTCCAATGGCAAGCAATAGAAAAAAGAAGTTACATTTAAAATCACTTTAACTATAGAGCATATAAAATATCTGGACATCTGTCTGCCAAAACACACTCAGGAACTAAATGAACACAATTATAAACACTTTTCATTCCCAAATAAAGTCTGCCCTAAACAATTGGAAAAACAATTGTATTGCTTATTGGTAGAATGAATCAATATAATAAAAGTTACAATTCTACTTAAAATAATTTACCCATTCAGTGTCATACCAATAAAACTACCAAATGATTATTTTACAAAATTAGAAAATATAATAATAAAATTCAGCCAGGAGAACAAAAGTTCAAGAATTTCAAAGGAAATAAGGAAAAAATATGAAGGAGAGATAGTCTAGCTGTACCAAATCTTGAACAAATATAAAGCAATAATAAGCAAAACATTCGGGCCCTGGCAAAGAAATAGGATATTGGATCAATTGAATTGCTTAGACACTCAATACTCAGTAGTACATGATGTAAAGAAGATATTGTAACACAAGATGGATTTGCAAGAAAAAGCAAGAGATTGGAATTTTGGTGAACCACCAATCAATCAGACCAAGACAAGATTCCAATAGAATCTGGACAGCAGGCAGTTGGGAAGCCCAGCAGCTTGTCTTCACTCTGCTTTCCTCTGACTGTTGGAAGGGGGCTGGATAGACAATTTTTCTCTTGGTCATTGATTGTTCACATGACTGAGTACTGAGAGGACTTTTGAAGTCTAGTTCAGAAGGAACTTAGTCAAACCTTTTTCCAGTCAATATCCCCCTTCAGAGAAATTAACTTTGTTTCCTGAGTTAAACACCTCGTGAAAATCTTCAATCAACAGGAAATTATAAGGAAGTTAGAGAAACCTATTTTCCTCTTTCCCCCTCCTTCTCCTGACCTCCTCTCCTTTTGTAAAAGTTAAATTAGTCTCTTGTAATAGAAATATTATATTTCATGAGGTTTATTGAAAATTATTAGAAATCAAGGATACAAAATAATAAACCCTCGTGCCTAGGACTGATTAGCCCATTCACATCTTACTCACTACATCTTGTCATGTCCAAGTAGAAGAAGAGAGACCCTGAAGTAGGTGTTACAGTCAGTTTAAATACAAATTATGATTTTGCCCAGGTGGGTACTCAGGTGAAATTATAGGGAATTCTGGGAAGTACCAAGAACTTCTGGGGATTGAAGTCTAGGGTTCAAATCTCCATTTTACATTATTCCCCTGAGGCCTGAGGAAGACTAGTCTCTCCGCTGTGGCTTGTAAACATACCAACTTTGAAATTACAGTAACTTGAGGATAAGAGGAAAACAGAACAAAACCAATGATTGCTAGACAGTGACAAAAAGCCAGTTAGGGGGCAGTCCTCTTTGGCATGAAAGTATACATACAAATAAATGTTCAATCGACCACATGCAAAATTCATTCTTGATCTTCTTGTGCACAGCTTGTGGTCTGTGTAGTCATCTTCATGGTGTCTTCTTCAAACAGTTCACTTTCTGGATTTGGAGAGGTAGCATGTTTCTTAAACTAAAATTTCTCTCTCAAGGAATTTAAACTTTACAATTTAAAATAATAATGATTTTACATTACCCCTCTGAAGAGGGTGATTGAAAAACGCAGGTATCAATTAAGGATGCCTAGCCGAGTTATGAGGTATATGAATCAATTGGCAAGAGAAATAAAAACATTAAAAAAATCCAAATAAAAAAGATAATTTCTGGATGAAATATAGAATATCATAGTCTTATGTGTAAAAATTCCAAGTAAAGGAAAAATAAATATATAACAGGTCCTTGAATCAGGGACTAATTAAAATGTCAATAGCCAGAACTGCAGAAAGTTGCTACACTATGAAAGACAGAATAGGAACTAGATAATAGGAGCCAGTTAGGAGCCAAATTTGAGATACTCATCTGTAAGTATTTTCATGAAGAGTGTGGATACAAGAAAGGCCTACTTCTTAATGTATATCAAGCATTGCAACCTTGAGTCCACATTAATATTTCCTGTGTGCTCTTTTTTTTGGCACTATTCCAGTTTGGCTTTGTGCTTCTTTGGTCCTGTGCAATGGCTCTTTTTGTATTCTTTGTCCTGGAATCAGATAGAATCATTAAACAAAGTCCCATAATTTTTTTTTAAACCCTTACCTTCCGTCTTGGAGTCAATACAGTGTATTGGCTCCAAGGCAGAAGAGTGGTAAGGGCTAGGCAATGGGGGTTAAGTGACTTGCCCAGGGTCACACAGCTAGGAAGTGGCTGAGGCCAGATTTGAACCTAGGACCTCCCGTCTCTAGACCTGGTTCTCAATCCACTGAGCTACCCAGCTGCCCCCCCCCCCATAATTTTTTAAACAATTAGTGGCATCATTTTTATAGTTTCAAGCTTTGGGGGCATGCATTGACATTATAGCTAATGTATTTTAAACTTATATTACTGCAAATCAAAAAAGTTTTAAAAAATCTTAATACTGGTGACATGTGCTTCAAATCTAAAAAGGAGAGAAAAATAAAAGACTGAAATAGTATATTGCACATGCAAGAAAAATATAACAAAAGACTTTTAAAATTCAAAAATATAGCTTATAATCATAGACACTGTGTCAGCTAAGAAAATATAGAATACAAGGCTTTCTCACCAAAAATGAGATCCATTTCCTCTTCATACCTGGCCATGATTCACTGTGAGTACAAGCAAATGAATTCCACAAGGTAACAATTTTTTATAAAGAACAGTTGTGTAAATATGTAGGTATCAATATATCCCCAAAATTCTCAATAGCCTGCAATAGCAAAAAAAAAAAGAAAAACAACTATCATTTTTTCACATAAATTGCTGTATGGCATTTTTAAAAGCCTATGAACTGATGGATATTTGTCACAATTTTTACAAACATAGCAAGTCTTTCAACCTTGGTAAACATCTCTTCATGGTTGCCATTTACTGTAAAAGTTAAATTAGTCTCTAGTAATAGAAATATTATATTTTATGAGGTTTATTAAAAATTATTAGAAATCAAGAATACAAAATAATAAACCCATGTGCCTAGGACTGATTAGGCCATTCACATCTTTCTCACTACATCTTGCCGTGTCTGAGTAGAAGAAGAGAGAGCCCGAAGTAGGGGTTATAGTCAGTTTAAATACAAATTGTGATCTTGCCCAGGCGGGTACTCAGGTGAGATTATAGGGAATTCTGGGAAGTACTAATGACTTCTAGAGGTTGAAGTCTGGGGTTGAAATCTCCATTTTACACTTTAAAGAATAAACCCTTTTAGTTAAAAGATCTAAATTGTGAGATTAGTTATTGGGAAAACCCCTAAAGCTTACCATTCTGAGAAAAGTCATTAGACCCAGTTGAGAAAGGGACAAGAAGCGGTATGGGGAGGAGGACCTTAGCTGGTTTCCTATGTCCCTGTCCCTATTACCAAAAATATCCCCTAGTATTGTCCTCTACCACAATGACCATAGTTTCCAAAGTGTTTGACAAATCCAAAGTTCCAAATTTTGGAACGAGAACTCACTATTGAACAAGAACTGCTAGGAAAACTAAAAATCAGTTTGACAGAAACTAAGCACAGACCAATATTTTAGGCCACATGCCAAGATAAATATAAAATGGATACATCATAGAGAAATAAAGACAGTTCTCATAAACAAATTAAGGGATCACAAAATAGTTTCCCTATCACACCTATGGATGAGGGAAGAATTTATGTCCAAAGAAGACATAGAGAACATTACAAAATGTAAAGTAGATAATTTTGAATATATTACATTAATTTTCTTACACAAACAAAACCAAAGAAACCAAGATTAGAAGGGAAACATGAAATTTAAAAAAATTGTAGCAAGCTTCTAATAAAGGTCTCATTTCTCATATATATTAAAAACTTTGACAAATCTATAAGAATCTGTTTTTCTCCAGTCAATATATGGTCAAAGGCTATAAACAGGCAGTTCTAGCTTTCAGATGAAGAAATTAAAACTTTCTTAAATTAAGATGAAAAAATGCTCCAAGTCATTATTAATCTGAGAAATGCAAATTCAGACAATTCTGAATTATCACTTCATACCTATCCTACTGGTTAATGTGACAAAAAAGGAAAATGGTAAATGTTGGAGGGGATGTGGAAAAAGAAATTGATAGAGTCTGAAAGATTGAAGGAAGTCATTTTTTACTTCATTTCCTTCATGAGTTTTTTTTCTTCTATTGTAAGTGATATTTTGTTTCTTTTACAACATAATAAACATGGAAATATATATTAGGTGATAGCATATGTATAACCTGTATCATATTGTCTGCCAATATGTGGTGGGAATGTGGTGGGAAGGAATCAGAAGGAGTGAGAAAGTACAGATTTCAAAATGTCAGAGAACAAGTTTGAAAAAAATTGTATTACCATTTAATATGAAAAATGTAATTAAAAAATAAAAAATGTCAAAGTTCTAAAAAACAGGAGTATGAAAGGTTCATTCCTTTATAATGGGATGCTTTTATATGAGTGCTATTTTTTTTAAGTTAGAGGCTAAATTCATTGGTACCTTCTTATCCAATATCATTCATCCATATTCCCTTCATAGACTATGATTTTATAAAACTATAAACTTTTGCTGGAATATAGTACTTTATAATTGAGAACCCAATTAAGATAACTATCCTAATTTCTCAATAAACTACTTTTCATGAACATATATTTTCTAAATTTTGAGATGAGAGCATATAGCAATGTAGATAAATAGCTTTGTTTATCCTAAGGGATTTAGTTTAACATAACCTCACTATAAAATAGAAAACTCTAATGGAATAATGTTTCAGCAATTCTTTATGTGAAGCAGTTCTGGATTGTTTTTCCTACTACCTATTTTCTTTGACAGACTGTGCCCCAGAGTCTGGTTTGACTTATTTCTTTTGAATACTACAAGTTCTTGAGTGCCTAGAGTGTTTCTCTGTAATGCAATACCACAAGGCCACCAGCTAGGTGTTGTAGTAAATAGAGTTCAAATCAAGGTTCAGATATTTACTATGTGACCCTGGACAGCTCATTTAACTGTTATCTGTCTCTGCTGCTTTATCTGTAAAACAGGGAAGATAATACTTTACTCAGAAGGTTGTTGCTGAAACCAAATGAGATAACTTATTTAAAGCAATTTTCTAACAAGATAGATAATAGTAGTAGTAGCAGCAGCAACAGTAGCAACAGCAGCAGCAGCAATAGTAGTAGTAGTAATGTCATGGGGTGCAGAGGTGTACCCCTGGGGTTCAGGAAGGATTCCTTTTGCAAGAATTCAAGACTCCAAACTTAAGTTAAAAGTAAAGAGAGATTTATTAGAAATATTTCATTTTTGGCAAACAAGACAGCATGAGGGGAGCAACCTGGGAGGTTGTTCCTCTTGAATGTCTCAGTTCTGGGGTTTTTATATTTAATGAAGACTAGACTCTGGGGAAAGGGGTTATGGAGGAGTTTTCCCTGAAGGCATGGGGGTAGTTCTCATGATTTGGGTCAATGGAACAATAAAAGGAGGATAATCCTCTCAGAGTCAGGTGTTTTTGCATTGGGAGTCAGAGGGTGTAAGGGAGCAAAAGAATTTCCCTGATAATAGTTTGTCTGAGTTTCTGGGGGTACAATGCCCATGACAGTAATAGTAGTAATACGTACTAGGAGGAGTAATAGAAGTAAGAATATTTGCTATAATACAGCTTCTCAAATTTTTTGACATATTCTTCCATTATTATTAACAGAATCAAAAAAAAAAATGGACTCAGGTTTGAGAGAGTATGTTTCAAATAGGTAGTTCATAATTGCTGGTTGCAGGAAACCCCTATCTTCCATTTATTGAGGAACTCACAAGGTTACAGTTAGGCATGGTATAACTTTCTCCTTAGATCTTTGTACAGATCTGCAACTACTTTTTCTCAGTATGTTTCATTTGTCTTCAGTAATGCCTAATGGCAAAACTGCTTCAAATCCCTATTGTTCCTAGTATGCTAGGATATTGATGAGAAAACTAAATCCCCATATTCCCCAAAGTTCATAAAGTTGTTCTATGGTTTTGGTTGAGGAAAAGGAAAATTTAGACCCTATTCTTTTCCCACTGATTTCCTCTCAGGGGCTTAAAAGGAATTCCTGATGGCAGATTATCAAATTACTGGGTTCTAAGCTACCTCATTATTCTATAAAAACCAATAAGGCACCACTAGTTGTAAAACAGTTAAAGCTTTTAATTTATTTTATAAGTACAAAAGATGCTTTTACCTAATAAAAGTGGCAGGACTAGCACTAGGATTGTTTACTTTAATGGGAGTGATGATTGAATGATTAATTCAATCGACCCCCAAATTATATGCAAAGAAATAATTTCAAAAAGTTATTTCTGAGTACCTTCATGTATATTCTATGCTTGTTGCATATACAAATAAAAATGATTTTTCCAAAAACATCAAAATTCAATCTAAAAGCATTAAAAAGGATAACTCTTAAGAGGATTGAATTTTCTCTTTTAATTATCACCCCCAAACTATAATTCTCTGAGTTTTTCTAATGCATGCAACCCAGAGTCTTTTGACTGTTTGACAGAGTGTGTACATATAATTTGATCTTTCCATTATGAAAAAAGATAAAGTTTCAGTAGTGCCAAAACATTCGTTAGTAAAACTGTTTTTAATCTCATAAATCTACTGTGTAAATGTGTATACAAGTTTTTAGTTACTTTTTGAAACTCACATTGGGTGTGAAAGGATTAGAAACATATGAGAATGTGGACCAGAGGTCCCCAAACTTTTTACAAAGGGGGCCAGTTCACTGTTGGTGAACTGGTGTCATCAGACCTTTGGAGGACTGGACTATAAAAACAAAAGAAAACAAAACAAAACAAAAAAACTATGAACAAATTTGTATACCGCTGTCTGGGGTGGCCGAGGCTGCAGCACTGGCTGTGATGGGCCTGTCACACTTTGCACAGACCCCTCACTGCCACCACTACATTGGGCAGCAGTATACAGAGTGCGGAATCCCCTCCCCCAGATCTCTGCTCACCATGCTGATGTCTTCCATTGTGCAGCCACATAATCCTTTGCGAGGCGCCTCATTCTAGTCTCAGAACAAGGTGCCATGCAAAAGATTATGTCACCAGAAGTAGTACCGTATGTGAGCCATGCCACTCTTGGTGGCACCGCCACATACAGTGCTCCTCTCACTGACCACCAGTGAAAGAGGTGCCCCTTCTGGAAGTGCGGTGAGAGCTGGATAAATGGCCTCAGGGGGCTGCATGTGGCCCATGGGCCATAGTTTGGGGACCCCTGATGTAGACTTTAGTTAAATTCTACCATCAGTAGCCAGGTCACAAGCAGTTTGAGATATGTAGTGAATGAAATTCTCTGGAGGCTATGTATATTAAATTTCAAAATTAGTTTATTAAAAGATCACTCAAGGAAATCTGAGTAGCCATTAGACTCCCTTCATAGTCTGAATAGATCCCAAATGATTAAGAAGGGCAAAAACCAATGCTCAAGAGAGAGACATAATCATGAGCAACTAGGCAGGAGAGCTAGGTGAGAAAAAAGATGCAAGCATCCCAGAAAAACAGTATATACCCCTTGTGACATCACCCAGTCCTTCTCCAGAACATCTCTGATTAAAATACACAGACTGAGAAGCTGGGCTCAGAGATCTCCACCCTTCCTACAATATTTTGTGACAGGAAAAGCTAATTCTCAGGAGGATACCAAAATACACTTTTCTCCTCACCACATGGCTGGACCATCATGTTTTCCAACTTGGTGGCTAGAACTTATTAAGTTCATTAGCTAAAAGAGTACTTGTTTATAAACAAATAAGGAGGAGGACTCCATCTTATGTGTAACAAAAGCTAATCCCTTAACTCTGTTATCCTTAACAAAGACAAAAGAAGGGAGAAACCAACCCAGTTCCATAGCCTTTAAAATCAATAGCTTTAAAATCAAACTCTTCTTGGAGGCCAAAGGAGAAACTATTTCTCTTAAAAAAAATTTCTGTTCAATATTAGTTTTCCACATATGTGATGTGTGTGTACATTTGCAACTGTGGGTGTTTGTATAGAAAGAAAGATTTATATTTCAGTGTTTCTCTTAATTATGTAGGATAAATTTTAAAACTTCACAATCTGGTTTCAGTTTACATTTCCAGACTTACTCACTTTATTTATCTTATTCACTCTGCATTCCAGTCAAACCAATTCATTTGATGTTACTCAGACTCAAAATTTCAACTCTTCCTTCCTTGTCTTTTTTTATTTCTGCAATATTTGTCCTGCCCAATCTTACCTTTTAGGATATTTAGTTGCAAACATCAATAATCAAAATGAGTCTTTCTATGGAAAAAAAATTCTTGATGTCCTTCTGTCATTCATCCTGAATAATGCTGAATTCATTCCCAAAATACTGAGTTCCTTAAGAGTAAACCTTGCATTTATTTTATCTTTTTATCCTCAATGTCTAATATAGTGCTTCATGTAGAGTAAGCTCTTCATATTTATTGTATGAAAGTATATTTACTTGCATATCAAATGAAAATGCAAATTTAATAATAAAATAAATATATAATATTCAATAGAAATATTTTCTTCATTTCTATTGTCTTTCTTTTTTAAATTAGTCTCAATTATCTTTCTTCTTGCTCTGCCTTTTGCCTTAGAGCAGCAAATACTTGCAAAATATTAATCACCTTTTGAAGAAATGTACTGCATGGCAAAAATAGAGAATACGTAAGTATTATTGAATGCAAATGTAAAGAAATACATTATCCATTATATAACTGAAGTGGGACACTTCACAAATGAGTTCAAACACTTAGAATTTTGATTATTGGAACTGTAATTTATTAATAAAAGAGAAATAAAGAATCTATCAGCTGGGGCAGAATTCCCTAACGGAAAACTGTCTCAAACTGACATTACAGGATAACTTATATACATTCCAGTGTTATACAGGTTCTTATCTAACAACAAATAGATCTTAACACAGGAATTCGAGGTTGGAGACAAGAAGCCCAGTTGTGATCTAAGGAGTGTTTATCTTTACTTAGTCCAATGTTAGTTCGCTGACCCTTTAATATTCCTGAAATTCCTCCTTGTCTCTTGCCCCCCCCCAAGCTAAGCAGAAACCAGTTTGTTATCTGCCTAAAACAGCTAGACCTCCTAGTGGGAAGGGAAGCCAGGTGTTTCCCCTAAAAATGGGGATGGGGGCTATCTCTTTTTAATTTTTCCATCTTTGGTCTTTTGGGGGCTACTTCATAACATTAGCATTGAAGAAATTCTTAAAAATCATCTCTTGTTTTCCCTTTTCATTTTTACCACAATACAATTAATTGCAATTAAGTACCTAAAATATGAAGAGTGTATATTGTTGGGGTTAAGGTTCAAACAAGATGCAACCAAAGTTCCAAAGAGCTGGCACCATAATAGAGACTATAAGACAACTCTACATAAAACTGTAATAAAAGTCATAATAATATATGAGAACATGAGATTATATAAGAACATAAATCTAGAAGGGAAATAAGAAGGAAAAAGTTTTATTTTGACCTAAAGAATGAGGTCTCATTTTCCAAAACTATAAAATAAAAGGTTTATATTTAATGACTTCTAATTTCTTTCTGCTAAAAAAAAAGAAAGAAAAAAAAGAATACCAGGCTGTGTCTTTCTACTTTAAGTTTAAAATGATCAAAGTTGGATGAAGTTAACTATTAGGAAGCCATTATGTGAGGAACTCAATTCTGATCAATAATGCTCTTCCTGAGCCTAAAATGTGTGTGGTATAGAATATTATAGCTATTATTTCAAAAGTTTTTGAAAATAAATGTACAAATATTCAAAGCATTTTTCCTATAAATAATCCTTAACTAAAAAGTATGAGACATTGGCTTATATCTATTTGTTTTGTAATATATTAGAGGGCTCCACAGCTCATTTCTTGTCCAATGCATAAATTCTGCTTGATTAATTATAGTTTTAAAAGCACTAGAATCACTTTATAATTGATATGCATAATTAAATACAATGTTATTCTGATGAAATAAAGCTCCCTTATTTAAAAAAAAAAGTAATAGAATCACACAATTTTACAGTGAGTCTAACCAATTCTAGGGAAAGGATATTCTCTACTAAATACCAATAGGGTTTAATCCATTGTTTATATGAATATCTACAATGACAAAATACCTGTAAATTCAATAAAAGTCTAGATAATTGCTGCCACTTGAGGCCGCCCATCTCACTTTAGGAGAGTTCTATTTATCAGGAAATTATTATTATATCACATCTGAGTAAACACTTTGAAAAGCATATGTTGCCAATTTTAAATTGGTTTTATTCTCGAGGGTAAGAATTGCCTTAACATTTTTTTATAGTATTCATAAAGTACGTTATTCATTTCTCTCTCTCTGCACACATTCAAGTTTTTAGAATGCTGAATTTACACAGTAGGTTAAATAGTAAACTGACAAAATCTTGGCTATAAATTTGAGTCCATACATTTTTTCAAAGCTATGTGGAATTCAATTTCTTTTGATTTTTTTTATTTGATGCTTTTCAATGGTGAGTCCTGAAAAAAAATTCCCTCCAGTTGATGTTGCTCTACACCATGGTAACCCAGCAGGCATGTCTGCCTATACACCTTAATAATGATGTAATTATAACATGCCTCCATCCAGTTTTTTCTATCAATGCTCAATTCTTCCTTTTTAACAGTCTAGTTCTTCTCTAGCCAGTTGATTATTTCATTATATTTGACAATGATCTCTTTTTGTCTTTATCACTAATTTTATCTCCATGTTTCTCAGTTTCTACTTGTAGCCCACATGCTTAACAATTAAGTGAATTCATAGAAGATACCTTATCTCTGCTTCTGATCTTCAGACTTGTATTTTTCAGCTTCCTGAACCATGTACTCAATGTCTTCTTTGTTCAAACTACCTTTGTCATTGGTGATAGTGATCTTATTCTCCTTGCCTATGCACTCATCCATCTAAAACACATGAATTATGCTGTTATCATCGATTCACATATTACAACATTCTGAGAAACTCCTCTGTAGGCAGGTGGAGATTCCCATGAACCCAAAGTTGCCAAATAGGCTGTAATCCTTTGTTACTGTTCTCTCACATTCGAAACCTGAATCAGCACACCAGGCTGGTTGATGGATCAAGTGATCAAGGCAATTGTCTGCTCTGTAGGGATTATATTATAGCATTTTATCAGAACAGTAACTATTCCACCAGTGATTTCAATACCAATAAAAAAAAAGTATGACCTCCCCAAACAGGAAATCCTGAAACTTCTCAGACTTATCTCAGGATAGCTACAGCATGGCATCATCAGGATATATTCTTGTAGAACCCCTTGACACTGAAGAAGTCATGCATTTCTTAATTTGAGGGATATATTATGAATGACTTTTGAACAAGGTCTGGTATAACACAGAAGAGCCCAGCCTTTACTTCTTCAAAATGAGTATAGATAACAGGTATAGAAATTGATATCTTCAGAGAGGGAATCAGTCTAAGATTTGACCTTGATACTAAAAGAGAATATTCTTTGCACATTTGTAATCAGTACATAATATCTTTATGATGCTTTCACTTGGACTTAGAAAGGAAATGGTTCATCATGTGACTGTCAAAGTCATCCCCATTCAAGTGTGAATCTGTTGCTGTGTACTAAATTTCAAAAAATGCAATCTTTAATCCTAAGAATTGATACACCAAAAGTACTACCTACAAGGTCAAAAATCAACACATTTCTCTTCACACCATTTTTTTTCTTTAAGCCATAAGCAATAACAGCAATGTTGGCTCAAATCAATGTTCCCACTAAACTGTTTTTTTTTTTTGTTTACAACAAAAGAGAATTGGTTTACGCCTGTCTATATAGCTAGAGTTTATAAACAAGATAAATAGCTTTCACTTGTCAATGCGAACCTAAAGGTAAATAGATATGACCCTGGTGAAATTAGTGAAATGGATATGCAAATTTTCTAAGCTTCAGTTTTCAGTTGCCTGCTGAGTGGGTGATCCTTACCTTTCTTTAGGCAATCAGTATCTTCCCACTAACTACTTACTATTATCCAAGTCATAAACAATAGCAGTGGTAGTTGGTTCATTTATAATTTAGAACATATTGAGATCAGTGATGATTTCAACATATTTGGGGGCCAGATGTTAGAAATCATTGAAGTAGGCTGGAATTATGACAACAGCATTGTCAACTGTGTAAACTTTGATATGAGCACGTTTCCTCTTAGAATGTTTCTACACCAGTTATTTGTATACTAATCATTTTGTTTCTGATTAGAGAAGAAGCATTTAGTGGATAGAAGATAAGCCATGAAGACAAAAAGATATGAGTTTTTGTCACTGAATAGTGTAGCAGTCCACCCCTAGCTATGGGCAATGGAAACACTTAGTGTGTACAGAGTGGCTTAGAAGAGAGCATGCTCTGGAAAATGAGGGGATGCCCTTCAATTGGAGAATGGCTGAACAAATTGTGGTATATGTTGGTGATGGAATACTATTGTGCTAAAAGGAATAATAAAGTGGAGGAATTCCATGGAGACTGGAACAACCTCCAGGAAGTGATGCAGAGCGAAAGGAGCAGAACCAGGAAAACATTGTACACAGAGACTGATACATTGTGGTACAATCGAAGGTGATGGACTTCTCCATTAGTATCAATGCAATTTCCCTGAACAATCTGCAGGGATCTAAAAAAAAATACTACCCACAAGCAGAGGATAAACTGTGGGAGTAAAAACACCGATGAAAAGCAACTGTTTGACTACAGGGTTGGAGGAGATAAGACCGAGGAGAGACTCTAAATGAACACTATAATGCAAATTCCAACAACAGGGAAATGGGTTCGAGTCAAGAACACATGTGATAACCAGTGGAATCATGCATCGGCTATGGGAGAGGGAAAGGCGGGGGAGGGGGGGAAGGGGAGGAAAAGAAAATGATCTTTGTTTCCAGTGAATAATGTATGAAAACGACCAAATAAAATAATGTTTAAAAGAAAAAAAGAAGAGAGCATGCTCAGTCTTGCGCATGGCCAGGAAAACCTCTGACCCTTGACTCCAGCTTCCCCCAGGTTAGGCGGGAAAATAGGTTTCTTTGTGTTCACCTGGCTAAGAGAAACCACACCTATACCTTGTCATTAACCAATGATAATCCTCCCTATGTATTGTGTCATATCAAAGAGATTAAATACAGGGCCACAGCAGGCTCCATCTTCTCTTCCTCACTTGGATCTCAGCTCTCACTGATGCCTGTCCTTGCCTCCGGCCAAGCTCCATCTTTGATTCCTTTCCTTCTCTACCTCTCCCACCTGGGACCTGGCTTTCGGCCAGGCACTTTCTTTTCTCTATCATGTCTCTGACCTGTGTGGTATTAAATTTGGATCACTGGACAGATATAAGCCTTCTGAGTAGTCCACTGATCAGAGTTTCTGCTGTGGCTCCTTGATAATTAATAAGGCCTGGATTTCTGACTCATTCCTGCCACCTCATATCTCTAATTTGGCTCCGCCACCCCCCTCGCGGCATACAGAACTTCTATCCTTCCTCTATCTTCTTATCTTGAGGCTTCTCACAGGTTCGAGGAAGCTTCAAATAGCTATGAATCTATGGATGGGTTATAACCTCTCAGCTTCCCAGGAAGTTCTACAAGTGTGTATATCCCATTTCATTGGTTCATCACCATCCCTGGAATTATTTTTCACATCAAGCATCCTTTCCAATAGTGAATTTAAAGTTCTGAATAGGTGATAACATCCACATTTCTAATTATGAAGTGAGGTAGCAAGAGTCCAGTGGTGTGAGTCAGAGGACCTGGGATGAAATTTCACATCTGCTATTTACCTTGTGTGTGAATTTGGGAAATTGTCTAATCTTGAAGGTTCAAAGATTCTTCATCTGCAGTAAAAAGTGTTCTGAAAGTCTTAGTGCAATTTTAATAGATTCAAACTGCACAAATACTATTGGAATACACTATTAAAAAGGGTTTAGCCTGTAATCCATAAGAATCAAACACACAGATCAACAAACTGAGGACCTCATGCTAGCCTTCATTCACTGGTAACATTCTTAGTGGTGTCAAGAAAAATTTTAAATGTAAATTGGAAATATTTAACGAAATAAATAAAAATGCAATAAAACTTATACTTATAACATTTTAAAACTATGCCAATATTCAGCTTCAGAGATCTTTACTAAAGATTACTGGTTCTTATTTCTATTTGAGTTTGACACCATTGACCTCTGTTCCTGTCAAATTCTGATCCTTTAAAAGATTATGGTAAGGTTCCCTCATTTAATAGGACCTCATTGAAAGGGCTTTCAGAAATTAGTAGATCAAGAGATAAAAGAGAAGAGAGGAAGACTGGTCATTCCTGAAATCATACTAGAATGAATTTAATTTTTGTAGGGTAACCTTTAGGGCAGATGTTTTTTTTTGTTTTTTGTTTTCTTTTTTCTGGATGCTTGTATTTTTTTTTCTTCTATTGTCATGGGGGTTCTGGAATTTGACTAAGATAATCCTGCAGTTTGGAAGTTCTTTCGGTAGGTGATCAGTGGATTCCTTCAATTTCTATTTCCCCATCTTATTCAAGAACAGCAAGGCCATTTTCCTTAATAATTTCTTGCATAATGTTTTCAAAGGTTCTTTTTCTTTGATCAATTTTTAGGCAGTCCAATGATTATTAAATTATTTTTAAATTTTATTTTCCAGGTCAGTTTTTTTTTTTCAATGAGAGATGTCATATTTTCTTTTCTTGTCTTTTGCATTAACTTCTGTAAATTTTTTTTTCTGAGCTACTGATTTCTTAAATTATATTCTTTTCTATTTTTCCTTCTAAGTCTCTCTCTTTTTCTTTAATCCTTTTTTGGAGTTTTCTAGCAGTTGATTTTGGAGTTGAGATCCTTTCACATTTTCCTTTGAGGTTTCACACATCTTTGTTTTTCTATTGCTGGCATCTTCTGAGCTTGCATTTCAGGCATCTCTGATACTGAAACAGTTGACTAGCACTGGGCTTTTTCTTTGTCTATTACTAATTTTGAGGGACCTTGGTTCTGGACTCCTTATCCACTTTGATCCTTCCCTTCTGGCTTTAAGTTAGCCTCCATCCTTAGGAGGATTCCCTTAATCTTCACTGTCTTGTGGGTTCTTTACCATTATGTAGTCTGTTTCATGTTTGTCTTAGTTTTAGGTCTATTTGTGTTTTACAGATTGCTAGATTTTCTCTTTTGCTAAAACCTAGGAAAATTTAGGTATTTTTGGTGTGCACACATTGGTATTTTGGACAACAGTTACTCATTCTAAGGGAAATTTCACTAACTAAATAACTAAAATTGGACTAACTAAAATTAGACTTACACTAACACAAAACTATTTTTGGTGAGAGTTCCCCCTCATCGTGAGGAAGATTATCTGGATGAGTACTCAGTTTTTAAAATATATCTCATAACAGAGGATGATTTTCCCTCAAGAAAGGCTACATTCATTCATCAGATAGCAACAAAGAATCTGAGATTTTTTTTAATATTTTGAGTGAAAGGCTCAGAATAAATTTTATTCTGATAGGTATTTGCTTTTCAGCAGGGAGGAATACTCTCATTTGTAATCTCTTTTTGTTTCTGTTTTGTCACTGTCTGTACAGATTTTCAGGTTTTAAATGAGTATGAATTATGCTATTCTAAAAGAAGCTTTTCAAATTACTGACTTGATTGTTAAAAACATTTTGCCCTGGTTAAGTATGCTCATACAGGGTCAGTTAGAGTCCTGCAGGTTATATACAAACTCACAGATATCTGTTTCTACAGATACTGACATTGAAATTTATGCAAGGGAAATTTTTAGGCATGCTACATAAGCTGTAACTTGGATAGAAAGAAAAATGGAAAGTGAGCTTAGCTCTACTGCACTCTATTTCCACTCAGAAAACTGCTGAAAGAATACATAGGGCAGAGTAGGCTTTCTGTTCAGTCTGACATGACAAAGGTTAAAACTCAGTGAGTGAAAGTCTGTGGGAACTACTGATAACAATTTTATACCCAGACACTAGTAATTTCTTCAAAAGATTAGCCTTACTTAGGAAAATATAACAGTTAGAGACTTAGGATTTAGAATTTACTTTTCCATTATAAAAAAAAAAATAAGAGAGATACTATAGTGTTTTCTTTTACAGTCTGCTTATTTTCTACTAGGTCTCAATGCACTCTAGCAGATGTTTTCAAACCGCCTCTACCTTCAGTAGGGTCATCTGGATGACTACAATTACAAAATTGTAAATGATAAAACTTTTACCATTGTTAAAAGGTATATACATACACACACATATGTGTGTGTTATTTTTTCTCTCACCCCCATTATCAATGCTGGCTACATTGAAATGAGATTGAGAACAAAAACATTAAAATTATCAGAAACCAAATATAATGCAGAAAGCAATGCTTTAATTATTTCTCCATTGAAAATTTCTACATTATCCCTGTTTCAAAATAATGAATTTATATGTTAAAAGTTAATAATTCTAAGTTAGGAGAATTAAATTGCTTTGAAAGTGACACATCTCAATTCTGAATTTTGCTCTTAATGTTTGGAATTTGAACTTAGAAAACATTCAGGTTCTAAATATGGAAATCATAATTCAGTATTTGCAAAACATCTCTCCATCAGATTTCCACGGTTTGATCCTATGAACTCTGGTGAAAGGATTTCAATAATAATCCTACAATCTATCTGGTTGACAACAGACATTTTGTTCTCTGATATCCCATTGTCAGTTATATGAAATTCAATAATCTCATGCTCTTTCATGATCTTAGATTTGGTAAAAGCAAATCATGATAAGTTAATGATGAAAGGTTAATTGAAATGCAAAATCTATCAACATAGTACTAACTACAATATTTGAAAGGGTTGTGATATTGTTAAACATCATTAATGATTTTAATTTGGAAAAAGTGAATTAAGGTTTGAAAGAGTTTTGAAAGGGATGCCCAAAATGACCCCCTGTTAAAATCGTATTAGATTTTTTAAAATAAAAAGTGTACTATATGATATAGGCTGAAATTACTGTCCAGAAAACTAAATCATTTAATAGAAACTTTTGTCCAGAAAACTCATTATGATCCTCCAGTTATTTTCTAATTGATAAAATTAGGATATACTTTGTATTATCTGTGAAACTCCACTTTGAAGATTTTTCTAAAAAAATACCCCTATATTCAAACCTTTGTTTAAATTCTCTTTTATTTCATTTGTAGTGTGTTATCTGATGTAATTTAGAAATTTTTCCCTGTTAATTATCTTTAGATTTGAGGGACTTCTGAATTATATTATATACTGCAGTGTTGTTAATTCACCTAAACTATTGCTGTAAGCATGATGCTAGCTCCATCATGCCCCTGTTACTCCTTTTATTTCAAACATGCTTTAGCATTTTAATAAATGAAACTGTAAAGAAACTATATAAATTTGATCACATGAGGAAATTTAGGTGAAAGGTTTGTGCAGTTCTTTCATGTGGTAGAACTCATGTCATGTTAGAAAATCTGTTAATGCAGTCTACCCTTTAAGTTAAAAAACCCCAAATTGATTCTATTTTGAATTGAGCCATTAGCAATTGTTACCTTACTCCTTTTCTTAGAGTCCTTCTGGAACTTATTCAAACTGCTGAATATACTTTTTATAGCCAATCCTTTTAGAATTCTTAGATTCTTGAGTGAACTGGCCTGCCTTTGGACTTGCCATTTATTTCCATCTAAATGATTAAAGATTGTTTTTTACTTCATATTTTCAAATCTGGCCATTTGCTAGGAGAAAACTGCTACGGCTAACCCATATTGAAACCTGTGGTTTCTGTCTCCCTTATGGGGGAGGGGGACCTCCACTACTTCCTTTTTTCTTACATGTTGGTCTAAAGAAGAAGTTTGGTGAGAGATTGTGATCTTTGACAGCTACATTGCTATTTTATATAGATGTTAGAAACCATATTAGATGGACCCTAAAAAAGTTGATATCTGAATCCATTATAAGACTTTTGCTATTTGAGATAGAATAATGAGAACTTTATTTGAGTATTGACAATTTTATTGTAAAATACTTCTGAGATTGACAAGCTGATACTACTGGGAGACTTCAACACCCGCATTGGCCAGGACCATGAAAGATGGAAAGGAGTGCTCGGCAGACACGGCGTGGGCAAAATGAACAACAACGGCCTACTGCTACTCAGCAAATGCTCAGAGTTCGAACTCACCATCATGAACACTGTTCAGAATGGCGAACAAATATAAAACAATGTGGATGCATCCACGATCAAAACAGTGGCATCTCATTGACTACATCATTGTACGCCGGCGAGACATCCAGGACGTACAGATCACCAGAGCCATGAGAGGACCCAGACAGGTCGGTCGTGCATTTTACAATGTGAGTCGTCTTAGAGATCCATCTTATTTGCAAACATTCCAGTCCTGCCTGGAAGACAAGCTGTCTGACAAGGGACCACTCACTGGAAGCTCAACCAAGAAATGGAACCAGTTCAGAGATGCAGTGAAGGAAACATCAAAGGCAGACCGAGGCCCAAACAACACAACCACCAGGACTGGTTCGTGGAGAACAACACTGCTATTGAAGACCGATTGAGCAAAAAAGAACAAAGCCTTTATGGAGTGGCAAAATAAGCCAAACTCTGCTCCTAAAAAGGACAGATTCAAGTCTCTCCAAGCCACGGCGCAGTGTGAGATCAGAAAGATGCAAGACCGATTGTGGGGAAAAAAGGCAGAAGAAATCCAGCACTTTGCTGATACGAAAAACTACAAACAATTTTTCAGTGCCCTCAAGACTGTCTATGGGCCATTAAAACCCACCACCACTCCCTTGCTATCCTCTGATGGTGTCACTCTCATAAAAGATAAAAAAGGCATCAGCAACAGGTGGAAAGAACATTTCATTCACCTTCTCAACTGACCCTCTTCAGTCAATCAAAGCCCCCTTTGACCAGATCCCCCAAAACCACTCCATTGAACAACTTGACATTCCTCCTTCAATAGAGGAAGTCCAAAAAGCCAATAAACAAATGAATGCAGGCAAGGCATCCAGTAAAGACGGGATCCCAACCAAGGTGTACAAGGCCTTAAATGGAAAGGTGCTGCAGGCATTCCACATAGTGCTGACCAGCATATGGGAAGAGGAAGACATGCCCCCAGAACTCAAAGATGCCTCAATCGTAGCCCTATACAAGAACAAAGGAGCACGGGCAGCCTGTGACAACTACAGAAGCATCTCACTACTCTCCACTGCTAGAAAGATCCTTGCCCGTGTTATACTCAACAGACTCCTGTCATCTGTTTCAGAGCAGAACTTGCCTGAATCACAGTGTGGCTTTCGACCAGATCGCAGCACCATCGACATGGTCTTTAAGGTGAGGCAAATGCAGGAAAAATGCCTTGAGCAGAACCCAAGTCTCTACATTGTCTTCATAGACCTGACAAAGGCGTTCGACACAGTGAACAGGGACGCATTGTGGGTGATCCTCAGCAAGCTCGGTTGCCCAGCAAAATTCATCAAACTGATCCCGCTCTTTCATGTCGACATGACTGGGGAAGTCCTATCTGGTGGAGAGACTTCCGATCGCTACAACATCTCCAATGGCATGAAACAAGGCTGTGTCCTCTCCTCGCTCCGGTACTATTCAACCTATTTTTCACCCAGGTATTACGACATGCTGTGATGGATCTAGACCTGGGCGTCTACATCAAATACCGACCGGATGGCTCACTATTTGACCTTCGCCACCTGAATGCAAAAACAAAGACAACAGAGAGACTCATTCTGGAAGCTCTCTTTGCAGATGACTGTGCTCTCATGGCCCACCAAGAAAATCATCTTCAACCCATTGTGGACAGGTTCTCCACCGCAACAAAACTGTTTGGCCTGCCTATCAGCCTCAGCAAAACAGAGGTGCTGTTCCAACCTGCACCAGGGAGGCCAATGAACCAGCCTTGCATTACAATCGATGGCACGCAGCTTTCTAACGTCAACACTTTCAAGTACCTGGGCAGCACCATCGCCAACGACGGGTCCCTAGACCACAAGATCAATGCCAGGATCCAAAAGGCCAGCCAGGCACTCGGGCGGCTGCGCTGCAAAGTCCTCCAACACAGAGGTGTAAGCACTGTGACGAAGCTCAAAGTGTACAAAGCAGTGGTCCTCAGCTCGCTCCTGTACGGCTGTGAGACATGGACACTATACTGGAAGCACATGAAAAAGCTGGAGCAATTCCACCAACGCTCTCTCCGGTCAATCATGAGTATCCGATGGCAGGACCAAATCACCAACCAGGAAGTCCTCGACAGAGCCAACTCCACCAGCATCGAAGTCCTGGTCCTCCAAACCCAGCTACGATGGTCTGGACACGTCATCCGCATGGACCCACAGCGAATACCAAGACAGGTATTCTATGGTGAACTGTCAGCTGGACTCGGGAAACAAGGCCGACCGAAGAAAAGATTCAAGGATCAGCTAAAGTCCAACTTGAAGTGGGCTGGCATGACACCAAAGCAACTAGAACTCGCTGCCTCTGACAGAAGCAGCTGGAAAACCCACATTCACCATGCCGCCGCCACCTTTGAAGATGAGCGACGTCGACGTCTTGCCACTGCACGTGAACGTCGACACCAGGCCACAACCGCACCTCCCCTAACAACTGGCGTCCCAGGCCCCATGTGCCACAAACTGTGCGCCTCAGCCTTTGGACTCCAAAGCCACATGAGGGTACATCAATAGATGATAACGCACAAAGACAATCGTCATTCTTGGTCACTGAGAGATTACTATTACTACTTCTGAGATTCCTTTCAGACATGACTGTTATCAGGTTATTGGACGAACAAGCAGGCCATCAACACAACACAGATGGCTCCCACGTTTTCATTGCTATGCCTCTGCCTGAGTTTAAGCAATGAAATCATTTGCATGCCCCTTCTTCCTTCTCATAATGCAAACAGTCAGCATAAGTCAACAAGTCTTTTATTTTACAAGTGGCATTCTTTGAAGCATTTTTCTAAAAGAACTTGCCTTGCCACTTCTTTGCTTTTAGTTTCTGACTATTTTTGCATGTGACACTATCATTTCTCGGTCTCGATAAAGCCAGATCTTTACACAGAAGCATTTTCCAGCATCTTCTTTTTACAATTGCATTGGTTTCCACTCTTCCCCTACATAGGCTGGTCAAAACTGGCCATGCTCTTTCTCCTGCCACTTGTGCTGTATCACATTAGAATCCTGCCAAAGCACTTTCTCCTCATACCCCAGGCAGATGAGTCCTCTGTGCTGTCTCTCCATGTTGCTCTGGGCAGGAGCAATGCTTTATATCTTTCTCTCTCTCTCTCTCTCACACACACACACACACACATATACTAAACCTTTATATATGTACATTTTATATATATATACCTATGACCTATGCATATATAATGAGACCATTCATTTAGAGTGTTCCATCTCCTTTATGATACTATATTTCTTTTCCATCCTTCACAAATTGCTACTTGCTCTAAATTACTAGAAGGTGTGTTATCTATTGGCGCTCCTCTTTTGACCCTTAGCATACTTTATTTGGTATATGTCAATTCAAATGAATATGCTCATACCTGAGGAATGATGACTTCTACATCTTTGAGTCTTTCACATCTAGCATTATAATATATACATGTTAGACTCAAAAATCATTTGTAGGGTTTTCTTTTTTAGTAAAAAGTTAGTTTTGAATCATAAACACAATGAAAAACAGTTGCTTTGCCATGATCCCTTTAAATGTTTTTATTTTCTCTATATCAGTAATTAGAATGCATGGAAATGGAAATGCATGGAAACTTGAGTAACTTAGATTGAAGAAGATCTGAGAGGACAATAAATTACTTAGAAACAGAAATTATAGGTTAAATGGTTCCTAGTTTTGTTATGAAATATTTACTATACCTTATTTTTTGTTTCACTTTTGTGTTCTGATATAACCGTAGGAGATTTGGGCTGTAGCTGCATTTTTTTAAAAGGTGGGGGCAGTTGGGTTTCTCAATAGATTAAGAATCAGGACTAGAGATGGGAGGTCCTAGGCTCAAATCTGGCCTTAGATACTTCCCATCTGTGTGACCCTGGGCAAGTCACTTAACCCCTATTACCTAGTCTTTACCACTCTTCTGCCTTGGAATCAATACACAGTATTGATTCCAAGACAGAAGGTAAGGGTTTTAAAAAAACAAACAAACAGAAATCTACATTATTTTTCTGAAATTGTTTCAGTTATAACAATATAACTTCTGAACTGCAAACTTTGAAGATTTTTTTTTGACCAATTCTCATTCACAGTTTCAAACTCAGGTTGGCAGTGTGGGTCGTGGAGGTTGTATAATGTGTGAAAATATTAGGAATGTTGTATGGCTTTGTCTGTGAGGCAAAATAATTTAACTGTTTCTGAACAAACAATAGAGAACTATCAGGAATTTTTGAGTAGAATGATTTGACCAGATGTATTCAAAAAGGAAAATTATTCTGGCCCTATTATGGAGCAATTTGTTCGTCACCTCTGGAAAGAGTTGTTTACAGTGTAGAATGATAACTCAAATGATTATTGCTTGGTAACAATGTTTTTTGTTTTATTTTAATATAACCCAGCACCCTTGATTCTACGCCTCTTCTCATCAAGCCACTTTCTATTGGAAATTTTCTCTCCCCAAGGAAATTCTCCTACTAGGAAGACAATATGTTGACTTGCTTACTTCAGTTTCCTTGGGAGTTATATTAATCAGTATAAAGTACTTAACTGGAATCCTCATTTATTCAGCAATCTCTTGTGTTTTGGGCTTGATTGAATTAGTCCAAAAGGGTAGGTATAACTAGTTACCTTTGAGTACTGAATTTTGATACTTTGAACAACCTTTGACAGTGAAATTTTTTGACATTCCATTCTGACCTCATTTTATATAACTCTTCTATGTTTACTCACTGAAATTCATCACAGGTTTCTGACTTCCTAGAAACTGTCTTGAAAGTGTACATGTAATAATATTCCCACAATAATATTTCCCTTCTCTAAACAAAGGATTGTACAATGTATTTCAGTCAAATAGGGTTATTTTAAAATTTTTATTTATTTAATTAATTAAATTGGAACATTTTTCAATGGTTACATGATTCATGTTTTTATTCCTTCCTTCCTTCACCTTCCCAGAGACAACAAGCCACTGGGTTTTACTTGGATCATTGTTCAAAACCTATTTCCACATTATTAATATTTGTGATAGAGTGATCATTTCAAGTCAGCATCTCCAATCATATCCCCCTCAACACATGTAATCAAGCAATTTTTTCTTTTTCCTCTGAATGTGGATAGTGTTCTTTCTCATAGATCCCTTTGGGTTGTTCAGGATCACTGCATTGCCACTAATGGAGAAGTCCATTACATTCAATTGTTCCACAGTGTATCAGTCTCTGTGTATAATGTTCTCCTGGTTCTGCTCCTTTCACTCTGCATCAACTCCTGGAGGTCATTCCAGTTCACATAGAATTCCTCCAGTTTATTACTTTTTTGAGCACAATAGTATTCTATCACCAACAGATACCACAATTTGTTCAGACATTCCCCAATCAATGAACTCACCTCCATTTTCCAGTTTTTTGCCACTACAAAGAGTACGACTATTAATCTTTTTGTACATGTATTTTCCTTTATTACCTCTTTGGGGTACAAAGCCAGCAGTGGTATGGCTGAATCAAAGGGAAGGCGATCCTTTAAAGTCCTTTGGGCATAGTTCCAGAAAGTTTGCATCAATACACAACTTCACCAGTAATGCATTAGTGTTACAATTTTGCCACATCCCCTCCAGCATTCATTACTTTCCTTTGCTGTCATGTTAGTCAATCTGTAGGTGTGAGGTGGTACATCAGAGTTGTTTTGGTTTGCATTTCTATGAGATATTTAGGATACTTTTCCACATGATTCTTGATAGTTTTGATTTCTTCATCTAAAACCTTCCTATTCATTTCTCTTGCCTATTTATTAATTGGGGAATGGCTTGATTTTTTTGCACAATTGATTTAGCTCCTTATGAATTTGAGAATTTAGACCTTAGTCAGAGGTTTATGTTGTAAAGAATTGTTCCCAATTTGTTGCTTCCTTTCTAACTCTGGTTGTATTCAGGGTTTTTTTTTTTGGAGGGGGGGGCAAAAACTTTTTAATTTCATGTAATAAAACTTTTTCATTTTACATTTTGTAATCTCGATTTCTTGCTTGGTCCTAAATTCTTTCCTTTTTCATAGATCTGACAGGTATACTCTTCGATGTTCATCTAATTTACTCATAATTTCTCTCTTTATATTTGTCCTTTGCCCATTTTGAATTTATCTTGGTATAAGGTGTGAAATATTGATCTAAATCTAATAACTCCCACACTGTTTTTCAATTCTCTCAGCAACTTTTGTCAAATAACATGTTCTTGTCTCAAAATCTGGGATCATTGAGATTATCAGACAATATCTTGCTCAGGTTATTTATACTGTCTATTTCATTTATCTTCCTGTCTCTTTCTTTGCCATTTCCATATTGTTTTGATGATCACAGCTTTATATAACAGTTTAAAATCTGGTAATGCTAGGCCCTAATCCTTCACCTTTTTTTTTCATTAGTTCCTTTGATTTTCTTAATCTTTTGTTCTTCCAAATGAACTTTGTTATAATTTTTTTGTAATTCTATTAAAAATTTTTTGGGGTAGGATTTTCATTTTTATTATAATAGCTCATCCTACCCATGAACAATTAATGTTTTTTCAATTATTTAGATGTAGTTTTAATTGTGTGGAAAGTGTTTTGTAGTTGTTTTAATATAATTCCTGTTTTTGTCCTGGCAAAGAGATTCCAAAATATTTTAAATTGTCTATGGTTATTATAAGTGGAATTTCTCTTTCTAACTCTTGCTGCTGAGTTGTATTGGAAATGTATAGAAATGCTGATGATTTATGTAGGTTTATTTGGTACCTTGCAACTTTCCTAAAGTTGTTAATTATTTCCAGTAGCTTTTTAGTTGATTCTCTAGGATTCTTTAAGCAGATTATCATATCATCTGCAAAAAGTGATAATATAGTCTTCTCATTGCTTCCTTTAATCCCCTAAAATTTATTTTTCTTCTCTAATTGCTACTGCTGGCATTTCTAGTGCAATATTAAATAGTAGTGATTATAATGGGCATCTTTGCTTCACTCCTGATCTTATTGGGAAGCCTTTTGATTCATCCCCATTGATGATGATGTTTGCCGATGGTTTTAAATATATATTGCTTATTATTTTTAGGAATGGCCTATCTATTCCTATACTTTTGAGTATTTTTAATAAGAATGAGTGTTTTATTTTATCGAAGGCATTTTCAGCATCTATTGAAATAATTGTTTGTTTGGGTCATTGATATGATCAATTACATGTATGGTTTTCTTAGTATTAAACTATCCTTGAATTCCTGATATAAATCTTAATTGATCATAGTGAATAATCATTTTGATAACTTGCTGGAGTCTCTTTGGTAGTATTCTATTAAGATTTTTACATCTATGTTCATTAAAGAGATTGGTCTATAGTTGTCATTATCTGTTTTTATTCTGCCTAGCTTTGGAATCGATACCATATTTGTGTCATAAAGGAATTTGGTAAAACTCCTTCTTAGCTTATTTTGTCAGATAGTTTGTAGAGTATTGGGATTAATTTATCTTCAAATGTTTGATTGAATTCACTTTTTAATCCATCTGGCATTTGGAGTTTTTCTTAGGGAGTTCCTTGATGGCTTGTTAAATTTCCTTTTTTCTGTGATGTGAGGGTTAAGTATTCTATTTCCTCTTTTGTTAATCTAGGCAATTTATATTTTTGTAAATATTTACACGTTTCACCTAGATTGTCACATTTGTTGCCATATAGTTGGGCAAAATAGTTTTTAATAATTAACTAAATTTTCTCTTCATTAGCAGGAAGATCATACTTTTCATCTTTGATATTGTTAATTTGATTTTCTTTTTTCTTTTTTATTAGATTAACTACTACTTTATCTATTTTATTTGTCCTTTCAAAGTATCAGTTCCTAATCTTATTTATTAGTTCAATAGTTTTTTTTTACTTTCAATTTTATTAATTTCTCCTTTACTTTTAGAATTTCCAATTTAGTTTTTATCTGGGGATTTTTAGTTTGTTCTCTTTCTAGTTTTTTAAATTGCATCCCCAATTCATTGATCTCTTCCCTCTCTGATTTGTTGATATTGGTTATATCAATCAAGGATACTAATTTTCTCCTGAGTACTGCTTTGGGTGCATCCCATAGATTTTGATATCTTGTTTCCTCATTGTCATTCTCTTCAATTAAATAAGTAATTTTTTTTATTTGTTCTTTGACCCACCAGTTTTGAAGAATTAGGTAATTTAGTTTCAAATAAATTTGAAATCTGCCTTTCCATGAGCCCTTATTGATTATGATTTTATAGCATTATGGTCTGAAAAAATTTCATTTATTATTTTTGCCTTCCTACATTTGTTTTCAATGTTTTTATTTCCTGGTATATGATCAATCTTTGTATATGTGCTGCTGAAAAGAAGGTATATTCCTTTTTTATCCATATTTATTTTTCTCCAGATTTATTTTTCCCCAGATATCTATTAGCTCTAGTTTTTCTAACATTTCATTTACTTCCCTTACATCATTCTTCCTTATTTTTTGGTTGGATTTATCTAGTTCTGATAGAGGAAGGTTGAGGTCCCCCACTAGAACAGTTTTACTATTTATTTCCTTCTTATGCTCCTTATTTTGTCCTTTAGAAATATGAATGCTATACCATTTGGTGCATATATGTAGAGTACTAATATTCCTTCATTATTTTTACTGCATTTCTTATCTCTTTTAATTGTATCTATTTTTGCTTTAACTTTGTCTGAGACCATAATTGTTACTCCTGCCCTCTTTGTCACAGTTTCAGCCCAGTAAATTCTGCTTCACCCTCTTATCTTTATCTTGTGTATGTCTACCTGCCTCCATTGCGTTTCTTGTAGACAACATATGTTAGGATTCTGGTTTTTAATCCATTCTGCTATCCACTTCTTTTTATGGGTGAGTTCATCCCATTCACATTCACAGTTATGATTATTGTCTGTGTATTCCTCTCCATTTTGACCTTCTCCTTTGATTCTTCCTTTTCTTCTTATCCCTCTTACTCTCTCCTCCAACTTTTTGCTTTTAGTCAGTCTCCTCCCTTTATCCTCCCTAATGTTATTTTTTCACATTCCCTCTTTTCTTATTATTCCCCTCTTATTATATTGCCTTTAAATAACCCTCCAACCTCTCCCTTCTTTGTATTGCTCACCTCCCCACCAACCCATTTATAACCCTTCTACTTTTCTATAGGGCATGATACAATTCTCTGACTCAGTGGAGTTGATTGTTCTTTCCTCTCTAAGTGTGAAGCTTAAATTAACTTTTATGCCCATTTTTAGATTTAATCACCAAAAATGTAAACATTCCACTTAAACATTGAGAGGGGGAGGTCAGTGACCCACATATGCCATAATAGGTGACAAATCAGAATCAAACTGACTGCCCCCTGGGCAGTCCTAAGCAAAGCTTTAACTGTAATTGGTGGATGTAAAAGTAGGGTAAGGCACAGGACTGGATGCAAAAGAAAATATCTTTAAAAGGGAGTTACAGCTTCCTGTGGGGACTTCTTCTGGGAGTTGTTGAGTTCTTCATGCTTAGGACTTCTGATTGCTCTCATTCTTCAGAGTTCTGAGTTTGAGTTGGATCTTGGCAAAGAATCTGCTGGATGGACCTGAGACCCTGTACTTGGTGAGACTGTACTTAAATCTCTCCCTTTGGACTGACATGTGGTGAGTGAAAAGAGTTGACTCCTTTCCTGGATTTCTGAAGAGACTAGCCTCAGGAGAGTCCTATCCTCTTGAGAGAAGCTCCCTTTATCCCCAGGTCTTCAGCTCAAGGTTAAAGCTTCTCCATCTAAGTCCTGCCTGGGTTGAGCCAAAGGCCAGAGGAAAATACTTAGTGCATATATGAGATATCTTACCCTATCCTCTCTCTGATTTTCTTACTTCACTCCTTTTATATTTTGTAAACAAATTGTTAAATTGTTTTGTAATTTCATAAAATTCCTGATGACCCTATTCTTAAATAATCCTGTCCAACTTTTTATCAAAACCCTTTTATCCCCCTTACACTTAACCAATTGTAATGAGCCTAAGATTTAATTATTACCTATTGCCAACCTCTTCCATCCTTCCATTGTATTGGTCTTCTCCCTCCCTTTCCCCCATGCTCTTCTTTGTGAAATATATATACACCATTTTTCTCTTTTCCCATTTCTGTTAGTATTATACTCTTTTTAAACCCCTAGTTTGTTTGTTTGTTTTTTTGATATAGCATACTATATAGTGTGAATCTTAAAAATTCTCAGACCCTACTTCAGAACATTTAGTTAAGACCATTCCCCATTTGGGCAGTTGAAGGTACTTGATCAGGAATGTGAGATCTCTACTTCACCCATACTTAAGCATGCCTTAGGGGAAGATAAAGTTGTAAACTCCTTGCTGAACAATGAAAAATACTTAACCCATACTTATAGTAAGGCAAAAGCTCTTAAGCTGTGCCTATTTTTAGATCTAATACAAAAGGGTGCTAAGTACCTATAAAGGTGAGGCAACTTGTAAACTTGCAAGTGGAAAAGAGGTGAGAACTTACTCAGAGGTTTTAGTCTACTCAGGTGTGAATTACTCAAAAGTTTAGCCTACTCAGGTGTGAATTAAGAATGGTCTGTCCTTTGGAAAAGGTCTACTGTGATTGGTAGATGTGAGAACTTAGGGGAGGTGACATAGGAGAAAATTCTCTTTACTTTTTTTTTTAATATTATTTTATTTGGTCGTTTTCATACATTATTCACTGGAAACAAAGATCGTTTTCTTTTCCTCCCCTCCCCTTCCCCCCCCACCCCCCGCCTTTCCCTCTCCCATAGCCGACGCATGATTCCACTGGTTATCACATGTGTTCTTGACTCGAACCCATTTCCCTGTTGTTGGAGTTTGCATTATAGTGTTCATTTAGAGTCTCTCCTCAGTCTTATCTCCTCCAACCCTGTAGTCAAGCAGTTGCTTTTCAGCGGTGTTTTTACTCCCACAGTTTATCCTCTGCTTGTAGGTAGTATTTTTTTTTAGATCCCTGCAGATTGTTCAGGGAAATTGCATTGATACTAATGGAGAAGTCCATCACCTTCGATTGTACCACAATGTATCAGTCTCTGTGTATAATGTTTTCCTGGTTCTGCTCCTTTCGCTCTGCATCACTTCCTGGAGGTTGTTCCAGTCTCCATGGAATTCCTCCACTTTATTATTCCTTTTAGCACAATAGTATTCCATCACCAACATATACCACAATTTGTTCAGCCATTCTCCAATTGAAGGGCATCCCCTCATTTTCCAATTTTTGGCCACCACAAAGAGCGCAGCTATGAATATTTTTGTACAAGTCTTTTTGTCCATTATCTCTTTGGGGTACAAGCCCAGCAGTGCTATGGCTGGATCAAAGGGCAGACAGTCTTTTATCGCCCTTTGGACATAGTTCCAAATTGCCCTCCAGAATGGTTGGATCAATTCACAACTCCACCAGCAATGAATTAATGTCCCCACTTTGCCACATCCCCTCCAGCATTCATTACTTTGCATAGCTGTCATGTTAGCCAATCTGCTAGGTGTGAGATGATACCTCAGAGTTGTTTTGATTTGCATCTCTCTGATTATAAGAGATGTAGAGCACTTTTTCATGTGCTTATTAATAGTTTTGATTTCTTTGGCTGAGAATTGCCTGTTCATGTCCCTTGCCCATTTGTCAATTGGAGAATGGCTTGATTTTTTGTACAATTGATTTAGTTCTTTATAAATTTTAGTAATTAAACCTTTGTCAGAGGTTTTTATGAAGATTGTTTCCCAATTTGTTGCTACCCTTCTGATTTTGGTTACACTGGTTTTGTTTTTACAAAAACTTTTTAATTTGATGTAATCCAGATTATTTATTTTGCATTTTGTAACTCTTTCTAATTCTTGCTTGGTTTTGAAGTATTTCCCTTCCCAAAGGTCTGACATGTATACTATTCTGTGTTCGCCTAATTTTCTTATAGTTTCCTTCTTTATGTTCAAGTCATTCATCCATTTTGAATTTATCTTGGTGTAGGGTGTGAGGTGTTGATCTAAGCCTAATCTTTCCCATACTGTCCTCCAATTTTCCCAACAGTTTTTATGAAATAGTGGATTTTTGTCCCAAAAGCTAGGATCTTTGGGTTTGTCATATACTGTCTTGCTGAGGTTGCTTGCCCCCAGTCTATTCCACTGATCCTCCTTTCTGTCTCTTAGCCAGTACCAAATTGTTTTGATGACCGCTGCTTTGTAATATAGTCTGAGATCTGGGACTACAAGACCCCCTTCCTTTGTATTTTTTTTCATTAATTCCCTGGATATCCTTGATCTTTTGTTCTTCCAAATGAACTTTGTTATGTTTTTTTCTAAATCAGTAAAAAAATTTTTGGAAGTTCCATGGGTATGGCACTAAATCGATAGATGAGTTTGGGTAGGATGGTCATTTTTATTATATTGGCTTGTCCTACCCATGAGCAGTTAATGTTCTTCCAATTGTTCAAGTCTAGTTTTAGTTGTGTGGAAAGTGTTTTGTAGTTGTGTTCATATAGATCCTGTGTTTGTCTCGGGAGATAGATTCCTAAGTATTTTATTTTGTCTAAAGTAATTTTGAATGGGATTTCTCTTTCTAGTTCTTGCTGCTGAGCTGTGTTGGAATTATATAGAAATGCTGATGACTTATGTGGGTTTATTTTGTATCCTGCAACTTTGCTAAAGTTGTTGATTACTTCAATTAGCTTTTTGGTTGAGTCTCTAGGATTCTTTAAGTAGACCATCATGTCATCTGCAAAGAGTGATAATTTGGTCTCCTCCTTGCCTATTTTGATGCCTTCAATTTCTTTTTCTTCTCTAATTGCTACTGCTAGTGTTTCTAATACAATGTCAAATAATAGAGGTGATAATGGGCATCCTTGTTTCACTCCTGATCTTAATGGGAATGGATTTAGTTTATCCCCATTGCAGATGATATTAGCTGATGGTTTTAGATATATACTGTTTATTATTTTTAGGAATGACCCTTCTATTCCTATGCTTTCTAGTGTTTTTAGTAGGAATGGGTGTTGTATTTTATCAAAGGCTTTTTCTGCATCTATTGAGATAATCATGTGGTTCTTGTTGGTTTGCTTGTTGATGTGGTCAATTATGTGGATAGTTTTCCTAATGTTGAACCAGCCCTGCATCCCTGGTATAAATCCTACTTGATCATGGTGGATGACCCTTCTAATCATTTGCTGGAGTCTTTTTGCTAGTATCCTATTTAAGATTTTTGCATCTATATTCATTAGGGAGATTGGTCTATAATTTTCTTTCTCTGTTTTTGGCCTGCCTGGTTTTGGAATCAGTACCATGCTTGTGTCATAAAAGGAGTTTGGTAGGACTCCCTCTTTGCTTATTATGTCAAATAGTTTGTATAGTATTGGGATTAACTGTTCTCTGAATGTTTGATAGAATTCGCTGGTGAATCCATCAGGCCCTGGGGATTTTTTCTTAGGAAGTTCTGTGATGGCCTGTTGGATTTCTTTTTCTGATATGGGATTATTTAAGAAAACTATTTCTTCTTCTGTTAGTCTAGGCAATTTATATTTTTGTAAATATTCATCCATATCACCTAGGTTGGTATATTTATTGCCATATAGTTGGGCAAAGTAGTTTTTAATGATTGCCTTAATTTCCTCTTCATTGGAGGTGAGATCCCCCTTTTCATCCTTGATGCTATTAATTTGCCTTTCTTCTTTCCTTTTTTAATTAAATTAACCAGTACTTTGTCTATTTTGTCTGTTTTTTCAAAGTACAAGCTTCTAGTCTTGTTTATTAGCTCAATAGTTCTGTCACTTTCTATTTTATTAATTTCTCCCTTAATTTTTAGGATCTCTAGTATGGTTTTCTTCTGGGGGTTTTTAATTTGTTCATTCTCAAGTTTTTTGATTTGCATTTCCAATTCCTTGGTCTCTGTCCTCCCTAATTTGTTAATATATGCACTCAGGGATATGAATTTTCCTCTAAGTACTGCCTTGGCTGCATCCCATAAGGTTTGAAAGGATGTTTCGCCGTTGTCATTTTCTTCAACGAAATTGTTAATTGTTTCTATGATTTCTTCTCTAACTATCCGATTTTGGAGTATCATGTTATTTAATTTCCAATTAATTTTTGATTTGGGCCTGCATGTACCCTTGCCGATCAATATTTTAATTGCCTTGTGATCTGAAAAGGCTGCAGTTAATATTTCTGCTTTTCTGCATTTGAGTGCCATGTTTCTATGACCTAGTGTATGATATATTTTTGTGAATGTGCCATGTGGTGCTGAAAAGAAGGTGTATTCTTTTTTGTCCCTATTTATTTTTCTCCATATGTCTATTAATTCTAATTTTTCTAAGATTTCATTCACCTCTTTTACCTCTTTCTTATTTATTTTTTTATTTGATTTATCTAAATTTGATAGTGGTTGGTTCAAGTCTCCCACTAATATGGTTTTACTGTCTATTTCCTCCTTCAATTCTCCTAGTTTCTCTATTAAAAATTTGGATGCTATACCATTTGGTGCATACATGTTGATTAGTGATATTTCCTCATTGTCTATACTTCCTTTTAGCAGAATATATTTACCTTCCCTATCACTTTTGGTAAGGTCTATTTGTACTTTGGCTTTGTCAGATATCATGATTGCAACTCCCGCCTTCTTTCTATCGGTTGAGGCCCAAAAGGTCTTACTCCAACCTTTAATTCTAACCTTGTGAGTGTCAACCCATCTCATATGTGTTTCTTGAGGACAACATATGGTAGGGTTTTGGGTTCTAATCCAATCTGCTATTTGTCTACATTTTATGGGTGAGTTCATCCCATTCACGTTCAAAGTTATGATTGTTATTTGTGGATTCGCTGGCATTTTGATATCTTCCCCTAGTTCTGACCTTTCTTCTTTAGCTTTCTTCTTTTGAACCAGTGAGAAAGTGTCAGTCCCCCTAGTCCCCTCCGTTGAGATGCTTCCCTTTCTAGCCCCTCCCTTTTTATGCTCCCTTCCCCTCCCCCCTCTCCTTTCCTCCCTTTTTGTACTCCATTCCCCCTCCCCCTCCTTGATTTTCCTTTCTTTCTTGCCCTAATGGATAAGATAGAATTCAGGATCCCACTGGATCTAGATGTTCTTCCCTCTCAGATTTGATTTCACTGAGAGTAAGGTTTAAGTAATTCCACTTCACGCTCTCTTCCTCTCCTTCTCATATGAGAGTTCTTCCCCTCCCCTTCCCATGTGTATCTTTATATGGGAAAGATTATTCTATTGATTCCCCCCCTATTTCTTGAAGTTAATCTTAGTATTATCGCGGTTCCCCCCTCCCTTTTCCTTTCTTTGCCCCAACTTTCCACAAATCTTCTTAATGCCCCAATCTTTCCCTATGCATGTTTCTTCTAACTACTCTTATGATGATACAATTTATGAGAGTTACACCAAATATTTTCCCCACATATTAATATATATAATTTGATGTAAATGTAGTCCTTATAGAAGAGAGTTTGACTTAAAGAAAAAGATAAGATTTATCTCCTTTTCCCTTTCTTTCATATTTACCTTTTCATGTTTCTCTTGCTTTCTGTGCTTGGATATCGAACTTTCCACAGAGCTCTGGTCTTTTCTTAGCAAATGCTTGGAAATCTTCTATTTTGTTGAATGCCCATACTTTCCCCTGGAAGTATATAGTCAGTTTTGCTGGGTAGTTGATTCTAAAGAATCCTCTCAATAAAACCTTTTCCTTGCCCTTTTACTATACTGTTTCACCACTTAGTCCTTTTTAAAAAAAAAAAAAACTTGGCTTAAAGACACAGCTGCTAGAACACGTGAGTATAAAAAACTTTTTCTCTTTTCTCCTTAAGTTAAATTGGAATCAGCAGTTTTTTCTTTTTCTTCCCTTTAATCTTAAGGGACAGCTGGGTAGCTCAGCGGATTGAGAGCCAGCCCTAGAGGCAGAAGGTCCTGGGTTCAAATCGGACCTCAGATACTTCCCAGCTGTGTGACTCTGATAGACAGAAAACAGCTGTTTTTAAATCTCAGCAACAGGACTCTAAAGTCCTGGCTGGAAGAACTGTTTCTAAATATCCTTTCCCTTAAGGAACAACTTCCTGGATTTAAAAAAAAAAAAACCCTGTGGAAAGTTTGTTGCTTTCCCCTGCTCCCCACGTGTTTTGTGAAATTACAAAATATACATATAAAAATGAGTACTACATTCTTTGACAATTATATGGCAGCTGAAGAAGTAGGGCCATTCAGGAATGAAGGATACCTCCAAATTTTTATATTAATAGGTACTGTCATTTTTGTACTCCTCAATACTATATTTAGAGATGAAAAAATAAAAAATATTGAGGATAAAATAAAACAAAATGAGGATAAAATAAAACAAAATGAGGATAAAATAAAACAAAATGAGGATAAAATAAAACAAAATGAGGATAAAATAGAAAATATTGAGGATAAAATAGAAAATGTTGAGGATAAAATAGAAAAAAATGAGGATAAAATAGAAAATATTGAGGATAAAATAGAAAATATTGAGGATAAAATAGAAAAAATTGAGGATACAATAGAAAAAATTGAGGATACAATAGAAAAAATTGAGGATAAAATAGGAAATATTGAGAATAAAATAGAAAAACTTGAGGATAAAATAGGAAATATTGAGAATAAAATAGGAAATATTGAGGATAAAATGGGAGATATGGAAGATAAAATAGGAAAAATTGAGGAAAAAATGCAAGCCCAATTAGAAGATCTAAAATGTTTCTTACAGGATCAATGGGCAAACACCCACTCTACCAGAAACAGACCTGTTTCTGAACCTTTGAATGAGGAAATTTCCTTCCCTGAAATAGAGATGGAAAACACCTTCTTTTGGAATTGCACAAAAGAGGACATAAAATCTCTAAGGATAAAGTTCAATGGTGTCTCCAAAAAGTAGAATATTTGGGATTCATCTTGACTGCGGGTGCTCGTTATATTTCTCCAAAACGAATTGAGAACATTCAAAAATTGAGTGCTCCTACCACTAAGAAACAGCTGAGAGCAATTTTAGGAGCAACAGGGTTTTGTAGACAATGGATTCCTTGCTATGGGGAAATCACTAAACCCCTTATAGCATTAACAAAGGATTCAGTTCCTGAACCCCTCAAATTAGAGCCTGAACACTTGTCAGCTCTAACAGATCTGAAAAAGGCTATCATGTCTGCCCCTGCTCTAGGCATCCCAGATTACAACAAGCCATTTACTTTATATGTGCATGAGCGAAGAGGAGTAGCCTCTGGTGTGTTAACTCAGACTTTGGGACCTTCTCAGCGCCCAATTGCTTATTATTCTGCCCAACTAGACCCAGTAGCAGCAGGAGCACCACCATGCCTTAGAGGAGTAGCTGCTACAGCCTTACTAGTAACAAAAACCGTTGATTTAGTATTGGGATGTCCATTAACAATAATGTGCCCACATGAGATTGAAGCATTATTGGTAAAACATAGAACACAGGCATTCTCGGATCAGAGAATTACAAGGTATGAAATAACCTTATTAAATAGTGAAAATATTACCTTGAAACGCTGTTCAACTCTTAACCCTGCCACCTTGCTTCCAGATTTACCCACTTCAGGAGAACCACTACATAACTGTGAAACATTAGTGTCCATGGCAGAAAAGCCTCGAGATAATCTCTTGGACACTCCCTTAGACAATGCAGATCTGATTTTATTTACCGATGGTTCCTCTTTTATGAGGGATGGCATACGTTACACTGGAGCTGCCGTAGTCTCAGAATTTGCCACTGAATGGTCAGCTTCACTACCTTCTAACATTAGCGCTCAAGGAGCAGAACTCATAGCTCTAAAACAAGCTTGTATAATTGCCAAGGATAAAAAGGCAACAATTTATACGGATTCTAGATATGCTTTTGGCATTTGTCACTCAGTCGGGATGCTATGGCTCCAAAGAGGATTTTTAACCTCAGCTGGAAAATCCATAGCTAATGCAGAAATTATTAATGAAGTTCTTTCTGCTCTCAAACTGCCTAAAGCCCTAGCTGTAGTTCATTGCTCTGCCCATACAGGTGGCTCTGACCCTGTCTCTAGAGGAAATGACCGAGCAGATGCCGCTGCAAAACTAGCAGCCATAGAAGGACCTGGATTAATTTTAACATTAACAACCACTGATAATTTAAATTTATCACTCTCCTATAATGAAAAGGAAGTGGAAAAATGGAAACAAAAATTTAAAGCAAAACAAATTAATGGAGTATGGGTGTCACCTGAAGGAAAACCCCTGCTCCCTAGAAGTTTCTATAACCAAATTTGCCAATCTATTCATAAAAATGGTCATTTTGGCACCCAGGGCATCGTGGACTCTGTCAAGAGAGTATGGATAGCCCCTGGTATAACTACTGTAGCCTCTAAAGTATGTTCAGCCTGCCCTATTTGCCAGGCATATAACCAACATGCATATCGTGGAAAAGCCTTTGGGGGACGTCCTCTGGCTTACACACCTTTTGAACATCTACAGATAGATTTCATAACAATGCCAAAGGCTGGACGTTATAAATTTTGTCTAGTAATTGTAGATCAACTAACCAGATGGCCGGAAGCATTTCCTACAACCCGAGCCACAGCAGATTTTGTTGCAAAGATACTTTTAAAAGAAATTATCCCTCGTTTTGGCCTACCAGCACGTATTGACTCCGATAGAGGGAGTCATTTTACCGATTCTGTCTTAAATCAAATATATTCTTGCTTGGGGATAACTCCAAAATTCCTTGTTCCATATCACCCCCAGAGCTCAGGCCAAGTGGAGAGGATGAATAAAGAACTTAAGACTATGATTGGCAAATTATGCACTGAGACCCATTTAAAATGGCCTGAAATTCTCCCTCTGGCCCTATTTTATCTTAGAAGCAGGCCTAGAGGAGACTTACATATTTCACCATTTGAGATGCTTTTTGGACATCCGCCTATACAGGCTAAGCCTTTCTCCCCGGCTTATACATCGCTATTAGGGGGAGATATTACTATTGCTTCCTATATACAGGAGTTACAGCACAAACTACGTGAACTTCATGAATCCGGAGCTGCAGTACAAGCTGGACCATTAGACTTTTCTCTGCATGACCTGAACCCAGGAGATAAAGTTTATATCAAGAATTTCAAGCGAACTGGAGCAACTGAACCTTCATGGGAAGGACCATTTCAAATATTATTAACTACTCCAACATCTATAAAGATTGGAGAAAGAGACTCTTGGATTCACTGCTCACATGTGAAGAAAGCATCTTCTGCTGAGACTGATTAACTCTATCTTATCATATGAATTGTGACTCTATCTTATCATAAGAATTGGAGATAATAATCCATAGACAAATGGATGCTGGTTTTTTTTCTTTCAAGAATATATTGAATTACTGATTTTTTTTCTTATTTTTTCTTATTTCTTTTCTTTTATTTTTTGATCAGAATATTTGATTTTTTTTCTCATTTTTTTGTACTGAAGGTACACATAATTAATATTAATATTATTTTTTTCCCTGCAGTAATACAAGTTAATATATATACTCTTGCTATAATATCAATATATGCCTAAAAGCTTTAAACTATGGGAACCTGCCATTTATTGATAAAATATTATAGGACTGTGATTAATGTTTGTGTCTGATTCCAGGAAAAGGGATAAAAACAAGGAGCACAGACTAAACCTGAATAGTGCCAATAGAGCACACATGAAATATTAAAGTGAGACTCAAGGTTGCGATGCTTAACTTATGTTTAAGTCGTAGGACTTCCTTGTATCTACACTCCTTTTGAAGTACTCAAACAAGTACAAAGCTTGACTATCATGCTGGCTCCCTATATCTCTGAAGGAAAAAAATCAGACAAGGGAATGACATTTCCCCATCAAAATAGAATTCTAATTCTTTCCTTCTTATATTATGGCAACTTCCTGTAGTCTTGGCTACAAATGGCTAAGTGAAATATTACTGCATTCTGTCCTACATACTTGTGGGATAGAAATTACTTTAAACTGGACCTATACAAGGTCTATTTTGAATTTTTCTTATGTTTTTGATTATTTTTCTATTTTTTTGATAATTGACACATACAACCCCATACCTGAACATTGCATTCTGAGCTTAACTTGATATTTTTTTTTAATACTTACTTCAGGGGGGATTGTATTTTAATTTAAAATCTAAGAATTTTTGAATTTTTTTTGTTTGAGATTTTATTTTTATAAAAATCCAAGACTTTTGTTTAAGATTTTACTGTTATAAAAAATTTTCAAAGATTTTGATTTTGTTCGAGAAAAGATCTTCAAGAAAGAAGCTTGAAACTTTTATATCCAGAGAATGAACTGTTGCAGAAAGATGCCAAAAACCTACACTTCATCAAGAAGATCAAGAATGAACTTTGGATGTGCTTGATTGGACTGAACTTTTGATTGAACATTTATTGTAACATTTATGCCAAAAGGGACTGCCCCTAATTTGGCTTTCTGTCAATGCGCCTAGCAAACATTGGTTTTGCTTTCTTTTCTTTTCTATTTCCTCTCTCACTATTCTAATTTCTCCTAGAAAATTGAATATAGTGTATATCTTTAGTTAGAAGTGAATTTAGAACTACAAAATGGTTATGTTAAATGATCAATGGGGAGACTAGTCTCCCAATGATCATCAGGGGGGTTTGTAAACCTCAAATTTCCTTAGACTTATAAATGTTGGAAATTTCACCATTGGGATATTTCATACTTGGAAAATTTCTTACTGATAGTCTATTGGAATGGGAACTCCATTGGCATGGGAGGTTCCTTCTCTTCCCTTCTTAAGATTACTTTAGGACAAAAACCCTTTGCTGAACAATGGAAAGGACTTTGACCTATGCTTGAGCATAGAACAGGAATTTCTTTGAGTCTTGATTGATTTTAGAATTGATACAATGGAGATACTTGGAATAAATCTCCACCCTATTCAGTCCTAACAGGATTGAGTAAGGGCTGCAGCCTAGATCAAAATTTAATTATTCCAATCTCTACCATACTCAAGTTAACAGGATTTAGAAAGGGCTGTAGCAAAGGAGTATAGATTTAATCATTTGAAAATATGACCTTCAACAGACATGTGCAAAAACCAGAAACCTCTGGGCGGTCCTGGGTTAAGCGAGAGCCTCCATTGACAGGGAAATTGATGAAGAGTGATTGGTAGATGTGAGGACTGAGGGGAGGCAACTTGGATGGTGTCCTTAAAGATAGGAGGGTCTGGAGACTGGAGGGGATGGAGTTTGGTCGGTGTGGTTCCTGGGCTCTGAGGAAGCTTGCTCTGGAGGAAGCTGAAGGTGGGGGCCTCTGAGACGGTTTCTCCATTTTGGACACGTGAGTAATAGGGACTGATCTCTTTTCTTTGCCCCAGCTATCTAAGGGCTTGGGCCTTTTGGCCCAGCCTAAACAGAAGGGGTATTTAAGCCCTATTCCCTTCTCTCCCCTTTTCTCTCTCTCTATATATATCTGTAATTCCTTTCTTGCTCCTATTGTAATTAAACTCCAAAAAAGGCTGACGGCTGACTTGAGTTTTTCATTTAGGAATTACATAGCTGATTCCTTGGCGACCTTAAATTAATATATATCCGTCTTTTAAAGTGATTCCCTTGTAACATTAGTGTATTAGCCGCTAAGTCGTGTGTGATCCTTATGGGAGCCCCCTTATATCTGAAGCTCTTCTTCTTGGCTTTTTGTAGGATTCTCTCCTTTACTTGGAAGCTCTTAAATTTGGCAATTACATTCCTAGGCATTGTCTTTTGGGGATTTAGTATAGAAGGTGTTCTATGAATGCTTTCTATTTCTATTTTGCCCCCTTGCTCCAGAACGTGGGGGCAATTTTCTTTTATAATCTCCTGTAGAATAATATCCAATTTGTTGTTTACCTCTGGTTTTTCTGGGAGACCGATAATACGGAGATTTTCTCATCTTCCTCTGTTCTCCAGGTCTGTGACCTTCTCAGTGAGATATTTTATGTTTTCTTCCAATTCATTAATTATTTGGGTTTGCTTTATTGATTCTTGCTGTTTTATCATCTCACTTTCTTCGAGGTGCTTAATTCTGGTCATTAGGGACTGGTTTTGCTTTTCAGCCTTGTCTGCCCTTCTATTGGATGCTTCGAGTTCTTTTTCCAATTGAGCATTCTTATCTGTCAGACAGCTGATCTCTTTCTCCCATTTTTCTTTCCAGGTTTCCATCTTTTGGATAAGTTCCAGTTTGAGATCTTCCAGAGCTTGTTGATAGTTTCCATTTTGGGAGGCGTGTTCTGAATTTTTTTGGATTTCCTCCTCATTCTCCTCTTTTCCTTGGGTACTTCCACCATAAAAGTTTTCAATAGTCACTTTTTTCCCTTTCTTCCTGGAGGCTTGATTTTGGGCCATGTGAGTCATCCCTTTGGTGATTTTATTCCCCTTTCCTTTTTGGTCTGGGGTCTGGGTTATATGAGTGGTTTTTCTGTGAATTTAGGTTGCTTCAGACTAGTTCTTCCCAGCCTCCGAGCCCAGGTATTCAGCTCCACCCAGATAATCAGCGCGTGGTCCCTGTTGTTCCGCGCAGCCCGCCCCAAGTACAGTTCCACTGGATTCTCCAGTGAAAGCGCCCTGAGACGTTTTTTCCTGGCAGTCCCCAGATCCCAAGGACCCTGGCATGCCCCCCCAGACAGAGATGCTCCCCACTCACTCGCTGTCCCGGTGAGCGCTCAGGTAGCTCACTCTGGTTTAGTGGGGGAGGTGGGGTGGGGGAAGGGCGGCTCAGTTCACTTTTCTGTGCAAGCTTTTCCTTCTTATTTTAGTGTGGAAATGTTCAAGCCCCACGTACCTTTGCCTCTGTGGGGTACTGGGGAGTCCTTCTGTTCCTCCAAAGGTGATTTTATGCTCCTTTGATGTAGTCTATTTCGTTCGGTGCCGGGGAGAGGAAGCGTGTGGCGTCTAGATTGCAGCCATGATTACCCGGAAGTCCCGAGAAAATTCTCTTTAAAAGGAGACAAGAAGCTGAGAGCAAGAGACTCTCTCAGAGAACTCTCTCTGGAGATTGAGCTGGCCAAAGCTGAACTGGTGTCTCTCTGAACACTAGAATCTTGCTTGGGACAAATCTTGTGGTGAGTGGATAAAAGACTGACTGATCTCTTTCTTAAAGGCTTAAAAACTTAGGCTGGCCTAAGGCCTAGGCTGGCCTATCTCTTTTCTCATTGTTTCCTCTTTCTCTCTTTCATTAATTCCTTATTTGTATTAATTAAAATCTCCATAAAAACCCAGCTGACTTGGGTATATTTCATATTTGGGAATTTTTCCCTGGCGACCACTGTATTTTTTAATATAAAAAAAATATCTTTGCGGTCACAGTTTAAGGCAACCACTCTTTTATCTGTAACAGTTTATGACTCCATTATTTTAGTCATTACAATAGTTTGTCACTGTGCCCTCTGAAATATGTATATTAAATAATGCATGTAAAATATAAATATAATGCCTCTAAGTAACTTCTAGCTACACTGATGATAATTTTTAAACATTGCCAATGTCATTTTTTTATATATGTATACAAATCATTTGAACTTATTGCATCCCTTAAATTTTCCCCCCCTTTATTAATTACCTTTAAGTGATTCTTTTCAATTCTGTATTTGGGCATCAAATTTTCTGTTTTAGTCTGGACTTTTATTCAGGAATGCTTGGAAAACTTCCATTTTATTAAATGATGATACTTCCCCCTACATAAATATAGTCAATTTTGCTGGGTAGTTGATTCTTGGTTGTAGACCCAGTTCCCTTGCTTTCCAGAATATCATATTCTATGCCTTCTGATCCTTCAGCACCAGTGCAGCCAGGTCTTGTGTAATCCTGATTATGGCTCCATGATATCTGAATTGTTTCTTCCTAGCAGTTTGTAGTATCTTTCCCTTGATCTGGTAGTTCTTGAACTTGGCTTTAATATTCCTGGGCATTGTCAATTGAGCATTTAATGCAGAAGGTGATCTGTGGATTCTTTCCATCTCTACCATCTTTTTCAAGTATATCAGGGTAGTTTTCTTGTATAATTTCCTATGGAATTATGTTCAGGCCTTTTCTTTAATCATGGTTTTTTGGTAGTCCAATAAATTTTAATTGTCTCTCCTTGGTCTGTTTTCTTGGTCTGTTGTTTTATCAATGAGGTGCTTGTTATTTTCTTCAATTTTTTCATTGTTTTGATTTTGTTTTTTAGACTCTTCCTGCCCTGTAAAGTCATTTGTTTCTAGTTGTCCAATTCTAATTTTTAAAGACTGAATTTCATCCCTATCTTTTTAATTGTCCTTTTCTTTTCAGTCTATATTTCTTTGTAGGTCATCTTTCATTTTTTTTTTTTGCCTGATTTTCAAGCTGGTCATTTCTGGCTTTTAGGACACTATTTTCTTGTTTTACTTAATTTGTCTTTGTTTCCAGATGATCTAATTTTCTTTTTAAGTTCTTTCCCTAGTTGTTTTCATCTTCTCTTAATTGTTTTTTAAATCATGTTTTGAGTTCTTCTAAAGCCCAAGTTAAATTTGCCAGAATTCCTATGTTTTTGCTTGGCGTTCCTTGGTCCTCCTCTGTTCTATTTATTCTATGTTCATTACCTGAAAAGAAGCTGTCTATTGTAATTTCTTTTTTCTTTTGTTTACTCTTATTTTTTTTTCTTCTTTCCTCCTTATTGACTGTATTTTCCTACCTCTGTTTATTTGCTGGATCTGTGAGTTTGGGCTTTTCTGCCCTGAAGAGGCTTCTTCTCTTCTCTGCTGATTAACTGGATTAGGCTAATGGACCTGACTTGTTATATTGATGTGCCCTGGGGCTATATCTTCCCCAACTTCCAGCAAAGGCTGAATGTGAAAGTGAATGTGAGGAGGCTGAAGGTAATTACCCTCATTCTTCTCTCTTCTTTTCTGCTAGCTGCCTGGTCAGAGTTCTGAACTTCCTGTGTTGTTTAACAAGGTATTCTGTAGTGGTTGCAGCCTTCACTCTGGTATCCCTGTTAGAGGATTCTTACTGTGGGTCTCAGCACAATCGGTTGGGGATGGTGTTGGAGACTGAGATTTTCTGCCCTCTGTAGGCTCTTTCTCTACACTGTTTATAGACTGGATTCAGCTAGTTGAGCTGATCTATAGAGCTGAGTGCGCCCTGAGGCCAAAACTTCCAGAGGTATAGGCCCAAGATGAATGAGTGATGGCTGAAGACTGAAACCAGGCTGCCTCCTCTCTGCCTCTCTCCTCCAGCTGCCTCTCTGCTAGCTGTGGTCAGAGCTCTGAACCTCATATAGCTGTGGGAGCAAGTCCCTCTCTCAAAGCTGGAGCTCTTGCCTCAAGATCCCACTGACTACCTAATTCTCAGTAGAGTAGGTGGGTGAGTGGCCCTGATACCTTTCTTCTTTCTTTTCCTTAAATTTGAGAATTCAAGCTTCTCTACATACCTTTTAAGTTGAATCGAGGAAGAGTGTCCCCCAGCTCTGTCCTATTATTATATTTGGTTTTCTGTCACCCTTGAAGTGCTTTATTTTTTATTGGTATGGAAGGGTTATCACAAAAGAATCAATTTTGCTTCCTCTAAGCTGCCATCTTGACCGCAACTTCCAGATATGCTTCATTCAGACCATTTTTCCATAAATCCTGATTAGTCTATGCTTTTGTATAGTCACACTCACCATAAATCTTTTTGATTGTCCTTCATGTGACATATATTTAATTCTATGAAATAATGCTTAAAATACAGCATATCATAGAAAGATTATAGGTATTTTTTTAAAGGAACTTTTTTTTTGAGAAGAAATTTGAGGTCCACAAAGGCATTTCTCTAGTTTTCCAAGTGAAATCCAGTATATTGTACTCATCTGCATTGTGTATCTATTTAGTTTTCCTAAGATATATGTACTGACATATGAATATGACTATGGGATATTCTTCCAACTGCACATCATATTTGGGGCAAGAATTGTTCACCTCCTTGTTTGTTTATTTTTTTATTATGTAATTAGATTAGACTTAATGATTATGGATCTTATTATGAGACTCTGAAACAATCTCGGATTTAATTAAATCATTAATCATTCACCACTAGCAGACTATGTGGAAATAAGAACCCCTCTTCCATATGGACTATACAATGGACATCCTCCAAGATAGTTGGAACTACCTTTAGTTTGCATCTGTCTCCTTTTTTTATACTTCAAATAATATTATTAATCTGAAGTCTAAGAATTAATTATCACTATTATTGCATCTTTCAAAGGAACTTTTAGGATTTCAACAAAAACATAGACACTATTTTGAAGCAGAGCTATTAAAGTGGTATTTTGCTGCATGGAATAAATTGAATTTTATGGTAAATAGATATCACAGTAAATCTTGTATTCTCTGGACCTTTGAATCTATGTTTTAAATTATTATTCTTCCAAATGTTAAGAAATTCAAACAAAACAAAAATTTCCATATATAAAGAAAAAGAAAATATCACACGACTGAAATCACTGATGTCATATGTGTTTAACTTACTTTTCTTTATATTTACATAATAGATTCTCTCCAGTAGTGTCCCTAACCTTCTCTACCCTTCCAACATTACAAAAGATTTCATTATGGAGGTCAATGCATTCATATAAATTAAATATTTCATGATCTATCTTTCTGTTCACTGTTCAGTGGTAAAATTCTCAGTTTATTATACTGTTTATGAACTATAATATGACATACTTTACAGCATAGTCTGTTACACTGATAATATTAAGGCCTTTATTTTTTTTGTAGACTATACCTATCCATCTGGTATTTTTTTGGTACAATAATGTCACTAGTATTGGCCTTCTTTAGAATTTCTTAAAAGTGCTACCTTATTCTAAAACGGTATATGGAGCAAAAAGACTCCAACAAGTGATCATGAGGATTATTCATTATGATCAGGTGGGATTTGTACCAGGAATGCAAGGATGGTTCAATATCCAGAAAACCATCCACATAATTGACCATATCAATAAGCAAACCAACAAAAATCACATGATTATCTCAATAGACGCAGAAAAAGCCTTTGATAAAATACAACACTCATTCCTACTGAAAACACTAGAAAGTATAGGAATAGAAGGACCTTTCCTAAAAATAATAAACAACATATATCTAAAACCATCAGCAAACCTCATGTGCAATGGGGAAAAAATAGAAGCCTTTCCAATAAGATCAGGAGTGAAACAAGTATGCCCATTATCACCTCTATTATTTAACATTATACTAGAAACACTAGCAGTTTCAGTTAGAGAAAAAAAAAAGAAATTGAAGGTTTTAAAAAAGGCAATGAGGAGACCAAACTATCACTCTGCAAATTATATGATGGTTGGTGGTGAGGAGAAGAAGAGTCCTGCCTCCAGACTGCCGCCATGTTTACCTGGAAGTCTGAGTTTGTGTTTTGATGTTACTTAGTATTAATAATTTCTATAGCCTCTCATATCTCTATAAAAAACGTACAAACCTTTATGTTCTGACTTAGAATTAGTACAGAATATCCAAAGCTAATAAGTGGTAAGGGCTAGGCAATTGCAACTAAATATCTTTCCCTGAATCACAGAGCTAGGAAAAGCCTAAAGTCAGATTTAAATCCAAGATCTCCCATCTCTAGTCCTGGCTTTCAGTCCACATTTTCTCTTTAAATAAATATTCACTCCTCATGAGTGAAAATTCTATAATTCCTATATTTGTTTTATCTCTCATTTAAGATGAATGTCCATATTTTTTCCTACCTTCCCAATGTCTACTTTTCCATTTAAGTATCAAGGTTATGCTGATTTAGTTTAAATTTCTTTTTATCATCACTTTACCTACTGAGTTTCCATAACATATGTGCGAATAAACTGTAAATACCTTCATGCTGATATTTTAGAGATGCTCCTCCTGAACCCTGAAATACAAAATGGCTGAATATTTCACAAAATGATATGTCTACTTGTTTTAAGATACATGCTAAAACCATTTCCATACATTCTTTTATTTGCCTTTCCAATGAGAGATTGTGAGTCATCCTTCTATTCAAAAGAAACTGATTTTTGTCTTCTGATTTCATTTACAATGAATATATAAATGTATGATTTTGCAGGGTGGAGCCAAAATGGCAGCTAAGTAGCAAGGAAATTCTGAAACTTCTGTGATTATCCTTCGGAACCAATTTTTAAAAAGAATCTCAAAAGGAAAGAAATCAAAGCAGGACAAGCAATGGGGCTCCAACACTAAACACAACATGAAAGGTAGATAGAGGGAGTGGATTTCCATAATATTAGGATATTCATTCAGAGTCTACATCCCCAACCATATCCCCCTTGAACCATACAATCAAGCAGTTGTTTTTTCTTTGGTGTTTTTACTCCCCCATTTTTCCTCTGAATGTGGATAGCATTTTTTCTCATACATCCCTCTGGGTTGTTCAGGATCACTGCATTGCCACTAATGGAGAAGTCCATTACATTTGGTTGTACCGCAGTGTATCAGTCTCTGTGTTCAATGTTTTCCTGGTTCTTCTCCTCTCACTCTTTATCAATTCCTGGAGATTGTTCCATTTCCCATGGAATTCCTTCACTTTATTATTCCTTTGAGCACAATAGTATTCCATCATTCCATCACCAACAAATACCACAATTTCTTCAGCCATTCCCCAATTGTAGGGCATTCCCTCATTTTTTCCCCAATTTTTTGCCACCACAAAGAGCACAAGTGTGAATATTTTTATACATGTATTTTTCCTTATGGCAGTACTATGGCTGGATCAAAGGGCAGATAGTCTTTTAGTGCCCTTTGGGCATAGTTCCAAATTGCCCTCCACAATGTTTGGATCAATTCACAACTCCACCAGCAATGAATTAATGTCCCAACTTTGCCACATCCTCTCCAGTATTTATTACTTTCCTTTGCTGTCATGTTAGCCAATCTGCTAGGTGTGAGGTGATATCTCAGAATTGTTTTGATTTGCATCTCTCTGCTTATAAGAGATTTAGAACACTTTTTCATGTGCTTAGTAATAGTTTTAATTTCCTAAACTGAAAATTGCCTATTCATGTCCCTTGCCCATTTATCAATTGGAGAATGGCTTGTTTTTTGTACAACTGGTTTAGCTCTTTATGAATTTGAGTAATTAGACCTTTTTCAGAGGTCTTTGTAATGAAGATTATTTCCCAATTTGTTGCTGCCATTCTAATTTTGTTTAGAAGTTCTGTTTGTACAAAAACTTTTTAATTTGATGTAATCAAAATTATTGATTTTTACATTTTGTGATTTTTTTCTAGTTCTTGCTTGATTTTAAAGTCTTGCTTTTCCCAAAGATCTGACAAGTATACTATTCTGTGTTCGCATAATCTCTTATAGTTTCCTTCTTTGTATTCAGGTTATTCACCCATTCTGAGTTTATCTTGTTGATCCAAACCTAATCTCTCCCATACTCTCTTCCAATTTTCCCAACAGTTTTTATCAAATAGTGGGCTTTGGTCCCCAAAACTGGGATGTTTGGGCTTATCATAGACTGTCTTGCTGAGGTCATTTACCCCAAGCCTATTCCACTGATCCTCCTTTCTGTCTCTTAGCCAGTTCCAAATTGTTTTGATAACCACTGCTTTATAGTATATTTTGAGATCTGGGACTGCAAGTCCTCCTTCCCTTGCATTTTTTTTTCATGATTTCCCTGGATATCCTTGATCTTTTGTTCTTCCAAATGAACTTAGTTATGGTTTTTTCTAATTCAGTAAAGAAGTTTTTTGGTAGTTCAATGGGTATGGCGCTAAATAAGTAAATTAATTTGGGTAGGATTGCCATTTTTATTATGTTAGCTCATCCCACCCATGAGCAATCAATGTTTTTCCAATTGTTTAGATCTAGTTTTAGCTGTGTGGAAAGTGTTTTGTAGTTGTGTTCATATAGTTCCTGTGTTTGTCTCAGGAGATAGATTCCTAAGTATTTTATATTGTCTAGGGTGATTTTGAATGGTATTTTGCTTTCTAATTCTTGCTGCTGAAATAGGTTAGAGACATATAGAAGTGCTGATGACTTATGCAGGTTTATTTTGTATCCTGCAACTTTGCTAAAGTTCTTGATTGATTCAACTAGGTTTTTGTTTGATTCTCTAGGATTCTTTAAGTAGACCGTGATATCATCTGCAAAAAGTGATAGCTTGATCTCCTCATTCCCAATTTTAATACCTTCAATTTATTTTTCTTCTCTAATTGCTTCTGCTAGTGTTTCTAGTACAATGTTAAATGATAGAGGTGATAATGGGTATCCTTGTTTCACTCCTGATCTTATTGGGAAGGCTTCTAGTTTATCCCCATTGCAGATAATGTTTGCTGATGGTTGTAGATATATACTGTTTATTATTTTGAGGAAAGGCCTTTCTATTCCTATACTTTCTAGTGTTTTCAATAGTAATGGGTGTTGTATTTTATCAAATTCATTTTCTGCATCTATTGAGATAATCATGTGATTTTTGTTGGTTTGCTTATTAATATAGTCAATTATGTGAATGTTTTTTTCTAATATTGAACCATTCTTGCATTCCTGGTATGAGTCCTATATGCTCATAGTGAATAACCCTTGTGATCACTTGCTGGAGTCTTTTTGCTAGTATTCAATTTAAGATTTTTGCATCTATATTTATTAGGGTGATTGGTCTATAGTTTTCTTTCTCTGTTTTTTACCTGCCTGGCTTTGGGATCAGTACCATGTTTGTGTCTTAAAATGAATTTGGTAGAACTCCTTCTTTGCTTATTCTGTCAAATAGTTTGTATCGTATTGGGATTAGTTGTTCTTTGAATGTTTGATAGAAGTCATTTGTGAATCTATCTGGACCTGGTGATTTTTTATTAGGTAGTTCTTTAATGGTTTGTTTCAATTTTTATTTCCTGATATTGGCTTGTTAAGGTAATTTATTTCTTCCTCTGTTAGTATAGGCAATTTATATTTTTTGAGTATCCATTAGTATCAAGTAGAATGCCATATTCGTTGCCATATATTTGGGTTTAGTCGTTTTTAATGATTGCCTTAATTTCCTCTTCATTAGAGGGGAGGTCTCTCTTTTCATCTTAGATAATGTCAATTTGGTTTTCTTCTTTCCTTTTTTTTTATTAGATTGACTAATACTTTGTCTATTTTATTTGTTTTTTCAAAGTACCAGCTTCTAGTCTTATTTATTAAATCAATAATTCTTTGACTTTCAATTTCATTAATTTCTCTTTTAATTTTTAGGATCTCAAATTTAGTATTCATCTGAGGATTTTTTATTTGTTCACTTTCTATTTTTTTAATTTGTATGCCCAATTCATTGACTGCTGCCCTTCTTAATTTGTTAATATATGAACTCAAGAATATAAATTTCCCCCTGAGTACTGCTTTGGCTGCATCCCATAGGTTTTGAAAGGATGTCTTATCATTGTCATTTTCTTCAATGAAGTTAGTAGTTGTTTCAATGATTTGTTCTTTAACTAACTGATTTTGGAGAATTGTATTGTTCAGTTTCCAATTAATTTTTGATTTACCTCTCCATGTACTCTTACTAATTATTATTTTCATTGCATTGTGATCTGAAAAGGTTGCATTTATATTTCTGCTCTTTTGCACTTTTTTGAAATGTTTTTATGCCCTAATACATGCTCAATTTTTGTGAATGCACCATGTGCTGCCAAAAAGAAGGTATATTCCCTTTTGTCTCTACTTATTTTTCTCCACAAATCTAGTCACTCCAATTTTTCTAAGATTTTATTCACTTCTCTTACCTCTTTCTAATTTCATTTTTGGTTTGATTTATCTATTTCAGATAGAGGAAGGCTCAGGTCTCCCACTAGTTTAGTTTTTCTATCTATTTCATCCTTGGGCTCCACTATTTTATCCTATAGAAATTTGGATGCTATGCTATTTGGTTCATGCATGTTGAGTATGGATATTTCCTCATTGTCTATACTGCCTTTTATCAGGATGTAATTACCTTCACTATCTCTTTGAAATAGATTTATTTTTACTTTGGCTTTGTCAGATATCATGATTGCAACTCCTGCCTTCTTTTTATCAGTTAATGCCCAATAGATTTGGCTCCATCCTCTTACTTTCACCCTATGAGTATCTACCTTCCTCATGTGTGTTTCTTGTAGACAACATATGGTAGGGTTTTGGATTCTACTCTACTCTCCTATTCATTTGCATTTTATGGTTGAGTTCATTCCATTCATATGCAGTTATGATTTCCAGCTGTTTATTTCCCAGCATTTTGATTTCTACTCCTAGTCCTGTATTTTCTTCTTTCAAAATTTCCTTCTTCACCAATGTTTGTTTTTAATCCATCCTTCTAGTTCCCACCCTTATATTACTTCCCTTCCTACCCCCTCCCTCCTTATTCCCCCATTATTTTCTTTGCAGTGTTTTTAAAACTACACCCCACCCTCTCCCTCCCTCATACTGCTTCTCTCCCCACAAGTCCATTTGTTACCCTTCTACTTCCCTATAGGGCACGAATCTATTCTCTGTCCCAATGGATTGGATTGTTCTTCCCTCTTTGGGTCAATTTCAATGCACATACATGTTGAGTATTTCCTGTCTCCTACATCTTTACACTTCCAGTGTATTGATCCCACCATGAGCTTCTTTGTGACATATAATTTACCCCCTTTTGTTTCTTTTCCCATTTCTTTTAGTATTAACCTATTTTTTAGCTCTAGTTATGTATATATATATATATATACATACATACATGTATATGTATTTATTCATACATATATCTATATACCTATTTTTGCCTTGTTATTTCATCCTATAGAGTTTGTCACTGTTCCCTCTAAGTATAATTCTTCTAGCTGCCCAGGTGATAACAACAGTTTTTAAGAGTTACCAATGGCTTCTTTTCTTATTGGGATACTCATTTTAATTTATTGAGTCTCTTAAAATTTTTTTGTGTTGTTTTTTTTTATACTTACCTTTTGATGGTTCTCTTGAGCTCCATGGTTGGACATCAAGTTTTCTGTTCAGGTCTGGTCTTTTCTTTACAAATTCTTGGAATTCTTCTATTTTGTTGAATGACTATTCTTTCCCTTGTAGGAATATAATAAGTTTTGCTGGGTAGTTGATTCTTGGTTGCAGATATAGTTCCTTTGATTTCCGGAATATCATATTCCATGCCTTTTGGTCCTTCCACGTGGATGCAGCCAAATCCTGTGTTATCCTCACTGTGGTTCCATGGTATCTGAATGACTTCTTCTTGGCAGTTTGTAATATCATTTCTTTGGTCTGATAGTTCTTGAATTTGGCTATAACATTCCTGGGTGTTGGCAGTTGGGGGATTAAGTACAGGAGGTGATTTGTAGATTTTTTCAACCTCCACTTTTCCCTCTTGTTCTAGTATATTGGGGCAGTTTTCTTGAATAATTTCCTGTAGTATTGTGTCTAGACTTTTTCTTTTGTCATGGTCTTCTGGTAGACCAATGATTCTTAAGTTGACTCTCCTCAAACAATTTTCTAAATCCTCTGTTTTTGTGAATGAGATGCTTCATATTTTCCTTTATTTTTTCATTCTTTTGGTTTTGTTTTATAGTGTCCTGCTGCCTTGTGAGGTCACTTATTTCTAGTTGTTGTATTCTGGTTCTTAAAGACTGGATTTCATCCCTGCCTTTTTGGTCATCCTTCTCTTTCTGGTCTGAGTTTCTATGGAGGTCATACTTCATCCTCCTTACCTCATCTTTCTTCTCCTTTGCCTCATTTTCCAATTGGTTGATTTTGGCTTTCAGGAGATTATTTTCTCATTTTAGTTCAAGGGCCTCTGTTTCCAAATGACTTATCTTGGTTTTTAAGTTCTTTCCCCAATTGTCTTCAGCCTCTCTTAATTATGTTTTGAATTTGATTTTGAGTTCGTCCAAAGACTGTATCCAATTCGCTAGGATTTCTGATTTATCATTTTCCGATCTGTCCACCTGTTTTCTGTTTGCTGTATAGAAGCTGTCTATTGTAATTTCTTTATTCTTTTTCTTTTGTTTGTTCATATTCACTCCTTCTTTGCTCCCTGTAGTTGTCTGTGCTCTTGCTCCTTTCATTTTTTTGGTTTTGGGGGCTTTTGTCTGACCCCCCTCTTGGAGCTTTGACAGAAGATCTCTCGGTGCAGTTTGTGGGGGAGAGTTGTTGGGGTTTGGACTTCCCTGACCTCTGGAGACTTTTGATTGTATTAAAGTCCAGCAGTCAATGAGGGAGGGGTGTGGAGCCTGGGCTTCCCTGAGTTCTGAAGACTTTCAATGTGATGAAGTTTAGCTGGGTTTGGCTGGGTGTACTCTAAGGCTAAAAACTCCTAGAAGGCTAGAGCAAATATGGAGGATTTCCACAGCTCTGGTCAGGCTCCTAGCTCTATGCTCCCTCTCCAGCTCCTTCCCTGCTATGTTCAACACTCTGAGCTTGTCACAGCCCTGCCCACAAGGTACACCCTCCTGACCAGCACCTTTGCCTGCCCAGAGGTTCTCACTGCTGCTGGAGGCTCATCGCGCTTGGTTGGTTGAGGTAGGGGTCCTGTGACCTTCCTTCTGCTTTCCCCTTAAACCCAAGTGTTCTCAGATTCCATCTTTTTTTGGGAGGGGCACACCTTTTGGATTGAGTCCAGCAGGAGGGTTCCTTTCCTCTGTCTTGTTAGGTTTGATTTTCTGTCCCCTAGGAGCATTCAGTTTGTGATCGGTAAGGAAGGGTATTCAGATGTCTGAACTTCTGCTCCTTCTAGGCCACCATCTTGACTCCGCCTCTGAAATTGGGTTTAGTTCTTTATAAATTTGGTTAATTAGACCTTTGTCAGAGTTTTGTTATGAAGATTGTTTCCCAATTTGTTGCTTCCCTTCTAATTTGGATGCATTATTTTTGTTTATACAACAACTTTTTAATTTGATGTAGTCAAAATTATTTATTTTACATTTTGTAACTCTTTCTAAGTCTTGCTTGGTTTTAAAATCTTTCCCTTCCCAAATATCTGACATTTATACTATTCTGTGTTCACATAATTTACTTATAGCTTCCTTCTTTATGTTCAAGTCATTCACCTATTCTGAGTTTATCTTGGTGTAGGGTATGAGGTGTTGATCCAAGCCTAATCTCTCCCACACTATCTTCCATTTTTCCCAGCAGTTTTTATCAAATGGTGAATTTTTGTCCCCAAAGCTGGGATCTTTGGGCTTGTTATAGACTGTCTTGGTAAGGTCACTTACCCCAAGTCTATTCCACTGATCCTCTTTTCTGTCTCTTAGCCCGTACCAAATTGTTTTGATGATCACTGCTTTATAGTATAGTTTGAGATATGGGACTGCAAGGCCATCTCCATTTGTATTTTTTTTTTCATGATTTCCATGGATATCCTTGATCTTTTGTTCTTCCAAATGAACTTTGTTATGTTTTTTTCCCAATTCAGTAAAAAGGTTTTTTGGAAGTTTGATGGGTAAATAAATAAATAAATTTGGGTAGGATGGTCATTTATATTATGTTAGCTCATCCTACCAATGAACAAGTAATGTTTTTCCAATTGCTAAGATCTAGTTTTAGTTGTGTGGAAAGTGTTTTGTAGTTGTGTTCATAGAGTTCCTGTGTTTGTCTCGGCAGATAGATTCCTAAATATTTTATATTGTCTAGGGTGATTATACCTGGAATTACTCTTTCTAATTCCTGCTGCTGAGATGTGTTGGAGATAAATAGAAATGCTGATGACTTATGTGAGTTTATTTTGTATCCTACAACTTTGTTAAAGTTGTTGATTATTTCCACTTGCTTTTTAGTTGATTCTCTTGGCTTCTTTAAGTAGATCATGATATGATCAAAAAGAGTTGGTCTCTTAATTGCCAATTTTAATACCTTCAATTTATTTTTCTTCTCTAATTGCTACTGCTAGTGCTTCCAGTACAATGCTACACAATAAAGGTGATAATGGGCATCCTTATTTCACTCCTGATCTTTTTGGGAATGCATCTAGTTTATCCCCATTGCACATGATGTTGGCTGATGGTTTTAGATAGATAATGTTTATTATTTTTAGGAAAGATCCTTCTATTCCTATACTTTCTACTGTTTTCAATATGAATAAGTGTTGTATTTTGTCAAAAGCTTTTTCTGAGTCTATTGAGACAATCATGTGATTTCTGTTGGTTTGCTTTCTGATATGGCCAATTATATGGATGGTTTTCTTAATATTGAACCATCCTTGCATTCCTGCTATAAATCCCACCTGATCATAGAGAATAACCCTCCTGATCACTTGCTGGAGACTTTTTGCAAGTATCCTATTAAGATTTTTGTATCTATATTAATTAAGGCAATTGATCTGTAGTTTTCTTTCTTTGATTCTGACCTGGCTGGCTTTAGAATCAGTGCCATATTTATGTCATAAAAGGAATTTGGTATAACTGTCTCTTTGCCTATTATGTCAAATAGTTTGTATAGTATTGGGATTAGTTGTTCTTTGAATATTTGATAGAATTCTCTTGTGAATCCATTAGACCCTGGGATTTTTTCTTAGGGAGTTCTTTGATGGCCTGTTCAATTTCTTTTTCTGATATTGGATTATTTAAGAATTCTATTTTGTCTTCTGTTAATCTGGGCTGTTTATATTTTTGTAAATATTCATCCATATCACCTAGATTGGCATGTTTATTTCCATCGAATTGGGCAAAATAATTTTTAATGATTCCCTTAATTTCCTCTTCATTGAAGGAGAGTTCTCCCTTTTCATGTATGATACTGTTAATTTGATTTTCTTCTTTCCTTTTTTATTAGATTGACCAGTACTTTGTCTATTTTGCTTGTTTTTTTCAAAATACCAGCTTCTAGGTTTTTTTTTAATTAGTTCAATAGTCTATCACTTACAATTTTATTAATTTCTCCCTTAATTTTTAGAATCTCTAACTTGCTTTTCTTCCGGGGATTTTTAATGTTTGCTTTCAAATTTTTGATTTGCATGTCCAAATCATTGACCTCTGCCCTCCCAAATTTTTTAATGTATGAACTCAATGATATAAGTTTGCCCCTGAGATCTGCTTTGACTTCATGCCATATATTTTGAAAGGATGTTTCATCATTGTCATTTTTTTCAATGAAATTATTAATTGTTTCTAAGATTTGTTCTCTGACTAACTGATTTTGGAGAATCATATTGTTTATTTTACAATTAATTTTTATTTGGCTCTCCAAGTACCCTTATTGATCATTACATTTATTGCCTTATGATCTGAAAAGGTTGCATTTATTATTTCTGCTTTTCTGAATTTGTATGTCATGTTTTTATGACCTAATAAATAGTCAATCTTTTTAATGTACCATGTGCTGCTGAAAAGGTGTATTCCTTTTTGTCCCTATTTATTTTTCTCCATATATCTATTAACTCTTATTTTTCTAAGATTTCATTCACCTCTCTTAACCCTTTCTAATTTAGTTTTATTTGATTTATCTAAATTTGATAGTGGTAGGTTCAAGTCTCCCACTAGTATAGTTTTACTATCTATTTCCTTCTTCAATTCTTCTAGTTTTTCCATTAGAAATGTGGGTGATATGCCATTTGGTGCATACATGTTTATTAGTGATATTACTCATTGTCTATATTCCCTTTTATCAGAATGTATTTACCTTCCCTATCCCTTTTAATCAGGTCTATTTTTATTTTGGCTTTGTCAGATATCATGATTGCAACTCCTGCCTTCTTTCTATCAGTTGAGGCCCAATAGGTCTTGCTCCAACCTTTAATTCTTACCTTGTGAGTATCTACCCACATCATGTGTGTTTCTTGTAGACAACATATGGTAGGGTTTTGGATTCTAATCCACTCTCCTATTCGTCTGTGTTTTATGGGTGTGTTCATCCCATTCACCCATTTATGGGTATGTTCAAAGTTATGATTGTCACTTGCGAATTACCTAGCATTTTGATATCTTCTCCTAGTTCTGTCCTTTGTTCTTTTGCTATATCCTTTTAAACTGGTGGTTTACTTGTAATCAATCCCACTAATTCCCTCCCTTGATATGCTTCCCTTTATGGTCCCTCTCTTTTTGTTCCCTTCTTGCATTTTTAGGGTCTGTTATGCTCCCTCCTCCCTCTTCTTCCCTTCCTTTTTGTTCTCCCTTCCCCCTGCCCCCCATTAGTTTTACCTTCTCCCTTATCCTGCAAGATAAGATAGAATTCAAGTTCCCAATGTATCTAGATGCTCTTCCCTCTCAGAGTTGATTTCACTGAGAGTAAGGTTTAAGTATTATCTATTATTACTCTCTTCCTCTCCTTCTTATAAGAGTATTCTTCCCCTCCCCTTCACATGTGTATCTTTGTGTAAAAATATTTATTCTATTTATTTTATTTCTTCAAGTATCTCTTGGTACCCTCTTTGATTCCCCCCCATCCTTTTTCTTTTTTTGCATATCATTTTATAGCCCTTTATGCCCCAATCTTTTCCTATGAGGGATTCTTCTAATTACTATAATAATGAATACACTTTTTGAGAGTTACAACTAACATTTTCCCCATATATTAATATATATATATATATATATATATATATATATATATATATATATATATATATATATATATATATATATATATATAATTTGATCTAATTGTAGCCCTTAAGGAAGAGAGTTTGAATAAAAAAAAAACATTGTTCTCTTTTCCCCTCTTTTTCTTAGTTAACTTTTCATGTTTCTCTTAATCTTTGTGTTTGGATATCAAACTTTTCACTTAGTTCTGGTCTTTTCTTTACAAATACTTGGAAATCTTCTATTTTGTTGAATGCCCATACTTTCTCTTGGAAGTATAAAGTCAATTTTGATGCATAGGTGATTCTTGGTTGAAGACCCAGTTCTCCTGTCTTTCTGAATATCATGTTCCAGGCCTTGCGGTCCTTTAGTGCAGAAGGTGCCAGGTCTTGTGTGATCCTGATTGGTGTACTTTGGTATCTGAATTGTCTCTTTCTGGCTTCTTGTAGAATTTTCTCTTTAGGTTGAAAGCTCTGGAATTTGGCAGTTACATTCCTGGGAGTTGTCTTTTGGGGATTTAGTATATAGGTGTTCTATGAACTCTTTCAATGTCTTTTTTGCCCCCTTGTTCAAGAACATCAGGGTAGTTTTATTGGATGACTTCTTATAGTATCATGTCAAGATATCTGTTTATTTCTGGCTTTTCAGGTAGACTAATGATTCTCAAATTCCCTCCTTTCACTGTTTTCCTGATCTGTCACCTTTTCAGTGAGATATTTTATGTTTTCTTCTATCTTTTCAGTCTTTTGACTTTGCTTTATTAATTCTTGCTGTTTTGCAAGATCATTGCTTTCTAGTTATTCAATTCTGGTCCTTGACAATCCAATGTAATGGACTTTGCTACTAATAGCAAAGCAACAAGCCTGGATACTCCTAAAGGAATTATGGGAAAGAATGCTAACCACATTGAGAAAAACTATGGGAGTTGAAATGCAAAAGAAGAATGTATGGCATGTATATATGGGTATGTAATTTGGGATTTAGATTAAAAAAACACTCTATAGCAAAAATGAATAATATGGAAATAGGTATCAAATGACAACATTTGTACCGCCAAGTGGAATTACTTGTTGGCTCTGGTGGGGGGGAGAGGAGAGGGAAAGAAAATGAATCATGTAAACATGTAAAAACCTTTTTAAAGAAGTTAAAGGAGGGTGCATATCAAACAGTATTATTTTCATCAAACGAATAGATAACTGGTGATGAAATTTTCCATATTTATTTTGTCTGGTCCTTAGAGAGCATACCCAATCTTCCACAGGGCCATTTTTATAGGGAAAGAAATAATTCTTTAATATAGTTGGAAAAGTGGATCATAGAATAAAAGATTTACTTTGAACTATATTATAATAAATTCAAGTTGGTCAAATAAATTTAAACAAAAAGCATATATGACACCCAAAAACAGAATAATATTTTTATCAACTGTGGAGAGATGAAAAATGTAGCCTTAAAAGTTGCCAAATAAGGTGTACTCCTCTCCTATAATAAGATTCTATGACATAAAAACAATTGTTTCTTCATGCAATGAATATCAACATTATTCAAGTAAATAAAAGGAAAAACAGACAAAATGCTCAGTAGGAAGCCACTTCTATTAGAAACATGAATAGCCATATATTAGTCAGTTTTATTTACTGTAGTGCTGCTTATCTATCACTACCTATATTGTTTGGTCTTCTATTTGAGAGGAGTTACACAAAACATTTGAGAATTTTAAATGCATATAGAATAAGTTTTATAGCTTTATATCTTTGAATCTCCTTAGAGCTCATTTGGTTTTGACCACAAAAATTATTTTTTTTTAATTCTAAGAAGGAAAGCTTTGGAATCCATCTAGAAATTTTGTAGGCTAAAGAATTTAACCCACCTAACTCCAGTTAGTAGACTTATAAAACTTTGCATTAGACTGATATGACCTCTGAGTATTCAAGTTTATATTTTTTTTCAACTTTACCTTCTGTCAATAATGTGTATTTGTCCTAAGGCAGAAGAGGGGTAAGGCCTAGGCAATAGGGATTGATTGACTTGCCCAGGTCACACAGCTGGGAAGTGTCTGAGACCAGAATTAATCCTAGGACTTCAGATCCCTGGGCCTTTGTCTCAATCTGTTGAGCCACTCAGCTGCCTATCAGGGACTTTGAAGTGATATTTCTGGGTAGATGGATAATACAGAGCCTTTGGAACTAAACAGAAGAGCCCTGGGCTTTGCATAACTATTCCAAGGTACTATGATTCATTGTGACCCAGTCTTTCTTTATTGCCTTCTTTAAACTATACTACTTCTGCCTTTTAATGTGCAAATGTTCTGAAACAGATATTAATGGAAATATGTATTCAACTGCAACTAATTCTGTTTTGGTGTAAGTTATTTTTTGCCCCTCCCCCCAAAAGACAAAAACTCTCTTAAAAATATGAGACATGATTCATTAAATTATGGTGATGAGGAATTAGAATAAAATAACCATGTATTTGCATTAGAGAAGGAGGAGAGACACATTATGTTAACACTATGCTGTATAGAGTAGGAAAAAGCAGTATGGCTTTGCCTGAATTAGAATTGATTCTAACTCATCAACCATGACTGTATTGTCATGTGAAAAATTGGTTTGCCTTCTTATCAGTTCACTCTTGTTTTGGATTACCCTCATACTTTTACATCATAATGTGCTTTCTGCAAAACTCCTTTTGATAGCAATTTAGCATTTCTGTAATTTCTAGATCTCAAAAATGAGAAAGTCATGTGTTTTGGCAACAATCCATTGGGAAAATTATTTGGTCTACTTTTCCACCATATCCTATACATCAAATATCAGGAAATGAGAAAGGTTTAAACAATAGGAGATGACAGACAGCAAGCTGGCACTGATGGATGTACCCAGAGTGTCTCCAAAGCAACTGAGAAGGACATTAATCAACAAGTAATACAGAGATCTGACATATCTCTTATGACCATGACAAAATGGGTGTATAAACAAAAATTATCATTGTATAAATGTTATGAATGTAATAATATGCTATATGAATACTTCCTTTGGAATAAATGAATATAGCAATTAGACAAATGGTTTGAAAGATGGGTTTAAATCTATTTTTTACTCTTCATTTTTCCCAGTTTTTAAAAGACATGGTTGTCTCTTTAATCTATTTTACTGAATAATGGTATCATATGATCATAGGTTTGGAAATGGAATGAATCTTTAAATCCAACTGATAAGACCTCATAATTTCAGAGATATGTAGACAAATTCAGACAGATGACATTCATTGGCCAAGACTCCAAGACTTGATTGAGCTGGAACTAGATCAAGTACAAGGTGGACTTAAGTACAAGACACAGTCACAGACTATGCTAATAGCCACTTAATCTTTGTAAATTGAATTAAATATAAAAGTATATGAGAGATGACAGGATATGGACTGAGTGAAAAAGAGAGCTAAGTCTTGGCAGGAAAGATACTGGCAGCAGTGGTAGTGATAAGGAAGGACCTCAGATCCTATAAGCAGCAGGTGTTCTGACAATAGCCAATAAATTAGTTGGAGCCCAAAATGCAAAATACAGAATCTCTCTGCAGAATTGAATAGAAAGCAAAGAGATATGTGCTGTTTGATCCAGAAGAACCATACAGTAAAATTCAAGTAAGGAATTAAAATTATGATAATTCACATTTCTATGTTATTTTCCATATGAATAAAAATTTCCCATATAAATCATAACTTTATCTTCATTTTTTAAGCTGTGAACCATGAAGTTCAGAGAAGATAATAATCTGTCCAAGGTTGAATAGCTTCTTAGGTGTTGAATCTAGTATTTGAACCCAGCTCTCTCGCCTTCAAGTCAAGAAAATATTATATGTACACAATTGACATAACCAGAATTCAATATATTACAGAAATCAGTCTGACATATGGACTGAAATCTTCCTTGTGTGAAAGACAATATGACAATATGAATATTTGTATATTTATACACACATATACATAGTATATAGACATATATACGTATAGTCACATATGTAGTTAGAGAAACCCAAAGAGAGGGAAAAAAAATCAGATAAAAAGACCACCCATACATGATTTAAAGAGAGAAAATACAATAAAAATTATTGATTAATGTTCTTTTGGTTCATCTATCCAATGCAGCTATGTCCTCATAAGTGTAAATAATTAATCCTCTAGAGATCTCATGTGCATTTTGTGACAAGGAAATCACTTTAAAAGACTGATATAGATTAATTTAAGGTCGCCAAGGAATTCAGCTATGTAATTCCTAATTGAAAAATCAAGTCAGCCGTCAGCCTTTTATAGAGTTTAATTACAAACAGGAGGAAGAAAGGAATTAGAGAGAGAGAGAGAGAGAGAGAGAGAGAAAGGGGAGAGAAGGGAATAGGGCTTAAATACCCCCTCTGTTTAGGCTGGGCCAAAAGGCCCAAGCCCTTAGATAGCTGGGGCAAAGAAAGGAGATCAGTCCCTATTACTCACGTGACCAAAATGGAGAAACAGTCTCCGGGGCCTCCACCTCCAGCTTCCTTCAGAGCAAGCTTCTCAGAGAACCTCTCCAACCACTCAGAGCCAAAACTCTCCAACCAACCCCCTTCAGTCCTCAGACCCCTCTATCTTTAAGGAAACCATCCAAGTTCCCTCTCCTCAGTTCTCACATCTACCAATCACTGTCCATCATTTTCCCTGTGTCAATGGTGGCTCTAGCTTAACCCAGGACCGCCCAGAGGTCTGTGGCTTTGCACATGTCTGTTGGAGGTCTTATTCTCAAATAATTAAATCTTGATCTTTTGCTACAGCCCTTCCTAAATCCTGTTACCCTGAGTAGGGTAGAGATTGGAATAATTAAATTTTGATCTATGTTGCAGCCCTTCCTAAATCCTGTTAGGACTGAGTAGGGTGGAGATTTCAATTTCCAAGACTTGGTTCTGTCATTCCAAGTATCTCCATTGTATCAATTCTAAAATCAATCATGACTCAAAGAAATTCCTGTTCTATGCTTAAGCATAGGTCAAAGTCCTTTCCATTGTTCAGCAAAAGGTTTCTGTCCTAAAGTAATCTTAAGAAGGGAGGAGGAGGAACCTCCCATGCCAATGGGGTTCACATTCCAATAGCCAAGACCCACTATCAATAGGAAATTTTTCAAGTATGAAATTTCCCAATGGTGAAATTTCCAACATTTATAAGTCAAAGAAATTTTAAGGTTTACAATTTAATATAATTGTATTTGGAGTTATCTAAGAAAAGGCCATTGGTTCCAGTGCAATAGAAGTATGTAGTGAGAATTTGCACAATGAGGCCAGTTCAAGAGATTCATTATTCCCACCAATCAGGTTCCACAGTTGGATATCAAACAGAAAGGGCTGCTACTCACATTCTTTGCTGATATAAGTACAAAATGAATCACTGTGTAACTGGGGCTGGGGTGGGGGGACAGTACTAAATTTAAAATGAAAGAATAAGTTTCTGTCCTAGCTTTGCTATTTAGTAGTCGTGTGAGCTTGTAGATATCACTTATCTTCTTGGGAGTACATGTGCTCATGTATAAAATGAATTAGTTCAAATATAAGATTTATAAGGTTCCTTCTGGCTCTAGATTCAATGAACTGGTTTAAATTAGACTAATTAGGTCATGTTGGTCAAAGATTCTCAATGAAAATATCTAAGAGGAATGTAGTCTCTGATCCAAAATTGTTTTATGAGCAAATTTAGTAACCAAGTTGTAGAAATCTTTCGATCTGCATTAATAAAGGGAGCTTACACACCAAGACAATTACAGATATTTGATATATGAAATATACTTACATAAATAAACCAGCTCTCAAAGATTAAATATATTCTGCTCAAAATGGGAGGAATATACAAAGATGATGATGAGGAGGAAGAGGTCTTTTAATACTGAAAAATATTAGCTAACTTTTATGTAATATTTTAAAATTTTCAAAGAGTTTTCATTGATCCTCATAGATTTTATTTTTATCTCCATTTTATAGATGAGTATTTAAGGCTAAGAAACTTCTCTCAGTCACACAGCTTCCAAAATGACAGAGTTAATTCTTCCTGACTCCTAATCTAGTATTCTTCCAACTATGACAAGTAGATAACATGTATTAAAATACTTTATACATGCCATTTCATTGAAAAATACTTATACAGTTTTTGAATATGAACATTAAATGACTGAGTAATGAGAATTTTTTTCATTGAAACAGAGAATTTTATTATGACAAATCAGGATTCATTTTTCGTCATCAGAAATTACAACAAGGAGACACTTGACACATCTGATCTTATTTTTTATGCAGTTTTTGTCAAGAAATTGCGGAAACGGCAATATATCACTACAGATTGTAAATATTTTGAACCTTCTGAAAAATTAGAAAGACATGGACTGAGGCAAGAAATATATATCAGAGACTCACTACATTTAGTTTAAATGTAATTCCTCCATAACAGAAATTCCAGACTCCAAATATCCTTAATAATTAATTAAAACAATCATAATCGAACATTATCACAGATAAAATTATCTTAATTCCCTAAACATTATTAGTCAATAAAACTTTAACAGCATTTCAATAGCATTGCTACAACAAATGACAATTGTTTCTTAGCTAAATAAAAATAAAAAACTAATAACGTATTGATAAAGTGAATAAGAAATAGGAACTATGGTGGAACAGGATGGGGTATATTTAATTTCCTTCATCCTTTATGCTACAGGAGGTATATTGAAGAAATTTCCAGTGAGAATATATAAGCTTAACATATCACAATAATTTATTCTGTAACAAAAAGAAGGTGTTTCAATCCATGTTCAATAGTACACAGAACATTACATATAAAAGAATAAGACAAAGATGACAACTTTTTACAGGAATATTTCTATATGAATATCACTGTAAAGAATAGATAAATTGAGAACTAATGATGTGAACCTTAAAAATTTCCCAGACCCTACTTCATAAGGCTGGGTTAAGACCATTCCCCATTTGGGCAGTGAAGGTACTTGATCAGGAATGTGAGAACTCTACTTCACCATACTTAAGCATGCCCTAGGGGAAGATAAAGTTGTAAACTCTTTGCTGAACAATGAAAAGTACTTAAACCCATACTTATAGTAAGACAAAAAAGTTCTTAAGCCATGCCTATTTTTAGAACTAACACAAAGGGGTGCTAAGTACCTATAAAGGTCAAGCAACTTGTGAATTTACAAGGAACAAATAGCTAAGAAACTTACTCAGAGCTTTCCTGGTGTGAATTACTCAAAAGTTCACACCTTCTTAGGTGTGAACTAAGATTGGTCTGTCCTTTGAAAAACATCTACTGTGATTGGTAGATGTAAGAATTTAGGGGAGGTGACAAAGGAAAAAATGCCCTTTAAAAGGAGATGAAAAGCTCTCTCTAATAAAACAGTCAGCTGGGAAAGGCTGCCTTGAAGGGTCTCTCTGGAGACTCTCTCGGGGACATTCTGAAACATTCAGATTGAGGATTGAGCTGGTAAAGTCAGCTGAGATGAAGCTGGCCTGGTGTCACTAGAATTCATGCTTGGACAGATCTTGTGGTGAATGATTAAAGACTGACTGATCTCTCTCTTAGGCCATTTTGGCTAAGGCCCTTCATACTTATTCCTCTTTTATTCTCTCTCTCTCCTTCTTTAATTCCTCATTGTATTAATTAATTAAAATCTCTATAAAACCCAGTTGACTTGGGTATATTTCATAATTGGGAATATTTCACTGGCGACCACTTTATTTTTAATATAAAAAACATATTTCTGCAGTCACAATTTACTCATCCACTCTTTTATCTATTACAATTTAATTCTTCCACTATTTTAATCACTACAGTTTACAACCTCAACCATTTTAACTCTTACAGTTTATGGCATCCACCTCTTTTAACTATCACAATGATGAGGATTGAGTAGCTAGATGGTTTAAGTGCATTGAGTAGCCAGCCTGGACTCAGGAAGAATTATCCCCTTGTATCCAATTTGGCCTCAGATACTAGCTGTGTGACTCCAGGCAAGTCACTTAACTCTACTTCAGATTTCTCATCATTAAAATGAGCTAGAAAGGGAAATAACAAAATGTTCCTATATCTTTGCAAAAATGCACCAAAAGGGGTCATGAAGAAGAGTCAGATAAGGCTGAAATGACTGAACAACAACAATGAGGAGAAGGAGGATTACCACACAGAAATTTATTTTTCATTCAATGAGAAAATGTTAGATGAATGTGGGAGAGTTGTTAAGCACATGTCTATCAATATTTTTATATATTAAGAATCCATGATTACATCAGTGAGGCATTCTCTCTACCAATTCAGGTTGCTATTGTTCTTAGACTTCACCAATGCTTATGAGAGCTTCTGTGACCAAGAGATTAATCACCCACTTAGAATTTAGCAGGCAGGTCCTGGGATAAAAGTCATCTAATCTATTTTGTTAATAATGCAGAAATCATAAATCATGTTTTGAAAAACAATAACAATTCTAAAGATGTTGATAATAACTGCAAAGAAGATGATTTATGAGAAGGAAAGTAAGTCACTGAGTAATAAACTTGTCAAGTTTATAGTTAAATTCAGTGGAAAATGACACATTTATTTGAACTTTACCTATATCCAAGTGACTGTACTAAGGTTTGAAGGTACAAAACCCTGTGTCGGAGACTATAGTCTTGTTGTAGGATACAATATTTATACAGCTAAGTAAATAAAAGTTAACTTCACAAGGGAGAAAGAAGGTTGTGGGAACTTTGGGAACACCCTCACTTTTTATCATGTGATTATTTATTCTTCAATTATTTTTTTAATTTATCTTTCTGTGGAGCTTTATTGATTATAATTTTTTTCCTTTATGATGTAAAAAGGATGCATTTATTATTCTGCTTTTCTGCATTCAGGTTGTAAAGTTTTATGTCCTAATATATGAGCAATTTATATGTAGGAGCCATGTACTGCTTAAAATAAGGTATATTCCCTTCATTTCCTATTCAACCTCTCCAGAGCTTTATTAGTTCTAACTTTTCTATATTTCAATCACTTCCTTTACTTCTTTCTTTCTTAAATTTTGGTTTGACTTATCTAGATCTTAAAGGGGGAAGTTGAGGTCCAAAACTAGTATAATTTTACAGTCTATTTATTCTTGAAGTATATTTAATTTCTCTTAAAAATTTAGAAGCTATTTCATTTGATGCATATGTGTTTAGTATTGATATTATGCCATTGTATATAGTACCTTTTAGCAATATGTAATTCCCTTCCTTATCCCTTTTAATCAGATATATTTTTGCTTTAGTTTGTCTGAGATCATGATTGCTACTCCTACTTTTTTTTTACTTTAGATGATGCACAATAAATTCTGTTCTAACCCCCTTACCTAAAGGACTTACCTCTGTGTGTATCACCTTATCTCAAATGTGTTTCTTGTAAGCAACATTTTGTAAACAACATAGTAGGATTCTGGGTTTTAATACTCTCTGCTTTCTACTACTGTTTTATGGGGGAATTCATTTCATTCACATTCACAGTTATGATTAACAACTATTTATTACTCTATATTTAATATTCCCCTTTTGATCCGGTTTTTTCTCTTTCACTCTCTTCCTCCACAGCAGAGTTTTGCTTTTTATGACCCTTGTATACTCACCTCCCTCCTATTACAACCACCTTCCCTTGTCTTATTCACCTCCCACTTCTCTATAGGATAAGATAGGATTCTATATCCCAATAAGTATGGTTGTTATTCCCTTTCTGAGCCAGTTACAATGAGAGTAAAATTTAATCATTGCCCCTCACCACTCTCATGCTTTCCTACTCTGTAATAGTTCCTTCACATCTCTTTAGATGAGATTATTTATCCCACTCTATCTCTCCCTTCCCTTTTTTGACAGTGAAATACTTTTTATCCCCTAAATTTTATTTTGCATATAATATCATTATAATCAGCTTACTTCCCCAGCATCTGGCTATCTGTATTCCTAACTACTCTATTACTAATAAGATTTTTTAGAATTAAAAATATCCACTTTCCATGAAGAAATAGAGTTTGACCTTACTGAGTCTCTTAAATTTTCTCTTTCTTATTTACCTTTTTAGGCTTCTCTTGTGTCTTGTTTTGGACTTCAAATTTTCTGTCTGTACAATTCATCAGGTATTCTTAGAAATCTTCTATTTTACTGAATTACCATGTTTTCCTCTGAAATAATGTATTTAGTTTTCCTTGGTAGATGATTCTGTGTTGTAAATCTAGACCTTTCACCTTTTTTTTATATTATATTCCACAACTTCCAATCTTTTAATGTGGAGGCTACTAAATCCTGTGTAATCAGGAGGGTAGCTCAATGATATTTGGTTTGTTTCTTTCTGCTGCTTACAGTATTTTCTCCTTGACTTGGGAGCTATTGAATTTGGGTATTATATTCATTTAAGTTGTCATTTGAGGATTTCTTTCTGGAAGTGATCTGTGGATTCATTTAATTTCTATTTTACTCTTTTATTCAAAAATATTGAGGCAGTTTTCTTTGATAATTTCTTGTTTAGTGATGTCCAGCCATTTTTTTATCATGGCTTTCAGGTAGCCCAATAATTCTTAAATTGTCTCCCCTGGATCTATTTTTCAATGTCAGATTTTTTCCCAATGAGATATTTTGTGTTTTCTTCTGTTTTTTTCATCTTATTGATTTTGTTTTATTGTTTCTTGATGTCTCATGAAGTCATTAGTTTCTAGTTGCCTAATTATAATTTTTAAAGAATAATTTTTTAATCAGCTTTTGTGCTTCCTTTTTTTACTTTGTCCATTTCTTCTTGCATTGATTTCATTACTCTTCCCCATTTTACCTCTGCCAGTTTCTTTATTGATTTATAAATCCTTTTTTGAGGTCTTCAAGAATCTGAGTCCAATTTGCATTTTTATTTGGAGATTTACATGTGTTTTCTTTGCTTTCACTACCCCCTTCTGTCTGTGCCTTGCTCTTTGTCTTCATAAAATATTTCTTTAGTTAATGTTGTGTCTGTGTGTGTGTGTGTGTGTGTGTGTTTGCTCATTTCTCCAGCCTTTTTCCTTGACATTTGCTTTTATTTTAAATGTAAGATCTATTCTTTGGGAGGACAAGGCACTCTCTTAAACTTCAGTTTTTCCTTGATGCTACTCTTAGCCTTATTTCAGGGTTTCTTCAAGTTTCAGTTCTTCTATGATGGCCTACAGGCTCTGAAGACCACCTCCTACTATTGACTGTTAATGGCTCAAATTCTAGCCTTGGACTTGGGCTCTGGCTTTCAGTCTTACTTGGGGCTTGATAAGGTCAGGCACACCAGCATACTGCAGACTGCCATGCCCTGGGGCTTTACCTTGAGCTTTAACAAGGGCCAACCAAACTCCCATAAGCAAGCACACTGGGGACTGCCCTACCAAAAGACTGGGGGCCAAGCTGTTTGCCCCAAACTCAGATTCAGATACTCAGCACTCTGGGCTGGGAATCCTGGCCTCCCTCTGTGTCTATACAGATCAGACATAGTAGCACAGATTGTGATAGGCTGAAATTCTGGGCCTCATTAGAGGTTTTCTTGGAAATTTACAAGATGTTCATTGGGTTGGAGTGTTATTGGCACAGACAGGATCTCAGGGTCTGGATATTATCTTGGGATCAGGTTCAGAACCTAGAACAGTAAATGGGGGGAAGAGCTTGCTGTCAGCTTCCTCTTTACTTGTAGCTATAGTCTTCTGCTGTTGGTGCTCCTCTCTTACTACAATGCCTCAGATGCTCTCTGTCTACCTTTCAAGTTGTTCTCTTGACAAAAGTTGCTTCACTGTCTCCCTGTTGGTTCTTTAACTCTTATATTCATTTTGTGGTGTTATTTTAAGATTGATTGGAGAGGATTCTCATGGTGATTTGGAGCTTCCTTGCTTCTTCTCCAACATCGTGGTTCTGCTTATCTTATCTCAAAAGCAAAAATCAACATAATACAATACAAGTAGAAATGGTAGTAATGAGGCCCAGCACAGTCCAGTTCAGTTAAGAAAGGGCAGAAACTGATATCAACCAGCACAAGAAGCACTTGGAAAGAGGAGTCACCTGCAGCAAGCCAGCCAGGATCCCCTCTAGGTAATGTTCACTCTACCACCCAAGAGGCAGCAGAGTGGAACAAAGGCATCTGAATAGGTCACAGTTCATGCTCAGGACAATGTTCCTTCCATTCCAGGAGCAGAGGTCAGCATCAATATATTGTCAAGGTCCTGAAAATAACATCAACAAATGCCAGAAAGGAGCAAAAGAAAAAAAAAAGACCAACCACATAAAATTATTTCTGGAATGACCACAGTGCAGGCTCAGAAGAGGAAAAGAAGGTAAAAATGGAACTGTGTAAAATCTCAAAAAAATGTGAAAGGCCTGAAGTGAAATGCTGGAAGAGCTACAAGAGAGGTTAAAAAAAGACAGAGTAAAGATCAACAAAGGAAATGAAAGAGTCAACAATCTGGAACAAAAATTCACTGAAGTACAAAATCTTAAGCGAGAAAATGGGTTCATAACAATTAGAATTAGACAGATAGAAACTAACAACTCCATAAGATACAAGGAAACAAAACATATTCAAAAATATGAAAAAAATACAAGGAAATCTGAAATATTTTACTGGAAAAAAAGCTGATCTGGAATCCAAATCCAAAATAGATATCTCAGTATCGTTGAACTCCCTGAAAGCCATGATTATAAAAATAAGAGTCTGGGCATCATATTATAAGAAATTATCAGGGAGAAATTCCCTCTTGTTCTCTAATAACAGAGGAAAATAAAAATTAAAATAATCCACTGACGACCTCCTGAGATTTCAGATTTTAAAATCCTAAACTATTTTAGCCATCATCCAGAATTCCTAGGCAAAAGAGAAAATACTACAAGCTGTCAGAAAAAAATAAAATATCACGTAATCATAGTCAGAATTAAATAGGACCTAGTAGCTTCTACATTTAAAGGAATGAAAGACATGAAATATAATATTCTTTAAGGCAAAGAATCTGGCTCTAAAACCAAGAATCACCTACCCAGCGAAATTGAACATAATATTCAAGGGAAATAAATAAATATTTGATGAAATAAAAGACTTTCTGATATTTTTGGTGAAAAGATGAGAGCTGAAAAGAAAATCTGAAGATCAAATTCAACACTCAACTGAAGAATAAAATGATAAACAGAAAGGAGAAAACTCAAGGGATTCAGTGGGATAAAACTACATTTCTTCATGCAAAAACAACAAATTGAATATTTTAAATATCTTTGATTCAAGATACTTAAAGTACTCAAAATACTTAAGATACTCAATAGGATTAAACCCATTACTGCATAGGAAGGTGATAATTAAGAAATTTTACCTAAAATACTTAAAGTACTTTAAGTAATCAAGAAAATCTATGGGATCAAACTGATTGCAATACTACATGTTGAGGTGATCATTTAGATAATTCAAGATATTTATGATACTATAGTACAGATATCTGAGATTCTAAAGATACTTAAGAACTATATAACTATTAAATCAGTAAATTGGAACATACATAGACAAAAAGCAGAAAGTGTGTTGCATATGATAGCATGTCATAAAAAATAAGAGATAAAAAAGAGAAACAGTGGGAAAGGAGAAAAGGAGAGAAAAATGGAGATACAGTGTAGGGGAAGATGGAGTAGAAGGCAATTTTTTTACCTTATTCTCATCAGAATTTACACAAAGCCAGAATAGCACCCACTATGTTAGTTATAGAAACCTATCTTTCTATATAGGAAAATAAGAAGGGTAGGAGAAATAAGAAAAGAAGAAATGGACAAAATGGAAGGTGATCCAGGAGACACAGTTGTTAGAAACAAAACCTTTGTGAATGAGAAGGATAAAGGGGGAAATAAGATAAAGGGAAACACAGTAATCATAATTGTTCATGTGAAGCAGATGAACTCAACCCTAAAGCAGAAGAACGCAGAATGGATTAAAAGCCAGAATCTCACTAAATTCTGACTCTAAGAAAGACATTTAAAACAGGAAGACGCACACAGAGTAAAGTTATAGGGCTGAAAGAGAATCTATTATGTTTCAGGTAAAGTTAAAAAAATCAGGAGTAGCAATTATGACCTCAGACAAAACAAAAGGAAAATTGATCTAATTAAGAGAGATAAGAAAATAAAGTACGTCTTGTTTAAAGGTACAATAGAGAAATATAAACATCATAGCATTCAAATTAATAAAGAAGATACCTGAGATTCAAGAGGAACAAGACAATAAACTGTATTAGTAGGGCACATTAGACTTCCCCTTTCAGAATTAAATCAAACAAAAAATAAGAAAGACATTAAGAAGGTGAATATAATTTTAGAAAAAATTAGATTTGATAAAACTGTTGTCCTAGCTGAATGGGGATAAAAAAGAATATACAATTTTTTTCAGCAATAAATGGCACCTTTGTGGAAATAATCATACAATAGTATATAAAAGCCTCAAATCAAATGTTGAAAAGCAGAAATATTAAATGAATGCTTTTCAGACTATAATGGCAATACAAAAATACACTCAACAAAGGACTGCAGGAAAGAAGACTAAAATTAATTGGAAACTAAATAACATTACACTAAAGAATGAGTGGTTCGATGAATAAATCGTAAACAATGATTTCATTAAAGGGAATGACAGCATTGGGTCAACATACCAAAATTTTTGAGATATAGTCAAAGCTTACTTTTTTAAAAAGCCACTTCCCAGAAAAATAAATTGAACAAGCCATTAAGGAATTCCTTTAGAAAAATTTCCAAAGGCCTGATGAATTCACAAGTGAATTCTATCAACATTTAAAGGCAATTAATTCCACTACTATATAAACTATTTAAGAAAATATGTGAAAAAAAATTCTATCAAATTCATTTTCTGACAAAAAATAGTGTTGATAACTAAACCTGGAAAAGAAAAAGAAATAAATGTTAGACCAATCTAGCTAATGAATATCAATGCAAAATTTGTAATTAAAATATTATAATAATATATCACAATGATCATATATTATGACCAGGTATTTTTTTTTATACCAGGACTGCAAAGACAGTTCAATATTAGGAAAACTATGAGTATAATTGACCATATTAATAATAAAGCAGACAGAAATGCTGATTACCTTAAAAGATTCAGATAAAGCTTTTTAAAAAATCCAACACTTTTTCCTATGAAAAATACCAGAGATTTTTGCAATAATGGAACGTTTATTAAAATAATAAATAAGTCTAACTAAAACTATCAGCATTATTTGTAATGAAGATAAGCTAGAAACCTTCCTGATAAGGTTAGAAGAGAAGCAAGGATGCTGCTCATTACCACAATTATTTAATAATGTATTAGAAATGCTAACTGTAGCAATATGTGAAGAAGAAATTGAAGGGATCAGATTGTCATTTAGGAAATAAACCTATCACTCTTTGAAATGATATGATGGTATACTTAGAGAATCCTAGAGAACCAAACAAAATCTAATTTAAAAAGTTAACATTAGCAATGTTTCAGGATATAAAATAAAGCCATATAAATAATCAAAATTTTAATACTAACAATAAAGTTTAACAGCAAGAGACAGAATGAGAAATCCCACTTAAAATAATTGTAATTAACAAAAAATGCATGAGTCTACTTAACAAGACAAACACAATAATTATATGAACACAACTACAAAATATTTTTTACACAAGGTCTAACTTAAACAAATGGAAAAACATGAATTGCTCATAGCTAGTTGGAGTCAATATTATAAAACTAACAATTCTACCTAAATTAATTTACTCATTCAGTACCATCAATCAATCAAAAGAACCGAAATTTATTTCATATAGCTAAAATAAAGAATAAAATTAAAAAACCAGAAAGTTTATATTAACATTAAAATAACAATATAGTAGTAGCCTTTAAAAAAAAAGAAAATTCATCTGGAAGTATAAAAAGTAAAAAATATTAAGGAAAATAATGAAAAAAATGAAAGAAGGAAGGTGACAGGTATACTGGATATCAAATTGTATTATAAAATGTCAGCCTTCAAAGCAATGTGGTATTGGATAAAAAGAAGAGTAGTGGATAAATGGAATAGATTAAGAACTTAACCACTCAACAAGAAGTAGTGAGTGATAATATAATAAGTATATATGTACCTGGTGATATGGACTAATGCATTGAACCTCATAGGAAAATATCAGAAAAAATGACAAAAAGGATTATAGTGCCCTGAGACACTCTTCTGCTGCCTTGTCGATTTTGCATTGAATCCTTAGTGGCTATTTTTAATCTAGCCATGTTATTGTACTGTCAGCAAGTCCAATAACTACAGATCATCTTTAATTATTTATTTAATTTTTTTATTTAAATTATTTATTTTAAAATTTTACCTGAAATCAAAGTCATAGCCTCTACTTTCCAGTCCATTTGGTTCCCTTTTTAAAGACATTATGACACTTAACTTTCTCCATTCCTGTTATAATCATCCATTTCTTTTATATATATATATATATATATATATATATATACATATATATATATATATATATATTTCTTTATTTTATTCCATTCAACATTTAGTTTAGGTTCTCTAGTAGATATGGACCCATCAGTAGAGGCCTGCTCCAACTTCTGGGCACCTAATTTCAGGATCCATTCAAATCCTTTCAGTGGGTCAAGTGAATATTAGAATTATTGATCAGGATGCACCTGGACTGAACTCATGCTTCATTCTCTTATCATAGATGTGAGATGCTAAAAATTATTCAATATTTTTGTCTTCCAAAGTCTGAGTTCCTAGAACTACATGCTCTTTAGCATCTTTGGTTCTTGCAAGCTCATCATATTTGGTGTTTTATGATCTTGCTTTACACAAGGCTGAATAAGATATTTTTTTTCAAGCAATACCCACATTTCTCCTCTTAGAAAACTAGACCTATATCTATTTTTGCTCCAACTTTGTAATACAAAAATAAATACTTGAAGATAAGTGACATCATGAATTTAACACAGGAAATTTCAGTATTATTGCACAGTAAGATACATGTTTCTCTGTGTAGGAATAATGATTTGATACACTGTTTAAGTCTAACCCTACATTATTAAAAGTTGTCTGTACCCAGAATGTACCTACTAAGGAATTCTGGAGATTATCATAAGGTATATTGGATTCCCTCAGGTTCTTGATCTACCAAAAGCTTTCTTGTTTTGGCTTCTCACTCCCAGGATTTATGATAGATCCTCACAAATTTGTGTTTTCAGCACTTTGTGTTTTATTAAATGTTCACAAATTATTCATATCCACCTAAATCAACCTTGCTTTCAATTAGCTTTCTCAGAAAAATTGTATAATTGATTACATATGATTTTGTGTGGACATTTTTATCTAAATTCTAACAAACCTTCTAGAGAATGAGAGACCAACAGAATAAATTTTTCTAAAAATATTTTGATGTTTGCTCTCCGAAATAGCTATCATTAAATTTCCAACATATAAAATATCAAAAAGCATGATCCGAACTCTTAAAAGGAGGAGGAATAGAGACTAAACATGCCATTTCATTGATCTAGGAGAGAGGTTCTCAAATATTTGCATTGGGAATATTAACATTCTTAAAAATATCAAGGATTCCACTAGAACTTTTGTTTATGTGGATAATATCTCTCAATATTAGAAATATATTAGAAATTAAATTCATTAGTGTAAATATGAAAATAGTTTTGACCTTGAAACCCTTTAAAATATCTCAGGCACCCCTAAATTTCCCTAGACCAGTGATGGTAAACCTTTTAGAGACTAAGTACTCAAACTGCAATCCTCATGTCACATGTGAGCTGCCCCTTTGCCCCAGATAGGGGAGTGAGGAAGCTCTTCCATTGGGCTGTTGGGGAGAGGGGTGGGTGATGTGAAAAATGTCCCCAGACATAGTGGAGAGGGGGAGGGGAGCAGTCCCCTCTGACATCCTTGCCATAGGCTTGCCAACATGGCCCTACACCATACTTTGAGACCTTCTTTAGGGAACTGCAAAAGAAGGAATCTATATGTAATAATATATGTAAGCATGTTTTCTGCAGATTATAATTATCCAGAGATATTTCTGACACTGAGAGCTTAAGTGACTTTCCAACAATCTCACATCATTTATGTGTTAGAGGAAGGACTGAAACTAAGTCTTACTGATTTCAAGGTCAGGTATTTATCCAGTATGCCATGCTGATTTATATTGTCATGCTTTCCTCTGAACAAAACAAAATTATGAGATACAAAATTATATTTTGTATGTTAATATTTAGAGAGCAGAGAAGTATATCATGGACATGAGAACATATAGTAAGTCTCAAACTTTTTTTTATATCTAACCATTTAAAAAATTAGGCAGTAATCATAATGATGGCCTACATGGACACTCATCAGCTAAACTTTTACTAAACAAAGTAGCACATAATGGGTGAGATGTCAATAAAATGTGTTTAATTATATACCTCCAATAGTTAAAAAAGACAACTTTATTTTTTTACTATAAACCATATCTTATTTTGGACCTAACTGGCAATATATAAGTATATTTAAGATAGTTAAATCACATCAATAATAATGCTTACTAAGACTGTTTATAATACAAAATACAATTCTTTTAAATGCTCAAAACTGTACCACACACTTTCCATACGACAGCTCTAATTTTCAATGTAATATGTTATTACATTTTAAAGAGAAAGTAAGAAGATAAAAAGATAAAATATTTACTTGAGTTCACATATATCAAATAGGGGGAAAAGATAGTATTTTTAGATTTCATTTCTCCTAATTCTAAGACCAATATTTTTAAAAACACTTCAGTTCATTGTTTATAGTTATCATTTAGCATCTTTTAAAATATGTGTTTATTTCTTATTCTCTCATGCAGACTAGAAAGTCGAGGTGGTAGATATTTTATTTTATCTTTGTATCTCTTCCTGTATGGCCTAGCTTCATGCCTACGTATTAAAAATTACCTCTTGCTCAAAAAATATCTGCTGAATTTAACTTAAATTAACTGAAAAAAACATAGAGAGTTTTCATTCTACCTACTGTATAATCAATTCTGAAACATATGGATAAATATATACATATATAGTACCACATTCTAACTTTCTAATTCCTCCCAGTGTTCAACTAACTTCTATTACTGTTTGCTCTGTGTTTCTTTATGTATATCATTGTTGTGTACCTATGGGGATAAAGAAAGGGGAGGAAGACTGTATTGTATTAGTTAATTCAGAAGATCTGGAGCTTCTAGATATTATTCAAATCACAAGAAAGAGTAGCTAACATTTGTCTGAGATTCAAAACAAGACATAAGTGTACAAGTACAAGTGTACACAGAGATGGAGGTGGGGGGGGGAGGCCAAATAGGACATTTTAGAACAATGTAGAAGAGGATAATATTATAGTGACCAAGAGATATAAGAAAGGCTACAGCTGTGACATCTTGATGCATAGGATTTGTGATCCTTGGTAAACTTCCCAGGCCAAGTTCTATTTTAGTTAAACTTATCATTGCAAAGGAAGTTTTGTTGCTTATATGTTAGTGTTTTAATAGTTGTAATGAGAAATCTGGCACATACTCAGAGCATCTTTGAGTTTAAATCTGGAGAAGGGTGCCTGGGAAGCTAATTATCAGCTTCTGGAAGAATTGTGTTCATGTATGAGGGAAATGACTTATGGCATGAATTGTTCTTTTGCAATTGGTTCTTATCAGTGCATAATTGAAAAGTTTGTGCCTTTGAACTACATTTCCCAGGAGCCCACTGACTTCCTGTCATTACATGCTGACATAGACAGTGTATAAATAGGGTGGTCTTCCTTGACTAGTTCTCTTTCCTTCCTGGGTCAGGACATTGATGGAGTGGGCTGTTTGAACAGGTAGATTGGCCATGGACATGTGGTTTTTTGTTACCTTTTTATTCCTTTACTTCTAGTGATTATTAATACATTTTATAAACTATAATATTTGAAGTTATTATATATTCATTTTAATTTTTACATCAGCTAGCCATAAGAAGAAGAGTCTCTGACTAGTTTGAAAGGCATTCCCAAATGAATGCCTATTTCAGCGGCTTTTTATTTACTCCTCTTTGCTACTTTCATATCTGGGGAAAGAGGTAACTCTTTGACTTGTCTCAGCATCAGTAAGAGACTATATTGTAAAGTGAAAGGCCTGAGAAGGTTCTTGCTCTCTAAGGTCATATGGTTGCAAACACTCTCATCCTTTTGATTGTTCTGTTCCATTCCAGGCATATGACTTAGATTTGCTCTTTATCTAGACTGAAGTCATAGGCATTCAAGAGTTAGAATTCAGGTCGGATGTTGTAGTATTGTTTGCAAGAAGTGACTCCAAAATAGCTAATAGTTTTAGAAAGAAATTTGTTAGGTCATTTATATATGAGTAACTATAATCCAGAACAGAAGTTTAGAGTTGACTCCTCAGGAACCCCAGAGTATGGAAACCTCAAGAAGAATATTTGGAATGAATCTGGAGCCTGGCAAAGTTGAGAAATACTTGGTAGCTATATTTGGCATTCCTAGAGAGTTACTGGGATGGAACAACATTCTAAATGTGAACAACTTTTAGTCAAATAATATTACATTTAAACATATAATCATTTGTTCCTAATAGTACAATAAATCATTTTCTTCACAGTAGAAACTACAATATTAATACCCAGAGAAGAATGGAAAATTCTTTGGGAGTGATCTTCATTACTGTTGCTCAGCAGAAGGACTGATGTTAGATTGATGTCTCATTTGGCTATGAGGTTTGCTGGATCAGTGCTGCAGAGGAAAAGAGCTAAATTTTGAGCCAACTTCTCACCGCCCTCTTCCATATTCATATATTATGTTTCTAAGGATCTGAGGAAATATTTTAATAATTATTATTACATGTTTTATTTGAAAGAAAATGAACCTTTGTAAAGGATAAATAATAATAATGATTAAATGGATGAGTCAGCAACCCTAAAATTAGGTGGACTGAGAATACAGATGGCAGAGGCTAGAACCAATAACTTAGAAAGTGCATGAGGTCAAATCTATCAATGTACTGTAGAATCCCGAGGGGAGATAGAGTAGTCCTGACCCTAAGTTGGAGTTAATAAAGTTTATTAATAGATTATTTTTCATTTTTTAGAGAAAACTTAACACAAAATCTTATGATTATCTTGGCTAGTATCTCACCCAACTGAACGCAGAAAATTAAACATTTAGAGAACAATGCATTTTATTTTTGGTCACTTGTCTACAGACATGTTTAATCAAATTAATTTTTTTATTTATTTTAATCAGTTTAATCAATAATATTTTCCTACATGATAAATATTCATTTAAGAAATATATATTGACTGTCAACTATGAAGAACATGGATTAAATGATGAGAAAACTTCATCACTTAGAAAATGGATGCTCCTTGCCCTTATGGACCTTGTAAAATAGTGAGAAAATAATGCACAAAAGCAAGTGAAGACTACAAAAGAGTCATTTCATAAGTGCATTATAGTTACAAAGTAATCTGTGAGATCTAAGGAGGAGCTTTCATGAGGCACTGGTATGATTAATGCAGTCTCAGAAATAGTGGTCCTGGAATGAAACATAACATGGGAAAAATAAATGAATAAAAATCAAAATAATTGATTACACATAGAATCAATAAATATAAATATGTAAATGAATTTGTAATTTGTACTGAGCAGTCTGCTTCCATGCTCCATATCTCATCAATGCCAATATCTAGAGGTATCAAACTCTAATCCTATAAGTTTAGAATTACTTTTATCTCTGGAATCAAACCAACCTTTAAACAAGAAAAATAGAAGGACTTCCCAGTTCAACAGGTCTATCTATCCACTATGGTTACTATTCTTGCTTTGATCTCATGTGCTGGACTTTTGTCTTGTTTCTCAAAATGTAATTACCTATTTTTACATCAGTTTCAGAAACTGGGTCCTTGCTTCAAGTATTATACATTAATTCTTGTCTTGGTCCCCAGTTTGTTTTCTAAATGCCTATCAGACTGGGACTTTCCTTTCCTCCTGATCAGTTTTTGGAGCATTTGACTTTTATCCTTATCTCTTAAATCTATAGTTAGGTCTTTGGTATCTACTAAAATAGAACTCCCTGAGGCCTGTTATTTTCATGTCTGAACTCCATTAAGTTTCTATTGCCCTACTCCTCTGACGTTCTTATTGACTGTTCATTTGTCTTCTTATTGTCCCCTTTCTAGGCTCCTCACCAACGTTGCTTCAAAACAATGGCTTTCTCTATGACAAATCTGTTTAATTCTATCTAAGACCTCAGTATTGTCGAAATTTGGATAGGCTGATTATTGTAAATAACGAGAATTAAAATAGTCAAATTGACATCCTCCTTGTACATTTGCACTCGTAATATTAATGCAGTTTTAACGTCATTTAAAATATCACAACTTGGGGGCAGCTGGGTAGCTCAGTGGATTGAGAGCCAGACCTAGGGATGGGAGACTCTAGGTTCAAATCTGGCCTTAGATACTTCCCAGCTGTGTGACCCTGGGCAAGTCACATAACCCTCATTGCCTAACCACTCTTCTGCCTTGGAGCCAATACACAGTATTGATTCTAAGACAAGGTAAGGCTTTAAAAAAATAAAATAAAATATCACAATATGATGATGCAAAACTGACCATGATTATGCTATCTGAACATTTAAATATTGGTTCAATGTATATAAACATTATAGATACAATTTTAAAGTAGTCTTTAAAAAGAAAGAAAAAGTCAAATATTGCCCTTGTATGCATAATTTTCTATAAAATTAATATACTTTTACCCAAGTTGTACCACCCACTTCTTATATATGATTCTATTTATTTGTTATACTAATGGACATTAGTAACATGATATGTGATTTTCTATTAGATACAAATGTTTGCAAGCCAAAAATTTTAAATTATATTTGAAAGCTGATAACATCAAAATGAGACTGCTTCATTGTGAATTAACTGATTACCAGTTCTATGAAATGAGACTTTGACCTAAAGGAGCTTGTTGAAGTCTTATTTATTGTTTCAAAAATACCAATAAATTTTACAAATACTTTCTTAGGATATTTTATCTAGTTTTTTCAAGTTTCTGTACAATATGTCATCCATGTGACCAAGCCACAAACAACTTCAGCCTTGTCTTTTCAAGATGATGGAATTGTTTTCTCCCTGACTTTTATCTAACTAATCTCCTCCATAGGCAATATAAGGAGCTTATAGAGACCTTTAAGTCTAGATTATTTTAAACATTGAGCCTAATGTGTACTAATTAGTCTAAGGAAGACACTTTTCCATGAATATAGATTACCTGGGGAATGTCAGTTTCCTAACCTGAAGTTATAACACACTGGTAACTTAGGAGGAACGAAAATGGAGAGAAGAAAAGAATGCGTAGAAAAGGTAGGGATGAAAGAGAGAAAAAAGATAGAAAGAAAGAAAGAGCAAAAGAATAAGTAAGTAAAGAGAGAAACACACAGAGCAAGAAATAGAGATTGTATTAATGCAAAATCACCAAAAACATCTTTAAGGGACAGCTAGGTGGATATTGTACTGGAATAGGAGTTAAGAAGACCTGTATTCAAATTTTACCACCAACATTTACTAACTATGTGATCCAGATTTAAGTCATTTAACTTCTCTCAGACTCAATTGCTTCATCTTTAAAATGGGGATAATAATAGGAACTTTTTCAAAGCATAATTGTGAGAAAATGGCATATGTAAAGTATATTTCATACCCTGAAGAAATATGTGTGAATATATATACACATTATTTATTTATTATTATTTATGTTAGAAACAGTTGTAGTAGTACTACTAGTAGTTGTGGTGGTGGTAGTGATAGTACTAGTGGAAGTAGTAGAGGTAGTGGTAGTAGTAGTACAGTGGTAATAGTACAGTGAATTAAAGTGTACTGTACTCTGGAAATAGTATTAATTTTCAAGAATGGGAAATATGATGGGAAAACTTCCCACCTATTTGATTTCTTGTTTATGTTTCTGCCATATTTAACAGAAGTACATGCCTCTTTGTTCATATATTTTTAATCAGTTGCAAGAAATTATAAGACCATAGACTGAGATATGAAAGCAATCTTAAAGCCAAGATAATTGACTAAAATGACATCCCTTTCAGGTAACTGAATAACAATTAAATTTAGGTTGCTTTACTTCCTAGAAAATTATATAACTTATAAAGAATATTTTCCCTTCTAATTTGAAATTTACATTTAAAAGTGGATTATCTTCTCCTGGTCCAAGATTGTGTTTCTTACTCTATGTCAAATCTAAGGCACTGAAGAGAGGGAGGTCCCACTAGACCTCAAATTTTCTCTCTACTCTAGCAATTTTAGAGCCAAGGTAGCATGAATATCAGGTGGAACTGTGCTCAGATCGATAGTCATGTAAAATTAGTGAGACTAATGAGATAGCAATGACTCCATGTATTCCCAGAAAGATTAGAAAGGAGGAAGATTAAGTACACAGAATCTGAATTGCTAAAGATTTGTTAATCATAAAGGTCCAACTATCATAATGCATACATTCAGACATTTTCCTCTTCTTCACTTATGTGCAGCCCATACTCACAGTTATTTAGAAAATTTGACCATTTGTAAATTCATACACAGTGCTAATTCATAATTACCTAGAGGTTGTATAAATATTGTGAATTTGAGGGTATTGAGGGAACAATTCTCAAATAGCAGAAAAAATGAGACTGCCCAATAATTTGGCAACAACAAAAATCAATTCAGAAAGAAGATAACATATAATTTTTTAAAACAAGGCATGCCAATCTATATGCCTACTTTTCTATGAAATGTTTACTAAAAAGTTATATACTCAATTTGAAGCCATTCCCAATAACAACAAAAAGAATGAGAAGGAAATAGGCACATTTTTGTTACCAGTTTTTGACAGCAGAAAGATTTTCCTAAGTTTATTGTGGATAATGAAAAATAATATATATTTTTTAAATCACATGACTCTCAGTAATGCAAAATGAATTTATTGTCTCTCTTTCTACAAGGTGTCTTCTTATATAAATAGAAGTTAATATGTTTCCCTAGGGAGGTAAAATGGAATCAACTTTGTTCAATGATCTTCTGATTGTTAATGTTAAACAAAATAAAATATGTTCATGAAGGTGTTTGTCACCTTTTTAAATCATATAGAATATTAATTGTCTACTTTAAGCTGAAAAATTTCATGTCCATTGTATGGCATTCCAAATACTTCTATTTTTAAATGATACTGTGCTGATTGAATTATGTGGATGAGCAATGATTTATTCAGCACCTATTAAGTTCATAACCTCTAGCCTCATCATAAGGTTAATACCTTAGTTGACTGACATCACTTCCTTCAGCCTTTTCTCACCTCTGATTGGAGGTATTGAAAGTGGAGTACAAAAACTGCTCCTAATTTCTTTATGTATAGAGGGCAAGAAATTGACTTTGTCTTACACTCCTCTGCATCTGTTGCTATTCCTGGTTTCAAATACATGCAACAAGATATATCCCTGCCAGTATCTTTTCTCTACCCTATGCCTATTTCCCTCCCTTATGTGTGTTGTCTCTCTCCATTAGATTCTAAGCCTCATGAAGCCAATGATTTTTTTCTCTATTAAATACTGTTCTTAGTACAGTCCCTGACATATAGTATATACACTAAAAGTTTATTAGATTAGATTGTTTTGGATCGGTCCATTTTCTTGTTTTTTTTTTTTCTGTAGAGTACCAAAAGGTATTGACAGTACAATATTTAAGAACATTCTTTCTGTTATCTCAGAATCTTCTTCTTAGAGCAGTATATGGCCATGACTCAAATTTTTGTAAATTGTCCTTTATGGTTGTTTGCAGGATCCTCAGTAGTACTGTTTTTCTCAACTAATCATTCCACTGTTCAAATACTTAAAGCTGTTCTATAATATTATTAGTACCATAGTACTAATGGTGTTGTTGGGTCACTTTTCAATCATAACTATCTTTTCTTGACTCGTTTAGTAATTTTCTTGGCAAAGATACTGGAGTGGTTTGCCATTTCCTTCTCCAGCTCATTTTATGGATGAGGAAACTGAAGCAAAAGGGGTTAAGTGCCTTCCCCAGGATCACATATCTAGTAAATGTCTGATGCTAAATTTGAATTCAGGAATGTGTCTTCCTGAGTCTAGGTCCACCACTCTAAGCAATGAACCATCTAGTACAATTAATACTATTGAGTTACTTCCACAAAGCTTCAAAACTACCTATTTAGTTGGATTTACAAGAGTTGTAGAATTTTAAAAGATGAATAAATCATTTTTCTGAGATAATTTAAAATTCTGATATCAAATCTTAGCAAAAACCAATTGTGTAGGGGTGATTTTTTTTCCTGCAATAAAAAAGAAAATGGATGGTGATATTGTAAATATTTCTTAGAAAGCAGAAGGTAGATTAAAATAAAGTCTATATATGATTTAAAAGGAAAATCATTATAGGGATTATTTTACAAAATAAAAGTGTGAATTGATATCTTATTATCCTATTTGTCTGGTTTATCATACCTAATCCCGACAATCCCTCACAATAAAAAAGTAAAACAATTAAAGTTCAAACCTCTCATTAGGTGACTCTGAATCATTAAAATGAAATGATCAGTAACCATAGAATTGACTTCATAATTCTCTGTTATTATTTAAATTTATAATCCCTAGATACCTCCTTACAAGAGTCAAAACATGGAAAGTTTTTACTACAAACCAACATCCCAAATGAATATGGATGAAAATTTTAAATGAAATAGAAACAAAGAAGTTGCAGCAAAATATCAAAAAACAAAAAAGATCATATACTTTATACTTTCAACTATATACAGTGAGAAGGCTTCTACCCAATTATATTTGTTGCTTTGGTTGATTATATGGAATATAGAGATTATCTAGATATAAGCATTTGCAGAGATCTAGACACAATCCATACATTAAACATATTTGGAGAATTCCTAGAAAGAGCTTTAAGTGCAGGTATAATGAGATAAAAAGAAATAAAACTTTTAAAGTTTTTTTAGTAAAATATAGCTCAAATGTTACTATGCATGGGATTTGCATGTGAGAAATGGTTAATAATAATATTACATCAATAGTATGTAAGACAGAAAAATAAAATTAAAAAATTGTGTTTCCATGGAGCAAAAGATAGAATAGATGGAAAGTCTAAGCGTATTGTGAATAACCAACACATATTAAGAGTAATGAAGGAATATGTTCAGTGTGAGATATAAATCTTTGTATAATTCATAGAAAAGCATACATAAGGATTGCACTGAATAAGAAGTTGGGGAAGGGTTCACATTTTTTCCAGAGAAGGAAGCACATATACTGATAATATGATGATAACATTTAAAGATGGAAATGATCTGAGATTAGACTATTGAAATTCCTGATGTTACAAATGAAGAAATTGTATACTATATGCAAATGATTTGTAAAAGGTTTTGCAAATATTAAATATAGCAGAGATGGGAATGAAACCCCCATTTTCTTACTCTAACGCCTGAACTCTTACTATTATAGCACCCTAATTCTTTAAGTTCCTTGAAATAAGACAGTTTTACTATATAAACACCATCTAAATATTTAGTAAAACTCTGGACTACATATACATCCAAGTTTTCTTTTTGAAATAAATTGAGTCACTTGATGTTACATTGATCCTATTTTCCATTTTCCAAAACCAAAAAAAACAAACTATGAAAAAGTCTATTTTTTATGTGTGTAAGACTGATGTTTTCAAGGTTATTCATACTCCCAAAATTGGTAAGTATCAGCAATAGTTAGCAGTTGGTAATGGGAGTCAAGAACACTGAGATTTTTAGCACATTCAGAATATTTAATTTCCCCTCCATCTGATGATAATTTCACATGTAAAAAATAACGCAAAACTATGTCAATTTGAAATAGCCTCCCACACACCTTATGGAATTCAAATACTGTGTGGGATTGAAATCATGAGTATGTTCTGTAAGCATGATTCCTGAAAGCATATTTCTTTATAAAAATTAAATAAATTTAAAATTAATGACAGTTGTTTGAGCTAAACAATTTGATTTCTTAACGTCAGAGACATACTCAATAGGTTTAGTCTCACGCTAACTAGAACATTTGGATTCTGAGGACATCAAGTTTTCAGATAGTAAAATATAGTAACACCAAATTTCAGAATGAAAAAGGAACAGGAAGCCCAATAAAGGCCATCATTTCCTCTCATTGTATCTTAAGTTGCTGGGATTTTTTGTAAAAGAATTCTTTTCCACATAGGTAAAATAGCTTTGTTTCTTATTATTCATAATAGTGACTTACCAAAATATGTATAAAAATCCTACCAAAAGAGATAACATCTTTTTATGTTGCCTCAAAGATATCTTAGTTCTAATTCATTAAAAGGCCTTGGGATCATACAAATGGGATATAGTGATTTAAATTTTTTTCATAACAGATTGATGCTTAAAACATTCTGTAGACAAATATGGGGATTCCTTTCCCCTTTACCATCTATTAAATCAGTGATAATGTTTAATGCACGTGTACATATGAATTGGAACAATTTCCACAACTTTATTTTATTCAAAAATACCACAATCATGATTGCTCCTTTCATACCTAAGAGAAAGATATTAAGGGATATCTTCAGGAAACATTATATTTTATATATTATATTTTTATTCAGTGGAATGTGAATAATAATGTTGGATTGGGTTCTACTCATTACAAAGGAAAATGGAAACTACAAAATTAGTTTGACCAATATCAGTCATGAATCTTGAAGTTTTGTTCTCTATCATAGATTTCTGAGACCTTTATTATTATCCTTTTCAAAAGTGTAGTCACTAATTAAAGTATTTAGTACTTAAATTAATCAACTTCTAGAGGCCATAGTATGAATATTTAATCTTATTTATTACAGCAAATGTCACAGTTTATCAGAGCTTCTATTGAAATTCTATTCATAAAAGTGAATTATATTTACAGCTAAGTTGATGTGCAGGACTATACTAACTCTTGTTCTAAAATTAATGTTATAATGTATTTTTAATTGCCATTAGGTAGCTATTTCTCCTTTTTAAGGACAATTACATAATTGTCATGGTATTGTCAACTGTCAATCAGTCCATTTAGATGATAAACATATAGCTTTCTTTAACCAACTCAATTTAATTAAGAATTTGATTTAGGAATATGAAATAGCCATGTAAACATGAATATTATTTAAAATATGAATATAGAAATAAAATCTTTTAGTTATTATAACACATTAAGATTTATACAGGCTTTTACGAATTTTGAAGCTGAGACTCAAGGATATGGTAGGACTTGGATGTCTTCACATAGTCAACTAAGTTTTATAAACAAAATTTGAATTAACATCTCCTGATTTCAATGTCTGTGATTTTATTCATTAAACATAGTTGCTGATAAGTTTAGCAAATTGGAAGGATTTAAAATAAGCCTAAATAAATTATCAGTATTTTATGTATCACCAACAAAGCCCTGTAAGAAGGAATAGTAAAGTTACAATTATAAAATACTTTTTATACAAAAAGACAGATTTAAATAATTGTCCATGAGTATGTTGAGCCAATATAACAATGACAATTCTACCTGAATTTATTTACTTATTCAATACCATCCCAACTAAATTAATAATGACAACAACAACAAAAATGGATTTAGCTAGGAAAAATAAAATTCAATTGGAAGTACAAAAAGGCAAGAATATGAAATGAATTAATAAAACAATATAAAGGAAGGTCTGGCAGTACCAGATTTTAAATTTTATTATCAATCAATAGTTATTCAAAACTGTCTTGTACTTGCTAAGAAATAGAAATGAATTAGTGACATAAAGTAGACATGCAATATACAGTAATAAATTATTATAATAGCCTTGCTTTTGATAAATGTAAAGATTTGAGCTTTTGGAATATAAATTCACTATTTGGTAAATATTGTTGGGGAAAATGGAAAGCAATCTGGCAGAACCTAGACTAATATCTTAAACCATTTTCCAAAATGAATTCGAAAAGAACATGTGACCTAGAAATAAAAGGGGATATCATAGTAAATTACAAGAATGTGCAATATATTACCTATCAGATTTATTGATAGGAAAGGAATTTCTGAATTAACAAAAGAGAGCATTGTGAAATGTAAAATGGATAATTTTTATTACATCAAATTAAAAGATTTTTGTACAAATAGAACAAATGTAGCCAAGATTAGAATTAAAGTAGAAAATTAGGTGGAAATGTATAGTCCATTAGATAAAATTTTCCTTTCCCAAATTTATCATCAAATTTATAAGAATATGAATCATTCTTCAATTAATAATGATCAAAGCTTATGAATAAAAAAATAAAAAGGAAGAAGAAATCTAAGACTGAGAGAGAAAACAATAGTCATATGTAAATACTCTAAATAATTATTAGAGAAATGCAAATAAAAAAACTTTGAAGTACTATTGCATACCTATCAGATTGTCTAAAATGATAAAAGGAAGAAATGGCAAGTGCTAAAAACTATGGGGAAATATGGTAATACTAATACTCCTTTAGTGGAATTGTATACTGATTCAACCATTTTGGAGGGCAATCTGAAATTTTACCTAAAGTGTTATAAAACTATACATTCTCTTTGATCCAGCAATACTAATTCTGTCTGCTTTCTAGGGTGATTAGTGAAAAGGGGGGAAACCATATATGTTCTAAAATATTTATACCAACTCCCTGGTGGCAAAGAAGTGGAAATTGAGGGCATATCTATTGATTTGGGAAATGGCTAAATTATTATATCATCATAATGGAATGTTACCAAGCTTTAAGAAATAATTAGCAGGTTGATTTTAGAAAAATATGGAGCACATTACATGAAATAATGAAAATAGAAATAAGGAAAATCAAGAAAATATTGGATACAGCAATAGCTATATTATTTGAAGAGTAATTTTGAATGACCATGCTATTTGGGGAATAATATAAATATTCAATCAAGCAAAAAGGACCAATGAAGATGATATCCATTTCTAGAGAAATAATTGATGTATGAAAGTATGTATATTTATGATTTCAGATTTATATCTTTGTCAAATGTTGGCATTTTTTAGTGCGGGGTTGAGAGGTAAATGGCTTGAAATTCAAAATTTTACCACAAATAAATAAATAAATAAGTTAAAGAATAAACCACAATTATCTTCTAGGTAGCTTAGTTAAATAATGAGATTAATGCCAGAATATATGCTTAAATCATTACTTAGGATTAAGGAATGAATGAAAATAATTAAAAATATATTTTAGATTTAAGGGATTTTTTATAGATGTAAAGGCAATAATAGAAGTAATTTGGTAGAATTTAAATAGTGAATATCAATGCCACTTACTGACAGTGGAGTTGATGTGGATTTTAAATGAACACTGAAGATAGCTGAACACTTGTTAGTTGACAAATGTTCAGGTAGATTGAGATGCTGGAGAAAAAAAAAAGCCATAGGAAAAATGTAAGACAATAATGTACATTGAATGCAGTGCCTATAAAATATGAGCTCATTGACAATAGGGACTATTTGCTTCTTTTTAAAAAAAATCCCTAATACCTATAAGCGAGCCAGGTATACAGTAGAGGCTTGGTAAATACTTGATTAATTGATTAATTTCAAGCCATGGTGCCAGGAAATATTTTGCCACACTTTACATCAATAAGAAATTTAGAAAGGGCGAATCTTTTCTGGAGCATATGACGAGTTTTTTTTTTAATTTATTTAAATTTATTTTTATTAATTTATTTAGTCAATTTAGAACATTATTCCTTGGTAACAAGAATCATATTCTTTCCCTCCCTCCCATCCCCCCACCCTTCCTGTTGCTGATGCGCAATTTCATTGGGTATCACATGTTTCCTTGATCAAAACCTATTTCCATGTTATTGGTGTTTGCATTAAGATGTTCATTTAGAATCTACATCCCCAACCACATCCTCTTGACTCATGTAATTAAGCAGTTGCCTCTCTTCTGTGTTTCTACTCCCACAGTCTCTCCTCTGAATGTGGATTGTATTTTTTTCTTGTAGATCCCTCCGAGTTGTTCATGATCACTGCATTGCCATTAATGGAGAAGTCCATTACATTCAATTGCACCACAGTATATTAGTCTCTGTGTACAATGTTCTCCTGGTTCTGCTCCTCTCACTCTGTATCAATTCCTGGAGGTCGTTCCAGTCCCCATGGAATTCCTCCACTTTATTATTCCTTTTATCACAATAGTATTCCATCACCAACATATACCACAATTTCTTCAGCCATTCCTCAATTGAAGGTCATCCCCTCATTTTCCAATTTTTTACCACCACAAAGAGCACAAGTATGAATATTTTTTGTACATGTCTTTTTCCTTATTATCTCTTTGGGGTACAAACCCAGCAGTGCTAAGGCTGGATCAAAGGGCAGACAGTCTTTTATCACCCTTTTGGCATAGTTCCAAATTGCCCTCCAGAATGGTTGGATCAGTTCACAACTCCACCAGCAATGAATTAATGTCCCAACTTTGCCACATCCCCTCCAGCATTCATTACTTTCTGTTGCTATCATGTTAGCCAATCTGCTAGGTGTCAGGTGATACCTCAAAGTTGTTTTGAGTTGTATCTCTCTGATTATCAGAGATTTAGAGCATTTTTCATGTGCTTATTAATAGTTTTGATTTATCTGAAAATTGCCTATTCATGTCCCTTGCCTATTTATCAATTGGAGAATGGCTTGATTTTTTGTACAATTGATTTAGCTCTTTGTAAATTTGGGTAATTAAAACCTTTATCAGAGGTTTTTGTTATGAAGATTATTTCCCAATTTGTCGCTTCCCTTCTAATTTTGGTTGCATTGGTTTTGTTTGTACAATACCTTGTTAATTTGATATAACCACAATTATTGATTTTACACTTTGTGATTTTTTCTTGCTCTTACTTGGTTTTAAAGTCTTTCCTTTCGCAAAGCTCTGACATGTATACTATTATGTGTTCAACTAATTTGCTTATAGTTTCTTCTTTTATATTCAAGTCATTCACCTATTCTGAGTTTGTCTTGGTATAGGGTGTGAGATGTTCATCCAAACCTAATCTCTCCCACACTGTCTTCAAATTTTCCCAGCAGTTTTTATCAAAGAGTGGATTTTTGTACCCAATGCTGGGATCTTTGGGCTTATCATAGACTATCTTGCTGAGGTCATTTACCCCAACTCTATCCCACTGATCCTCCTTTCTGTCTCCTAGCCAGTACCAAATTGTTTTGATGACCACTGCTTTATAGTATAATTTAAGATCTGGGACTGCAAGGCCTCCTTCCTTCGCATTTTTTTCCCATGATTTCCCTGGATATCCTTGATCTTTTGTTCTTCCAAATGAACTTTGTTATGTTTTTTTCTAATTCAGTAAAAAAGTTTTTTGGTAGTTCAGTGTGTATGGCACTAAATTAGTAAATTAATTTGGGTAGGATTATAATTTTTATTATGTTAACTCATTCTACCCATTAGCAATAAATGTTTTTTCAATTATTTAGATCTAGTTTTAATTGTGTGGAGAGTGTTTTGTAGTTGTGTTCATATAGTTCCTGATGAGTTTGGTTTTTAACATATTTTATTTCACATGACAATAGAATATTTAGGTGGAGTCAGACTATGGGAAAATCAAAATATTCTTGGTGATATGGTGAAGTGATAATTTAGGAGAGACCATGTACAGGAATCTATGATCCCATAGTCAATAACTTAAGCAAGAAATAAATATAAGTTTGGAGAATAGTGTTGACATAGATAAAAATAATAATGTTTTAAAAAAGACTTTAAATTTACAAATCTGATAAGATTTTTCTAAGTTCTCATCTTCTTTGACCTTTCTAAAACATTGAACAATGTGGACCATCACTTCCTTTTTCATACTCTTTACTCTCTCAACTGCTATGCTTTGCTATCTTCTGGTATTTTTTTTTAGCCATTCCCCAATTTCCCTCAATTAATGAGAAGACAACACATGAATATGTCCTAAAAATTCTGCCTTTGTTCTGATTCTTTTCTCTTTTTATAGTCTCTTCTTTGCTGATGCCATCTTCTAAGCCTTCAATTGTATCTTTGGAGATAACTTCCCAAAAAAAAATTTCTTATGTTCATCAATGTTGTGAGCTATAAGCCCACTAGCTGGATAATTCCTAATGGATCTTCCATGTACACTTCAATCAATATTTTTGCAAATATATCATTTTATGCTCTTTTAAAAATCCCCCTCCTCACATATTCCCAATTCTCACCAACTTTACAATCACTCAGGCTTGAAAATGTAGAGTCATTTTTGACCCATTCCTTTTTCTCATCTTAAACATAAAGCAGCTTAACAAGTATTAGTTTTATTTTTAAAACTTCTCTTTTATTTTCCTCTCCTTTCCACTTATGGGACACTATCTTTATATAGACATTATTGTGTAACATATTTACTTATGTTCATATTATATCCTACTATAAGATGGTTTGGTTCTAGGAGCATGAATTGTTCTTTTTTTAAATTCTCTTATTCCTATCATATACCACACTCAATGCCCAAATGTCCCAAAAAAATCTCCGAATGTCCATCTTCTTCTGCTCTGAGTGACTGATCCTTCACTCCAAGTCCAGGTGACTCACTGACTCAATGAATGAATACGAATCTCCGAAATTCCTCTTTTTAAAGATCTTTTACTCTTGTGTCAACTCTTTTAAATATTCATGTCTACTAATCATAGCAGACTCTTTTCTCCAGGACTGCCCATTCTTTAGTTCTCACCTTTTTTTGTTAGATTTTATCTTTTTGGGTTACTTAAATCCTCTTTTGTTAAGTTTACCTTTTGTAGTTATTTAACACCTTTTGTGTTTAATTCACCTTTGTAGTTACTTAACACCTTTTTGTGGTTAAAATCTAAAAATAGATTATAGCTTAAAATTCTAGTTTCACTATAAAAGAAGAGCTAAGTATCTTCATTTTTATAATCAGGAGATTACAATTTTATCTTCACAATAAAGAAAGAGCTAAGTATCTTCATTGTTACAATCAAGAGATAGCTAAATCCAGTCTTCACAATACATAAAGAAGGGTTTATCTTATGAATCATGTGTTCATTTTTGTAATTATGGAGAAAGTATGGCACAGTATAAAAGGAAATAAACCTAATGATTATAAGCATATCTATTTTACTAATTTAAAGGATATGTTGCCTATATTTTGGATTCTAAGAAACTAGTAGTTTTGGACTAGGTGCTATTTAATCTTGTTTTACTAAAATTATTTGGAAATTAGAATATTTATTTTACAAAAATGAAAATAATTCAGTTTCTAATGTAGCAAACTAGTATGTTTCCTCAAGCACGAACCTCAATTAAAAAAAAAAGAAAAAAATTAGTTTATGTTTGAGTACCACATGCCATTATTCAGTAAAGTTTTACTCTGTGCCTCACTGTCATATGTAGGGGGTCTTTGGGTTATTGAAAAAACCCTAAAAGCTCTTAGAAAAGTGGAAAGCTTTCAGAAACAGGTGATGTCTTCTGCCTAAAATAACTGAAGTTTGGAGAACCTCACTGTTAGCTTCTGTGATTTTTTTTCATTCGTTTATTCATTCATTCATTCATTCATTCATTCATTTGTTTGTTAATTTATTTATAAGCCAACAGCTAAATGGTATAGTGGATAGAGTGATAAAAATGGAGGCAGGAAAATCTGTTTTCAAATCCTATCTCAGCTACTTACCAGCCATGTAACCCTGGGTAATTGACTTAACATCTCTTAGATGAAGCTTATTCACCTTTAAAATAGGGGTTATAATATTATTTACTTCATGGTATTGTTTTGAGGATCAAATATACATGAAAAGTTTTGAAAACTGTAAGGCATTATACAAATGGCCAGGTATTACCCTATTCCTTCAGTACTTCTGCCACTGGCAACATCATCATCATCATCATCAAAATAATAATCATCATTATTACTACTATTACTAAGTTGTGCAGGGAATGACTTCTGTTTTAGTGAAGTTAGTAACCATGTTGGCTAATACAAAAATTGTATTAAAATATTTTTGAATTATTTTATTAATGAATTACATATATTAATTTATTAATGAATTACATAACATGACACAATTATGTATTTAAATTTTCAAATATTCTAATTAGTTGATAATAATCTATATATATATATATATATATATATATATATAAATTTTTTCCATGCTGATCTTATATTCAGAGGGAAAACAACAGAAGTAAAAATGTTATTTTTAAATAAATTTTATAAAGTTTAGAGAACACTGGTAGCCAGTCTAAGAAAGAAAATTGAATGACCAAATGAAAATTATCTTAAGCATAAAATTAAGCATACTTATTTTATCTGCTTATATCTAAAGATAGATATCTAAAAGTTTTGATTATTTTTTTAATTTATAACTCTTAGCCCTGAGATTATATTGCAAGTTAGGGATAAGATTGACTCTCTAAGTCTACAAATAACCCAAAGTGTCTTCTTTGGATCTTTCCCAAAATTCGATGAAATACCCAGTAATTCAGATATTCAGAATAATTTGAAAATAACTCCATTTAAAATCCAACTTTTCCCCAGGGTATTGTGAGTCTAAAATGGGATAATTTGTGACTACCTTAACCATAGATTTTAATATCATTTGTGAAACACCTTGATCCTCATAAGCTAAGGTCTTAGAGGGCTATATTCCCCTCTCTGAGTCTGACAGATACCCTTGAGGAGTTGCATATGATTCTCTAATGCTGTTACCTCAGTTTCTCACTGGTATTCTTTCTCTCTCTGGATTATCAGTAAAGAAACATTATCTTCAAGCTGCTCTAAGTATATCTTAGTGAGTACTTACTAAAGTAAGAATAGTTGTCATAAACCATTGTCTTCCCCCAAAATTCGGCGACATCTTTAAGAAAGTAAGGACAGAATTTAAGAGGAAATGTGCTTAAACCTAGAAAAACACATGTGGCCAAGGGGTAATTTGCATATTCTAGTTGCTGGATTTTTTTTTAATTTTAATTTTTTCTTTTTTTTAGGCACTCAAGAAATTATCCAAGGATATGACACAGGTTCTTTACTGAGGTCTTTGAAGAACTGTGAGTCCTGAGTTTAATCTCTTCATAGTGTACATGGATATTGCAGTCAATTGATTGGGGGATGTTTATAGAACTCTGAGGGCAAAATGGAAAATCTCAAATCCACCAAGCTTTTGAAACTTTACTAAGTCATCTCTGGCCAGAAGAGGGTGGGAAATAGAGAAGAAAACTGAAGACCTAAACAGAGGACTCTACTTTAACTCCCTCCTCAGGCATTTTCTTTTTAGAGGTGATTACTAGTATTCCTCAAGGTTCTAGTTTTTACAAGTACTGCCTTCTCAACTCATTTTATAATTTATGGATGATCTCTGAGATATTAACAAATATTCCCCAAGCTGATAGAATATTTTTTGGTGCAATATTATTCCAATTCAAAGAACATTTTTTGCTCTGAAACTTTTGATTGATTAGATTAAAATCTCAAGGCTAAAATTAGGTGAGGGCAATTTTTTACTCTCCCTTTGCATTAATTATATTCTAAAACTCCACAATGGCTCCCATCCTTCCTGAATGTAAAACAAGCTAAGTTTGAAGTTCTTGATAATACTGATAACTGAGAATTGCTCCCTGGCAAATCTGACACTAATGTGTAAGTCTGTTTGTTTTTAATGAACTAGAAGTGATTTGCTTTGCTTGACCCTGCTTAAATGATACAAACCATGTTTTACCTCTTTGTTTAAAAATTGAGGGTATGATCTAGGAGGAAGATGAATAATAGCATTGATTATGATGGAAAGAAACAAACAAAAACACAAAGAAAAAGAGTCATGGACTTTCTAATAAGCAGAACAGAAAACTCAGAAACCCAGAAGTGGAAGAGCTTTTTTTTTTTTTTAATTATATTTTATTTGATCATTTCCAAGCATTATTCATTAAAGACATAGATCATTTTCTTTTCCTCCACCCCACCCCCCCCCCATAGCCGATGCGTAAATCCACTGGGCATTACATGTTTTCTTGATTTGAATCCATTGCTATGTTGATAATATTTGCATTAGAGTGTTCATTTAGAACACAAACTACATGGAATGGTAATATGGTATTACATAACAGAATTATGCAAACTTGTTGACATTTGCCAAGTACAGAATAACAAAAGAAAAATTAAATTAAATTTATATTTTAAGGATCAATTCTAGAAACTTTGAGAGGAGAAAACATGTAAATTACTCATTCTTTTTGACACCTGTATTTGGGAATATATATTTCAAAATTTAAATTTCATTTAGGAATAATAACAATGATTCAATTAAATAAAATTAAATAGAAATATATATTATCTCTTTTTATAAGGTATAATAATAAGTGATATGGAATACATGAAGATAAAATTACTCCCATTACAGTCTATTGGGAAAGATCAGAACAAAATAAAGTCCATATAAAATTAGGCACAAAGTAAAAGTTAAAAAGGACAAAGAAATCACTAAAAAAGACAAATAATAATAATAGGTTGAAGTTTTCAAAGCACCTTTTTCTTCTCACAAAAAGTATGTGAGATTAGTAACTGCTGATATTATTGTCTTCATTTTACGTATGGGGCAATTGAAGCTCTAAGAAATGAAGCTTCTTGCTACTGTATTATACTTCAACCCACACAAACATATTAAGAAATATATTATTTTTATGAAGTGGAAGAATATCATTATAAGTTCAGATATTACCAAATTTGAAATCATAGAATTTCATAGCTGTCCTTAAAGACCATGTAATTTAACTTTCTCATTTTATAGATGAGGAAACAAGATACAATGAGGTTAAATGATTTGCACAAGTTTACAGAATTGGTAAGAAGCAGAAACCTCCTATATCTACTAAATCATGCTCTCTTTTTATAAACTTAATCATTCCCTGGACCTATAGTGATTAGTGTCTAGGAAGAGAATTCACTTTTGCACATGCTAATTGTCTTTGTTATTGCTGTTAAATTGCTTTAGTCATATCCAATTTTTTTTTTGCCCAATTTTGTTTTTTTGGAAAAGATAGTGAAACAGTTTGCCATTTCCTTCTCTGGTGTTAATTGTCTCCTAGTTTAAATTTAAAGAAATGGGAGGGTATGTTCCTCTGAGCAAAGAATACATTTAAAAAATAAGTAAATCAATGCATTTTCTAAGAGCATTGCTGTATCTTTTAATCTAGGCTCATCTACATGAAAAAAGTCTATACTGTTGTAATTTTAAGCTAAAAACAACTAAGAGACAGTTGCATATATTATACCTAGAAAATCACAGGGTTTAAATAAAGCAGGATCTCATAGCCATTGCAATCTGGTACTTTCTTTATCAATCTTTTTGTTGATGGTTAAGAAAGAAAGAAATTGGAAAGTTGTCCTATCCTGACATTTCTGGATAAGCAATCCATTACCCTCCAATCTATTACATAATATCATTACCTCAAAGAATAATTGTAAAGGGTTCTATTCATGGCAAATAATTCCATACAACTTAATTCTTTTCTTAAGCTGGTTTTATAGATGAGGTCCTAGAATGATTAGATTTTTAAAAAATGGAAAAACGTTAAATTTCAGAGTTGGATTGAGTGTAATCTGATTTCCCAAGGGGTGAAAAAATCTCTCCCAATAAATTACTTAACAAATAGTCATTCAGTTTCTGAGTAATCCCAGTGATTGGAAACACCCAATTTCACATTAGTAGTATTCTTACTGTAAGAGGATCCCCTCTTACATCCCATGTACCTCAGCATATTTGATATACTGCAGTCAATGAAATAGTCATATTGTCCTCAAGATCTTTCTAGTTATATGAATGAATGTAACAATGAATTAGACTTATGATTTCATTGGTATAGAACATCTTGTTGTTATTGTTCTTCTTGTATGTGTTCTTGTTCTTTGTTCTTTCTTTTTCTTCTCCTCCCCCTCCTTCCCCTCTTTCTCCTTCTCCTTTTCTCCTCTTCTTCATCCTCCTCTTCCTCCCATCAATAGATGTCCACAGGGTGATAGTCAATTATAAATATATATGTATATAGAATACATAGACCTATATGTATTGTGTTTGCTTTGGGGTATGGAACTATATTCCTAAACAATTATCACTTAATCATTATGTCCACAACACACACTTTCTCATATATGCACATATGTTTATATTTTTACCTCTAGGTTTGGCATCTTCCATCACTCCTCTCTTGGACGGTATACTTTTACTTCATACTCATTATATACAAACACTTTCTCATCTTCATACCTTCCTAACCTATTTATTTCCCAAAATAATTATTTTATCCATAACATCAAATTATCTAAAATTGCAAATTCAGTTATCTTTGATTTTTCCATCTTTGATTCTTTTTTATCAATAAATATTTTCTCAATATATCTTTCTTTAAAATATCTTTTGTATATGTTTCAGTCTCTCCATTACTATTGCCACTATGCTATGGCAGGTACCCATAATACCTTGCCTCAATTATTCTTAGAGTCTCTTAATCCTGTATATTCAGAATGTTTCAATTTCTAACTAATCTATCCTATTGTCACAGCAGTTTATTGAAAATGTTGGTGTCTTTATATAAATTACCTCAAACATTTCTAATTCTCTACTTGCTACAAAATGTATTTTTTCACTCTATCATTATTTTGTTTTCAATAAAATGTCTCCATTCATCACGTCAAATTTTACCACCTGCTTCTCAATAGGAACCATTTCTTCTAGCTAAGTAATTTTCATGTCCATGAATGTTTCCAAATTCATTTCTTTGCATTCTTCTGAACTTCCCTTCCCCTTCCCTTTGTCCTACACAAAACCTGCCTTTGTGGACCAATTCAAGACCTGTTTCTTCCATTTAACATACCCTGATCACATGAACTTATGGTAAACTTTTCTTCTTGTTAGTTCTATGATTTTGAACTGAAAGAGATGTTGGCAACCACTTGACTGAATTTAGGGAAATGTAAATATAGCACTTTAGACATTCCCTTTTTGCATGTTAACCCTTATGGAAAAGTTACCTCAGCTTCAAGCTCCCTGTGGGTCTATATCCACTCAAAAACAATTGTCCCACAGATATGTTTACTTTTTTGTTCTCCCAAAGATACAATTAATTCAATGCAAATCCATTCAATGAACTGGAAGATTAAGATGATTAGTAGTAATAGAATGTTTTCACAGATATATCAAAGAATAATGCTTAAACATTTCACTCATCTAAAGAAATGTTTGAAATGCACACATAACACATATATTGTAAATATATGTATATGTTCACAGGAAATAGCCCACAATGAACATATATGACTAGGATCACATGTGTAAAGAGGATATAATCGAGAGACATGGATCACAGGAACATGTGTGTCTAGGAAACAAATCTATAGAACCATAACATAAGTATGGAATATCCATGGTAAGGGAACATGTAAGGAGAGAGAACACTCTTTTCCAACACTGCATGGCAAATATTTTTGGCTGATATCATCAAGCAGTCTTCTTCCTATTGGTCTGGCAGTTTAGGCAGTCTTAGTCAGGTATGGATTCACTTTTGGCCATGTGGGTGTGATGATTTATCTTTTCTAGGTAGTTATTATTATTATGGTTCCACTGGGCAAAATATTATAGATCCCTCTGTTTTCAACTTCTGGTCTCATCTGGAGTTCTTAGCTAAGATGTTACCTCTTCTTCATAAAAAAGTAGACTATCATCTCTATTCTAGTTTAAACCTAAAGCTTTAGTTTTTTCATAAAGGAGTCCTTCACATACAGACTGGATAGGGAGAGGAATGAGGAAGGGATGGAATCTTAGCTAGTTTTGTCAGCAGGGGACACTTTGGCAGTTCTCAGAGCCATGTCTATAACAATTTATAGTGTTTGTTTAAATTTTGTTTTATTTTCTTTTTCCCCAAAAGGAGAGCTTTTATTTCAGGCACCAAGATCCTGAAACAGAAACAATCAGCTAAGAAGCACTCCTAATTATTAAAGCTACTCATTATTTATTTGTTTATTTTTACCTAAACACCTTGCTCATTAAAAACATATTCTATGCTTCTATAGCACAATGTCCTTTCTGATATAGGGTTGGAAAGTACTTGTGACTACATGCTAATGTTGGATTGATAAACTGTACTTTTCTAGAAATATTTTAGCGGCTTTCCTTTCAATAGTGTTCTGATGGGAATCTGGGTCTGTTCCTACACAAAGTCAGTAATATCAACTAAAATATTACTTTTCCTCTCTTACAAAAGGGTATGGAAGGGGAAAAAAACAAAAAAAAGAAAGAAGGAATATTTAAGAACCTACAATGTGCAGGCACTGTTAAGTGCCTTTACATAAATTATTTCATTTGATCTTCACAAAAACCCTGGAAGGAAGGTATTATTGTTATCCTCATTGTATAGTTCAGAAACTGAGTTAGATAAGTTAAGTGACTTAACCTGTATTACACAAGACATGAATATTTGAAATCAGTCCTTTCTAACTAAGCCCAGAACTTAATAAAGGAACAAAAACCCCTAATGTGAGCTGCTGAAGTTATCTTCCTCTACTTTTATTACTCAGTCTTCTTCGTTTGAAATTTTTGCTTTTATTTTGAGTTTTGCTAAGCAGTAAGCCTCAAAATTAGATTTTGAGCTATCCTGTGTTTTATTAGAACACCAGAAGAATTGTTCTCCTTTCTGAATTCCTGTGGAATCATCCCCAGTTTTGCCCCACAATGGGCATTTTCATGCTTATAAGATGTTGCTATTTGTAAATTTTCAACTGTTGCTTATGTTTGTCTTTCTTCCATCATGGTAACTAATTTCAAGAAATTATATTTTATACTTCTTTGTATCCTTCATAAATCTATTGTTGTTGCTCAGTTGTTCAGTCATATCCAGCTTTTCCTATCTCTTGGACCATAGCATATTAATACTGTCCTTGGGGTTTTCTTGGCAAGGACACTGGCATATTTTGCCATTTCTTTATCTAGTTTCTTAGCTCTTAGAATTATATTTTTCACTTAGGAGGCACTCATGCATACTGATTTTTTAAAAAGGAATGAATGCATAAATGATCAATTTTTATTTCTTTTTTTTTATTTTAAACATTATTTTATTTGGTCATTTCCCATTTTTAAACATTATTCACTGGAAAGAAAAATCATTTTCTTTTCCTCCCCACCCCACCTCCCACCACCTTTCTCTCTCCCATAGCCGATGCACGATTCCACTGGGTATCACATGTGTTCTTGACTCGAACCCATTTCCCTGTTGTTGGTATTTGCATTAGAGTGTTCATTTAGAGTCTCTCCTCAGTCATATCCCCTCAACCCCTATAGTCAAGCAGTTGCTTTTCATCGGTGTTTTTATTCCCACAGTTTATCCTCTGCTTGTGGATAGTATTTTTTAGATCCCTGCAGATTGTTCAGGGACATTACATTGCCACTAATGGAAAAGTCCATCACCTTTGATTGTACCAAAGTGTATTAGTCTCTGGGTACAATGTTTTCCTGGTTCTGCTCCTTTCGATCTGCATCACTTCCTGGAGGTTGTTCCAGTCTCCATGGAATTCCTCTACTTTATTATTCCTTTTAGCACAATAGTATTCCATCACCATCATATACCACAATTTGTTCAGCCATTCCCCAATTGATGGGCATCCCCTCATTTTCCAATTTTTGGCCACCACAAAGAGCGCAGCTATGAATATTCTTGTACAAGTCTTTTTCCTTATTATCTCTTTGGGGTACAAACCCAGCAGTGCTATAGCTGGATCAAAGGGCAGACAGTCTTTTATCACCCTTTGGGCATAGTTCCAAATTGCCCTCCAGAATGGTTGGATCAATTCACAACTCCACCAGCAATGAATTAATGTCCCCACATTGCCACATTCCCTCCAGCATTCATTACGTTCCATAGCTGTCATGTTGGCCAATCTGCTAGGTGTGAGGTGATACCTCAGAGTTGTTTTGATTTGCATCTCTCTGATTATAAGGGATGTAGAACACTTTTTCATGTGCTTATTAATAGTTTTGATTTCTTTGGCTGAGAACTGCCTGTTCATGTCCCTTGCCCATTTATCAATTAGAGAATGGCTTGATTTTTTGTACAATTGATTTAGTTCTTGGTAAATTTGAGTAATTAAACCTTTGTCAGAGGTTTTTATGAAGATTGTTTCCCAATTTGTTGCTACCCTTCTGATTTTGGTTACATTGGTTTTGTTTGTACAAAAACTTTTTAATTTGATGTATTCCAGATTATTTATTTTGCATTTTGAAACTCTTTCTAATTCTTAGTTGGTTTTGAAGTCTTTCCCTTCCCAAAGGTCTGACATGTATGTTATTCTGTGTTCGCCTAATTTTCTTATAGTTTCCTTCTTTATGTTCAAGCCATTCACCCATTTTGAATTTATCTTGGTGTAGGGTGTGAGGTGTTGATCTAAACCTAATCTTTTCCACACTGTCCTCCAATTTTCCCAGCAGTTTTTATGAAATAGTGGATTTTTCTCCCAAAAGCTGGGATCTTTGGTTGTGTCATATACTGTCTTGCTGAGGTCGCTTGCCTCCAGTCTATTCCACAGATCCTCCTTTCTGTCTCTTAGCCAGTACCAAATTGTTTTGATGACCACTGCTTTATAATATAGTCTGAGATCTGGGACTGCAAGGCCCCCTTCCTTTCTATTTTTTTTTCATTATTTCCCTGGATATTCTTGATCTTTTTTTCTTCCAAATGAACTTTGTTATGGTTTTTTTCTAAATCAGTAAAAAAATTTTTTAGAAGTTCCATGGGTATGGCACTAAATCGATAGATGAGTTTGGGTAGAATGGTCATTTTTATTATATTGGCTCGTCCTACCCATGAGCAGTTAATGTTCTTCCAATTGTTCAAGTCTAGTTTTAGTTGTGTGTAAAGTGTTTTGTAGTTGTGTTCATATAGTTCCTGTGTTTGTCTCGGGAGATAGATTCCTAAGTACTTTATTTTGTCTAAGGTAATTTTGAATGGGATTTCTCTTTCTAGTTCTTGCTGCTGAGCTGTGTTGGAGATATATAGAAATGCTGATGACTTATGTGAGTTTATTTTGTATCCTGCAACTTTGCTAAAGTTGTTGATTATTTTGATTAGCTTTTTGGTTGAATCTCTAGGATTCTTTAAATAGACCAACATGTCATCTGCAAAGAGTGATAACTTGGTCTCCTCCTTGCCTATTTTAATGCCTTCAATTTCTTTTTCTTCTCTAATTGCTACTGCTAGTATTTCTAATACAATGTCAAATAATAGAGGTGATAATGGGCATCCTTGTTTCACTCCTGATCTTAATGGGAATGGATTTAGTTTATCCCCATTGCAGATGATATTAGTTGATGGTTTTAGATATATACTGTTTATTATTTTTAGGAATGACCCTTCTATTCTTATGCTTTCTAGTGTTTTTAGTAGGAATGGGTGTTGTATTTTATCAAAGGCTTTTTCTGCATCTATTGAGATAATCATGTGGTTCTTGTTGTTTTGCTTGTTGATGTGGTCAATTATGTGGATAGTTTTTCTAATATTGAACCAGCCCTGCATCCCTGGTATAAATCCTATTTGATCATGGTGGATGACCCTTCTAATCACTTGCTGGAGTCTTTTTGCTAGTATCCTATTTAAGATTTTTGCATCTATATTCATTAGGGAGATTGGTCTATAATTCTCTTTCTCTGTTTTTGGTCTGCCTGGCTTTGGAATTAGTACCATGTTTGTGTCATAAAAGGAGTTTGGTAGAACTCCCTCTTTGCTTATTATGTCAAATAGTTTGTATAGTATTTGAGTTAGCTGTTCTCTGAATGTTTGATAGAATTCACTGGTGAATGTCAGGCCCTGGGGATTTTTTCTTAGTAAGTTCTTTGATTGCCTGTTGGATTTCTTTTTCTGATATGGGATTATTTAAGAAATCTATTTCTTCTTCTGTTAGTCTGGGCAATTTATATTTTTGTAAATATTCATCCTTATCACCTAGGTTGGTATATTTATTGCCACATAGTTGGGCAAAGTAATTTTTAATGATTGCCTTAATTTCCTCTTCATTGGAGGTAAGATCCTCCTTTTCATCCTTGATGCTGTTAATTTGCCTTTCTTCTTTCCTTTTTTAAATTAGATTGACCAGTACTTTGTCTATTTTGTCTGTTTTTTCAAAGTACCAGCTTCTAGTCTTGTTTATTAGCTCAATAGTTCTGTCACTTTTGATTTTATTAATTTCTCCCTTAATTTTTAGGATCTCTAGTTTGGTTTTCTTCTGGGGGGTTTTAATTTGTTCATTCTCAAGTTTTTGATTTGCATTTCCAATTCCTTGATCTCTGAACTCCCTAATTTGTTAATATATGCAGTCAGGGATATGAATTTTCCTCTAAGTACTGCTTTGGCTGCATCCCATAAGGTTTGAAAGGATGTCTCAACGTTGTCATTTTCTTCAATGAAATTATTAATTGTTTCTATGATTTCTTCTCTAACTATCTGATTTTGGAGTATCATATTATTTAATTTCCAATTAATTTTTGATTTGGCTCTCCATGTACCCTCACTGATCAATATTTTTATTGCCTTGTGATCTGAAAAGGCTGCATTTATTATTTCTGCTTTTCTGCATTTGAGTGCCATGTTTCTATGACCTAGAGTATGATCTATTTTTATGAATGTGCCATGTGGTGCTGAAAAGAAGGTGTATTCCTTTTTGTCCCTATTTATTTTTCTCCATATGTCTATTAACTCTAATTTTTCTAAGATTTCATTCACCTCTTTTACCTCTTTCTTGTTTATTTCTTGGTTTGATTTATCTAAATTTGATAGTGGTTGGTTCAAGTCTCCCACTAATATGGTTTTACTGTCTATTTCTTCCTTCAATTCTCCTAGTTTCTCCATTAGAAATTTGGATGCTATACCATTTGGTGCATATATGTTGATTAGTGATATTTCCTCATTGTCTATACTCCCTTTTAATAGAATATATTTGCCTTCCCTATCCCTTTTGATCAGGTCTATTTTTGCTTTGGCTTTGTCAGATATCATGATTACAACTCCTGCCTTCTTTCTTTCAGTTCAGGCCCAAAAGGTCTTACTCTAACCTTTAATTCTAACCTTGTGAGTGTCAACCCGCCTCATATGTGTTTCTTGAAGACCACAAATGGTAGGGTTTTGGGTTCTAATCCAATCTTCTATTTGTCTATGTTTTATGGGTGAGTTCATCCCATTCACATTCAAAGTTATGATTGTCATTTGTGGATTTGCTGGCATTTTGATATCTTCCCCTAGTTCTGACCTTTCTTCTTTAGTTATCTCCTTTTGTACCAGTGATTTACTTTAGGTCAGTCCCCCTAGTCCCCTCCCTTGAGATGCTTCCCTTTCTAGCCCCTCCCTTTTTATGTTCCCTTCCCCTCCCCCCTCTCCTTCCCTCCCTTTTTATACTCACTCTCCCCTCCCCCTCCTTAATTTTCCTTTCTTTCTTGCCCTAATGGAAAAGATAGAATTCAGGATGCCACTGGATCTAGATGTTCTTCCCTCTCAGATTTGATTTCACTGAGAGTAAGTTTTAAGTAATTCCACTTCACACTCTCTTCCTCTCCTTCTCATATGAGAGTTCTTCCCCTCCCCTTCCCATGTGTATCTTTATATGGGAAATATTATTCTATTAAGCCCCCCCTATTTCTTGAAGTAAATCTTAATGTTATCGACAGTTCCCCCCTTTTCCTTTCTTTGCCCCCACTTTCCCCAAATCTTCTTAATGCCCCAATCCCAATCTTTCCCTATGCATGTTTCTTCTAACTACTCTTATGATGCATACAATTTTGAGAGTTACACATTACATTTTCCCCACATTACATATTAATATACATACATATATATATATACATATATATATATACATATATAATTTGATATAAATGTAGTCCTTATAGAAGAGAGTTTGATTTAAAGAAAAAGATAAGATGTATCTCCTTTTCCCTTTCTTTCGTATTTACCTTTTCACGTTTCTCTTGATTTCTGTGATTGGATATCAAATTTTCCACTAAGTTCTGGTCTTTTCTTAGCAAATGCTTGGAAATCTTCTATTTTGTTGAATGCCCATCCTTTCCCCAGGAAGTATATAGTCAGTTTTGCCAGGTAGTTGATTCTTGGTTGGAGACCCAGCTCTCTTGCCTTTCGAAATATTGTGTTCATTGCTTTGTGGTCTCTTAGTGTGTTAGCTGCTAAGTCGTGTGTGATCCTTATGGGATCCCCCTTATATCTGAATCTCCTCTTCTTGGCTTCTTGTAGGATTTTCTCCTTTTCTTGGAAGCTCTTGAATTTGGCAATTACATTCCTAGGGGTTGTCTTTTGGGGATTTAATATAGAGGGTGTTCTATGAACCTTTTCCATTTCTATTTTGCCCCCTTGCTCCAGAACGTGTGGGCAATTTTCTTTTATAATCTCCTGTAGAATAATATCAAGTTTATTGTTTATCTCTGGTTTTTCTGGGAGACCGATAATTCGGAGGTTATCTCTTCTTCCTCTGTTTTCCAAGTCTGTGATCTTTTCAGTGAGATATTTTATGTTTTCTTCTAATTCACTAATTTTTTGCCTTTGCTTTATTTATTCTTCCTGTTTTATGATCTCACTTTCTTCGAGTTGCTTATTTCTGGTCATTAGGGACTGGTTTTTCTTTTCAGCTTTGTCTGCCCTTCTATTGGATGCTTCGAGCTCTTTTTCCAATTGAGCAATCTTATCTGTCAGACTGCTGATTTCTTTCTCCCATTTTTCTTTCCAGGTTTCCATCTTTTGAATAAGTTCCAATTTGAGATCTTCCAGAGCTTGTTGATAGTTTCCATTTTGGGAGGCATGTTCTGATTTTTTTTTGGATTTCATCTTCATTCTCTTCTTTTCCTTGGGTACTTCCGCCATAAAAGTTTTCAATAGTCACCTTTTTCCCTATCGTCCTGGGGGCTTGATTTTGGCCATGTGAGCCATCCCTTTGGTGGTTTTATTCCCCTTTCCTTTTTGGTCTGGGGTCTGGGTGATATGGGTGGGTTTTCTGTGAATTTAAGTTGCCTCAGACTAGTTCTTCCCAGTCTCTAAGGTTTCTTAGAGTGCTGGGCCCCTGATCACAGCCAAACTGCCCAGGTGTTTAGCTCCGCCCAGATGCTCTGAGCAACCACCCCGAGTATAGCTCCGAAGACCCCCTGTGCTCAGTTCCAGGTTCTCCTGTGAAACCACCTTGAGATGTTTCTTCCTGGTAGTCCCCAGATCCCAAGGACCCTGGACTGCCCCCCTGGACAGAGACATTCCCCACTCACTCGCTGTCCCAGTAAGCACTCCTGTAGCTCACTCTGGTTTGATGGGGGAGGTGTGTTTGTGGGGAAGAGTGGCTCAGTTCACTTTTCTGTGCAAGCTTTTCCTCCTTCTTATTATAGTGTGGAAATGTTCAAACCCCATGTACCTTGGCCTCTGTGGGGTACTGGGGAGTACTGGGAAATCCTTCCGTTCCTCCAAAAGTTATTTTTATGCTCCTTTGATGTTGTGTATTTTGTTCGGTGCCGGGGAGAGGAAGCATGTGGGGTCTAGATTGCAGCCATGATTACCCGGAAGTGTTCGATCAACTTTTCTTTCTAACTGGGAATAAAGAGATAAATACAAGAGAACAAAGTCAAATAAATTATAATATTGTTAAAATCTTTATATTAGAAGAAATATGAATAAAAAGAAAAAGCTGACTTAAGAGAAGTTTTATCTAGATGGTTAATAGCTAACTTTGATATAATTACTGACATTGGAAGTAAGGCAAGAAATCGTCATTTAAATTAGTTATTTAAATATTTAAAAGCATATTTACCCCCTCAAAAAATGTTTCAAGATATTACCAAGTATCAGCAATCTAAAATGAAATGGATTAGACAATAGGAGAAATATTTACTTTATAGTGTCCTTATAATGAAACAAGGGATAGTATACCATTTTCCCCTAAATAATCAGGATGGACAGGGATGGAGTGATAGTGAAAAATAAAGTGTTTCTCTGAAACAAAGGTAAAATTATTATTACCAGAGGACAATGCAGTTGTTTTTTTTTTTTTAAATTTGCTACCACAGGTAAAGAATATTTGTTCCAAAATATTGTGTTGATTTTTTTGGTTTGGCAGTGAAGGTGATTATTTTAATCTAGAAATTTTTAAAGAGCAAAAGTCCTGGTTGTGTTCTAGTTTTTCTCTTGCCTAAGCAGTATTGAATGAACTCTGATGTTTTCGTTAACAGTTTCCTGATGTGAACTCTTAGATAAGGACTAATAATGATACGGGATCAGTTTTTTTTTATTTATCATCCCAATTTTTTTTGACTTGGAATAACCCAGGCTTACTGACTTACCTTGCTTGAAGCATAGAAAATCTTCTTTTTAGCTGATTTTTTATCTTATGTGATTTTTTTAAAGTGACCAATAGCACTCAGTAAGAAACTGCTTATTCTACTTCAAAACTGTAATGCATTTATTTTATGATACACATTTCCCCAAAGGCTATGGAAATGGGTATTCTTTAGAAACTGAATCCTCCCAAGACTGGGATTTTATAATAGAAAATTGATAGTACCTTAATTATGTAAGCTATGAAGCATGGTTTAATTAGTAATACATTTCCCATTAATATTTGGAAATGATGAATGTATTTACAGTGCATGTTATGTATAACATTTGCATAAATGTGTTAAGCTATAATATTGTGAAATGGACCCTAAACAGGTATTACAGGAACAAGTGAGTGCTATTAATAAGAAGCAAAGTAGAAGATGGGAGCATAAGCAAAAGGTTCCATGAATTAATTCAGTTTAGCCTTGATCAAGTCAGTTACATAGGCTGGAAGTTCAAGATGTAATATTATGGAATGTCAGAACTGAAGGAAGCTTAGAGATCATCTAGTCCAAAACTTTCATATAAGTAAAACAAAAAATCCAGTAACAATAAATTACTTATCACAGGTCACAAGGAAAGTTAATGGCAAAATAAATATTATAGCACCTGTATTCTGCCTCCTAAATCAATGTTATTTCTATAATGTCAGGAAGATAGATCTCTATCCTCTTATGCTTGATTGGATTTTAGTGATAGTGATAGATTTAAGATAATCAGCATTGTGATTCTAAAGTGATTAGTATAAATTCCATTATAATCTTAATATAATCAGTAGGATTCATAATTTTAATAAGGATTTCTAACTAAAGCATAAAAACTGCTTCTAAGGGGATTTCTAACCCCTCCCTAAGTTTGTACTTCCCCTTTATTGTGGAGAGCCACCATACCCACACTGTCTGACAGAGTCGCAGTTGGGGAATGAAGGCTGCAGAGCAGCCTTCAGAAAAGATCAGGCACCCGTGCAGCCCCACCTTGATCTGACTTCTCCCACTAACTTCTCTTACTAATGAAATTGTTATGATTATTGTTCTTTCCCCAGTACAAGAGAAATAATATAAGAACAAATACATATAGGGTTAACACACATGTTTCTCATTTTAATCCCCCCAGATTATTACCCCCAAAAGATTACATTCACAGAATTAAAACCCAAAGATCATTACACACTACCCCTCTGTTTTCCCTCTTAACAGAACTACACTTAGATGCCCCATACCCACTATAAGCCAAACACACAGGTACATTAATCACTTCTCTAAAGCTCAAGCTACTGACACTCCACTGTATCTATTTGTGGCCAATAACCAAGCAACATCATTAAGGTGCTTTGATACAACACAAGAAAAATGTAACTTGGAAATTGAGGAAAACTCCTGATTTTGGTCTGCCTTAAGTTACCCTTTAACCCTGAACCTAGCTACTAAATGTTTTGTTACTCATCTCCTAAATAACTGTGATTGATTGTGAAAGCTGATCAAAAGCAACAATGATTCTCTTAGCTGGTCATCTCACAGGTCAGGGGGAACTAACCTCCAGATCATACTCCTGTCTATGTCATTTATCTCTATTACAAATTTTTCTGTTGCAGCAACATGTTAAATGATCACAGAATGTTGATTAAGAAATTTGTTAATGTGTGACATATCCAATTACCTGCTAGAAATCATTTATGTTGAAAAATGATTATGTGCCAGAAAAGCATGTACTCACTGAAGCTATATAATAAACATGAGCTTTGTGTCTGGCAGAACAGCTTGGTGATGCCTGAGCCCAAGGGTCTGAACACTAAGTAGTCTCCCATCTCATCATTCATCTTAATTGTCACACCTAGCCAGAAAAGACCCTTGGTTTTGAGAGACAGCTGGACAGGCTTTCAATACTTTATTATAAGATGCTGACCATCTGAGTTTCATGACCAGATATGGTGCAAACATCTTGCACCCCTCCATGTTTGGAAATAACAATCCTTTCCCCCAGATCAGATGAGTCTGAGGTAATGGTCAGCATTATCTGTCTAAATAAGGGTATTGCCTTGTGATTTAATCTTTAGACTAATATGGGCATTGCTAAATAAACTAACCAATCAGCTTTGTAATTGGGTAACTGTTTCTAAATAAGGTCTATTTGATGTTATGTCTTGTGATATGTCATCAACCTTATATGGGAATATTCATTTTGTTACCATCCCAGTATATAAACCACATCTCTTCCTTCTGGCATGGTCTCTTGCCAGGGTCTGACAATGTAATACATGCAAGAGAACATGTTTATTGGAGGACTTGGCCCTCTTCCAATAAATTATAATGTTTTTCCACAACTTAGAGAAATTTGGCTTTTTGACTTTATTTACCCAAATTATCTATATTGAGGCAGTTGGCTTCTATTGCATAACAATAACACCACACTAATACCCATCTTGGTTATCTATAATCTAATATTTTTTCAACATGTAAAAGATAAAAATCTTTATTTTAAATGTATTAAATTAATATTTCCTTCCCTCTCATCACCCTCATTGTAAAAATAGAGATTTTTTTTCCCTTTTGGAAAATGAAATAAAATTCTTGTAAAAAAAAAGGTGGAAACATAAAAAATATCAACTAAACATATTTCCCCCATTTCAAGTCATTTCAAGGAAATAGGAAAATTCAGGAAATGAAAAAAAGTAAAATGAAAAAATATATATATAGTAAGTTAGGCCCCAAGAAAATGAATAAATAAAACATTAAACAACAAAACCCTTCAATACAGGAAATGTGGAAAAGATCAGAGGGGGGAATATTAGTCATAATATTCCCAATTATTTTTTGAAATTTCAAAGAAAGGGACTTGGCAAAACTAGCTGCAGGAACTGCGAAGCCTGAAGAAGTTTTAAAGAAACACTAGGCATAAGGGTGACCTTCACTAGACATCCCTCCTAGAGATACTGAAATTTTGAGAAAAATGAACTTTCCTCTCTCTCTCTCTCTCTCTCTCTCTCTATATATATATATATATATATATATATCTTTCTATATATATATTATATATATTATGAATAAGCACAGTAAATTAATGCAACTCTAGGGTAAAACTATAGAAGAATACAATAAAGGGCATTTGGGGGAAAAAAACCAAGTAGGAAAATGAGAAAAAAAATTGTCCATGAGAATGCCAAGTGGGCAAGGAAAATGATTAAAAGAAACAAAGGAAGTAAGAGAGGTAAGAAAAGTCCTGGTGAAACAATGAGAATGAAAAAATATTAGTAAATAAACAACATTTACCAAGCACTGAGAATTCTAACGGAAGCAAAAACAAAGATAGTCAGGGTGTGGGCACTGTACATACTACAACTCTTTAAAGCCAAAGCTGAAAGTTGGGCAAAAGGTGAACAGCAAAGATAGATGAGCAACCCCGGAAAAGGGTCCAGCAAACCTTCACAGCAGATGTGCTCATCTTTCCCGAACACCCCATGTATCCATATCCAGGTTGGTGGAAGTGCTAAACCAGGTTCATAGGCCTCAAATCCATTGGTGAATAAAGGGGTATCTACCCCAAACATGTAAAGAATTCCCCCAAATGAATGTGTAGATGAGGATGATTTATTCCACATGACAGGAAGGCAACTGAAGCACATGATATGGAGTGCTTAGAAGTTAGTCAGACATCTGAAGAAACCAGACACCTACTGTATCCCATGCCATCACCAGTCCTCCTGATTTTTGTCTTGCCAATGGACTTTGATTACAGTGGAAGACAGTAAAGCTGATGACTTTGTTCAACTCTGTCTCATTTAAATCAAATTCACTGACAAGTGAAGACACCACTCACCCCATAATGTTATTAGTGAAAATGCACAAAGACAATGGTCATCCTTGGTTACCGAGAGACTTAGAAAATGAAAGTCAACAAAGAGAGTTACTGTTCTCAAGGAGCTTACAATTTAAATGGGGAAGTCATTCCATTAGAAAGGGGGTGGAAAAGGGAAATAATGGTGGAAATTTCACAAACTGGACAACAGTGGAGAAATAAATATAAAAGTCAGGGGCAGAGAACAATAGACACAATATGATTAGTGTGGCAGTCTTTCTTTAAGAAGTAGTTTCTAAAATAAAAGGACAAATTAGAGGAATCTTCTAATATGATAAAGGAATAGGAGTAGAGAGATCTTCCTGGGTGAGGAGGCTACTTTAGTATGGTGGAAAAGGTAGCTTCCAAGTATGAAAGACTGCTGGTGAATGGTTTAAAGGAAGCTTTTAGGGTGAGAAGATATCAGTTCCTAGGTTGCAGATGTTCTCTTTTGGGGTTTTCCACCTCATTCTCAGTTTCTTTTCTGCAAATTTTCTGCAAATTCTCTATTGAGCTGTTCTTTCAAGCCCAGGAAACTTTGGTAGTAGATATCCTAGAAAACAGAACAGAGGAATAGAACTAAAAAATAAGAATTTAGTGACACGACAAAAAATAAATGGAACTTGATCATCATCATTCCCTAGAATAAGAAAGCAATTTCAGGATGGCAATTAATTAATTTACTTATCTTGGAAATCTTATTTCATTAATTAATTTTGGATACTTTCCATGGTTACATGATTCATGTTCTTTCCCTACCCTCCTCCAGCCCCCTCCCATAGCCAATGAGTGATTCTACTGGGTTTTACATGTCATTGATCAAGACCCAATTCCATATTATTGATATTTGCACTAGAGTGATCATTTAGAGTCTAAATCCCCAATCATATCTCCATCAACCCATATGATCATGAAGTTATTTTTCTTTTGGGTTTCTGCTCCCACAGTTCTTATTCTGAATGTGGATAGTGTTCTTTCTCATAAGTCCCTCAGAATTGTCCTGGATCATTGCATTGCTCCTAGTATCAAAATCCATTCATTCGATTGTACCACAATCTATCAGTCTCTATGTATAATGAACCTGGTTCTCTTCCTTTCACTCTGCATCAATTCCTGGAGGTTGTTCCAGTTCACTTAGAATTTCTTCAGTTTATTATTTCTTTGAGCACAATAGCATTCCATTACCAACATATACCACAATTTGTTCAGCCATTCCCCAACTGAAGGGCATCCCCTCATTTTCTAGTTTTTTGACACTACAAAAAGTGCAGCTATGAATATTTTTGTACAAGTCTTTTTCATTATGATCTCTTTGGGGTACAAATCCAGCAGTGCTATGGCTGGATCAAAGGCCAGGCAGTCTTAATTCTCTTGGTAGTTCCAAATTGCCATTCAGGATGAAAATTTAACAAAACTTAAAAAAAATCTCATCCAAACACAATATATAAGCATGCTTGTAGAAAGCATTTCTGTTTTTGAAAGCTAAGACCTGACTGAATATGCTCTAGGCTTTAAGAAAACATGTCTTCTGTATAGCCTTGAGGAATCTTTTTTTCCTAGATTTTCTGTCCATTTAATAACGTAAATTATCATCACATATGTCTAATAGAGTTTTGCCTGAAAAAGAAAAAAAATACAATTAGTTTCGATTGGAGCAAAAACAAAATTGGAGGTTCTATTTTTTCCTATTTTGATTTTGAGAGTGTAAACCTTAAAATTTCTTAGACTTATAAATGTTGGAAATTTCACCATTGGGAAATTTCATACTTGGAAAATTTCTTACTGATAGTGTATTGGAATGTGAACCCCATTGGCATGGGAGGTTCCTTCTCCTCCCTTCTTAAGATTACTTTAGGACAGAAACCTTTTGCTGAACAATGGAAAGGACTTTGACCTATGCTTAAGCATAGAACAGGAATTTCTTTGAGTCATGATTGATTTTAGAATTGATACAATGGAGATACTTGGAATCAATCTCCACCCTACTCAGTCCTAACAGGATTGAGGAAGGGCTGCAGCATAGATCAAACTTTAATTATTCCAATCTCTACCCTACTCAGGTTAACAGGATTTAGGAAGGGCTGTAGCAAAGGATCAAAGATTTAATTATTTGAGAATATGACCTTCAACAGACATGTGCAAAGCCAGAGACCTCTGGGCGGTCCTGGGTTAAGCTAGAGCCTCCATTGGCACAGGGAAATTGATGGACAGGGATTGGTAGATGTGAGAACTGAGGAGAGGGAACTTGGATGGTTTCCTTAAAGATAGAGGGGTCTGAAGACTCAAGGTGTTGGTGGTTGAGGAGTTGGTCTGAGTGGTTGGAGTGTGCTCTGAGAGGCTTGCTCTGAAGGAAGCTGAAGGTGGGGGCCTTTGAGTCTGTTTCTCCATTTTGGTCACGTGAGTAATAGGGACTGATCTCATTTCTTTGCCCCAGCTATCTAAGGGCTTGGGCCTTTTGGCCCAGCCTAAACAGAGGGGGTATTTAAGTGCTATTCCCTTCTCTCCCCTTTCTCTCTCTCTATCTCTAATTCCTTTCTTCCTCCTGTTTGTAATTAAACTCTATAAAAGGCTGACGGCTGACTTGAGTTTTCATTTAGGAATTACATAGCTGAATTCCTTGGCGACCTTAAATTAATATATATCAGTCTTTTAAAGTGATTTCTTTGTCACAAGAGACAAGTCAGGCAGGAATAGAAATTTTCATTTTATTCTGGATTTTTGGTATATATTGGCTGAATATGAAGGAAGGTGGCTTAGTAGTACCAGATCTCAAAATATATTATAAAGTGGTAGCCAAAAAAAAAAAACAATCTGGTACTGGCTAAGAAATAGAGTCTACCTGAACCCGTCATACCTATGGAGAAAGGATGAATTTAGGTCAAAGAAGACATGTAGAACATTATGAGATATAAAATCCATAATTTTGAGTATACTAAATTAAAAAGTTTCTTCACAAGCAAAAGTAATGCAACCAAAATTAAAAGGTAAAAAATATACGGGGGGTGGGGGAGAGAAGCAAGTCTATCTACAAAGACTTCATTTCTCAAATATTTTGAGAACTGAATAAAATCTATAAGAATACAAAACATTTCCCAGAAGACAAATGGTGAAAAGATATGAACAGACTGTTCTCACATGAAGAAATTAAAATTATCTTTAGTTATATGAAAATTACTCCAAATCACTACTGATTAGAGCAATATAAATTAAAACATCTCTGAAACACTCTCGCATACCCACCAGACTGGCTAATATGATAAAAAGGAAAATGATGAATGCTAGATGGGATGTGATATAAGCCCAATTAACCACAAATCTGGTGAATTTGAAGAAAAAGAATCCAGAAGCTATAATATAACAATTATTTTTGAAATTGATAAGTCAGTACTGAGAATAGTATTAGTCTTGGGCTGGTATCCCTCCTTAGATACTTGTTAGCTATTTGATGAAAGAAAGTCACTTAACTTCCCTAAGATTCAGGTTTTTATCTGTAAAAAAAAAGTTAGCTTAATAACTTCTAAGTTCCTTTCTAGCTCTAACTTTATTCAGATTTAAATAATTAAATCTTAAATTGAATTCAGTGATTCTTAGCAGTAAAATTATTCCAAGTCTCTACTTACAGTCACATAAAACATCAGGAGCTACAAACCAACTGTCCTTTACAAGGTAGGACAGAAAGAAATTGAAATAATCAGTATATATATATATTCCTTCTCTCTAATGACACCCTTATAGGAGAAATTTTTAAATTTGGCAATTTCAAATTATAACAATGCAAAAAAGATGCTAAGTAATTGAAATGTACCTTGAAAATACTTTAGGGCAATGATACTATTTCTTGTAATTAAATTGTATGGACAGAAAATCTATGGTGTGCTGCAGGTCATTTTGCAGATCCTTTTTAATTAAAATACTCAAGTTCCTAATTATATAGACTCTTCTTAACTAAATGAATAGATTATATTCCAAAAGTTTATCAATCCCTCACTTAAACTTAGAGCACCTCTTTCTGTGGAAAAAACCAAACCAAAACAAAAACATTATGAATGATAAGCTTACAAATGAACTCGAACAAATTTATTTAATGAATCATTTTTAAAGGCCAAATAATTTATAATATATAACTTTATAGAAACTTTGTAAGCCACCACTGATTTTGTACTTTCTGCTTCATTTACAGAAATATTGTTACTCTTTGTTAATGCAAAGCATTTTAACCTTATGCCCTAACACTTTTTTTTCTAACTCCTGGTTCAAGCAATCATCATTTCTTTCATGTAAGCAGCGTGTCTCTTTTTCTATTGGCTACTTGTCACCTGCCTACAAACTTTTTCAGATCTCTTCTATCATAAAAATATTCTTTCTTTTGGTGACATTATCCTTTCAGTATTTCTATCTATTTCAAATCAGGTGATCTGAATTCAAAATTACTACATCTTATCTAGACTTCTGAGAATGTAACATTTAACAGGAAAATTATGCCACCCCCCCCATCCATAGGTTTTCCTTTTCTACAAAATTAGAAGGTTGGACTACTTGGTCTCTAAGCTCCATTACAGCTTTAAATAAATACCTTATATTTGAACATGTTGTCAATACCTGATCCTCTATCTTTCACCATCCCATTGAAATTTTTTCTCTCTAAAAATTTACAAATGACTTTCTGATAGCAAAGTTTAAATTCAATACCGTTAAAAATTTTTTTATGCCTTCTCTTTGACTTCTTTCTATTACTTAATACAGTCAACTCCATTTTCTTCTGGATATTTTCTCTGATCTTATTTTCTTAGATATCAGATTCTCCTAGTTCTCTTCCTATATCTACAGGTTTCTCAGTCAATTTCATAGATTTCTTCTAAAAAGTTAACTTAAAAATATGAGATACAGAGACAACTCAATGAAATAGGATTTTGCTTATCTCTGTTGGACTTGATTAAATCTAGGATCTTTACTGGAAGTTTTGCAAATCTATAAGTATCTAACTAACTTGAAATAAGCATTGAAATTTGCCATTTATTTCTCAACTTTGAAAGATGGGAAGAACAGAATGATCATATGCTTTTCTTCAAGCCAGGAAGAATTAGAGTAGGTAAGAGAGCCTACAAATGACCTGTGGCTATTTAAGGCTTCATTTCTATTTCTGTTTAGTTTAATCAAGTTAAATATAATTCTGCTCCTTTTTATAGATCTAAGAGGATGGCTAGTAGAATAGTCAGGTCAAAGTTTAATTCTCTTTCATTTATAAATCAGTAAGAGCTAATTAATCATCTACTATTTGACAGGCATTAGGGATACAGAAAAAAGTAGTATAGCCCTTGACCATCAATAATTTATAATCTAGTTAAGACATAATATGTGATTATTTAAATATGTAAAATGGAAACAATTTGATTTATGGATTGAGAAAAGATAGCAGCTGGGACAAGGGAGGATAAAAGAAAGACTTGATATAAATGTAGTCCATGAGTATATCTTTGAAGGAAACTATGGAAATCTCATAGGATTATTATTAGGAGAAAACTTCTACATCTAGAAGCCAAGATGGCAGAGTAAGGAATGAAATCCACCTCCAAATAATCCCTAAAAAATTCCATGAAACAAATTTGGGGTGGCAGAATTAAAAAAAAAAAAGAGTAAAGCAGATTTTTGTTAAAAAAATAAAACCAAACAACAACAACAATAACAACAAAACAACCTAGTGGAGCCAAAGGAAGAACCTATATCTCTATGATAAGAGAAAAGAGCAATGAAACCTGTAAAGATTAAAATTTAGGGGAGAGGGGGAGACTGAGGCAGGTAGAAATTAGTTACTCTCTGCAAGGAGTACTATATTTTTTAGAGGTTTATTAAAGGTTAAAGATTAAGAATATACAAGTAAGAAACATGTGCCTAGGCCAGAGGCCTAGACAAAATAACCTCACATCATGGAAGAGACGCCTCTGCTCCAAAAACGGAAGTCCAAAAAAGCCCCAAGACTTCAAAAGCCTTTGCTTAAATATCTTCTCGATCTCGGCCCAGGTGAGATTACAAGGCATTCTGGGGAAGTGGAGCAAAGGCTCATGGGGATTGTAGTCCTGTATTCGAGTCTATTTTTTACATCCCCCCGTGTGATCATTTGTGGAAAAATTAATTTTTCCCCAAAAGGATCATAAAAACAAAATCAACTTAAAAGATTACAATAGTGTGAGGATAAGAGAAAAAAGAATAAAACCAATAATTTCTGAACACATTGACAAAAAGCCGTTAGGGGGCAGTCCCCTTTGGCATAAAAGTATACATACAAATAAATGTTCAATCAACCACACCCAAAGTTCAATTTTGTGCAACTTGTGGTCTGGAGGCTTCTTCATGATGGCTTCTCCAACAGTTCAGTTTCTGAATTCAGGGAAGTAGCATCTTCTTTACCTAAAATTCTTCTCAAAAAGAATTTAAACTTTGCAATTTAAATAATGATATTTTTTTACATTCCCCCGTGTTGTGGGTGATTGAAAGATTCAGAATCAGTTAGGGATGCATGGCTGAGGTATGAGGTATATGAATCAATTGGCAAGAGATATGCAAGGCTTTCTCACCAAAAAATGAGATCCATTTCCTCTTTGTATCTGGCCATGATCACTGTGAGTAGAAGGCAAATGAATTGAACAAGGTTAACAATTTTTTCATCTTTAAAAATACAGTAGTACAAATATGTAGATATCAAAATCCCCAAAATTCTCAATAGCCCAATTAATTACAATAGCAAACAAACACACTTTCATATTTCACATAAGTTGCTGTATGACATTTTTAAAACCTATGAATTGATGGACATTTGTCACAATTTTTACAAACGTAGCAATCTTTCAACCTTGGTAATAAACATATTTTAAAACAAAGTAAAACTCATCTTGGGTTTAGAACATAATCAAGAAATCTATATATCATCCTGGTATAAGTAAAATAGTGAGCTGAAGAGCATAAATAAAGGGGTGCTCCTTGTTCTTGGAGGCTTTTCCCAAGGGTACAAATGCCCTGAAATTAACTGCCCAACTTCCATTCACATGTGGGAAGGTTGGGGGTTATAAAATACATTTCACTTCAGCTACTGTAATGGGCCTTACCTCATGGTAGGGGCAGGCAAAAATAACCAGACTGTTAAAAAAATTCCAAAATCATATTTAAAAAACCCTTAAAATCAAATCATTTGAGGTATTTAGCACATTAAAATCCCAAAGGTTGTTAATACAATTATAACCAGTTCTGAAGTCCATCTATCCTCAGCAAAATAGAAAAAGGCTGTTTTTTCATATATGGGCTTATTCACAATAATATTTGTTCAACACAGTTATAGGGGAAAAACAACAGAATTTCAAAACTCAGTACATTCAAAATAAATTCAATCAACCTTCAGTTCACAGAATAATATTCAATCCAGTAATATATGAACTTAAAATCACAAAGTTAAACCTTAAACAAAAAATGCAATAGAATACAGATAATTTTATAAACCATTGGAGTTTGAAATGCCTTAGAATATAGCCTTTAGTCTCTTCAAAGTTCCTTGGGTTGTTTTTTCTTGTTTGTTTGTTTTTAATTATCCATTTAAATGTCTATTGTCCGAAGGTAGAGTAGTAAAGGCTAGGCTATGGGGTTCAAGGGATCTGTCCAGGGCCCCATAGCTGGGAAGCATCGGAGGCCAGATTTTAACTAGAGACCTCCCGTCTCTGGGCCTGGCTTCCAGTTCGCTGGGCCACCCATTTTCCTCCCCAAAGTTAAAGTTGAATCTTTGGGCTGAGTCTGCTCCCAGACAGGCAGGCAAAATCAATGAAATTGCCAGAAGAGTCAAAAATCCTTTTAAACAGCCCATTGCTTTTTAGGTTTCTGTTTGAAAAGTCTGTTTCTTCTCTCTAGTCTTTTCTCTCTTTCCCCTCTCTGATCCCGCAGTGGCCAATACCCCCAGCCACGTGGAGGCTTAGCCTAAGGGAAAATCTCCTTTCCCTCTGGTCTCTCCCCTCCGCCCACGTGGCCAATACTGTTACCAGCTGGTCGCAATGAGTCCTGAGCAATCTGCTCCAAGGATCTGGGTGATGAGCCGGCTGGGGTCACGCTTGTGGGTCTGGGGCGCAGAAATAGGCAGGCAGCGGGCCGGTGAGAGGCCAGGAGCAGGAGCGGCTGCGGGGGTGGGCAAGGCCGGGACCAGGTACCAGGTGAGGATGATCAGGGCTGCAGGCTGCAGGCAGGAAGCGGCGGGGCCGCTTTCTAGGTACTAGCTATTAAAACTGAATTTAAGATCAGAAAAGAAATCAGAAGACTGAAAGTTCTTTTTCCCGTAGTGGTTAGCCAAACTGTAAAGATTAAAATTTAGGGGAGAGGGGGAGACTGAGGCAGGTAGAAATTAGTTACTCTCTGCAAGGAGTACTATATTTTTTAGAGGTTTATTAAAGGTTAAAGATTAAGAATATACAAGTAAGAAACATGTGCCTAGGCCAGAGGCCTAGACAAAATAACCTCACATCATGGAAGAGATGCCTCTGCTCCAAAAACGGAAGTCCAAAAAAGCCCCAAGACTTCAAAAGCCTTTGCTTAAATATCTTCTCGATCTCGGCCCAGGTGAGATTACAAGGCATTCTGGGGAAGTGGAGCAAAGGCTCATGGGGATTGTAGTCCTGTATTCGAGTCTATTTTTTACAAACCAGAAGTGTGAGGAGTGGCTCATTGCAAAAACATGCTGAGGAGCTTAAGGAGTGGCCTGGTGCAAGTATATCCAGAGAAATACTCAGCAAAAGGAGCAAACTGACACTCTCAACCTCAGGGAAAACATTTAAGGAGCAGAATATGGCTAAATCCACTCTACAGGGGCACCATGAGAAACTAGGCATAGTACTTCATCTATCCAAGAAGTAGAATTGAATTCTAATATATAGGCAAAGTCATGAAAACATTCCCCAAAATGAACAAAAGGCAAAGAAAGAGCCTGTCCCTAGAAAACAATTTAAGCAACAGGGAAGAACAAAATGCAAGCTCAGAAGAGGACAGCAAATAAGATCATGGAGATTTGTGAATTCCAAAGGCAAATGTAAAAGGATATCAGACCCAGAATGGACTCCTGGAAGAACTCTAAAAGAGAATTAAAAACAAATAATAAGAGATTTAGAAGAAAAATTAGAAAAGAAATCATAGATAAAGCCAACAGGTTAGAAGAAAAACTCCCTGAAGAAAACAACTCCATAAAAAAGGGAAACTTCAAACTTCAAACAGAGAAATACCTAAAAAAGGAAATACAAAGCTGCGAAGGATAAAATGTCTTCTCCAAATCAGAATTAAGCAAATGGATCCTAAAGATTCCATAAGAAAACAGAAAACAAAACAAATTTAAAAAATGAAAAAAAAAGAAAATCTATGATTTAAAAAATTAATTCAATGAAGAAAGGAAAAAAGAAAAGTATAGACCAATCTCCCTGATGAATATTGATGTAAAATTGTTCAATAAAATATTATCAAGGATATAAAGCAATATATCACAAGTATCATATGATATGATGAGGTGGGTTTTATACCAGGAATTAAAGGCTGGTTCAAAAATAATGAAATAATCAGCATAATTGATTATATAAACAACAAAACTATCAGAAACCATATAATTATCTTAATAGACACAGGAAAGGGTTTTGACAAAAGGATTATATCTAATAAGAACAAATAAGGGAAGAAGAAATTAAAGAAATTAGAATATGCAGTGAGGAAATAAAGCTATCACCCTTTGCATATGATATGATGATATACTTAGAAAATACTACAGAATAAACCAAAAAAGTAACTGGAAAAAATCCAGGGGTGGAACCAAGATGGCAAAGTAATCCAGGGCAACTCTGTGCCACCATGAGAATCCTATCTGAAACAAGATGAAAATACCTTCACAAAGTGAATAAAGGAGTGAAAGACCCAACAAGGAGACAGAATGAAACAACATTGAAGAAAAGAAAAATAAAATGGGGAAGAGCTCCAAGATAGGACAATGAAGGGTGTGCCTGATTGAATCAAGCACACAGCCCCTAATTTGATCAAGATCAGAGTGAAATCAAAAACTTATACCTAAGCCTGAGACAAGTCTTTAAGCTATCAGCATCTCAAGGGTCAATTGAATCAACAGGGGGAAGAGTTTCTTAGAGCTCTCAGTCCTTAGACCATTACATTATCCCCCCAAGTCTACCTATAATTTGATAGGAAAAATGAGCAAACAAAAAAAGTGCCTAATTAAATATTTTTTATGGAGACAAACAAACACAGAAGGGGAACATATGCAATGTCCAAAAGAAAAATATAGATTGGACAAAGGAATCTGGAAGAATATCAAATCTTAAAAATCAGAATTGACAATCTAGAAACTAAGGATTTCATGTGAAATCAAGAAACAATAAAGCAGAATCAAAGGAATAAAAACAACAGAGGAAAACATGAAATATCTTATTGAAAAAACTGACCTAGAAAATAGATTCAAAAGAGATAATATGAGAATTATTGGACTACCTGAAAGCCCTGATCAAGGAAAAAAAAACAATTTGGACATCATATTACAAGAAATTTTCAAAAATAAGTACGCAAAGATCCTTGACCAAGAAAATAAAAGTGAAATTGAAAGAATTCACACATCACCTCCAGAAAGAACTTCTCAAATGACAACTTTCAGGAATATTATAGCTAAATTCAAGAGCCACCAAGCCAAGGAATAAATATTTCAAACAGCCAGAAAGAAGCCATTAAAATACTATAGAGCTACAATTAGAATCACATAGGACCTAGTGACTTCTACATTAAAGGACAGAAATGAATGGGATATAATACTCAGAAAGGCAAAAGATTTGGGTTTATGACACACAGTCAACTATCCAGCAAAACTGAGTATATTTTTTTCAGGGGGAAAATGGACATTAAATAAGATAGAATATTTCCAAGCATTCCTGAGGAATAAGCCAGAGCTAAACAAAAAATCTGAAGTCCAAACAGAAGACACAAGAGAAGAGATTAAAAAGATAAATAAGAAAGAGAAAATTTAAAGGACTCATTAAGGTCAAATTTTTTATATAACTACATGGAAAGAGGATTCTGTAATTCTCAAAAATTACTCTTAGTAGTAGGCAAGATAGAAGCAATTTAATCAGAAAGAAAGTGGAGAAGCTGATTGTGATGATATGATGTAAATGATGTTAGTATGATTTAGGATATATGTAAATGTGATAAGGAATGATATGTATACATGATATTATATGTAGGCACCTGAGTCATATGTAAAAAAATCAATCAAGGGCTGAAAGAGAGAGAGAGTAGCACTGAGAAAAAAGGGAAGGGAGAGAGAGAGAATGGGGTAAATTATATAACATTAAAGAGGCACAAAAATCATTATAGAGGGGAGGAAAAGGGTGATGACAGGCAATGCTTAAACTTAGCTTTCATTGTAACTGGGTCAGAGAGGGTAAAACAAGTATCCTCAATGTGGTATAGATTTCTCTCTTACCCAATAGAGAATTAGAAGGGGAATAAGATAAGAGAAGAAGGAGACAATTGGAGGGAGAGGGAAGTGGTGGTGGTGGGACAAAAAGCAAAATACTGGTGAGGAGCAACAGAGAGAAATGGAATAGAGCAGGATTTAAAGGGGATGGTATGATGGAGGGCAATACACAGTTAGTTATCATAATACTAAATGTGAATGGGATCAATTCACCCTGAAAATGGAAGCAGATAGCAAAGTAGATTAAAGATTAGACTGCTACTATATGCTTTTTATAAGAAACACATTTGAGGAAAGGTGACACACACAAATTCAAGGTTTTTGGAGCACCATGCAATGTAAAAAAATCAGGAGTAGCAATCATGATACTAGACAAAGCTAAAGTAGAAATTGATCTATTTAAAAGAGATAAGGAAGGAAATTGCATTCTGTTAAAGGGTACTATAAACAATGAAGTGATATCATTACTAAATATTTATGCACCAAAAGGTATAACATCTAGATTTTTGAAGGAGAAATTAAAGGAGCTCAAGGAGGAAATAGTAAAACCATACTAGCTGGGGATTTCAACATTCCCCTTTCAGAACTAGATAAATAGAACCAAAAAATAAATTAGAAAGAAGTAAGGGAAGTGACCGAAATGCTAAAAAAATTAGAGTTAATAGATATCTGGAGAAAACTGAACAGGAATAAAAAAGGAATATACCTTCTCAACAGTACATGGTACATATACAAAGATTGACAATGTACTTGGGCATAGACATATTGCAAACAAATGCAGAAAAGCAGAAATAATAAATGTAATTTTTAGATCATAATGCAATAAAAATTATAATGAACAAAGGTCCATTGAAAGGCAAATTTAAAATTAATTGAAAACTAAATGATCTCATTCAAAAATCTGGTGGATCAAAAAAGAAATCATAGAAACAATTATGGACTTTGTGAAAGAGAATAACAATGAGGAGACCAGATATCAAAACCTATGGGAAATAGCCAAGCAGTAATCAGGGGAAAATTCTATCTCTGAGTTCCTAGAGCAACAAAATGGAGAGTGAGGAGATCAATGAATTGGGATTACAAATTAAAAAATTAGAAAAAGAACAAATTTAAAAATCCCCAGGTAAAAACTAAATTGGAAATCCTAAAAATTAAAAGAAATTAATCAAATTGAAAGTAAAAAACATTTGAACTAATAAATGAAACTTGAAACTGGTACTTTGAAAAAAAAATACAATAAAGTACTAGTCAATTTAATAAAAAAAAGAAAGAAGAAAATCAAATTAACAATATCAAAGATGAAAGGGGTAATCTCACCTCTAATGAAGAGGAAATTAAGACATTTATTAAGAACGACTTCGCTCAATTGTATGGCAATAAATATGACAATCTAGATGAAATGGGTGAATATTTACCAAAAAAATAAATTGTCTAGATTAACAAAAGAGGAAATAGAATTCTCAAACAATTCCATCTCAGAAAAACAAATTGAACAAGCCATCAAGGAACTTCCTAAAAAAAAATTCCCAGGGCCAGATGGATTCATATGTGAATTCTATCAAACATTTAATGAACAACTAATTCCAATAATGTATAAATTACGTGACAAAATAAGCAAAAAAGAGTTCTACCAAATTCTTTTTATGATACAAATATGGTACTGATTCCAAAACCAGGTAGATCAAAAATCAATAATGAAAACTACAGACCAATTAGGATTGAGAAAATGGGGATAAATGAAAGGTTTGTAGCAGGGTATGGAGGAGAGAGGGGAGAGAAGGTATATAGTTTGGTGAGGCAAGGGAGGGAGATGCCCCCTGCTGAGAGGAAGCAGCCGGGGTCCAATAAGGCCTGTTAGTCCTGGAATGACTGAACTGAAGTTCAGCTCCCTCTATGACCAGAAAAGATAGTCCACTTATCTGACTGAGAATTCAAATAATATAAAGTTTAATAACCAATTGGGATTTGAGTTTTTTCTCAGCTTCAGACCTGAGGCCAGGCCCCAGAGGATGGCGGAGGGTTCTCCCATTCCCATCTACTCTATATCAATCCAGTTTTGTCTTTTTAGAATCTTTGCAGTAGACAGAAATCAAACAAGAACAGGTCTAACCTTCAGAAGTGACTGGGCCTGAATCTTCAGGCTGAACCAAGAAAGAGGTGGCACACCACACCAGACTGGGCTGAATAAGCTCCTCTCTCCTCCAACACCAGAAAGCAAGTCCCCACCCGGCAGGAAGGAAGTGCTAGTCAGAAGACCCAACTGCCACTCCCAGTTGGCCCCTTCCCCAACAAACTGTCAGTCTTATTTCCTTTCCACAATTGTCCCCTTTTTTTGTTGTGACCTTCCCAAGGTCACATATTTATATTATAGTTACCAATTTAGTAAATCTACTCTAAGGAATTCTTAGCAGGAAAGTTTGGATAAGGGTAGTTTTAGGGTTTTACAATAAATTCAGTACAATAAATGTTGAACAAAACTATTACAAGAATATCAAGGGAAATAATGAAAAAAAATGTGAAGGATAGAGGTCTAGCAGTACCAGACCTTAAATTGTTCCCCAAAGAGATAATAGAGGGAAATACTTGTATAAAAATATTCATAGCCATGCTCTTTGTGGTGGCAAAAAATTGGAAAATTAGGGGGGGGTGTCCATTGATTGTAGAATGGCTGAATAAATTTTGTTATCTGATGGTTATGGAACTCTATTGTGCTGGGGGATTTCTATGTGACCTGGAAAGACCTTCAGGAATTGATGCAGGGTGAAAGAGCAGAACTAGAAGAACATTGCACACAGAGACTGATACCCTGTGGCACAATCAAATGTAATAGATTTCTCTACTAGTAGCAATGCAATGATCCAGGACAATCCAGAGGACCTTATGATAAAGAATGCTATCCATATCCAGTGAAAGAAATGTGGAAGTAGAAGCACAGAAGAAAAACATATGATTGATTACATACTTTGATGAGGATATGATTAGGTTTTGATTTTAAAAGATAACTATTGCAAATATGAATAACTTAGAAATAGGTTTTGAACAATGACACATGTATAACCCAGTGGAATTGCTTGTCAGCTCCAGGAGTGGGAAGGGAAGACAAGAGTAGGAAAATCATGAATCGTATAACCATGGAAAAATATTCTAAATAAAAAAGAAAGAGAAAAAAAGAAAAAAATAAAGTTCCAAATATCAAAACAATGTGGTACTACCAAAAAAGTAGAGTAGTGAATCAGTGGAATAGTCTAGGCACTCAGAATTCAGTAGTAAATGACCATCATTAGTTAGTTAGGCAAAAATTAGGCAAGTCGGAAGATCTAAACTTTAGCAAAGATTCACTATTCTACAAAAATTGCTGGTAGAAGTGGAAAACTAGTTACTTGCCAACACTTCATGCCATATGCCATGAAAAAGTCAAAATGGATACATGAATTAGAAATAAAGAGTGATACCATAAATAAAAGAGAAACATGAAATAGTTTACCTGGCAGATCTAAGGATAAAGGATGAATTTATATCCAAACAAGACAAAGAAAACATTTTAAGATTTATAATAGTTAACTTTAACTACATGAAATTAAAAAGCTTTGCACAAACAAAACCAATACAAGCAAGATTAGAAGTAAAACAATACACTCAGGGAGGGTAAGGGGGGGGGGGAATATAGCTGATGCCTCTGACAAAGGCCTCAATTCCTCAACTATATAGAGAATTGTGTAAAATATATAGCAATGCAAAGCTTTCACTAGTTGACAAATGTTCTAAGGGTATGAACAGGCAATTCTCAGATGAAGAAATTAATTTTTAATTATATGAAAAAACTCTCCAAATCAGAAGTGTTTAGAGAAATGCAAATTAACACAACTCTGAAGTACCACCACATACCTATCAGACTCACAATTATGATGCAAAAGGAAAATGATAAATATTGGAAGGAGTGTGGAAAATTGGACATTAATACAATGTTATTGGAACTATGAACTGACACAACCATTCTGGAGAGTAATTTGGAAATGTAACTAAAGGGCCATATAACTGCGTAATTTTTGTCTCTGCAATACCATTATTAGGTGTGTATCCCAAAGAGATCAAAAATAGAAAGGATCTATATGTACAAAAACATTTAGAGCAGTTCTTTTTTATTTAATTTTCTTCCAGATTGCATGATAATGAAATTTTAAGAATCATTTGCTATCATTTTGTAATGTGTTTTCTCCCTCCCTAACCCTCCTCTTTCTCCAAAAGAGCAGATATGATATAGGTTTTAAATGTGTTATTATACAATATATATTTCCATGCTCATCATATTGTGAAAGAAGACACATACTATTTATACTGGACAAAAAAAATCTTGGAGGAATCAAAGTGAAGAATTGTATGTTTCAATCAGCATTTAGCCTCTGTCCATTCCTTCTATGGTGATGGATAACCTTTCTCATCATGAGTCCCTTAGGATTGTCCTGTATTGCTGATCATTGCATTGCTGATAATAAAGTCATTAGCAACTGATCATCATACTTAATTTTTGTTACTGTGCAGTTCCTTTGATGGTGGAAAAGAACTGGAAGTTGAAGAGATGTTTATCAATTGAGGAAAAGCTGAACAAGTTGTGGTATATAGTTAAAATTGTACTACATTAATTGATGAATAAGATGATCACAAAAAAAAAAAACCTAGAAAGATTTTTATGTCTTGCAAAGTGAACAGAACCAGGAGAACATTGTATACAGTTATAGCAAAAAAGTACAATGAAAAACTGTGATTGACAACTTTTATCAATAAAGCAAGGATTTAGGAAAACTCCAAGGGATACATGTGCAGGCAAATGTATGCCTATACATGGCAAATTCATTCATATTTCACATATGGAAACAAAGGCCAGTGATATTGTTCTTAAAGCATTTCTATTTGAATTGCTATCTCAATTTGATAATATTAATTTTACATGATCAACATACTTTTTACTTCTGCGATATCCTGCCCCAGCTCTTGTGACTAAATACTTACTAATATGTCCAGTTTAAATGAATTGATTTGTTTTCTTTTTTCTTTGTTCTTATGCTATTCTTTTTTTTTACTCATTGAAATATCTTCTTAAATGTTTTATTAATGCAACATTTCATAAAAATTAAATCTTGGCTTCATTCATAGCATGTTCTACCATATAGAATATAATTTTGATGGCAGAAATCCTCTTATCTGAGCATTAGTCTTTTGAGCATCCAGAACATAGTAGGTACTTAATGCTTGTTGATTGTTTTATATCATTAAGCTACTACCAAATATTAAGTGGTTTATTCACAAAGTCAGTGATATAAAATCAGTTTTTCCACTCTGAAGATGATGAAAGAAGAGCTGAAAAAAATCACACATATTTATTAACCAAAAATGTATTACAGTGACAATATCATCATACAGTTTTAATTATCTTCTTGTCTTTGAACTAAACTTGAAGAGAAACACTAGAAACTTTAATAACCTTGAAGCAGATGTCAAGCATATCATTAATAGTGTGACCAAAATGATGATGAAATCTAGCAACCAAAACTTCTTTTTACTCAAAAAAGTTCAAGCAGTTATTACTAAAAAAAGTTGTATTTTGTTTTGTTATTCATTTTTAACTAGTCAGACTCTGAAACATAACCCTGTGACAGAATTGGAATTCTTGGTTTATGTATCAATATTTTCCTAATACAATTGCCTTTGTAAGGGCTGCTCATCCAAATGACTTGGTCTTCATGGAAGTCCCCAAATGAACTTTTTTTTTTCTAACTGTATCAATTGACTTTCCAGCTCTTCTGGAGTTGTAAGGTGTTCTAGATGCATGAAGACCGTAACATTTAACTGGGCTGACATTACACTATGAGGGAGAGCAGAGTAGAGGTAGCCATACAGGAGTAGGGTCAGTAATATTTTGTCCTAGGTTCAAATGTCTAACCACTTTCTAAAAATAAATATTATCATGCTATTCCAACTACATAGGATACCTAGATTCATATGTGAATAATTAGTGTACAACAAGCTTCCCCCACTTGCTTTAGTTGTTCCTGTAGAGAAATCACTGTAACCGAGTTGTCTATGTTAAGAATAATAAACCTGATCTTTAAGAAAAGATTCTATAAAGAGATACCATTAGATTGGGGGTCAGAGGACCTGGCTTTCAGTATTCATTGTCACTTAGTTGCTGTATGACATTAAGTAATCATCTACAACTGAGTTTGCTTATCTTTTAATCTATAAAATTTATCTAACAATGCCTATGCAGGGTTTTGCAAGTCATAAAGCTTAAAATGAATTAGTATTAGTGCATTCTCATCATTAACTCTATGAACTGTATATAACAAAATTTAAAAATATATTCCAAGGGGAATTGTTTTGTTTGCATATCATTCTTTAAAGAGTTTTATTTCAAGAATATATAAATCTTTCTTATCTAGTACACATTATTTGACATTTCCTTTATGATGTTAGGTCAGTGATGTTACTTAGTCTAAATCATGTCTTCTGAAATCTTAGGTTGTTAAAAGTACAAATGTTCAGATAAAATAGACTGAGTGGTAGCACCTGGTGTTATGGATTAATGAATGCTCTTCTAATGAACTTACTGAGATTTTTAAAATTTACATAGCTTATCCAAAATATAATTCTAATTCTGATTTTATCACATTTGAATTTGATAGAAATGAATTTGGCTACATAGTCTAAATTGTTGAGATATTTGTATACAGCTGGTTTGCCTGATATATTTGCTACACTTGCCCATTTTCTTTTATTCTCAAATTTGATAAATATGTAAATTATATATCTTTATCCTAAGTCAATGATAAAAATGGTAAATAGCAGAAAGGAAAAATAAAACAGATACCATGGAAAATCCAGTGGAGATCTCTTTCCTCAGTGAAGAGTATTAATAATAACTTTTTATAATTACTTGTTTTTGCTCTTCAACCAGAGCTCAATTTGCCTAAACAGATTGTCATCTTACTTATATCTATCTGTCAGGAGCCTGAAAAAAAACTGCAAAAGAGCCAGCAAGAAGTTTTAGTATTCCCTTATTAGAAATGAGTGCTGCTTTTTATCAATAATAAAATAAAATATGATTATAAAATAAATGTAAAAACTTTTTTTCTGTTTTCTACTCATTTAGGAAAATTATTAATAAGAATACACATTATATTTTAATAAGTATTTATTAGAAAACAATAATTAAAGAATATATAATAGAGAAATGTGAAAGTCATTCCCAATGAAGACCTGAGTAAAACAAAAATGTTATAGCAATCACTGTCAAACAATCATCTGATATTAGATAAAATAGATAAGAATAAGTCTATGAAACAAATTATGTATCTCCAACTAGAACCAGAGGCACATACAACAGTCAAGAGCCTGTAAAATCTGAGAATATTTGATGATATTTAATATATTTGTTGCTTAATGGCAGTTGTTATATAAATGAATTGAAATATGTTGAAAATGGTAATTATTTCATGTCATACAATAAAATACCCTATATAATATAACATATTGAATGACAAATTCAAAATTGATCAGTTTTATATATATATATATATATATATATATATATATATATATATATATGGAAATTTCAATGTATATGTTAATGAAATATTCCATCTAATACAATTGAGAAAAGATAGAAAATGTATATTTATTCAAGAAATACAAATTTAGCTGCCAAAATTGATCAATTTGATGATGCAGTGTGTCTGCAGTTTCCCACAGCTTACTCTCTTAAAGTACACCACAATTCTAAGTGATGAAGCATAAAATTGCACTAAGACTTTTGGAATATTTGTATTAAAATAACATTTGCACAATATGATAATGAGTGGGGAATAAGTAGATTGGAGAAAATATTTGTGGAAAATGCTTCTGCTTAAAATTTGATAAACAAATCATAAAAGTTATTGATATAAATATATGCATTTCTAATAGGTAGTCAAAGGATATGAAAACGATATTTTAGAAGTAAGAAAGTTATCAAGAACCATAAAATAAGTTATTCAAACTTTAATAATGAATGAAATGAAAATCAAAATGACTATTAGATATCACTTTTTTAGGTTGGTGGATATATATGTATATATATGTATATATATATATATATTATTTTTTTTATAATTTTAAAATCGTACCAGGGCTGATTAATTACATAAGTATACATCTACACACATGTGCTTGCATGCATACACATATATGGGCTTATACAAATGTGCATGTTCATGCATATCTATTCACTCTATAGGTACATGATAAATGCATACAGTGAATACATTCCTCATCTTGTATTTAGTAAACATAGTATAATAAGCATAGTATAATACATATATGTGAATATTTCTGCATAGAGATATGTGCATATGTGTATACATGTATACCTCTCTCTATGTATCTCTGACTTCCCTTGAGAAATAGCTGGGCTAGAGATTTAGCTCCAGTTACATTGTTAAACTATTGATTCTTATTTTAAATTGCTGTGTATCTCTGTAGAATGATTACACTAGTGTAATTGTTTTTTATGATATGTATATACATAATCATGTCCACATATATGCATGTTCTTTGCATATAATGTAATATATAATATGAGTTCTGCTCCTTATATGATAAGGTCGTAATATATTTTCTCAGAACACTAATGTATATTTTGTGTACTCTAGTGCTTGTATAGAAGCCTAGTTTTCTGGAAGCATGTTGCATCTTATATTGTTCTAAATTGCTCATACAGTAAAAATCTTTATGCTTGTTGCCTTTGATTAACAATTATTAGATATATCTGCCTCTCAGTAGAGCTTATTTTGCTTTCCATGTTTACTTTAGGCTCAAATTCAAATAAGAGAATGCAAGCTTTCTTCTTTATTTTACTACAGTGTCCCATAGTCTTAATGCAGTCTTAAGCTTTAGTAACTTTATAAATACCCCAATCTTACCTGAAAATTTGAAAGGTTCATTATTTCCACTTTTAAAGTAATGATAGGTTTATAATTAAAATTTCATTATCTTCTGCTATATACCTCAGTCAACTCTGAAAACTTTGTTTCAGCTATTTCCAAGTGACTAAAATGATTGCATCTGTATATATATATATATATATATATATATATATATATATATATATATATATATATAGCCTTAAGAAATTCCAAATACTGAATCCAAATCAAATATTAAATTTGATGCATACATGTCAGTTTTGACATGACTATGCAAGAAAAAAATCCTAATAGATATAGAACCTGTGACCAAGGTGGCCAAGCAAGAGGCTCTCCTCTAATGATTCACTTTTCTGAGAAAGTGTCATCCAGAAACTGTCACAAACACAATTCAGAAAGGAAGAGTGATTCATCTTATCAATTAAAAAAAGTATTATTTAAAATGTTTAATGCTAAATAATTGGTAAATGAAAACAATTAGATTTTAAAATTATTTTTCTAAGTAAAATTTATACTTTGGAAAAAAATAAAGCTTAAATTTTAACAAATTCATTAGACTATAATTTTATGATGTGTAAACAGCAATAAAGAATTTCAGACATTAAAATATTAAAGTTCACTTCCTTCAGCTCCAAACTACAGAAACCCTTGATCAAATTAGGAATATCATTTATTTTACCATATGTTTTTTACAAGAATTAATTTCATAAAATTTTGGTAATGAAATAAAGTTTATTTAATTCATGCAAAATGAATTAAATAAACTTTATTTCATTACTTTATTATAAAGTTTATTTAATTCATGCAAAGTAATTTCATTACTTTATTATAAAGTTTATTTAATTCATGCAAAAATAAATTTAACATGTATTTTTATAAAATCATCACTACAATTCTATTTTAAAATTTGTAATTAATGAACATATATAATGCTTACAACTAAGAATTTTGAAATACTTTTAGTAACTGAACATTTTCAAGGAAGAGAAGTATAGAATGAAATAAACTATTTTTAAAGTAAATTCTCTGAATTTTGAAGATTTCTTCATTATATTATTCAGCATCTAGAAATTATATTTTCATGACTTCTAGACCTACAATTATATATTATAACCATAAAGAAATGAAGTAAAAATTAGATCATTTCACTTATTGTCATAATTTTTACCAATTACTTTGCATGACATATAGACTGTGTGTTCTGCACAACATTAATCAAGTAATTTATATGAAAACTTTAAAAATAACTTACCTTTTCACTGTTAGACAAGCTTTTCCTCCATCATTTGAAATTAGTAAGGTTTTGATTTTTTTTTTGGATTGGTATTGACATTAAAGTGTGAAGTACAATCCAATTGAAAATAGTTTCATTTTTAAATAGTTGCTAATACAGATAACACTGAAGCCATTATATTCCTGTAATTATGATTATTATTATTAAAGTAATGAATTTAGTATTTAATATTTTCCCCAAAATGATCGTTTTATTCATCTTGCTATTGTAAATAGCTAATTTATGTGTATTTTCCCCTTATCTGTAGTTGTTAAATTTCTTTTCTGGCTCTATTTTAGTTTAAAAGAACCTTTACTTTTGGAAAGAATATTTACAAACAATAATTTCTTAATATAATCTAACTCTCATACTTGTGTATGAGTATTTTGAGTTAAAAAGAACTGAGTTCAAACATCTGGATTCCAGTATTGACTATGTGATCCTGGGCAAATCAACATCTATCTCATATTTTTGTTTATAAATTGAAAATAAAAATTGCATACATATTTCTGTGTTGTATGAGCACAAAATGAAACTAAATTCATAAAGTGCTTTTCAAACCATAAAGTTGTATATAAATGCTATTGTTGTTGTCCTTTTTGTAATAATTAAAACATTTAAACTTAAAGTAATAATTTGATTTAGTTGAATGTTTATAGTATTTTAATTTTATTTGTAATTTCAAATAAATGGTAATATGTAGTAGAGAGGTAGAGAGATCTACTGTGAGTTAGGAAGACTTTGTTTCAATTTCTTCCTCTGATATATAATAGCTGCTATTCTTGGCAAACTGAATGATCTCTCAGTGCTCCAAGGTAACTCTAAGACCCATGCAATGCCCATGGGTTCAATGAACATTTCTATGCAGACTTTTCCTAAGTCAATATATCTAGTCCTAGTTTCAGTTTTAAATTCAAGTTCTTAATCAGTCACTGTTTATTAGACTTTGTCAGTAGATAGACATCTCAAACCAGTTACATCTCCAAAAAAATCACCTTTATAATTCTCACCTATTCTCAACATTCCTTTTTTGCCCCCCACTTTTTCCCATTGGAAGCACCACCATACTAATGCATAGGTTCATAACTTTGTAGGCCTCCTGGCTTTTTCATTGTCTAACCTCATACCAATATATAATCAATTGCCAAGTCTTGTTTAGAACATTTACATTTTTTAAACACTTACCTTTAATCTTTGAATTAATATTATGTATTGGTTCCAAGGCAGATGAGTGGTAATGGGCTAGGCAATGGGAGTTAAGTGACTTGTCCAGGGTCACACAGCTATGAAGTGTCTAAGGGCAGATTTGAATCCAGGACCTCCTATCTCTAGGTCTGGCTCTCTATCCACTGAGATATCCTAGTGCCCCCACATTTACATTTCTCCCATTAATCCCCCCAGCGTATATCCATTTATATAGATGTCCTTTATATGTATCAACACTATCAGCTTTGTGTGTATCAACTGATTAAACTATTGTATTAACTTTCTAAATGATTCAATTGCTTATAAACTATTGTATCTTTGGTCCATCTTATACTCTATCAAAACAATCTTCTCAGTGAAGGCTTTTTCATGCCTCCAGTGATATAAATCTAGCATTCAATAACCTTCTCTATCTACTTCTAGACAATATTTCCAAAACACATCAAATTCGAACACTTAAACAGACCCTCCATTCAAGGAGTTCTGGATTTTGAGAATGAACTCCTTCCCCACCCCACCCCCACCCTCACACCCCCGGGTTTGGCACTCTGCTTAAAATAAAGTACTCAACATCCCCTTCTATTCCTTGTTGAGCTTCCTTTCTTTACCCTTTATACAGTCTACCTATTATTGAATATATTTCATCGCTATTAGACTATTTACTTCCTGAAGGTAGAATCGAACTTGTTTTTAATTTTTGTATCTCCAGGATTTTGAAAAAAAAAAGTTTGTTGAATTGAACTGGATATTTAAGCGATAACAAGTACATTGCTTCCAAGATATAAAGCACTGGAAAAGCCCAAATTTAATATCCTCAGACAAGGAAAAGAATTATCTATAAATGATAGACTCAGAAAAATCTAAAACATAGTAGTGGCACAAATTGGTTATGACATCATATTGTGATTAATGGCATGCAATTAGCATATTTTCTCTTTTTAAAAATATAATTGAGAAAATTATTCTAGTTGTACTGTTGGCAATTGAACATATGTGTTTTATAATTATCTTGTAAATTAAAAAGAAATGTCCTACAGTAATACAAAATAATCTATCAAAATTCAATTCTATTTCTGTACCTAAAGAAAATTTTCTATAAGGGAAACGTTTTCAGAATCTAGAACAATCTATTTATATTTTTGACAGATATTCCATGTCATTATAGTTCTCCTGGATGACTCTTGGGACTTATATATGTGTTAATTATTGTGATATATGCCATTCCTTATCTCACAGAATAGAAGTATAAAAAGGAAAAAAAAAAAGACAAGAACAAGCAAATAGAAAAAAACAACAACATTCTATCAACTTTTTAAAATAAAAGGAACATTTTCCTTTAGCAGGATAAGAGAATGGTTCTCATTCTTTGCCTTTTTTTCATGAAGTCATCCTTAAAATAAAAAAAAATGTGACTTCCATGTATACGTCATATTTGAATCTGATGGTAATAAGTCATTGCTCAGTATCCAGGGCAGGAATATATCTCTAATAATATCCATCCTCAATCTAAAATGTATTGCGTCTTCCTTCTGAACTGGTCTGCATTTACTAGAAATACTCTGATAAGTTGTAAGACAACACAGTCTGTCACTGATAGTAACATGTATAAGAAGTTGTTGTTAGAAATTTGAGGCATATGTAGTTCATCAAGAATAAAACCTAAGTAAAAATATGCTTTTTAGACATTAATAGTATCATTCCGAATTCTAAACTGATAATTCTAAATATTGGGGCATATGCAAGTACATCTGGGATATGCAGACATAAAATATATATAAAGGCACCCTCAAGATTTAATAATTTCTATACAACTTTTCTACAGTGAAAGTAAGCTATAGGATTATTTATCCTTCCATCACTGAATGTCTTTCTGCTTTACTTATCTGACAAAAGTGACAGATTTCTTCTATTTTTTCTTTTCATTACATAATTTCTGTAACTGTAGGAAATCTAATAAAATTGCTGCCATTTTAATAAGCATTTGATGTGAAAAATAGCATATTCTGATATCCTAAAATCACCCATCACATACACACAGAAGTGTGAACATTGAAAAAAAAGGTTACTAATGGCCAAAATAGAAAATTATGGTAGCAAAATGACACCTGTCAGAAATTGCTAAAGGCAGGTTTCATATAATTCATTATGATAGAAATGTTTTTTAAAAATCATTTGGATGGACAGGTTTTGCCACTAGAAGCAAATTCTGATAGTGAGACATTACATGATAGATGATTTTTGGTTCTATGAGCTAATTCACTTAATTTTGGCACTTCCTGTTTCCATCAATGGACCTCTAGAAGCATATTCCAACTCAAAAAGCAAAACTATCCATGAAAAGATTGAGCATTACAAATGAGACTTCAAGCCATGGGATATCTTGTGAGTTGTTCAGACTCAGATATTTTGTACCATTTATTTAGTTCTTTTCTTTAGTACCTACATTTTTGAGGCCCAGGATCTCACAAAGAAGGTTCTTTTTCATTTATGCATTAAACTCCAAAGCATGACTATGTGGAAAAGAAGCCACATTAAATAAAAAAGTTAATTTGTTCAACAATATTTGCGTTTGGATTAAAAATTAAAACAGTTGATGGTAAAATACTTAGTTGAGTTTAGATGTTTATATTTGAGTATAAATTAATCTGAATTATTTTAATATCAAATAATTCTAACTTAATTTTAACATAGTATCTATTCCATAGCACATAGTTTTGTAAACACAGGCTTTCTTTAAAGACTTACAGACTCCCCCAAGTGGATAGCTGTGAACTACAAGAAAAGTGCCTTTAAAGTAATTGACATTTAATGATTTTTTTTATATATGGATAAAAACTTTTTATTTGTTTGTACAAACATGAAAAATTAATTGATAATTTCTGTTTTGATCCACTTTGTGTGTGTGTGTTAATTATGCCTGCTACCATGATGCACACAGGGAGTGCTTTACTTCCACACTAACAGAGAACTCTTTTCTCAAATCCAAATATCTTTTCTCCTAAATCTAGCAGTGAAATCAAATTGGGGTCTTTATTTTAAAAATCTACTTAGGATTTTACAGCCAGTCCACAATGCCCTACATTTTTAGGGGGAACTTATAGGGAACTATTGTTCAAATGTGATGGGATTTAGCAATTACAGGAGATGGGATATTATAGTATGTTTCAGAATGCATTTTGCTCTGAGTTACATTTACCGGGACAGTCTGAATTCTGTTTTAACCAATTAAGCCATCCCGAGGAAAAAGAAAATAAAGCCCTCAGTAAATCCATTGAACTTATCATCTCCAGACTTTCTACTGCCTGTTATCGATTGTTTTAAGTGCCTACTAATGAGTCATGTATATATACCTGATAGGATGCTCTTACTAAACCACTTCAGAAGAGCTAAACTTACACAAAGAGGGAATAAACTGGGGTTGAAAGAACTGAAAGGCAGGCACAAGCTTAGGATGGAAATCTCTGCGCTCTCAAGAAATGTCTGACTGCCTTAAGTGAATACGGTACCCTGGCAAGTCTCCCAATATTTTATCAAAAATTGTGCATCCTAGTCCTTTCTAGGATGAGTATCATTGTTCATTGCTACTTCCTGCAGCTGGTTAAGAACGAAAGTGAAATGGAAAAGGAGCCAGTAGCAGCTGCTACTAGATATATTACTACCCAGGCTTCCAGATTTTGAAGAGAACTGAAAAGCGGAGTAAGGTATTTAGGTAAGTAGAATAGAGAATGACGGAATAAAGAAACCATAAGCCAGGTGCTACACACCTTTGATTCCCACAGAACACACACACACACACACACACACACACACACACACACACACACACACACACACACCGCCCCCATTCCTAAGTCCCATTTCCCACAAATAACATAGAAGATAGCTAAACTCTTCAAAGGGAAGAAACAATAAAGGATCACTTTCTTACTATTTCTCCAGTTCTGGAGCTAAAGTCGTATTTTGTTATGTTTTGTTTTTCTTCCTCCCTCTCCAATCCAATGAATAAATGAATAAGAAACCATTGAGCAAGACCAATGGGCAGCTACAGTTTTGTGAGAAAAGCAACAACAATCACACATTAGGTATTTGTGATTTGGCTGGGGGTGGGGGGACTGTAGGGTGCTGAAGTAGCAAACCTTTGGATTCGGGGGGAGGGAGGTGTTGTTTTATTTTCATTTGTCTTATAAATAACCCGCGAAAAGAGAAAAAGGAAAGCTTCATAGCTTCTTTACACCATCCTCCTTCTACGCGTTTCTCACTTTCTTCCCAGTTCGGCGTTTTCTCCTTCTCTCGACCATTAAACTCCAGCTTGTCAGTCAGCCCCTTCACCCTTTCCCTTGTCCTGTTCCGAGCGGGTGCTGCTTTTGCTGTAGAAGCCAAAGAGATGCAGCGGTTGCTGTGGGGCGGCTGCTCCCACGGCTTCTGGACGCGTCTCCCCCCACTCTTTACTTGAGTGTGGCAGGCAGGCTGGCAGGCAGGGCTGAGCCAGCAGTGTGTACTGAGGGGGAGGAGGGAGGAGAGCGAGCGAGCTGGGGGTGGTGGTGAAGGCAGCGTGTGACAGATGTACTCCTCTGACAGCTCTCGGTATCAGCCCAGTGGCTTCCTGCCATTGGCTCAGTGCAATGGACCGGCAACGCCGCACACTATAATAACACTAATGCCTGCGAGAGGCAACAACTCTGATTCCTTCTGCAAAATCGAGGAGATGCTGCTGCTGCTGCTGCTGCTCCCGCTGCCACGGCTCATGCTGCTCCTCTCCCTTCCTCCTGTTCTGCACTGAGACACAAGCTGAGGCTGGTCCACGCGCCTGCCTTCCTCAGCAACCCCTGTGCGCCCCGCACCCCAAACCTCACCTCTCAGTCTGGGATTCCCCTCCCTTCTCCTCTTCCAGTCAGTCCTCAAAGAGGAACCAAAAGGGAAAAGAAACAAGAAAAGGAGGGGGAGGGGGCAGCAAACCTTCCTCAGCAGAGCTGGGGAAAGAGGAGTTGAGTGTTAGTGTCAACCCTTCCTTCCCAGGAGCAGGGATTGTGTGTATGCGTGTGTGTCCAGTGTGATTTGGCTGCACTTGGTGCCCACCACCACCCTCATCCAGTCCCGCGTGTGTGTGCTGCTGCTGCGGGCGAGGAGGTGCATGGAAGCAGCGGCTGCGGTGGTGGAGGAGGCGGCGGCTGCCCCATGGAGTGTTACTACATTGTCATCAGCTCCACGCATCTCAGCAATGGGCACTTTCGCAACATCAAGGGAGTTTTCCGAGGTCCCCTCAGCAAGAACGGGAACAAAACTCTGGTAATTGCCTCTGTTTTCTACTAGTCTCAGCAATTCTCTGCCTAGGGCACTGTGGAGGGGTTGGGGGAAGGCGCTTAGGGGAGGCTGTGATGATTACTAGGTTCTGCCGAGAAGGTCTGCTAGAGTGTTTTTTGTTTGGGAGGTGGAGGTGGGGGTATGGAGAGCTTGGAAGAGGCACACTCGAGAATGGGGAGGGGTGTGTGCGTGCTTTACAACCCGCGCCTTTTGATGGTGACTTTTTTCCCCCCACTTAAAGCGTTTGAGTCTCTCTCCAGCACTCTCTGGCCCTGGGGAATAATTCAGAATTTCTCTGATGAAGCTAAGTAAATTGTGCAGTCCGAACCTTATGTGGAAACGGGGGAGTGGTAAAAATAAATAAAAAATAAAAGAGAGAGACGAGGTGGCAGTCGGGGATCTAGGAGGAACCAATCTCTCAGAATGTCATTCAGTATTGAGAGCTGAAGGTGAACAAGGGTGTGGGTGCCATTGATGAGGGTGGTGAGCTGTCTGGCCAGTGTAGCTGAGGTGATGGGATGCTGAGTAGGTCTCTGAAGTCTTTTTATGTAGGATGGTTACGGTATTGACAGTCAAAGTTCCCAAAGTGAGATATTGTAGAACCTCTCAGCCTTCCCACCTCCCATCCTGTCGCTGCACCAAGCAAAATCGTAGCCAAGTACAATCAACTCTCAATTAACCATCCTAATGAGATTGGAAGTAAGTGTGAAGGCACAGCATTGTCTATATCAGATCCGAAACTGATAGAAAACATGTTAGACAAGCAAGGAACCTGGGCAGTCACTGGTAGGTTCTCCTTGCCCTACTCCCACCTATCAGAGTCCTGATAGAAACAGCACTCAGGATTGGGTGGGATGATGCGTTGACCTTAGAGCTGAGAAGTGGGGGTGAGGGAGAGCAAAGCTTCTGACTGGTGATCAGAACATGCCTTGGCTAATGAAAACTCCCAGTATAAATGACTGGAGGAAGACAAGCTGAAGTTACACATTTGGAAGCAAGGGGAGAAAGCTGTGGTCCATAAGGAGAAAGGAGGAAGAAAGCCCAAAATATGGGGTTGGTTGTGGGAAAGAAAGAAAAAAAAAGCAAAGAAAGAAAGTTGAGGCTGGGAATCAGGAAATAAATACTGATAACACCTGAGCTCACTGGCAATCCAATTTTTCTATGATATTATCTATAATGTAAATGTTTGGGGTAGAAAGTGAAAGACAAGGGTAGCAAGTTTGAAAAAAATGTGAAAATACTAAGTAGTGATATAATAATGATAATAATAATTATTATAATTATACATACCTATTACCTTTTGTACAAGAAGTTCCTGATACACACACTTTCTAACAGACAGGCAAACTGTTTTGCAATTTAAAATCTTCTATTTAGTCTTTGAGAGTTGACCTGAAGTACTGAGAAGTTAAATGACTTGTCTAGGATCTCTGAGCTAATGTAGTTCAGAGATGATCTTTGGACCAAGTTTGTCACCCTCAAAAATCATGCTGCACCTAAAGGTAGTGAAATGTCTCTACATTGTTTCTTTTTTCATTTCTAGAATTTAATCTACATTTGCCAGTGAAAGCAACTAAAGTTCTGTTTTATCAGGATATATGAACATTTCAACCAGACATGTTTCCTTTTTTGGGGAAAAAAGTAAATTTGAATAAATTACAGAGATTTGAGTTAATTTTTGTTCAGTTTATGTATCTCAAATCTAACATTCGCTATTTCCCAATTAAAATAATATCTCTACATGTCAATAATAATAGCCTAATTTATTGAAAAAGGAAAAGTATATTCTCCCCTTCCCCCTTTTTAGTCATGCAATGAGGAAAGACACTAACTGTGAAGAAAAGGCTCTTTTCAGCTTTTCAGTTCTATTGATCCTTTGGGGAATTAAAAAACTTGACATGTTTATCCCTTAAAAACATGATCATAATTATATTTCTTACAATCATTGGTGATTTGTTTTTTAAACAAAATTATTTTATATGTTTGTTATGGGTGGGGGGGATTGTCAGTTAAATCTGCTGACTTCAAAGTTCCATCTAATTAATTCCTAGTCTGCCGTAAAGACTGCATAACAAATGAAATAACTATATAAAATATCATTGACTTACTATTTTGCAATTTACTTAAAGATTCTAATTTGACTTACAAAATCTTCAGGTCATCCTTTCACATTCTAACAAGAATTGACTGGCTTAGAAAGCCTCTTTTTGGTTGATTATTTATGAAGAGATATTTGTACAGTACTTGGCAAAGTTCCTGGCATAGAGTAAGCACTATATAAATGTATCTTCCCTTCCTTCTTCACCTATAGGTCACATTATTTTCTTTATAAGGCTCAAAATTCTCACCTGTCTTTTTACATGAAGGTAATAAAGGGACATAATATACTTATTATAACAATTTATCCAAAAGTATGGGACTAGCAAAAATGCATATGGGATTTAGGAATAATTACTGTCATTTCTCTAAAAGCAGAAAAAGTATAAAATTTATCATAATTGTAATAAAATAGCATTATAAGAATCACAGATCTACTCTTATTAGAACTTGTGTTTCCTGTTAGATTCACTGAAATGACCCAAAGTTTATATTCTATCATAAGAACTTCAAAAGTCACTTGAAACACCTTTCCCCAAATTTAACCATTATGTATATAAATACTTACTTTAACATAGATAGTATATTTACCTAGAACTGAAATAGTATAAATTTATTTCAGTTTCATCAAAGAAACTATGGATTTTTTTGTATGTACATATCACTTAATGGATGAGAAAGTGATTGATTTTTAACTTCATTAGAAATATTTAGAATACTTTGATAGTTTAATAAATTTTAATGCCTTCATGAATATGTTTTTAAACTTCTAGGAACTGGTTCCTTTAATGTATAATCTGGAGGTTCCCTTCTTATAAACATTTATAAGTTTTGCATACATATAAAACACATCCAAATGTATTTTAGTACACTTTCTTGGCAAATAAAATGGACCACTGAGCTTTGCAAATAGTATCTCTTTTCCAATTGTTTCTCTAGTAAAATATAATGTGTATTTTGTTTTTTAAAAATACTACCATGTGTGATATTTGAGGTGTTTAAAGTATGTTTGCATTGTCTGAAATAACATTATTTCAAAAGAAAATCACTGAAGCCATTTGAAAAAAAAGTTAAAAATTTCCCCAAGCCTGTTCTAGTCACTTAAAAAAAAAAGAAAAAGAAAATGCCTATATATTGTCAAAGTTTTAAACTGTCTCACTTAACTAATTTACCTAAATGTGTAGGACACTTTTAGGAAAAAAAAATATTTTTATTATATTTTTTATCCCATACATTAATTTTAGAATTTATAAAATTATAAACAGAAATATTTAGGTCTCATTGAAATCTTCCAAAATATTTTTAACTGTCTAGAATTTAGGAGTTTTACTCACAACTCAGAATCTCTTAAAATGTAGGATATGGTCTCTTATACAGAGAGAACTGATGAATTGAGTTCAAATTGAAACATAATTTTCCCACTTTGTTTTTTGAATTTTTTGAAATATGGCTAATGTGGAAAATGCATGATTTCACTTGAATAATTTATGTATTTCTTGCCTTCTCAGTGAGTGGAGAGAGTACTGGGGAGGAGGAAAGAATGCCAAAAATAAATAATAAATTAAAATGTAACATAGGTCATAGGTTAAATCATGTCATACAAATGACAGTGAAAAGTGTACAAATAACAAAAGTTTAGGTAACACAGCAAAATGGTCCTTTTTTGACTTTTTTGGGAAGGAAACTGTAAGTCCATGAAGCTATAGAATGTTGGCAGCTTTAAACTGATATTTTGTGGCAAATTGTGTGAATAATAAAATAAGCCTCTAATTCTGGTTGGTGAACTAAAATACATTTTTGCCAAAAACATCATGGATTCTAATGACAATTAATAAATTTCCCCATTTCCCTCACCTTTATCTTCTCCCTTACTCATAATAGTTACAGATATTAAATTCAAAATAATGTATACACTGTCCTACATTAAAGTGATTGTTTTTTTTTATGCAAAAGGTCAATTGTCTTCCCATACTTGTGTAATTGCTCATTAACACATCATTTATTTTTCATCAAGACTTCCTTTTCCCCCCACAAGAAAAGATGTTTATCTATTTAAATCATTTTTAGAACATTCAGAAATATTAATCTTTGATAAATCATGTAGAATTCATCCATAATTCTTTTGTTAATAATTCTGGATCTTTGTACAGTTGATAACATTATACCTATTCTACAGATTGTTCCAGCACAAAGTAAGAGAACTTCTTCAAAGTAATAGAAATGAATAAGTGTTATAATTCAAATGGCTTACCTCCAGACATATTTTTCTAAAGTGTCCTACAAAAGTAGAGAAATATAAGGCTGAAGGTATGATAAATTTCACTTCGTAAAAAGAGGCCCACTCAGATGTTGTGTTGGGTGCAGAGATTTCCTTCCTATTCTTGACTTTGGTATTCTGTTAACATTGCTTTCCTAAGGAAAAATAAAGCAAATAATGTAGAATTTTAATATCTACTTCTAGACTCCCTATATCAGCAAATAAGTTTATGTCCGTTACTTTCCATTTCCAGCCACGAAAATATGTACCAGAATATCAAGAAAATGTGTATTTAAATGAATTTATTCATGTATTTATTTCCTCAGAGGGACTGATACATTATGCACAGTTCTAGTTATACCTATCTTTACAATTAAGTTGTACTAATGGATAAATATAGAAATTACTTGGAACATCAGACCATTAAAAATTCATAGTTATGAGGTTAAAATCATTTTCAGATTTTTTCCTTCTTAGTGCAATCTGTTACTGTTCATTTTGGTTATTTTCCTGGGTTTAAAACAACTTATACTTAAAGTTAAGATTTTAATAATATATGTGAAGTTTTACTTTTAATTCATTCAGAATTTTATATATTTGATCATTTCTTATATATTTCCATTAGATATTTTCCAAATACTAGTAGATTGTTTTACCTTTCAAAACAAGGGACATGAGTATTGCATTTAAGCTATTGTTATAGGGGAAAAAAAGATAGTGCTCGGTAAAGATGAATAAAAGCTTATTCTTGATCAGTAAGGTGTCCCAAAAGAGAGGAGACTTTTCTAATGACTTTTTTTCAGTTTCAAAGATCTGTGATTGCATCAGTATTGGTATTGTTGCAACCACTTAGAATAGAATAGATAGTCCCAATGATTTGATATAGTTTATAAAAATTAATCTCCAAATGGCCCACCATTTATTTTTGAGTGTCCCTATATGCTCTCATAAGTATGATGTGGAGAAGAAATAAAATACAACCTATTTCAGAGCTTGTACTTGTAGCTTTATGGTTGTTGTGTTTTTTTAGCTCAGTGGCACTTGACATGGGTTGCACACTCAGTTAATACAGTCTCAGAAATCAGAATGGCCAAAACAATATGAGAAGCCAGGAGAATGGAAATTACTAAAGATTTGTGTTCCTATTTTTCTAAAGTGGGAAATACACTTGATAAATGCATGTGATAAATGCACTCTATATGCAATTTAATAACACTAAAGATTTCCTCTAAAATCTGCTTTTTAAAATAAAAAGTAGTTTCTTACAAATTACTTAGAGACCTATGCATTATACAGTCTTTTAAAAATTTTCATTTTTTTTGGAAGAAATTGACAGCATGGGCAACCTGTCTAGACAGATTAATAGGCTAAGGGAAGTCACTGACAAGTTGATATGTTGAGTACTCCAAAGACATGTCCATCAAAGTTACAAATGCTATTTTTAAGAGAAACTTAATTCAGTAATACCTATACTTTTCTCCCAGTGGAATAATCTACCTTTTAATATGATCCTTTAAATAGCTGCTGTACAAGGAGGGACTTTACGGTATTGTACCAATATAGTTTATATTTTAATGCTTCGAACAGGAGGATTTATTTGGAATTAAAGGTGAACCACAAAAAAGAATCACTACAAGGTGAGAAGGTAGAAAGGACTTGTGATTTTTATCAATAGATTTAAAATAATTACAGGATGCTTATATGGCTTTATGTATGACCAATGATCATTTTTCTTGGTTTATTAGGATCATAGTGATGAAACCATCCATAGAATTCAGTTAATTCAACTCCCTCAATCATTAAGGAAAGGAAAAAAAAAACTTTTTGAAGGTCTCAGTATTAGTCTAGGCTGAACCAAGATTCAGGATCCTAGTTCTGAATTTTCCACATGGTGGCTCATGAACTTTTCAGTGTCTTCTTGTCAACCACAAGGCAGGATAATTTTGTTTTCACTTGATTTCATGAGTATTGTATTACACCTATTTTTCTACAATATCCATTTATGTACTTCCTCAACTTTCTAAGATAATCTAAGTCTTATTAACTTGTAATATTATTTTAGAAAGACAATAGTATAAATTTGAGAATGAAATACTACTTCATTTTGAAAATGCCATCTGTCACTCAGGCTGTTTGTTGTCTTTGGTCTTTTTCTTTATTATTCAGAATATTTTTACTTGACTATTTTAAATAAATATGTTATAGTTCAAATGAAAGCATATTTGAGGAATGATGCTACTTAAATTAAGTAAAAAATACTAATTTTCAGATAGGACTATGATGATTCACTTAATTTTCACAATAACCTTCTGATTTCACAGAAGCCCCACTTTTGCAGTCCTATAATTGAATAATCAGTCCTATTAGAAATATTTAAAGAAAATTTAAATTGGCTATGGCTATCTTATTCATGAACTTTATATATGTGTTTATGTGTGTATATACATAAATATACTACATATAGTAGAAATACTAATGGTACTAGGCATTACTAATAAAAAAACAGAGGCTCATGTGCCTATCAGCTCTATACTAATATCCCTTTTTAGCCTAAATAAGAAATATCTTGTTTCTTGTCATCCAAACAGTTCTTTCCCTCTACCCAAATCCTGGAATCTGTACCTTTCTTCCTCATAGAAACTATATCAACATGAATTTTTAGCTATTTAGGGTTCATTAATTTTGCTTGAAAATTTCTGCAGTGCACTTGCTAATATACTATCATATAAAGCAGTATCATAAATATTTAAAACTAAACTATAGTTGTCAAAATTAATGAGCAAAGTGCTTTTCATGATGTAGTGCTCTTGCTTCTTTATCATAATGGTCTTGTTATCATTAGTAGACATTTCTGTAATTACTTTTTTAATGTTTGTATGTATATTTTTATTTACAACTTGTAGAGACAGCTTTGATTATATGAAAATTTAGTGAAAAGGAATCAATCGTCCTAGAATGTATAATATTATTTGCTTTACAATGAGCTAACTAGGTTTTTACAAACACATGTTAACCTATCATTTGGCTATAATTGGAAAAGGTTATTCTAGTTATCTTAAAACTTGATTTTCCCTGAAAATCATCCTGCTAAAATTTGTTTTTTCTAGAACATGTTTCCTTAATGTAGGTTGGAAAATATTTTAATTACTTTATAAATAATATTCTATGTGGTTTTGATAATTTAATAAACCATTAAAACTATGTAAAATATAACTTTGCACAGTTCAGTTCTAATACTTAATTTCAGGGGCTGTGGCTATTAATTATAATGACAAAAATAGGCAGTCTCCTTAAGAGAAATAATGTTTTAAAATGAAAATAATTGTTATAATTTAAAACTATTTTGAGTTTATTTTAAAACACTTGTAAAAACATACTTTCTGGTTTATTTTAAAACACTTTAAGACACTTATAATGCCTGAAATGCATTGTGCATCTAACCAATTTTAGTTATGTTCCTGTTATTACTTTTTTTTAAAAGAAATTCTTTTGAGGGGGCACCTGAGCCAGACTTAGAGATAGAAGGTCCTAGGTTCAAATCTGACCACAAATACCTCCTAGCTACGTGACCCTGGGCAAGTCACTTAACCCCCATTGCCTAGTTCTATCGCTCTTCTGCCTTGGAACCAATACAGAGTATTAATTCTAAGACAGAAGGTAAGTGTTTAAAAAAAGATATTTTTTGAATGTGATTTGTCTACAAAATGGAAGTAAACATTTAGATACATACTGAGCTGAATCTTGTTTTAAGATAGCATATAAATATATATTTGTATTTTAACTCATTAGCAAAATTGAAACTAATATCTCTTTCATGATCATTTTTCCCAAATAATGAAAGTTTCTAATATTTCTTGAAGTCTTATTAAAACTTCTTCCTTTTAGAATTCTTGCAGTCAGATGTAGATCCAAGTGACTTATTTCTCATATTAGTTTATCCATGGTTTTATTCTGTGATTTTGGTTTTACATGAGTATTCTCTTACAACAATGCCAAATATGGAAGTATGTTTTACATTATAATACATGTATAACCCAAATTGCTTACCATTTCTGAGATGGAAAAGGGAAGGAAGAGAGGGAGAAAATTTGGATCTTATATTTTCAGAAAACATAAGCTGAAAATTGTTATTACATGTAAATTGGAAAATAAATTATATTTGAAAAACTTCTTACTTTTAAACAAAAAGCATTTTATTTGTTTTATTGTATATGAAGAATAAAATGCATAAAATCTTATGAACATTATTATAATATCTATTTTAAAAAGGTTCCTTAATATCCTTGTCAAATAGCTTTATATGATCTTTTACATGTTAAATATAGATAAATAATGAAGTAAATGAGAGAATCTATATATGATGAATAGCATTTATCTAATTCATGGAATTATAAATCAATTTAATAGAAAGTCCTCTTTTGCATTTTCAAACTTTAAATATACATCTTACTTTATTTTTAATATGGCTTCCAGCTGAAGGTATAACATTTGAGTTAGATCATAGTATTTGTTCATGAAGATTAAATAATTTTATGCTCTGGCTTCTAGAACCTTCTATTACATGTATACTTTCATTCACCTTTGTAAGAAGAACAATCAAAGGTTTAGAAATAGTACAAGTAGCTATTTACTTTCACACAGATGATCCAAATTGTGTTTTTGATGTAAAGGAAAATAGAAATAATAGAAAAATAGCATTTATCATTGCAGTTTTAAGAAAATGGTGAAATAATCAACCAGCTAGCATTTATTGAGTGTTTATTATGTGTCTGGCACTGTACTAAGTACTGAAGGCAAAAAGGAAGGCTAAAACAGTCCCTTTTTTTAAGGAGCTAACATTCCAGTTCTATGGACCAACCTAAGTGAAATACAACCACAAATGGAGAAAAATTAACAAAAATAAATAGAATGCAATAACACAGATAATGATACTATGTTTTCTATGTAAATATGCAGCCTGCAAAGATCTTTGCCTGTGTTTTAGTGGTCCTTGTTTCTGTTTGAATTTGATAGCATAGGAGAAGATAGTATGTAAGTAATTCTGTATATGCATTATTAGTACATACAAAATAGATGTAAGGTCACCTTAGAGGAGAAGACTTTCATGACCTCATTCAAAAGTAAGCATTTGAACTAAATCTCTTGGAGGAAGTCAGGGATCCTAAAAAGGGAAGGTAAGGAAAGAGATTGGAGACACCTAGGAAAAAAGAAAGGCCCATAGGAGAAGGAATAGCAGCAAGTAGGTCTTATTAAAGTTGGTCTTGTTAAAGTAATAGTAAGTAGGCTAATCTGACTGGATCATGGAATCCTTGAAACCATAAACATATAAGTCCATATAGATTATTTGGATTCCCAGCAGAGAGCAAACCTCTGGAGAAATGGTATGGAGGACAAGAAGGCCTGATGAAATAAAAGTGAATCTGAAAAAAAAAACAACAACCTTAGAAACATTGGGTTATGACAAAGAGAACATGCCCTATGGGGATAATAAAAGAGTAGGATGAAAGCCTTAGAAGATGATGACTAGAAAGAGAACTCTGGGTACAGAGCATGGAGAAGTAAGAAACAAAATTTGAGCACTTTTATATTTACAGTATAGGTATAAAGAACACCCCATGCATTCTTTCTGACTTTAGAACTTTTAAAAATATATAACTCTTTTAGGGAGATCAAAGTACACTTCAGTAATTCATCTCCTGCATGGACTGAGCTGTAAAGCAATGCTACCACTGATTACTGTAGAATATATTGCCACAGCTTCTTTTTTGCCTTTCATTTCAGGGTAAAATACACTCTTTGGTTCATATTTAGTATAACAGTTTATTTTCATATCACTATATACAATTCTCTTTAATCTGAAAGTTTACCTACCTATGTGCCTATCTATCTGTCTGTCTATCTGTGTGTATGTCTCTGTCTATCTATCATCTATCTATCTATCTGTAGTGGTAGTCTCTCAGTGACCGAGAATATCTGTCTCTTTCTATCTATGTATCTATGTATCTATGTATCTATCCATCCATCCATCTATCTATCTATCTATCTATCTATCTATCTATCTATCTATCTATCTATCTATCCATCTATCTATCCATCTATCTATCTATCTATCTATCTATCTATCTATCTATCTATCTATCTATCTATCTATCTATCTATCCATCTATCTATCCATCTATCTATCTATCTATCTATCTATCTATCTATCTATCTATCTATCTATCTATCTATCTATCTATCTGTTGTCTGTCTCTGTCTATCTATCATTTATCTATCTATCTATCTATCTATCTATCTATCTATCTATCTATCTATCTATCTATCTATCTATCTACCTGTCTGTCTATCTGTGTGTATGTCTCTGTCTATCTATCTATCTATCTATCTATCTATCTATCTATCTATCTATCTGTCTGTCTGTAGTGGTAGTCTCTCAGTGACCGAGAATATCTGTCTCTTTCTATCTATGTATCTATGTATCTATCCATCTATCTATCTATCTATCTATCTATCTATCTATCTATCTATCTGTCTATCTGTGTGTATGTCTCTGTCTATCTATCTATCTATCTATCTATCTATCTATCTATCTATCTATCTGTCTGTCTGTAGTGGTAGTCTCTCAGTGACCGAGAATATCTGTCTCTTTCTATCTATGTATCTATGTATCTATGTATCTATGTATCTATGTATCTATCTATCTATCCATCTATCTATCTATCTATCTATCTATCTATCTATCTATCTATCTATCTATCTATCTATCTACCTACCTATCTGTCTGTCTATCTATGTGTATGTCTCTGTCTATCTATCATCTATTTATCTATCTGTAGTGGTAGTCTCTCAGTGACCGAGAATATCTGTCTCTTTCTATCTATGTATCTATGTATCTATCCATCCATCCATCTATCTATCTATCTATCTATCTATCTATCTATCTATCTATCTATCTATCTATCCATCCATCCATCCATCTATCTATCTATCTATCTATCTATCTATCTATCTATCTATCTATCTGTCTGTCTGTCTGTCTCTCTGTCTCTATCTATCTATCTATCTATCTATCTATCTATCTATCTATCTATCTATCTATCTGTCTGTCTGTCTATCTGTCTGTCTCTGTCTATCTATCTATCTATCTATCTATCTATCTATCATCTATCCACCTATCCATCCATCCATGCATCCATCCATGCATCCATCCATGCATCCATAAATCCATGCATCCATCTATCCATCCATCCAGCCAGCCAGCCAGCCATCTAGCCAGCCATCCAGCCAGCCATCCAAGCCATCCTTCTATCTATCTATCTATCTATCTATCTATCTATCTATCTATCTATCTATCTATCTATCTATCTATCTATCTATTCTTCACCTAAAAATTTAACAATTTTGTTCATTTTCAATGCTAGCTACTGTAATTTACTGGGATTCATTTCTTAAATGCTTGTTTTAGCTTTGCAGAATATGAAGTCCATAGGAGACAGAACATCCACATTTTTACATATTTGACAACACTCTTTGGAATAACTATTCTCTGGAGATCTCCCATAAAAACTTTTCCTTTGCTATATTAAAACATTAGAATGTTTTTCTTTACTCAGAGACATCTGCTTCTCTGGAACTGCTACTCTAGTATTTCTTCTAATTGTTTCCAATTAATTAAATTGGATAAAAACTTACAATTAATTTTATTTCCTTTCAATGTCATATTAGGAGTGGCTATACTGTTAGAAACTGTTATCCTCACTAGAGGGAAAGAGGAAAGGCCTCCTAAAGACAAAGTTTTAGTGAGTATAACAACTCATACACTGCATAAAAAGTAAGCCTGGCATCGTGCAAAGAGGCCTAGAATAGAGTCAGAAAGAACTGGAATATAATTTTACCTTTAATACATACAGATTTTGTTAACTTTGCCATATTACCTCTCATTGGGCAACTTTCTAAGACTAAGTTGCAAAATAGTTGCTGATCTTCACTGAATTTCTTCACTCTGAATAGTTGCAGTTACGAAATCACAGAATCATCTCACAACTTACTACACACACGCGTATACAAATGTATTAATATATTCATATAAAGACATATATGTGTATAGATATACACACAATTGTTTAACTAGTGTCATTTCAATTTCATTGAACATGTAGTCAATACAGAAAGAAAAATAGATTCAATATAGTTAATGTTTCAAAACACAAATCATGTGTATATTCTAATAAATATTCTTGGTAGCTTTCTATCCTCACTAGTAATTTTCATGCTAATGCAATATGCTCCCCAAATAGAAATGATTGGTGACTCTGAACTTTGTGGATTGCCAGACTTTATATTTGATTTCTCTGGAGTTTACCAAGGACTTCTTTTTAGTCTTGGTTTTTCATTTGTGAAGGTCCTATTTGCTTTGATGCTGATGTGAGATATGATCAAGATTTTGAAATTTTATTACATGAACTATTGAAAAATATGAAATATATTCCTCTTATTATTTGGATGTTTACACAATGAGATATTCAATGTTAAATATAATTTAAAGTGTGTCCAACATGCAAGTTCATATCTGTTTTTATTCCTATAATGATATCAACAGTTCAGTATCTTGAAGAATAAATATTTCCTTATGTCCCAAATCAATATCTTAAAATTTTGAAGTCATTCTTCAAATTGAAGTCCTTTCATAGAAAACAGTTCTACATTGAATATAAAAGTAAATCAGCATATATTACTCTCAGTATTTCTAATAAATATTTAATATTTTCTTAGTATTTCTAATCAGTGTTGAATTAGCTGTGTAGTACGGTTCAGTACTTAAGATATATGATGCTGTGATTAGTCTATTTACTGATAAAGCACATGAGACTACATTGTCAGTGGAATTTTCATACTTGTCATATTTCCTCATTTAACAATTACTGCAAGATTTTGCCATAGCAATGAAAAGCATTAATCATGAGATTAAGAAAGATGTACCCTACTTAAATACTCCTGCACAGTGTCTAGCATAGCTTCACAAAATTAGATGCTTACTGAACATTTCTAGGCACCAGTGATGCATCTCAATGATAATATTTGTGTTATTGTTTTTTATAATTCAAAAATACTTTCTGAATTATTTTTCTTGAAGTGCATTATGCCATAATTAAATACATATATTGCCATTAACAAACATTCCATTTTATAAGGATAATCATGTAGATACAATGTCATCATATCAACTGTAGAAAACTTTCACAGTTAAAATTATGTGACTAATTTATATCAATTATGTGACACAACATGTGTCTATTAAATTAAAGCAAAGCTCTTTCACATATATTTTATCATTGGATACTAATCATATCCATGCAAAGATGGCAAAGGCAGAAGTCAATTTGTCACCTTGAGAAGAAAAAGAGCTTCTAATATAAACTTATTTTAAATATTGATCTGTCCCAAATATTAAAGAAACTACTGGAGTTATAAGAATCAGCACCCACTCATCCACTCATTTGTGAAAGTTTCCACAATACTCCACAGGAGTGCTAGAATTCCCAAACAAAGCAATCTCTTAATTATCTTTCAAGTTTATGAGTATAGAACTAAAGAACTTAATCAGTTCTCTAGAAGAGTAAGAGAAGAGAGAACATGCACAGACTATCACATTAAAGAAAAAAACAACTAAATTTAAATAGTGCTTTAGTGATTAAAACTACTTATTTACTTGTCTTAAGGAAGCTTCAGAACACTCATAATGTTATTTTGGGTTTCATTATTGAAAATATTATTATTACTATGTATAAAGAAATAGAGACTCAGATTAAATATGTTTGCCCATAGTAGACATATCAACTAATGGGTATAGAAGGGACTCAAATCCTACAGATCAACCACTTCACTTCAGATATCCTAGCCTGATAGTAAGATAACAATCAGTCAATTAATAAACAAATATATATTAAACACCCTCTGTGTGATATTCACTGTGATAGATTCTTATGATATACTTAATAAAAAAGAAAGTTATCACTAGGCTGCTAGGTGGTACAATGTATAGAATTCTTGACCTGAAGTAAGAAAGACCTGAGTTCAAATCCTCATAACTCATAAACTAGCTATGAGAGACTGAACAAGTAACTTAATCTTCATTTGCCTTGATATCCTCCATTGTACAATGGGGTTAATAATAGTTCCACCCTTCAACATTGTTATGAGCAGCAAATAAGATAATTGTAAAAAGAGTTTATCATAGACTGATTCTATTATTAATGCTTATTTTCTTTCCAAACTGAAAGGAACTTACATTCTTATGAAGGCAAAAATTGCATTTAAAATACATACCAGATAATTATATGACAATAAATAGAAATAAATGTAAATAAAGTAAATACATAATAATTTGAGGGAGAGAGCAGTAGGAATTAGGGGAATATGAAAGACAATTGAGACAAATATGCTTGGAGGTTGGTTTATAGGAAGAAAGAAATTTTATGAGGCTCTCATAGAGGGAAATGAAAAGATTGATTTCTATACAGAAGGGTTGTCAGATGCAAAAGTTCAGAAAAAGATAATACCTGAATGGAACAAAGAGAAGGTCCATTTGATTAGGTTGTTGAGTGAGTGAGGAATAGCAACAATGCTAAAAAGAGAAGATGGGTCCAGATTGTGAAACCTTTTAGAAATTAAACAGAGGAGTTTATATTTTATCCTGGAGCCATTAGGAATCCTCTGGAGTTGAGTGACTAGGAATGTGATAGTCAGATCTATACTTGGGAAAGTTGCTTCCCAACAGTTTGTATGATGGAATGAATTAGAAGGGAAAAGGCAGGGAAAAAAAAAAACAGGAAACCAATCATTCTGACATTCAAATCAGTTCAGCATCTTAATGGGAGTCTCAAAATTGTCCAATTCTTTTCTGAGATTAAAGTTAAGGAATCCTTGTAATAGAGCACTACAACACTAATATTTTTCTACTTGACTTGAACTTTCTTGAGTGTTCAGACCTTTGTTGGTGAACCTATGGGAAACATGCCCGAGTGCTCCCTTTCTCCTCTCCACAGGTACCTGAGGACATATCTCACATGATTCACCCCTTGTTTAGCAAGCCAGTGGTAGTGCTTGCTTCCTCCCCTGTCTGGGGTAAGGTGTGGGGCTCACATGCAGCTTGAGGGTTGCACTTTGGGCACTTGGTCTTTAAAAGGTTCACCATTACTGGTATAGACTATTCCTTACTCTTCTTTGAATTCCCTGAAGTATCAGGCAAAATTATATATATACATATATATATATGTATATATATATATGTTAGGTGTTCAATCTGTATTAATTGATTTATTAAATTAAGTTTTTTAATAAACCTACAATTTTATATAGTAACTAAGATTGCTGTTTGAAAAATAAATTTTATAGTGTCAATGAGTAACTCTCAAAATCTAAATTTTACAGCTTAAGACTTTATAGGCAAAGTAAATATAGAGTTGAAGGTTACCTAGGTAATGCTGGAACTCCTTACTTATTTCAAGATTCAACTCAAGTTCTAATTTTAACATAAAGTATTTTCTAATTTTGACAATTACAGGTGCCCATTCCCCCAAATCAACTTGTTTCCATTATACACCTACTATAGGACATAAACACTTTTAGAAGAGAAGCATTTTTACTTCTGTCTTCATAATGCTTACGCTTATCCTAGTACCTGGTATATAGTAGGTTGTAAATGAATATTGCTAGATATCAACTGTCTGGCTTTAACATTCTGAAATGGTTACTGTTTTGTTGAAAATTTTGATTTAAATTATTTATATTTGCATCTATTATTAAAAGTAAAGTAATTCAAAACCATACAAAAAACCACAATCAACTCTGCTAGAAATCATTGTTTTTATAACTTAATTAGAAATATAATGCTATAAAAAGTGTGACAAACTTAACATCAAAGTTTTTAAATTCAAAGGAAATTAAGGAATCATCTAGTTCAGCAGTTCTGAGGGTGTGGCCTGGGAACTCCTGGAAATCTTTGAGACCCTTTTAGGGAGTCCATGATATAAAAACTATTTTATGATGATACTAAGATATTTTAATGTCATACATGGAAAAATATTAGTAGACAGAATCCATATAAAGAAAGAAAAACCTTTTGTAGGAGAGGTCTTCAATATTTTTTTAAACAAAAAAGAAGTCCTGAGGCCAAAAAGTGTGTTAAATTCTGATCTACTATAATCCTTTTATTTTATATAGGAAAGACACAAGAATTCCAAAAAGATAAGTGGTTTGTTCAGGATCATACAAATATTAAGAAAACTACTAATTCCTTAACTATAAATACTCTAAAGAAACACTGTTTCACCAAAATAAATTATTTCAGAAGGTATTTTTCCTAACAGTTTTAGGATTAATTTTACATTTTAATTCTGTAATAATAAACTTATAGAACTTCATTAACTTTTAATATTATTTGACTATCCACCTTAATTATTCCTCTCCTAATAAAAGTAATATTTTTAGTTATCACATTAAACTTTTTTCACTGGTTCCCTCTTGCCTATAAGATGTTTGAATCAAACTGAAAAGTTTTCTCCACTCTGGCTCCAATCATCCCTTTTACCTTATTTACATTACTGCCTTCATGTACTTCAAGTTCTGGCCAATATTAACTGCTAAATATTCCCCAGTTTTTTCATGTATTAACTTATGTATGCATTTACCACTCTCTCCTCATCTCTGCCTGTCAAATTCCTGAATATCCTTTTTAAGGCTGACAATTCAAATTCTAACTCCTTTGAGAATATACATTGTTGAAAATTTTATCTTCTTCCTCAAATCTTTTTAGTCCCCCCTGGGTTTCTCCTTTATCCTAATACACATATACTTATCTCTATACATGCTACATACTCTTCTAGAATATTTTAAACTTTTTTAGGGCAGAAATCAAACTTGTGCACTCATTATCTAAAACCATCCCTTGTATAGAGCTGGGGTTTAATAAACTATTTTTATAATTGAACAGAAAAAATAATAAGACAACATGTTTAAATTGCCATAAAATTTTCAATTATTTATACAACTAAATTCTCACCACAGAATTTTTAAAAATTGACTTTTCATGCAAATTCACTTTTTAGTTATCTAGGTCTCTTTTCCTACCACAGATAATTATGTTTAATTAGTAAATGCAAAAATAATATTTGAACTAATTCACATTTCTCCAATATTCTATTCTCAGAAATAGGGTAAATAATGAGAATTAAAATTGGAAGTAGGGTGAAATGCATAACTGCATTTGTACACGTTAAACCACAGTTTTAAAAAATAACTACATATATGAATTAGGGTTTTAGGGTACAGTGTGAATAAAACTAATAGGGGAATATACAGTTATACATGCTTATGAGCAAGGAATGAATAGAAAACATTTATAACCTTAGAGTACTTTTGAACATCAATCAATCAATGAACCACTCAAAAAGAATTTGAACATTGATCAATCAGCTACTCAAGAATGTTGAAAAAGGAAACTTATGCTGATCTAGCTTCTCCCCTGGCTTTAGTATTGTATCCCAACCCCAGAAATTATTTTGAAAATGTTTTGTTTTTATTTTTTAACTTATCAATGTACATGATGTTTCCTCCAGTGGCATCTAAATTCCTTAGAAGAAGGAGCCATTTCTTCTTTTTTGTTTGTTTGTTTTTGCATGACCCAAATCTACCACAAAGGTTGGCAAAAGTATGTGTTTAATAAATTATTCTTTAATTGAATTTGAGATAGTGTTAGGTAAAATTTGTAGGTTTTTTAAATGAATATATTATACTAGTGGTCACCAGGGATTAATTCAATCCCAATAACATACTCAAGTCAGTTTGGGATTTTTATGGTGGTTTAATTACAATAGAGGGAAGAAATTAAGAAGAAGAAGAGAGAGAAAAGGGTATGTTTTCTCCCACCTAGCCTCAGCCAAGGGAAGTTCAGAGAACTCAGCCATGAGGCTTCTCAGAAGATTAAAACTAACTCAGCTTCCAACTATTCCGAGATGAGGGACCTCCTATGAGGATAGTGCTTTAGGAGGTAAAGGAAAGGAGGAATCAGTCTAACCACTCACCCAGGTCACTCAGGGAAGATATCTCACCTAACCCATGCTACAAAGCTTCTCCAATCACCTCACCAGCAAGTCATAACTCCCAAACCGCCAGGATCCCCAGCATGCTGCCATGAGCCACACAAGCCAGAGAGAGAGCTAGGTCTCCGTGCAAGAGCCCAGAGAGAGGAAGTGGCACAAAATATATAGACTGTTCTTTTTTTTTTTACTTCCTGCATCTCACATGTACCAATGGTAGCTTAAGTTTGACTTAAGACAGCCCAGGGGGTCTGTCAATTGTTTCTTACTTGTCACTTGCTAGCACATGTCTGTCATAGGCCATCCTCCTCAACACTTAATCCTTAAGTAGTGGTATATACATTCCTGATTGCTAGGATTTTAAAGACTAATCAGGGTGGAGAAAATCTAAAATTCACAATAGGTCAATAGAATATCAGTCATTGTGCTAGGACAAAATTAAACCTCTTTAGCACCAAAAAGCTTACATTCTATTGGGGAAAATAAAACAGAGAAGTAAATATAAATTATAGGCATTAGCCACTGGGATAATTAGAGAAGGCCTCAGGAAGGAAGGTGAAACTTGAACAGAGCTTTTAAAATGCATTTTTATTCATATCTTTTTACAAAGTTTAGATTTTTCATTTATATTTTTCCACTTTACACTGCCAGAGAGCCATCCATCCCATAACAAATATCTTTTTAATGAGAAAGAAAATTTAAGAAGAAAAAAGCTAAAATTATATTCAATGTGCCCTATTTTAGTTTCCTCACAAATCTGCCAAAAAACAAAACAAAACTTGGGATAGGTGTCTTTTTCTGTATCTTTTTTTTTTTTGGCAGACAGATTTGTCCTTTATAATTCCGAAGTATTCCCTTTCAAATTTTCTGTGGCTACTTTTCTTTCTATTTATATCGTAGTAATCATTGACATATTATTTTCCCATGTCTGCTTATTCACTTTACATTGGTTCATGGAATATTTCCATGACCCTCTGAAAGCAATTCTTGTTTGTAATTTCTAATAGGCCATTAATATTCCATTACATTCATGTATCAATGTTTGTTTAATTATTTCCTAATTTATGGGAGACTATTTTGTTTCCAGTTGCTAGAAAAGTATTGTTATGAGATTTTGTCTCTATATGGAGCCTTTATTTTTCTCAATGATCCATTTGGTTTTATGCTCAGAAGTATAATTTCTAGGCCAAAAGGTGAAGATCTTTTAGCAATTTTATTTGCATAACCCCCAAATGCCTTCCAGAATGATTATGCTAATTCATATTGACCTTATCTTTAAGGGGATTCTTGAAGTAGTATAAGAAGCAGAGGTGAGAAGGGAATATATTTCAGCCAGAAAAGATAGACATAAAGGAATAGAGATTAGAGATTGAATATATTTCATAAGGTAAAGCAAATAGGCCTATTTGACAGGAATATAGAGTATATAAAGGAGAATAATGTGTAATAAATCAGGAAAGACAGATAGGAGCCTGTGATAGACTTTAAATGTCAAAAAGCAGAATTTATATTTGAAATTCTATTGGTCTCTGTGCATCATCTATAAAGTGGGTATAATAATAGCATCTATCTCTCAGTACTATTGGGACCATAATATAAGATAATATTTTTGAAGAACATTATAAATATTAAAATAATTAAATATTTTATTAAAACATTGTTTATTATTTTAATATATAAATAGAAAAGGACCACTGGAACTTTTTGAAAAGTAGTCAGACCTAAGTTTTAGAAATATCACTTTGGTGCTATACAAGGAATATTTAGAGAAAGGAAAAATGAATGACATGGATATCTATTGGGAAAATGTTCAATTGATAATTTTTGGTGTCCATTTAAGAATCAAGAAACAAGTTGACCATATTTTGTATCTGTCCGAGTTCAGATATTTTCATCTTCAAAAGTGATTAAAGACTATTCTTTCTTGAAACCCTTTATTATTTTTAGTTCGAAAGCCTGGGAAATTACTTTCATGAGGTCTTATTATCACTTCAATGGCCAATCAATAATGGCTTTAGCAAAGGAGCTATTAATATAAAGTTGTTGTCTTTCTTTGACATAAGTAATTGAGCTGGAGATAATTTAATTAGACTGTGTAAGTTGGGAAATATATGATATTTGGTTGCTCCCAGTATCTTTAGTTTGTACCAATTCATAAAAAATAAATATTTTTTTCAAAGAAGTGTCTATTAGACAAGCTAACTGCATGCTGGTATGAGTTATAAAGAACACTTTGGTAATGTTGAGGGCTTTCAGAATATTCCCAATGTTAGCAATTCAAATTATATGTAAAAATACTTTCTTTTCAATGTTTTTTAACTTTCTGGTTGTGACTGTTAGAGTTGATAACTGTTCTTACATTGAAAAGATAATTGGAATTTTTTTTTCATGAGAGCTCTGTCTCTGTAAAGATTTTAAAATCATTGTCTCGTAGTTGATATTGGATTTTCCATGTAAAGAAAAAGGCAAAGTTATGCATTTTCTAATCACTGGATTTTGTAGTCCTGCTTCTTTTAGTCTTGACTTTAAAGCATAAGTGAGTTCATAATGGGAAGCCTATCCTTCCATCTTTCTCAGTAGATTGCCTTTCAGGAGCAGAAGAAAATAAAATGATCTGCAGCTCTTTAATATCTTCTCTGGTAAACTTTTGTTATTTCTATATTTATTCCCTACTAATTGCTGGCTGTGCAACAGTGGGGTGGAAGAGTGAAAATGAAGAGCACCTTGTGATATGCATGCAGGAAGTAGTAATCTGAGAAGTCTGTGGATTGTATTTATGATATGAGTTGTAAAGAGAATTATTTATCTTTCTTCCCTCCCACTCATCACAGCATATCCAGGAGTAAACTTCCATAAATGTCATCTTCCAATTATACTGGGAAAGGACCCTGCAAATAAGTGTATCACTTTTGAGAAAATATATTTCCTATCTCTAGAAATACCAAGCCCTTGAGCTTTGGGATTCAGTTAACTTGACAAAAGTGTTCTATTGTGTAATGTGAGATCAGTAGTCTTTGTGGTATATTTAGAATGCTAAACATCTGTTTTTATTGTTGTTGTTTTTTTACATTGACACCTGAAATATAAAACTTTTTGGGGTGGGAATAAAAAAAGGTAGCAGACATCATTAAACTTTATGTTTAAAGTTTTAATAAGAGAAGTTAAAACTTAAGCTTTATTAAATGAACACTAGTTCAAAATGTATGATAATATTCAAATTAATAAGACATCGCATACTCAAAATTTTTTTGAGTTATTTACATTTATCTTCATAGTAATAATAGAATTAGAGATTCAGAGCTGAGCTGAAGGAGAGCTTAGAGATTATCAAGTCAACTCCTTAACTTTAGAGATGGGGAAATTGAGACACATAGGTAAAGTAATTTCATGCAGTTTCAGTGTCTGAGGCAGGATTTGAACTTTGATACTTCTCATTCAAAAACCTAGGACCATATCTACTATGTTACTCAGGGCATAGAAATAAATTACTGTCGATTTTTTTAATAAAAAGAATTTAAAAATCTAACTTTAAAGATGAAATATAATTAAAGAAGGATAAATGCAAATACATATACTTGGGTTGAAAAGAATCAACTACATAATATGGGGCAGGAGGTCTTGGCTGTTTTTATGAAAAAGAATGTTCTTGTGCTAGAAAACTATTTGTAGGGAGTTATATGAATATGATTGAATATAAAATTATTGCTAAAGAGGCAATGAAATCACAGGAAAAATTAAGTCAAGGATAATATTCTCAACTGGGAATATGATAGTTTTACTTGTTCATTTATACATCAAATTCATAATAGTGTGTTAATGTTATATTTTAAGAGATACCAATGGTAATAGACCAAAATTTGTCAAGAAGGGGTAAAGTCAACATTATGAGACATCTCAGAACTATTTCATATGAATATGGGTCAAAGATATCAGTGACAATTAACCTTTGGACCAATATTTGGAGGTTTTTTTAGATGTATGATTTGTGGCACTGGAGGGCAGAAATGATCACTGGGCAGAAAAAACAAGGGAACAGATTTTGATTCTTAACAACTGAGGTAAAGCTTTCCAACACTGGATTGGATTCCTTGTGAAACTGTATCATGTCCCCAAACTCATTCAAGTGTAAGTTAGTGATACTATAGCACTTTGGGTGTACAATTGAAAAACATGACGTCTAACAAAATTATACTTCCAAACTCTAATATTCTAAGCTAAATGGATGTAGTATAGTTTCTTAATCTCATTCAATTGTTCTTAAATACTAATTTTGTCTTCAAATAAGTGATTTGTGTTCAAATCTAAGAAAGTAGTAAATAGAATGGATAGGAGAGATTCAAACTATATCTGTTAATAATTGGATCTTGAAAATATCCCCAGTACAGTGTCTTTTTGCCTTCTCTAACAGTTTGATATCATCTGGTAATGGTGGGCTGCCCAAAGCACCAACAATAAATATTGTTCCACTAAATTGAAAATATAATAAAGAGAGCCTAGTGTGGAAGCATTCGAACAATTAGTAATAAATGACTGCTTTAGAGAGCAGAGGAAGGCTTCCACGTGGTAACTTTTTCAAATCTTTTTTTTTTATGCCAACTGTTGTACTATAATTTGCATTCCTACTTTTAGACAGACTAAAAGTAGTTATATGAATGGTGGAAACTGCAACCAAATTAGTAGAATATGTTGTCCAATTCTGTACTGAAGCCTACAAGTTTTGCATATGGCTTTGCCAGAAACAAGACTGTTACTTGGAACAGGTTTGGTGAGAAAAAAGGGCAATTTAGAAATATGTGACTATACTTTTGCCAGCAAATTGGGACATTAAATTATGTGAGGGTCATCTTAATAGTTGCATCTCATGTAGTTGAAAGACATTTCTTTCTTTCCTTTTGATTTTCTAGTGATGTTATTACTTAGGGTGTATGTATGTGAGTGTATGTTGTTGGTCATGAGAATGACATGGATCTGAGAAAAATAATCAACCATGTGCAAAAGTAATCTAAAATGTACACCCTATGGACAGTGAATCAGTATACTTCTTTGTGTTTAAGAGGAAGGATCTTATAAGATTAATCACTGAGATATGGAAAAGTAAATTCTAGTTGGAAAGAAAAGAATAGAATGGCATGTTGTCATCTAGGGTAAGAGGCACTGAATGGAGAGTCAGGAGATAGTTGGATTATTTTCCTTGCCTTGCTATTATTTAGTTTGTGTTATTTGGAACATCACTTAACCTGGCAGGGCTCAGTCTCCTAATGTAAATTAAGAGGTTTGGACTAAATGAGTTCTAGAGTCCATTCTAGTTATGTGGTTATGACATATAAGATATTTGTTATATACAAGACAGTAGCTCCACTTATTTCTAAATTTCAGGATGATACAATCAATGGAAAGAACCCTGATTTGGGAATCAAAGGGGCTCTATTCAGAGTCCATTTCTGATGATTACTACTTGTATGATCTCGGGCAAGTCTTTTAATCTCTCTAAGATTTAGTGGATATAAAGTAGAGATTAGACTAGATGGTTATTAGATTTCTTTTAGCTCCAGATTGGTGGTATATTTATTTTGTGACATGAGGAGTTAGGAATAAAATATGAAATTTAAAAAATCTAATTTTTGTTGAGGAACATAGTTCATTTTCCAAAAAATGAAAAAAAAAATATTACATTTTCTATGGACAGAAAAATTTCCATAGTTACTGGCATTGCTAGTATGTATAGATAAATCAAATACAACTTCAATAGATGAAGTGAAATCATTATTAAATGATTTTAATAATCTTTTGAATAGTTGACAGATCCAAGTACTCTGTTATAATTGGTCAGAATGATAGTCTTTGCAAACAGAAGAAGTGGATTATAATTCTGACTTCTCTGCTTATTATACGTGTAATAGTCATTTACTTTCTCTGGAAGGTAGTTACCTCTCTCATAAAGTTAGAACTTTGAAATCTAAAGATTCTTCCTGCCCAAAATCTTGTAACCTATAGTCATATAAAGTGATACTTCTAATATTTGATAGTTAAGGATTATTTGTTCATATGTTTATGCATGCTTTAAATTCCTTTGCCAAAGCATCTCCCATGACAGTATGAAATCAGTGAATTTTCCAATTCCATGAACCACATGTTTCCCCAATGTAAAACTAAATAGCTTAATTAACAGAACTATTTTGGAAAAGTAACCCAAAATATGAAAGCTACACAAAAGTCTAACTTGTAAAAAAACAAGCCAAATTGGGGATCAAATTATCATTATTTTCAAATGTGGGTTAAATTGGATTGCTATTTATTCTTATGATATAGAGCATCAACTTTGTCCTAAAGATGAAAAGTGCATTTAAAACAAAATAGCAGGGATAAAAGGTGGGAAGCATTTTTCTCTATGATAAACTTACTGGTGTTGCTTCACTTTTTCCTTTGTATCCCAGCTTTTAGTGCCTGGCATGAAGCAAGCATGTAATAAATGTTTTGAAGACATTAACAAATTATTTTCAAAATATCAATTGTTATGGTTACTGATACCATCTTCCACCTATTGAACTAAAACTTGGATACAGCTGTTTTTTAAATAGTGATACCTCATATACAATATTTTTATAGGCATACTGAAACATAATTATTTGGTAGGCATTGTGAAGCAAACCTTTAATCCTCAATTTGGGGGAGTCTTAGGGTGGTGTATCATGTGAACTTAGTAGTTCTGAGCTTCAGTAGGCTATATTAATCACATGAATATACAAAATTTAATGACAATTATATAAGCAACTGGGAAAAGGGGGACAAAAAGTTAATTTGATATTTAAAGATTCAATTAAGTAAATGCAATAAGCACCTACTACGTGTGAGGCACTATGCTAAGCATTAGATGGATAAACTGGCCTATGTCAGAAATAGAGAACAAAACTCTTATGCTTATCTTTAATTGGATGGGGTTTGTGAATGGTCATTATACAACCAGCCTGAGCAACATAAGGGCTCCTACTCCTAGTTTGTTGCTGTTGTTGTTTTCTTTTTAAGGAAAATTTAATTGATTGATTAGTTAATAAATGGATGGATGAAAAAAATGAGTAAATAAATAGGTAAAAGAGTAGATAAAGAAACATTTAAATAACTTCATTATTCTCTGAAGGAAATGAAGAATGCTTTTATCATAACATGGGTTTATGTGGTCCTTATTGTTCGAATAACCATGCTATAGTAAGCTTCTATTTTTCATTAAGCCTATATATCATTGAAAAGTCCTCCACCCAAGGAAATAGCTAAAATTAAGCATCAAGAATGCTGGAACAAATATGTGAAGAGAATGTTGTGAATCAAAGACAATCTGATTTTTAAAGTAAGGAGATTTTGGAAGGAATTTATCTAAACGTGTAACTAGCAATAATGATTAGGTCTAATCATGTGCCCAGTGTAAACCATTGAATTTGCAAAGTAATATTATAAGATATTTACTTATTATGGAATCCTGAGCAAATGCCACCATATTTCATTATAAAATTCACATGGAGGAATGGTAATGGTTGTTTTGGCAATTCTTAATCATTTTTTGTTTATTTATGTAAAGATTTTAGATTTTATTATAGTGAGCTCTCATAAAAATCTTGTTACCAATATAGATCAACACTTACCTGGCAAATTATAATCCTAGAGAGTTGACTGGAAGACACTAAGAAATTTAGAAACTTGTCCAGGCTCATACAGGTATCACTGTGTCATAGAGAGAGTTTAATCCTAGGTCTTCTTGTTTTGGAAACTAAATTTCACCACTTATTGAAGCCACTCTGCTTCTTATTGCTCCATAATTAGATTTTTTTTTATTTTTGTAAATATCATTTCTGTGTACATTGATTAGATGAAATAGTTACATATGTCTACATAATGAACCAGTATTCATTAATAATCTTCTAAATATAAATTATAGAAGAGGGACAATATGCAATGAGGGAGAAACTTTTCATAGCTTAGGTACTTGTCTCTGCCTTTGCAATCAAAGGTCCATATCCCTTAACACTACAAAATATAAAGAATACTTATATTAAGGCTATTACAATAATGTTTATGAAAACCTGACTATGAAGTACATGGCACAGCATTATTATTGTTGTTGTTTTTGACATTGTTAAATTATTTATTTATATAATATGGTTTTAGACTGTAAGATGCAATAAGAGATATGTTCTTAAAAGAAGACAGATAAGGAAGATATGTGTGGAGATGGGTTCAGCATCATTTAACAAAGTCAGATGGACTTAATCACTCTTTCCAAGTATGATTATCCCTAGAAATTCACAAAAATGTTGTTATTCCATGATCAAATAGCCATTTAAGAGATAATGGTATCCTATTCAATTCATAAATGCATCACCAATGAAGTTAAGAAGAATTTTGAAAAAATTTAAATAGTGATTCTCAAAACTGCTATAACTGCTAAAAATACTGGTGGATTTTTTATTTGAATAAAATTCAAGATATCAGTGACACTACACCATATTGAAAAGGCCAAACATTTATCATATCTATGCAAACTTTATTCTTCTCCTGTCTATACACTAAAAGAGTTCCACAGATGTTGGACTCTGAATCAGAAAGACTTGAGTTTTTGTCCTATTTCTGAAGCTCACTAGCTATGACAATGGTGAAGTCATTCATCTCTCTGTAACTCAGTTTCCTTATCTATAAAATAGGCATACTACTGCTAGTATCTACCTCTCAGGGATCCCATGAGTCTTAAATAAAATAATAAATATAAGGTATTTTGAAAATAGCCAAGTACAATATAAGTGTAAGTAAATATTAATGAAAAAATAAACATTCAACCCATCCATTTATTAATTCTGTAAACATGTTAAACTATATTATTCAATAGGTAGAAGTCACTGAGCTAAGTACTACAAAGGATAAAAAGTTGAAAAATTCAAAGAGTTTAGAGTGTTATGAATATTATGAATATTTGACACAGGTATGGACAAAATACTATGAGTTCCAGGGATAAAGTGCTCACTTACAGCTTAAGGGAAATCATAGATTTGAGGAGGAAATGACATTAAAGGTGAATTCCAAAGAATATCTAGGATTTCAACAGATTAAGATATGCCTAAAGTTACTGGTTAAAGAATGTAATAAGTAAAATAATATAATAAAATATAAATAACAATAAATAATATAAAAGGCAGTGAATTATAAGTAATACACTATATATAGCTGGGTGTTGAGCAAATAATTATAACTATAATTCACATTCAGTGAATTATAACTAATGCACTATATATAGCTGGGTGTTAAATATATAATGAGTCAGGATAAGATTGAGAATGAAGATTAGAGCCAGTGTTTAAAGGACTTTAAAATGTCATAATGACTTATATTAAGAGATTGACTGCTACAATTTTGCATATCTATGTGGCTCTAAAATAGTTAATGGGAAGTTTATTTACATGAATTCATCATCAATTAAGCTAGTGTTTGAAATTTCATGGTGAAAACTCATCAATGAAAAAGGACATGGTACTATAGTGAAGGTAATAAATGCACAGTGTCATGTGAGTGAGAGAATATTCTTTGTTACTGCTGTTACTTAAAATAAATTATAATTATGATGTATTAGATATTATTGCTTTATATGTTGTTAGAGAATTTTATATTATCCTCAATTACCTTAAATTATTTATGGGGAGAAATATGTAAAATATGTATAAAGTAAAGATTTCTTGGAGGAAGAGATAACTAACAGGACTTAAGAAATATTTTGTATGGAATCAGTTTATGAATTGACTTGAAAAAAATTAAGGTTTTTTTGATGTGTAATTAAGGAGTATGTATATATTTAATTATGAGAGAGGTTGTAAAAAAAGATTAAAGGTCTCTGTCTCTGATTCTCTTTCTGTCTCTCTGCCTTTGTCCCTTTCTTCCTGCCTCCATACCTCAAATAATTTCATTTTTATATTCATATATTTGGAGATTATTATGATACATAAAGCAAGCATGTGATAATTCTATATCTACTTACTCTAAAAATATATTAAAAATTTTCCCCCAACAATTCTTATGGCACATAGAGCAATTCTACTGGTAATCTTTATTCTTAGATTTATCAAACATAAGGCAGTGCATTTGTTTCCATTTTTGCTTCTTTATACTTTTCCATTAATATACTTTCCTATATATTAGTTAGATAGGATCTAATATTTCTTTTTTATTCACTGTTAACATCTCAGCAATTCTCACTATCTGTATGTGCATGTGTGTTTTGTTTTGTTTTGCTTTTTTATTTTATAGTGGATAGGTGTCAAAAAAAGTTTTCTTTCACAGGGAATATAGTATAACCTCAATCCTTGAGACAAATTTCCAGTAGATCATATTCCAAATAAATGAATATGATTATATAATTAAGTGATTGGTGTGCCTGTAAATAATTTTAATGAAATACCTCATTGGAGAATTAATATGAATTTCCATTAATAATATAAATATGTTTATAACTCTTATAGAGAGGGGGAATCTGTCTTCCTTTTACAATCAACAGGGATTATATATATATACATATATGTATATATATATTTATATATAAGTTAAAATGAGCTATAAAATAGCTATGAGTTATGGATAATAGAAGGAAAAGAAAAGTTAAATCCTCTGATTATGATATGTTATATGACCCCAGAAGTTTAGAAGTAAATGAAGGATTAACTCTCATTTATCAATTTTTAGAATAAAAATACTATCAAATAATTAGTCTTATACCTGTTTCCAAAGGAGAAAGAAACAACTAACTTTTGAAAACAGAAAATTTTATTAAAACAGTGTATATTTCCTCACTAAATATTTATCCTATCTTAATGATTGTAGTGGAGAAGAGCATTGGGTTTCAGTATTGGAAGAATTGAAAGAATATTTCAAATTCTAATTTGAGCTTAGAATTTTATTAGCTGTGTGACCCTGGACAAATTATTTAACTGCTATGTCCCTCAGTACCCTTATACGTAAAATGAGGATAATAATAGCAACCCTGTTATAGAGTTGTTAGCATAAAATGAGATAATGTTTTTAAATTCAGCAAATTACAAACCTTATTATTTTCCCTAAATGCTAAGTATAGATATTATAAATCACAGATGCTAAGTATAAATATTGTAAAGGAATTGATAGTTCCTGATTTGCAAATATGTCTGAATGACAATTTATTTAAATCTCAAAAATATGTAAGAATGTAATATTTTTAGATTTTCACTATAGGTTTGAGTCAGTCACTTTCTATAGTCAAGTGACCTAATTTCTATAGTCAAGTGACCTATAGTCAAGCATGAGTTTATTCTTAAGGTAATAAAACATTATCCTTCATAACAGAAATATTAAAAATTTAAATTCAGCTTGTAAAAAATGATTCCTTCTAGAGACAACTATTGGGTATTTAGTCATGCCTTCCATTTGATCATATACTGCCTTGGATCATGCACTATAAAAATGTATATCCATTGTCTTCACAACTAGATTATAAATTCCACATGGCATGTGTACCATAAAGCCTCTTTTGTTTTTGTGTTACATCTTGCTACTACATCATTCTCTAGCATGGTTCTATGCACTGTAATTATTTAAAAATGCTTTAAGAAATGAATTTATTTAATGTGCTGTGAGATATGCATGTGTGTGTTGGGTCCTGATTTGTGATTATATTAGTTAGCTAGGGAAGATCTAGCAAAGAAATACCATCAAATATTGTAGATTAAGAATTGCTTTACAAATTAATTTACCCAAATCACATAGCCAATCAATTACTTAAGACTTTTTGACTGACTAAAATTTTCTATGTACTATGCAATGCTATTGTTCATATTTACATATGCACAATACATGTACATATGAGTTTATACGTGGCAAATATTCCATGTAAAGGAGTTCTTGTGAATCTTGTTTCTAAAATTGCTGTCCTTTTCTATCAATTTTCTCTTCATTCTCTTAATATGGTCTCAGAGGATTGGGTTGCTCTCCTATTTGTTGAGTTTAATCTCTCTGAAAGCATTCTTTAAATCTGGATAGGGTAAAAAAGAAGCAACCATTTAGAAATGGATGATTAGAAAATAGTTTGGTATTGGGAAATGAGATAAGCAGAACATAGGGACTAGAAGTATATTATAGTCAATAAACTGGGTAAGAGCAGCCCTAGGATCCCTTGTTTTATTCTTTAGAATTTATATTTCTTAATAAGTTATCTATTCATGTCTAGGATATGCTAAATAAGTTCAGCATTGTTCTATTTTTGCTTACTCTAATTAACTTACTCTATTTTTGTGATGAGTGTCCATTTAATGAGACTATAGTAACAATTAAAAGGAGGTCAGGAATCAGAAACCCAAGTAATCTCTGTTTCTCTTTTCGTATTCTTATTCAACTAAAGAAAGGAAAATGTTTTATTTTCTGTTCTGAAACACGGCTATAAAAAAGATCCCCACATGAAATATCTCTGGCTTGAAGCCTGTGTTTCAGATTTACACTATTTCATCTGAGTTGCACCTGCACAATTTGCATATAGACAAATCCCACGAATGTGCTTTTTCACATGTAAAGTGATCATTTCCATGTATAAAATAGAATTTGCATTCTACCATTTTGCATATGTAAATGTGACCCTACTTCATAAAAGTTAGGCATGGTTTTATGTGACTATTCCCTAGTCAATACCACTTATGAGTAGATATGAATTTAAAGAAGTAATTGAATTACTTCCCTTTGAAAAATATGGTCTCATATCTTCTCCCTATATTGTATTAACTTACATAGTATAGAACACCATGGCAACTAGGTTTTTATAAAATTAAAAAACACAAATTATTAATGTCACACACAATAAGTGATATTCTGCCTAACAACCACCACAATTGTCCAAAAATATTGGTAACTAAAATTCAGAAGATAACAGTAAATAGTAAAAATAACAAAAATATCAATCACATACTAAATTTTAAAAGTGTGCCTCAATGTGTTCTCTATAAGCTCTGATTTCTTAAGTTAGGAATAAATCTTTAACCAGTTTTATTTTTACAACTCTACCTAAAAATAGAAGTGGAAAAGTTAGTTGTTGATTTCAGATATCAGATTTTTCTAAATGCTGAGAGAAAAATAAAGCAATAATTAGCATTTTATATGAAAATTTCTGAGCCATCCAAGAATGTTAACTTCTACTGTCTGATATGTATGCTATATGATACATATACATTGAAATATATGTGATCTACCCTATTCAGTTGATTAATTATTAATTTCCCATTAAGTTAAGGCAAAAACATCTATATTTCAAACCATATCAAATAAGAATGTCAAATGTTCAAAGGATTTTGAAGGATAGTCTTTATTTTCTTAAAGGCACATGGCTGCTTTTTTCTCCTAAATTGTGCACAAGATTAAAAAGTCAAAATCACAGTCTGTTAACCATGATCATTTAATTGAACTACTTTATTTTAAAGGTAAAGTGATCTGTCTAACATCACAAAGCTAGTCAGTGGCGGAATTGTTACAAGAAACTCTGTTATGTTCATTCTACTATAACAATGTATTAAAATAAATGCTAAGTTACAGATTGATAGTAAGTTGATATAACATTTAAAATATTTTAAATTAATTCAATGTTAAAATTTACAACTGAGAGATTAAAGGAAAAGAACCTGTTGAAATTCATCATAGGGAGAGATAAAATATTGGGTCAAATATGAGGTTAAAATATATATACACATATATATGTATATAGATAGAAAAGCCCTTTAAATTTTTTGTAGTTGTATTAATGTCATTCAAAAGCCAATACAAGGGGGGGGGGAAGACCATTTTGCTGGGTTGGCTATTAGGAAAAATGTGAAGCCATAAAATCAGTTTCCCAAAATTGCTTAAATTCTGTATTTGAATGACTTTCCCCTCCTTAATGATACTCCTTCTTTCTTAACCTTAACTTCCCAGAAAACTCATGGTTTTTCTGTTTTTCTCTCATCAGAATCTGCTGTCATCACTAGATTGAATAAAGTCCATTACATGATGATGTAATTTAGTAATAATGATTGTTGAGTTACTCCTTCAAGGATTATCCAATATTCTACCTCATAAGGGGAAGAAGGTCAAGAGAAAGATTTCTGCTTATGTAGTTTCAGATATCAGAAACCAAGAGAGCATCCTAAACCAATTACAATAGTCATCCCCAATATTGTGCTCACCTTGATTTCATTAAAGGTGTCTATAATTGTGTATTTAATTACATCCCTCCCTGTAATACCATATGAAAAAAGAACAGATGATCAGGAAAAGGTTGTTTGAGAATAAGATTTAGCTTTCTCAATGATAAGGTGTTAAATGATGGACTCATGATTAGGAACAGAATGCATTCAATTAAAATGTAAACAAGAATCTATTTCCATGGAGATCTGTGTATTTGAATGAGGCCTTAAAAAGATTATATATAGATGTAGAAGAAGTGGGAAATTACCTATATCTGTACAGAACACTGGACTTAGAATCAGAAAATCTTGAGTTTAAATGTTGATTCGGTTGGTAGTTGTGTGTCATTTCAGACAAAATCTTTCAGACTCAGTTTCTGTATTTTTAAATGATTATAAGATCTATTTCACAGCATTATTGTGAGGATCAGATGACAAAGTACATACAAAGTGTTTGCAAACCTTAAAGAATTATTTAATATGAGTTATTTAGGGCAGGTAGATAGTTCAGAGAGTAGAGCATTAGACTTGGAGCCAGGAAAACTTGAGTTTAAATTTGACCTCAGACACTGGTGTGACTTTAGGCAAATAACTTAACGTTTTAGGCCTAAGGACTCCAAAGTCCCAAAAGTTCTCTTCTGAGATGCCATAGGTTGCATTGGTGTTCAAGGGCACTGAACCTCAAAGAACCAGAAGACTAATCCTTGGGATGAAAAAAAAGTCAGAGCAAGAGTCCAGGTGACACAGAGTGGGACAGAGCATGGCCCTGACAAAAATATTTAATCTAAGAACTAAATCTGAAGAGATTTAGTATATATAAAAAGTATTATCAAGTTTAACAATAATACTAAAGGTTAAAATGGATTTTATAAATGTAATCTGTGAATTCCTAGATAAATTGAAAGATACAAGAAATTAAAGGAGGAAGGAAGGCCATAAACTCCAAAAATGGTCATTTCTAAGATGATTTAAAGAAATCTTGGAAAAAATGAACTGAAGTACAATGAAGTAAGTGCAAAAAGGCAAAAAAAAATACAAAGGCAATATAATATGTTTTTTAAAACTGTGAATATTTAAGTAATTTGACTAATGTCAAGACCAATCACATAGCCAGAGAACCTACTATGCACTATGTCACACATATTCTGACAAAGAAATGGTATATATAAGGTTCAGAATCATACATTTTTAATATGGATATGGTATGTATTGATTTTATTTTATTTTATTTGTTACAAGATTCCTAACTCCCTACTTTATCCTTTCTATTCCAATGGAAGGGGGCCAGAAGAGACAGAACTGGCAATAGTGACTGAGATAAAAAGAACATTTAATATATATAAAACATGTTCTAGAAGGAAGTAAAACAAACAGGAACTTTTAGAAGTCTCAGGAAAAAGTCATCATAATCTAATGAAAAATCCTGTATGGATTGGCAATTCAGAATTTTAATTGGAATCCACTTTTTGTATTCTCTTGTGTGTATGAAAAATTGCATTTTGGGCATGTAAGACCAAATTTTTTTTAAAATATCTATTTTAAAGATCCACAGAGCTTCAAAATTAATAGTTCTGAAAGTTCAGGGGAAAAATAAACTTTTAATTTCTTTAAGAGAGAAATAGTAGCCAGAAGAGGGTGATTGTCTTGTTGGATTTTGCTCTGGTCAGATCACATCTGGAGTATTTTCAAAAATACAATGTCAAGAAGAAAGTGTTTAGGATGCTGAAATGATTTAAATTATGCTATTTGACAATCAGTTAAAGAAAAAGGAATAACAGCATAGAGAAGGGGGAAAAGAGTAAGGGCATAACTGCCTTTTAGTATTTACAGGGCTATTAATATGTAGAAGGGAAACTGCACTTTGCTGAGAAGAGGATAAAACTGGGATCAAGGAGTACAACATGAAGAAAGCAGACAGACTTCATGTAAGAAATAGTTTCCTAACAATTAAACCTACTAGATTAAGTGAACAGGCTGCTTCAGGAGAAGTCTGAGTTTCCCTAACAGGAAGTTTTCAAGTGGAAAGTATTCCACCACTTGATACCAACAACAATAATGGTAACTTGTATATAGCAGCTACAATGCGCCACACACTGAGCTAAGCACTTTGTAAACTTTATATCATCTGATCCTCACAACCACCCTGGGAGATAAATTCCATTTTACAGTTGAAGAAACTGAGGCAAACAGAGGTTAGTTAAATGATTTGCCTAAAGTCACATAGCTACTAAGCGTCAGAGGCTAGATACGAACTCAAGTCTTCCTGACTTTAGGTCCTGCCCTCTATCCAGAGACATATGCTGTAAACAACCTGTCTGTTTGGGTTCAGGCTAGATTAACTGATTTATGCAGTCTTTTCTAAGTGTCTTTCTTTGTTATGGTTAAAGGCAAAAAGAAAACATTTACTTTTTCATCTGTTAAATAATAACTCACAAATTGTGTATTGCAAAAAAGAAAAAGGTGATTTAAAAATAAAATACTAAAAATGCTGCTATATTTTGCCTGCCCATCCAACACTTAAAATAAAAATTGTGTGGGGAATGATGCATTAATCAATTTCAGAATCTGTTTCCAAGGTATTGAGGAGGCTAAATGGCTAGAGAGATAGAAAGGCTATTTCATTAAAAATAAAGCACTTAAAGGTTGGAAAGTGACTAAAATAATATCTTTAAATGTAGTAGAAACTATTAAGAGACTTGGAAATACTTTAAAATGTATAATGGCTGGATTAGATTTGCAGTGTGAAGAGATGGGGAAATTTTTATGGAGTTTTAGAATTTTTAGACCTCTTTATCTTATAGATACAAAAGCAACATTTTTTACCATTTATTAGTCTTACATTTTTGAAATTGAACAACTTATAGAGTTATTGGAAGATTGGATTTTGTGAATCTTTAATACTAAATGAAAGTGATGCCTTCTTGACTGTGAAGATAGTTTTAATGATTAGTTAAATACTTAAATATTTTTCTTTTTTATTTAAAATATTTAAATACACTCAGTTTTGTGCATGTTTTCACAGTTTCTAAGGCATCATGGTATGTCTTGTACATTTTATATGTGCCAATTTTAAAATCTCTAACCTGCCTTTAATCCTCTGTACAGTTCTACATAGGCCTACCCATCATAGTTGGTAAGTCCTCAGGGACTCAAAAACCAATTTTCATGTTCACCTAAGCAAAACATAAGTAGAAAGATTGCATGAAACAGTTATAAGTTATATTCCTCAAAACATAAGAGTACACAGGATTTGGGGATTATCGACTTCTATGAAGAGTTAACCTGCTTGGTATTTGTTAGAATGTATATCTTGTGCATCAATATACTTATGTCTTTTAAGTTAACAACTTGTGGCAGGAAGGTGGTTTTCTCTATCTCTAGGCAGCTACAGCTTTAGGAACAAACAAACAACAATAAAAAGTTGAGTTTCCATTTGTAAGTCTGAATAAGTGGAGGACAATTTTTAAAAGTTTTAACTGTTTTGCATTTATTTTTAGTTGTTTGTTTTAGGGGCATTTGATCTTGTTCCAAAAGACTAAGTACAGACTTCTCAGAGTGGGGAAAAAGAAAAAAAAACAAAAGAAAACAAAATACTGCACTAAAATAACTATTCAAAATGTTAGCAATTTTTGGCCAGAATGAGAGAAGAAACTGGGAAAATTGTTGTCTAGAGGGAGAATCTGTATTAACTCTATTAATAGTTGTTTAACTCATAAATAGTTTGTATTTCTAATATCTTCATCGCTTGTGATAAATCAATTATTAATGTGTTTAAAAATAAATTGACTTCAATTTTACAATGAATCTTTAAAAGTGCTATGTACCACAAGTCGTGGGAGCTGCCTTCCTAAGATCTATGATCCTGTGTTCTGAATTTAAAGTTTAGCATTTGATCATAGGTATGGGAATGAATGGCCTTTTCCCTCACTGTCAGTTTAATTGCTTCTCTTGAGTATACCACGTAGACACAGAAATGAAATAAATATATTTTGTTGAAGAATCCAGATCTCTTTATTTTCCTGTATGAACCAAGATATTTTTATTACTTGTGTACACAAAGGGGAAATTGAACCAAGGTGTGGTAAGAAGGTTTTGCAAGCATGTTCTCCCCCCCAAGTGAAGCAAAGATGGGCAATTTACATTTTAAAACTGGATAATTTGGGGATGATAGAGAGATGAAAATGGATTGGGGAGTAATAAAATGTTGTGAGAGGAAGGAAATCAGGCAATATATAAAGCTATAGTTAGCAGGACAAAGAGACTGAGTTGTGATTTGAACATACTCTTTTGATCGGGTGATACAGGCATCATTGTGGTTATACAAACCAACTACTCCTTCTCTCTGTCCTAGGCATTTCCTCTGCATTTTCTCTTATCTGGAATACCCTCTCTCCTCATATTTTCCCCTTGACTTCCCCAGCTTCATTCAAGTGCCAACAAAAGTTTCATCTTCTTTAGGCAGCTTTTGCCACTCTGTTAATTCTAGTGTATATAGCTTGTTTGTACATATTCATTTGTGTGTTGTCTCCTCCATTAGAATGTCAGTTCCTCAAAGGTGGTGCCTCTCTTGCTTCTTTTTGCATCCCTTGTGCTTGCACAGTGCCCGTCATAGAGTAGGTGCATTCAGTATGCTTAGTAACTCCTGACTAGAACATTCCAAGAACAAGTCCTCCAATTTGAGCAGGTGCTTTCCACTGACCTGCCTAGACATAACATTCTTTAGAGTTGCATGACATTTTTCATTTCTTAATGCTAGCAATTTCTTGTTTTTGTAGTGATGTCAAAATATCAGGCTTTTATAATGCTGTCAATCACCCTAGAAGTATAAAAGAATTAAGAATCTCTAGGGTTCTTTTTCAATAATTTGCATTTTAGATAATCTAGGCTATTAATCTGTGATCCCATATCTTGGGAAACTAAAGAAATATGCTATATATCTCTAAAATCCAAGTCCATGGCTATTTACAAGTAAAAACACTTCATTTTTCATAATCTGTACTCTATTTCACCTGGACTCATTTTTTTTATTTGTGCAGCAAATAGCTAAATAATGTTATTTAAATCAGTGAAATGTATGGAACTTTAATTTTTCAATGATTTTTTTATACATTAGTATAGTGAAACCTTTTAGGATCTTTCTGATTAAATGGTGCTACATAAATTGTTTCTCTGTGTCCTAGTTTTCAGTTATTTATAGTCCATTAATTGTCCAAATGCCTGTTTTTAACATGGTTGGTCAGAGTCAAATTGAAAGAAAATTATAGCTCTGAGAAAAATATGAAAACAGATGCTCTTGTCCTTAGCCCATTAGAAATGCCCCTTTCCCTCTATCTCTGTCCTTTTCCATACTTTTTTACCTCTTAGACCCACTAAGCAAATGAGACTCTATGACTTAGTCTAACCAGTATTCCCATAACTTTGGCTGTCTTTTTGTAGTTTCCTATTCATTTCTACATGGTCCATTATAAGGTTGTTTGTTTTTTTCCCATTCAAGAGTTTATTGTGGTTAAAAGCTAAAGTTGGCAAATATTTAATCTCACCTTTGAACAGTGCATTCAGTTGGAGAAACACTTTACACACTCAAATAGAATTGTATTCTATAGTAGAGTTTCTCTTTCTGTCTCTGTCTCTCTGTATCTCTATCTCTGTCTCTGTCTCTCTCTGTCTCTGTCTCTATCTAACTATCTCTGTCTCTTTGTCTGTCTCTATATCTCTGTCTCTGTTTCTCTGTCTCTGTTTCTCTCTCTCTCTCTCTCTCTCTCTCTCTCTCTCTCTCTCTCTCTCTCTCTCTCTCTCTCTCTCTCTCTTTTTCCTTTTCTGTCTCTTTCAGACAATGGAAATCCCCCTTTTTAGCTAAAACAACTCCATAATGTTTGACTAACACCTAAAAGGAATTACTATGGAAGTTCAGCAATTAAATAAAGCCAGATGCTCCACTTCACAAATAAGGAGTGCCTTGGCACCAACATCATGAACCTGTCTAATTGCTTTTATTTAAGTGTCATTGAACACTACAGCAAAGCAACTAATTACCTTTGTTCAAAGTACTGTAATCACCTTGTATAAAGTCAAGCAGGACAAATAACAGAATAGAAATTAAGCACATTTAGGTAGCAAAAAAGCATGACTAAATAAAACAAAATTAATGTGCTACAATTTCCCTCTTTTCATTCAGTAACTATTATTTCAATAGAAATAGGGTTCAGAAACATAAATGTTATTCTTAATTCACAAACTATGATTCTTAACCCCTGCTGTACCATAATGATGCATCCTTACCTTACATGAAATTTTGCTGTTTTCCAATCCTAACATTGACATGTACAGCAAAATGTTTCAAGTGTATTTTCTCATTAATCATAAATCTATTTTTCCTTTTTTTATCTATATAGTTTTTAAGTCCTGATATATAACCAAAGTTGGAATAAGATGTCTTATTATTTAGGCAAAGCTATATTCCTGCAGTGTATTCCTGAAACAATATAAGGAGGAGCTAGAACATTGGTACCTTTATTTTTCCTTGAAGATTATCATTGAAGTTTAAAAATTAAGCCATAATATTTTCTTCTTTTTAAGCTCTTCTTTTTCATCGTATAATTTATAGTAAGTATTGGTTCCAAGGCAGAAGATAGGTAAGGATTAGACAATTGGGGTTAAGTGACTTGCTCAGGGTCACACAGCTAGGCAGTATCAGGACAGATTTAAACCTAGAACCTCTGGTCTGAAGGGTTGACTCTTTATCCCCTGATCTAACTAGTTTATTTTCTACCTATTTCTATAATTTCAGAATAAGAGAACGAGAAGACTGGCCATTTGTATCAAACTTATTAGTGGAATAATCCCTGCCATTTTTGCTCTTATATGTTGATATAAATGTCAAATCATGGAGGTTTGTTGTTGTTGTTGTTTTTTTGGTTAAACTTCCACTAATTTACAGAGCCAGGTTAGGCAACAAATATAAATAATGATTTAGAAATATAGCATGTGATCCTATTATGAACATTAAGGACATTTTACTCTTCCTTCTTTTAAACATTTATAGTATTTTCATCGATTGTCATACTAAAATAAAAGCAGAAATTCTGGGCATTTTTACTGTGCTATTAACAGAAAAGTAGGATACCTTCAGCATTTTTTATTTTATGGTATATGCAGAGCTATGAAGAAAAGTAATAAAAAATAAAGGTTATGTTCTTAAAAAGATAAAATAAGTTCACAAGTTTTATGATGCCATCATTTTCTTTTCTGTATCACTGAGGTTCAAAACTCAATGTCCTCATTCTAGCCAGCATCACTTTCATTCATCCAGGAAATAGGTGAGATATAAATATGCCTCTCTATCTGACTGGGGAATTAATGATTGAAAAGCATGCCTTCCCCTTAAACAAGGGTTGCTGATTTAGGTTGTATCACACCTCTAAACCTGGTATGCAGTGAGAAGATTAATATATGTCAGTGTTACTATAAAATTAAACACATATGGCTACAGTTCTACCCAGAAATTATCTTCTTGATAATAATATAGTGCCTAACAACTTCATGATCATTTTTTAATTTTATTTTATTTGTGATTGTAGTATATATATTTATATTAGTAATACAGCAACTCATCTCTGAAATACACTATTTACATGGCCATAAGCAAGTCATTTAACTTCTTGATCCCAGGGGAACTCTATATGACTATATTATTAATAAATAACTGATATGTTTTCTGATGGACTTTAAAAGGTCAGCAGTCGTACTACATATGTACTTCCTCTACTGATACCCTTTCTATCTTAATAAGGAAAATTAAATTCTAGAAATAGTGGTCTGAATTAGGTATCACAAAAGATCTTGCTATTTGCTAAAATTGAAAAGGAAAAAATGTGCCCTTTCCTTGAAGGAGCATATATTCTACCAGGGCATACAATATGCAAAAAGTAATTAATTACAAGATAGTTTGGAGAGAGAAAATATTATTAACAATAAAGGGAAAAGGAAAAACATCTGGTTGGATATAACAATTTAATTCCTTAAAGGTAAGGTTGGTTTCATTTTGACATTTATTTCCCTAGCTCCCAGAATAATGCCTGGAAAATAGAAGTTAGTTAATGAATATTTCCTGATTGATTAATTGAGTTGAGTCTTGAAGAAATTTAAGACAAAACAGTAACAAAGGAGTACATTAAAGAAATCGAGGACAATCTGCGTAATGGCTAGGGAAAGAATTTTGAATTCAGGGAGCAGCATTAGGTCAGTTTGACTTGAACGTAGCACATGTGGAATGAAAGAATGTAAAACACATCTGGAAATGTTGACTTTAGCCAGATCTTGAAAAGCTTTTAGTGTTATTTGATAAAGTTTTTTTTTTAATTTTAAAGTAAGGTTAATGCTGAAGATTCTGGAGAAGAGGAAAGTCATAGTATTGCATAAGGAGGATTTAGGTTCAAATCCTGAAAGTTTTGGAGTAGTAGCAAAGAGAAGAAGAAAAACTTACATATTGAGAAACAAGAGGAAAGAAACTCCAGTAGAAACCCTTTAAAATAGCAGCATATAGAAGAATCTACTATCTTTGAATGAATCCAAATAGAGGCTTAGACTTCCATAATTTAGATTGTTATTTTATGCAGTTGGCTCAGAGCTATTCTATCTAGAGGATTCTAGGAATTTATTACTGACCAGGGCATTCCACTGGCTAATCAGATTCATCTAGCTTGGCTCAGTAGGCAGTTACTATTAGGGAAGAAGAGAGTGCAAGGAGAGAGGGAGAGACAGAGAGAGAGCCCTTGATCACTCTGTCTTTTCCAATAAAGTCTTCTGAAAATTTCCTATCTTGATACACATGCTCATACTGCTATTTTAAGAATAATATCTTGGTAACCAAGTAGAAGCTGTTCTGGAAAGGGAAGAAAATGGAAGTAATAAAGGTAATTAGGTGGCTATTTCAGTAATGGGAGATGAGTATGAGGTAATCATGAATGTTTGAGTGGACAAAATAGTTGACAGAGATATGTAGTTATAGAATTAGCAAAATTATTTAAATTTTTGAATGTGGGATATAGGTAATAACATTAAGTATAATATGTCTATGAAACTTCTGAATGTATGTGTCCAATGAACTGTTGGTGACTTTAGAAGAAAAAATAAGGGCTGTATATAAAAATATTGAGTCATTTGTATGGATATGAGAATTGTAGCAATTAGAACTGATGATCAAGAGAGATGAAACAAAACAAAAGAAAGAATGGCTCAGAACATAGACTTGAAGAATAGCAACAGAGAAATGGAATGGAGTTGGTGAAGATGCAAAGAAGACAAAAATAGAATAATCTGATAGGTATAGAGGAAATAAGATGAGAACAATCATAGGAACTAAGATACAAGAAAGTATCAAGGATGAGGGGATAATTGACAATGCCAAAAGTTAGAGACATCAAAAGGGATATCAAGTAAAATATCATTTATAACTTTAGAGAGAGCAATTTTATTCCAGTGATGGGAATATAAATCAGATTACATATGATTTATAATGATTTATTATAAATTTATAATTTATAAAGAATTAGAAGCAACAAGTATAGGCAGTATTTTTCTAGGACCCTGGCTAAATCAATCGTAAAATAACAATACTAGCATCTACCTTTAAAGATTGTTTTGAGTATCAAATGAGATCATTTTTGTAATACAGTTTTCACAGTACTGCTGATACAGGTCCAGCATATAGCAAGCAATTTATAAATTCTTATTCCCTTCTTTTCCCTTTCCCTATCATTTAAGAATCTTAAGATGTGCTAATATCATTGGAATTGATAATCTTAATATTATATGTTGTGGATTTAGACTGGATTCAAAGTCAAGAAAGTCTGCATTCAAATCCTAACTCTGCTATATATTAGTTGCCTGATCCTAAGCTAGTACCTTAACTTCTCTGTGCATCATGATAACTTTCTATGAAATAGCTGAAGAAAAATTATAGATATGAATTAGCAGAAGATGTATCTGTACTGGGAACTCTCTAGAGAGAAAGAATCAGGTCTAAGTAGTTCAAACAAACAAACAAACAAACAAGCAAGCAAAAAACTCCAACTTTGTGGGTATGGACCCTTTATCTTTAGATGGGACTTGATGGTTCAAGGGGACAAAATATTCATCACACTACAACTAACCTAATGATGGGTCTCTCAAAATTTAGTTAGGTTGGTCCTTGGTCAACAGTAATACAATCTATTATCATACACACACACACACACACACACACACACACACACACATAAGTTTTTGAGCAGCAAAAAAATTCACCACTTTGTGGCTTTGGGTAGCATCTACACCTGACATAGGTTTCAAGATCCCAGAATTGCCTCTCTGACTTAATGAGGAATTACTTAATTCTGGTTTAAAAGCAAACAGTAATCAGAGTTTAGATATTTTCGTTGACATTTTCTAGTTGTATGATGACTGGCAAATCATTTAGTCTCTGTGCTTCAGTTTTCTAAAATATGGAATAAACTTATTAAACCATCTCAAGAAGATTTTATAAGATTCGAAAAGATAGTATATATAAATTGTTCATCAAGACTAAAAGTGCTGAGTAAATGTCAACTATGTTGAAGGTAATAAAAATACCCAGTCAGTAGATGTGTTTATAAAAACAATTACGAATTTTAAAATAGATTAAATGCCAAAAAATAGATATTTAAAAGACAATCAGAAATGGGAACTCATTTTCCATTAATAACCATGTTATAGAAGTTCAGGAACCCAAGTAAGTAAGTAAATAAATGAAACAAATAAAAAATACCATACAATTATTTTGCATAGAAGAGATATCATACATTTTAATTGAAAAAAGGGTAGGGTGCTAATACTTTAAATTAATTGAAAAATTACTTTTTGTCTTTTATGAAGATTCTTGAGAAAAATAATCAGATTGAATTAGACAAGACTGGGGATGTAACTTTAGTAAGAAACATGTTAGGTATTTTTTTTACTTCAATTTTGTTTTCAGAGTCAAGAAACTTGAGTATCCTCACTTAAAGAACAAATGTTCAGTAAAGTCAAATTACATGATTTTTAAACAAAATAATATATGTAACCCTAAATTTCTTTAATTACTATTTTATAAAAGAAAAAAATCTTATTGTTTTAACTGTTAGTAGGTAATAAGAGCATTACCCATTGTATTTAATTGTAGTTCTATTGCCATTTATTGCTATTGAGTAGAATATAAGTTTCTTGGAAGTGGTTTTACTTAGTAAGAATTTTTCTCTTTTGTTTTTGTATTCCTAGTACTTTATTCAATATTTTGCACAAAGTGTTTAATAAATTCTTACTATTTTTTCATTTAAGTAGTTGTATTTAGTTTGTATATAATTTACCTCAATGTGATTTCCTCATTTAATATCTATAAATTTTCAAGGGCATTATAGGTCAGTACTATGGATTTGTTATCCATAATTTCATTTCAGAATTTAGGATTCCATTTTCTTTGATTCAAGTATGTCACTAGCATTATCACTATAAACTCATCCTCAATTGTTTTTGTCTTCATAAAAAGAACAAAAGAAAAGAATGTGAGAATTGTAAAGGATCCTTGAATACCCACAATTAGGTAATTTCCATTGTTTAATTTAATAGAAACATCAGTGATCAGTTAAAGATCAGTTAAATAGAGGAACTGGGGGAAATATTCTGTATATGGATTCAACTTCTACCCACTAACCAGTAGGGAAAGAAATGAGGTCTTGAGACTTTGGGTCAGAGTTTCCAGTGTTGACCACCAGGTGGAGACAGAAGCCCAGAACAGTAGTTGCTATCATGAAATTAGGGTGATGTGGGGGGATGGAAGGGTAGATCATTATAAAAGTTATTGTCTCATAATTAGAATAAATTTTAATCTAAACTGGGAAGATCTATAATACAACTTAGCAATCTTCCCTCTCTCATTCATTTCTACCTCCTTCACACATTAAACCATGAAAAGGAGTGTGCTAGAGGTCTTTTGAAATAGACACTCAGTAGAATTACTTTGGCATTTAAAAGTCCATTACATCATCCTTAACTCTTAGCTAAATCTTTTCCTCTTTTCTTTCTTTTGTCTTATTAATATGATTATGTTCATATCTATATTAGGAATAATCGTTCTCTGAAATTCATTGTTATGATTTTGACATAAATAGGCAATGGAAATTTACTGTTTGAATTTGGCATTAAAAGGCATCTGAAGTATAGGATTCTAAATGAAGCATTGTGATTATGATCTTTGTTTTTAGTGATTTGAATCTCCTGATTCTACTTTTTGGATCATTAACTTTAAGTTTGGGAAGTTTTTTCATATATCTAATGGATGCTTCTCTGGAATTTCATACATTGTTCCTTTTTCAATCATATGAGGCCAAGCAAAAGACAGCTTTGAAATGCACCGCCCCCACATAGCAACTCTTTATATATTTGAAAATAGTTATATATCCCTTCTATCTATTTGTTCTCTTCAATAAGGGAAACTCTCTTAGTTTCTTCAAATGACCTTTATATGGTATGAACTCTTTCTCCTTTATCATTATGGTTATAGTCTGCTGAATTACCTACCTTTGTGTTTGTCAATATATTTCTTAAAGTGTAGTATGAGACTAGAATACAGTATTCTAAATATGGTCTTTATCTGTGCACAGAGCATCAGGACTATGAATTCCCTCATTCAGAACACTATACTCAGTATTACACTATAAAATATCATTAGTTGTTTTTAAGTCTATTTTGCTAATTCACTGATTCATACTGTTTGTAGTCCACCACAACATTTCAAATCTTTACCCCCCTCATAAATTTTTGCTAAGCCATCAACTTGAGTAGAATTTACCATTTGGCATTATAGTTTATCTTCATTAAAATCAACCCATCATTCTAGCATGTTGGATTTTTTTGTTTGTTTTGGGGGGATTTCTGATACATTCATCAGGTAGGGTAACTACTTCTCTCATATTTATACAATTCCCAAATCTGACACACGCAATCATGATGCTTTAATTCAAGCCAATTCTTAAAAATGCTGAACAGTACAAAACTGAGAGCAAATAGACATGGTTTTATGTTCTCACACGCTCCATAATTGAATAGAAGGATTTTACTGTTGTAATTCTTTTGATCTTATCTTTCATTAGTGAAGGGAATTCTCAGTTAAGATACTCCTTCTATACATATAGATTGGAAAACTATCCTTCTATTTATCATCTTATTGTTACTGGGGACACTGAGAATTTATTAATCAAGAAGCATGTAAAAAAAATTTACTATGTGTCAGGAATTGTGCTAAGTGCTGAAGAAAAACAAACCCTCTCCCTCTCTTCAAGGACTTTGCATTTGAATGAGAGGGAAACAGAAAAAATGTATACATACACAATACATGCAATGTAAATGAGAGGTAATGTTAGAGGGAAGACTAGCTTTAAGGTTGGCTACAGTCACACAACCAGCTTTTGTCAGAATTCAACACATTGGAACCTAGAGATTGCCTCCCTTTCTATAATGCTGTGCTGCCCCTCATGGGGAATGCTATGTGTATACAAATAAGTACAATATAAAGTAGTATAATAAAAGGGCAAAGGAGAAATCACAAGATAATACGAACTGATGCTGAGTGATGTAATTAGAAGAACAATTTAAACAATAAACAATACATTGTAAAGACAAATAACTTTGATTTTATATCTCTGAACAATGAATGCAATGGCCAACCATAATTTCAAGGGACTGGATGATGCAAGCTGTTCAATTCCTGACACAGAAGGATTCAAGATGCAAAAAGAAATATATTATTAGAAACAGGCATGAATGGACTTGATTTACTCATTTATGCATATTGCTGCAAGTAATTTTTCTCTGTTTTTTTCTATCGGAAGGGAGAAAACAGTTAATGTGTTTATTAACATTTAAAAGTTTAAAATGTTTAAAAAAGTTATAAAGTAAAATAAAGAAGTGGACTTCAAGTGTAAGGGATAGTTTACGTGTATGCACAACAATTAGATTGTGGATGAGATTGGGAATCATGTTTTTTTTCTGGAACGTAGAGTGCCTGAAGAATAGTATTTTGAAATAAGACCACGGGTCCCTTGGGTGACATTGAATACCAGGCTCAGATATTTGTATTTTATACTGTAGGCAGACACTGAAAAGTTTTTGATAAAGTGAGTGACATGGCCACACCTGTGCCTTAAGAAGACTGCCTTAGCATCTGTGGGAAGAATGAATTACTGAGAGGCAGAATGAGGTAGGGAGGCTACTACAACAAGGGATAATGAAAGCCTGGACTGCATGAGTAGCAGTATGATAGGGAGGATCAAATTATCACCATTCTCATTGTCCTTCCTTTTGAATTCATTTGCACCCTGCCCCCTTTCCTCACAAAGTCCATATGGGGAAAAGGATATTGCTGGCAGCTGAATCCACTCTAGCATCTGTTCCTATCAACTTATTTTTCTGATCACTTCAGATCACTTTCACGTTCATGAGGGAATTTTACTCATTGGACAAATAATAGCTGAACTTTAACCCACTGTCATACCTAGAATGTTAAAACTGTTGAGGTAACTAAGAAATGTGCCTCGTGCAAAGGTGCTGCTTTTTAAGTAGGATATAATTCTTATAGAATTAGAAGGTCCTAAAGATCTTTCAAATCCCTTTGAAAATTTGCTTTGGAGCTAGTTCCTGTTTTCCCTAAATGATGAGTAGATTATTTTTTAAATGCTTGACTATGATTTGACTAGTCAATTTCAGTGTTGTCTGAAATGCAATCAGTTCTTTAACTTGCCAGTCATTCAAGTGTCTGGTCTTATGTTTTAATTGCAGAGCATTCTGAGGTTAAAAATAAAATCTACTTTTAGATCTAGAGGCATTTTTTCATTTAAGAGGCTAATTTTCACCTGCTGTAGGTGGTTCTTTTAGAACTTGAAATAATTATATGTTACACGAAGAACAGAGAAGTTGCAAATTATTTTATGGAGTCTTTTCTTTTCTGCGTTGACAATGTAGTTGGGAGACTTTAGTGCTGTATATACAAGAGTATGTTTTTTTACACTGATCTCTATAACTCCTACTGGGAAATGGAAAAATGGAAAAGGAAAAAAAAAGCCTATAGACATAGAATGATTTTATTTGAATCCATTCCTGATATTATTAAAAGGTATATGTGTGTGTGCATGTGTTTGCATGTATGGGGGGCAAATAGTTAATACTATTATCCTTTTATTTTCAAAATAGAGACAGATTTTTTATTTCATTCATATAGGACCCACAGATTTCTATATATGGTTAGAGGTTGTCCTTCTACCAATGTTTATCATCCCCTCTTTTCCAATCTTATTGAATGCCAAGATTTGTGAGAGGTTAAATGACTTAGAAGGTCAAAGACAGAACTTTTATCTTTGAGGTTAGATTTCTATATAAAATACTACATTGCCTCTGATAGTGAAAACATTAATATTCAAGGAATATAATTTTATCTGCTTTCTATCTGTGTCATAGTGTTGTGGGGGCCTTGAAGTGAACCCCCAGGTTTCAGGAAGGGTACCCTTTGTAAGAATGCAAGACTTTAATACTTAGCTTAAAGATAAAAAGAGAAAGTTATTAATTTAAAACTTAATGTTGAATTCAGCCAGGAGGACAGTGTAGATGGAAAGATGCCTCCCAGAGGATGTCACTTCTGGGGATCTTTATGCTCTTTACAACAGGTTATACATGACTTAAGGAGGGTATGCACTCAGGCACAAGGGGGGGAAGGTTGGTCAGCCTCAAGACATAGGGGGTGGCCCTTTAGTTTAGGGGACAGATAGATATCTTAGATACAACCCAATGTTATCAAAGCATAGTCTGGAAGTCTATCTCTATGTCCATCTAAAAACCAAAAGGACAATCCAAGGAGGATAATTCTCTCAGGTGACTTTCTCTTTGATGTAGCAGGGTCTTACCAGGAGTTTTTGATATTTTAGGGTTAGTGGTCACAAGGATGCAAGAAAGCAAGGGGATTTCCCTGCTTACAGTTTGGCCTGAAATACTTCTATAATTTGGGGTTATAATGCCCTCTGCCCATACCACCTTCGTTCTAGCATCTTCAAGCACTCCCTAACAAAAACATGAATAATTAGTGCCCTGAAAATACCTCGAGCACTGACAAATAGGCTTCATATTATCTTGCCTAGATCAAGGCCTTCACTGTCCTTCTTAGACATCTCCAGATTATTCTACCTCCATTCTGCCCTTTACCCCTAACCTCCCTTTCAGAATGTCTTTGTTTTATCTTTATCCATTAGAACAGAAACTTCTTAAAATGACTTGTTTTGATTGCATTTTCTTTGGATGGTAAGTATTTAATGAATGTGCCAGCTCTTCCTCTATTTCTCTTTTCCTCCTTCCCTTATTCTCTCAATTTTTCTGTGTCTGTCTCTGCTCCTTTGTCTGTTTCTGTCTCCCTGATTCTGTATCTATCTCTCTCTGAGTCTAGTCTTCTCCTATCCTCTATTCAGATGTGAGTGAGGTGAATAATTTAGGATAAATTTTTGAATGTGTGGCAGAATAATGTAAAACACCCTGCTTGTGTAAGAATTTCTATTAAGAATTAATAACTAATTAAAATATGCTCCCTCTACATTTATTATCTATTTTAAGAAACCAAAAAGTAGTCTAAATTAATTATTTTGTTTTAGGATGATATAATTTTCATTTAAATTCAACTTTTTTCAGATATCCTGTGAAATACAAGAAATGATGTGTACTCTAGTGGCTAAATTTTAGACTGTCTTAATACATTGAACAGATTATGTAGTTTAGGAAAAGTTTTAAGGTTACTTCAATGATTTTTTTATTTTTTATTTTTAAGCCCAAACATTCATTTTTAACAATAATAGCACTTTTGACAGAATTACTAAAGTGTTATATCGTTTATATAATTGGTTTCATTATTCTAAAGTTTATCAGATTTGATGAGCATTAGTTCTTAAATATACTTCTTTTTTTTCTTTTTTCCAAATTACATGTATAATCATTTTCTGAGATTTTGTAATCCATGTTCTCTCCTTCCCACTCCTTTCCCCTCCCCAACACAGGAGATAATATATGAGTGGTACATTTGTTATCATACAATACAACATATTGCTTATGCTAGAGAAATGTCATAGTGGAAATAAATTGAGGAATGGCAGGATTCCTGCTTCATTCAGATTCTGTCAGTTCTTTCTGTAGTGGTGGATATCCTTTTACATTGTGAGTCCCTATGAGTTGTCCTGCATCCTTGATTTTAAGTCATTCACCGTGTTTTCCAATTAGTTGTGTAAAAATGCCAAGGTGTTTAAAAGATATTACTGTCTTTTCAGCCTCTGAGGCTGCTCATTCTTATCAGTGTTGAATGCTTATCTCTTTTTTATTACCCTATTTCCTGGACATTCCTAGTTTTGTGTGGATGCACACATTTGAATTTATTTACACACACTCTTAATAAAATATTTTTTCATTTACCCAAATCATACCCCTCATTGCCATATGACTTAGATTCAAGGAATAGGCAAAAATACAGATATTGTTATATTGGGCTAGACTTATAGACTATTGAGACCAGGATTCTGTTTCCAATAATGGCCAAAAAACATTTCTTGAACTATGGAATTACTCTCTATGATCCTAATCTCTTTCAATTATATATTTAATGACCACCAGCAATAACATAAAACATTTGGGTAAACAAGTACATGAAAAATTATGCACCAAACCACAAATTCTACATTGTTTATAATTTATTTAAAATATGTAAATTACTTATATTTTCTAATATAACCATCCTCTGCTTCTTGAGTTGCCTTTGTATTTGTTTTACATAAATACTTTTTTCCTTGATTTTGGTCCTATTTTTTTCAATTTAATCACAGTATATATTATTGTTATACTCTTTTCTTCTTTTTTTCATCTCTACATATACAGTTGTCACTATATTCCATTTCACTTATCATGGCTTCACTCTATTGTGGGTTCTTTATATATATATATATATATATATATATATATATATATATATATATATGTAATTATGTATCAAGATGCTACAATTATCACAGCACACTATTGGCTGATGGAATGAAAGGCGACCAACAATTGCACTGTATTCTGTATCCTGGGCACTGATGGGCTCAGTGACTATGGGTTAATAAGAGTGTAGAAAAGGTTTTTAGGAGAATGGGAAGAGTTTATAAAGCATATGTATATATATATATATATACATATATATATAATAAAATAAATATAATATAGCTACTTCATGGAATTTCACCTATCATGGGGGTCTCTGGAACTACAACTGAGATAGGTGAGGGATCATATTGTAGTTCACTTATTTTCTTTATATTACCTATATTTTTATCTTCTAATAACAAAATGCAATCCATTACAATCAGATATCACAATCTATTCAGCCATTTCTCCTATTCATTGCATTTGTGTTATTTCCAGTTATTATGGCACTATAAAAATGTTTCCATTAATATTTTCATATATGCACAGCTTTTTACCCTCTCAATAATGCCCTTAGGAGCTAATCCCCTAGTAGTGGAATTCCTATGTCAATGATCATAAAGAGTTTTATAGCTCTTAATGTATGTTTCCATCTTGGTTTTTGAAAAAAATAATTCACAGCTGCTCTAGGAATGTAATAGGCCTGTTTCTCCATGTTCCTAAGCACTTTAAAGAATCTGATTCTCTGTTAACTTATATTTAGTAAGGTGGGTCCTTAGAAAGCAGATACAATCTGTTCTCAGGACTATATTCTTTCAAAAACCAAATACTTCCAACTTGGTCATACCCAGTGGAACTTTTTTTTCAATGCCACAACTCCTCGGGATTGCAGCCTTATCTCAACAGAATTATGGGTATTTAAGTAAGACAGTTGCAGAAATTGTATCTTCTTTAAGCCATTGTTGTACCACCAGCCACCATGTCTGGACTTTGTGAATGCGTGAGCTTACATCTACTACTAACTTTATGTACATGTGGTGGGGCTCTCAGGTTATCTAACATATTTAATTTATCCAAGGGTCTATTCATCTTCTTTATCTTCTTTAAGCTTCACATTTCAGAGTAGAAGGATTGCATTGATAATTTCCATTATCCTTCTCTGAATCTTCTCTAGATACATTTTATCTTTATACTGGCAAGACCCATGACCTATAGATTGAACCATATGTAAGAATATGATAATATCTTCCATTTTATCCCTAAAAATTTATTAAAGAAGTTAGATTGTTTTCTGTGGGGCAGGCATAAATGTATATTGCATAAATTCCCTTAAGTAATGATATGACTATTTCTACATTATAATAGGAATGAAAATAACAAATCTGAGCATCATTATGGCAATCAAGTGACATTTACCAATCTGCTTTCCTCTCTATTTCTTCTTTCTCCATTATCCTGTTCTAACTTTTTTCAATTGACCATCAGTAATGTCTGCTTTAAAAATCTCCTCCCACCATCATAATTTTTCTCAATGAGTATGTGGTTATCTTCAAATTGTTTTTCTCCCTATCCTAATCATTTTACCTATACAAGCCTCACAGGTAATAAGTATTAGAGGTAGTATGAAAAACAAGCATTTCAGACTTTAAATCTATCATTCTTTCCACCACATCACATTATTTCAGCTTAATGCAACCCTACCAGAAGATATATAAGGTTATATGCTCTCTCTTAATGCTTAGTATTTCTTCTGAAATTTTAGCATGATCTAGAAGACTTTTTCACCCTAAATACAAAGTTTTCCCCTTTAAATGAATTACAAGATAAATATAAAATTTTTATTCTCATCTCTGACTTCTGGTAGTTCAAGGTTCTTTTCCCATTTCTAATGTTTTATCTATTTTTCATACCCTGAAAACTGAACTTACATTGATTGTCTTCACCAACCTACCCCAAATCACATTCATGTCACTTTTTTTTTCATGGTGACCTGAGAAAGAAAACATAAAAATTAAAAAAAAATTATTAGAAGAAATCACTGCAGATTATTCTTAGAAATGAAAATGATCACATGGTTTTATAGGCTACTGAAGTCTATATGATATATTTTAAGGAAAAATGATTCCCAATTCAATTCTCACTATTTTCCGTTTTCTCCTTGGCCCTTCAGCTCTGCTCCCAGGGAAAAAAAAGTGGCTTTTCCTCACTGGAATAATGGAATTATGACAGGAGTCAAAGGATTTAGATGCTAATCTCATGTCTTACAGTTCCTATATATGTCACTCTAGGAAGTAGCACAATTTCCCTGAATCTCAAAAACAACCTGTCCAAAATACCATCCTTACAACTTATAGTAAGGAATAATAGGATCAGGAATAATAATAATTTATCAGCATTACTTAAATAATAGTGAAAAAATATGTAATATATTATAAAAAAAACTTTGGGACACTTGTTACGCTCTCTACATATGAAAAACATTATCAGCATACCGCCTTCATTATTTTGTTCATATATTATTCATTATGTGAAAGGAATGACTACTGACTTTTGTTAGATTAACATATTGTTAATTAGGCATGTATTTCAGAGAAATATGATTATCTGATGAATTCAAATATTTCACTTCCTCAAACAGACATGCAAAGAAATATTTCCACTACTAATGTAAAAAACCTAAAGAGAATTATCTTTCTCTTAGAAAGTAGCTCTTGTTATGTCATCATGTTAGCAATGATGTTAGCACTCCCTCCATTTTTTAAATAAAATAATCCAGGTAGAGCTGTAGATTTACTTCCAAGAGAAGAGAACTTATTCTCACTGCTTTACTTAAAGAAAGAAATAGGAAAGATAGTTGATTACATCAGTATCAGCAGGTTTTCCAAAATTCAGTTATTTTATTATTAGCAATTTTTTTCACAATTTAGTTATTTTATGTTCATAGATCTTAAACTTTCTGGAGAATAATCAAGATATAGTTCTGTATGGAGAATTTTCTTTATATAAATCACATGTGATTCTATATGAAACATTTTTATTCTTTTAGACATTTAGCATTTTTGGTAATTTAGTTCTTTTGGAACTGAATCAGTATTAATAGTTCAGTACTGTTTGAACTGAATAAGTATTTAATTGTAGGTATTAAATATTTCTAAAAATAGTAATCAATTGTGAAAGAGTTATTTCTAAGAAGAACCATACAGCAGGCATAAAATTTTCTGACACTTCCCTCTCATATATTCTACTAAATGAAATTGTGGTTCAAACACACCCTGGGTATCTGATTTTTCAATCTCCTTTTCTCTAGGTTTTATTTTTATTTTACTTGATTCATTCTTGGGTAATTATAAATATATCTTTAAAATTATTGTATCTTTTGTATAAGTTTTTGGGTATATAAGGAGGCCACTTGTAAGGCTTGGGGTCTTCTGTTGCAGACTGGAGCCTGGCTTTATTGTGAGACCTGCCATCTCCCAATAAACCTATTTCTTTTAGGCTTGTAGACTTTGTTTTACTTTTCTGGCATCTCTGCTAATAAATTTTCACCACAATGTTTTGAGTGAAAAACAAAAACAAAAAAAGTAAAAAGTATTTCATTTAGAAAATTGAACAAAACCCAGATAACTTATTTTTATCATCAACACTAAGAATTATCAGCATGAATGTAAAATAAATGTATAATCAGAGTGTTTAAGGACTAATAGCTAGTATAAACAATTCATTTTATAGATGCTAAAAACAGATGTCCTAAGGTAAAGTGACTTTTCTACACATATAAAATTAAGTTTTAATGTAACTGGGACTAGAGTAGGTCTCCTGACTCTCAGTAAAACTGTTCTTTAAATTATACTTAGACACAATTTAGTTAGTTTCATTCTACAAGTGTTTCAGGGGAAATATAGAAACTGGAGTCAGGAATGAATTTTGGGCAAAAAAAGAAAAGAGGTCTGTAGAAAGCGTATTGATAGTACCTTGATATTTGTAATTTTATCAGCGTTACATAAAATAAAGTGCATATGAGTATTTGAACATATTTATAAATTTGAGCAAGTTATTTATCAGGGATTACTAAAATTATTAGTTATTATTATTAGTTATTATATAATATATTTGCTTTAAATTCACCTTGTTAGGAATGTTTCTTTTAGAATGAAATTCTTATGTTATGTCAGTTTCCTTCCCCTAAGAATTTATCACTAAGAATGCACTCATTCACCAAAATTCCAATAAATACCCAAGATATATCAAGATAATGCTACATGTTAGATAGACAAAAATAAAAACAAAGCATCTCTGACCTCAAATAGGTATATTCTAACGTGGAATTTATATTCTCTTTGATGTCTACTCTATGAAATTAAATGTCCCAGAAATATAATGAGTGATAGTATACATAATTGACCAAAGAGTAAAATCTATTGTAAAGTGGAGTATATTAATATTAAATATCAAATAGAATTGTTATGAGATGTTCTATGACTTATATATTTTTCAGTTATCCATTTAGACTAGTATGATTTCCTTCTTCTGGTCCACATTAACCAGAGTGATGCTTTCTTCCAATTACCAGGTTTATAATATAATCAAAGGCTAGAAAAAGCTGGCATTTTATCTAGTGATGGTAAGTTTGCAAAGCTCTTTACATGCCAATTTATGGTTGACTACTTTCACCTAATTTAGGGAGTTAGATTCTTTTGATATGCATGTCAATGGTGTACTTAAACAGTTTATAAGCTCATTCAAAGAATAGAAAAAAGTGATTCCTATCTAATTTTCCCAATTGATATTTGCATATACTCTAAATTTTCTCATATTTGCTGAAAATATTTAATGGGAAATATTATGAAATATTTCATGACATTTTTTTCTTTTATGAAATTTAAAGTACTTCTGATTTCTAATATTATGCCACACTGGGGCAGTAGTCAGCAAGATTATGTGGACTGGGCTGGTCTGTCACTAATGTCAATATTTGGATTTTTATAGGGACATAATGGAGGGGTTGGGCATATTTATATAACATTTCTGGATTTTAAAGTAACAATTTTGTTATATGATGCTTTAAGAATATTCTGTAGCCATTCTACAGTGGCAGTTTCTGTTGTAAGAGGAATTTTTAGAATGTTGTGTGCATATGTAATTCAATCCATCAACATGAATTAAGCACTTACTATCTACCAGCTATGTATTAAGTCCTGTCCTACATATATATAAAAAAAAAAGCAAAAGATTGTTCTCCCCATCAAGGATATTAAAATCCAATGGGAGAGGAAAATGCAAATAAATGTATACAAAGCAAGTAATATGCATAATTAAAGGAGAGTATTAGCAGAAGGAAAGCACTAGTTTCTAGAAGGGTTGAAAAGGGTTTCCTGTAAAAGATAGGGTTTTAGCTGGGAATTAAAAGAAGCCAGGGAGGTTAGTAGATAGATTATTGAAGAAAGAATGTTCCATGTATTTGGGACAGTAAGATAAAATGTCCAGAGCAAAGGGATGTATTACTTTGTTCTTGAAACAGAAAGGAAACATGATTGATGAATGGTAGAGAGTAAGGTATAAAAAGACTTGAAAAGGTAGAAGGGGTATAGATTATAAAGGGCCTTGAATGTCAAGTAGAGCATTTTGTACTTTATCCTGTGGACAATAGGGAGCTATTAGCATTCACTGAGTAAAGGAGCGGCATTGATGGGCCTGAACTTTAGGAAAATCACATTAGTGACTAAATAGAGAGTAAAATGGAGTAATGTAGAGAGAGACTTGAGGCAGGCAGTCACCAGCAGGTTTTTGCTATACTCCAGGTGGGAGGTGATTAGAAACTGCACTAGATTAGTAGAGAAGCCAGCATATTTGACAGATATTGCAAAGATATAATCAAAAGGCCTTGACAGGGGTCAAGAGGGGTAAGAAATAGTGAGGGATAGAGAATAATGTCTAAACTGTGACCCCAGGAGACTAAGAGGCTGGTGTTGTCCATTAGGAAAAGGGGAAAAGAGGAGGGAGTTGGAGATAAAGATAATGAAGTTCTTTTTGGACATCTTTAGGTTTAAGATGTCTACTGGAAATCCATTTTAATATATCTTCAAGGCAATCATAGATACAACATTTTAGAACATCAGAGGGTTTGGGCCAGGGTAGCCAGACAGAGAATCATCTGCATGGCGGTAGTTATTCAGTCCTTGAGATAGAGGGAGAAGAGGATCATCCAAGACCAAAATCTGAGGCACACTGGCAGTTAGGAGTGCTTTATGGAGGGAGATAAGCAAGGGAGACAGAGAAGTGGTAGTCAGAAAGATAGGGGGATAGCAAAGAGAGAGCACTGTTCCAAAAACCTAGAGAAGAGAGTATCAAGGGAGATAAGACTCTCTAGTGTCAATAGGTGAAGAGGACTTTAGGGTATGAAGATTAAGAAAAAGTTAGTTGATTTGGTAATTAAGAGATTATTAGTAAATTTGGAAAAAAGTGCTTTGGTGGAATGATGAGATCAGAAACTAAATTGAAAAGATTAAGGATAGAATGAGAGAATAGAAGTGGAGGAACCTATTGTCCAGCCTTTTTGAGGAAGTTAAGTAGGAATATAGAATGATAGTTTGCAAGTTTTGCTATTCTGTTATTTTGTTATAGGGGAATCACGGGGCAGGTTTGGAGACAATAGAGAATGTTTCAGTACACAGGGAGAGGTAGAAAATAGGAGACTAAATTGAATGGGGTTTCTTCAATTCAGAGAAGGGTTAGCCTTGGTTATACCACTTCATTTTTGTGAGAAAAAGCTGAGTGAGGTAAAGGCAGAAGGCATCTGAGTAACAGGAGTTGAGAAAAAGGGAAAAGAGAAACTCATGGAAAATAGTCTCAAATTTTTTCCCTATAAAATATGAGGAAAGGATTTCAGCTGAGAGGTTTCAAACCATGGGAGGTTTGAACAGACATTAAGAGGTTTGAAAGAGCCAGTGTGGCGAATGGGATAGGGTATTGACAAGGCAAGTATAGGATTGCATAGCAGAAATGAGGACCCAGTTAAGGTTGTGGAAGATAAATTTGTAGTGGAGCTGTTCAGAAGGATTCCATGATTTTCCCCACCTTTGTTCAGCACTGTATGTAGATGTAAATGGTGAATGTAATCCAAAGTTAAGCCTTGGCAAGGGATAATGAGTGATAATAACAAGGGTCTAGAGATTCAAAAGAGTAAGATGGTATGAAGTAGAATTAAATCATAAAGGGATTAAAATGAGAGGAAAGGAGGGAATAGCCAATAAAGGGAGATGATAAGTTAGAATTGAGGGGTTATGGTACTGGAGGTGTTATAGGAATATTAAGGAAAAGGGGAAGGGGAGAAATCACATTTAAATAAACAGGTTTATTAATAGAGAAAGGGATGATGGAAAGGATAAGGGGAAAGGGTCTGCATTTGATTATTTCCCCAAGGTATTCAATCCAATATAATTAATTTCTAAGTTTAATTCTTTTCTAAACTAAACTAAGATTACTAAGGAGTACTAAAGATAAATCGTAACAGGGAGCCCAGATTCTCACTTAGAGTCCTTTGGTGGGTGAGGTAGCAGGAATTCAAGTTATGGTGTCCTTAGATGATACAGGCAAGGTAGAGATTCTCTTCCCCAGTCAATCTGTCCACCAGGATGACTGGAGATTTCCTCTCCACCTCTTCTAGTTGATCCTCACAGGCAGGCTGCTTGATAGATGGTTTGTCCAGGGGAGTCTCAAATCCACAGCATTCAGTCTTCCTCTCTAGCTCCAGCCTGACTGTTGGAAACCTCCTCCTTCAACAGACTAGAACTTTTACCCAGCCAGGTCTTGGAGAATTCTAGGCTGTCACTCAAATTCTTGCTCCAGAGGTCATGGTACTGATCAAGAGTAGAATTTTGTAAGACAAGGTAGAGGGAGAGATGAAAAGCCAGTATATTAGGGGGAGATAAAGGGATTTCAAAATTACTGAATATGGAACTAATGCATAGTGGGAAATGAGTAAGTTAAAAAAACATGGCTAGAGATTTGAGGAAAAGTCATTATATAGGTTAATCACTTAGTATGAGAGTAGGAATGGGATGAGAGGATAATTTTGAGCCATATACTAGATTCATTGAGGAAGGAAGGGGAGTGGCCTCAATATCCTTAGACAACAGCCCTCTGGATTTTAACTGCAGTTTAGATATGAATTGCATAAAATTCAAAAAGAAGAGAGGTTACTGAGTAATGGATGTAAGAGGAGAACCTGAAAATTGTAGTGGGGAGTAAGTTGTGATCCAACTCCTTTACCTCAATGAGATGAAGAGAATGAGTGAGGGTGCAACCAAAATTATAGAGGGTGTCATGTAAGGGCATCCAGATTTTAATTTATAGATAACATACTGAAGGAGTGGGACAAGGAAAGATTACAGATGAAGGAAAGTTTGTTGCAATGGAACAGGAGTTCCAAAGAATAAAGAGTATGGTGTTTGATTGAAACTTTGGAATTGAGGGATGCAAATAAGGAGTCAAGGGATGGAGATGGGGAATTGAGTTTGGGAGATGATCTATAGAAGTTCAGAATCATGAGATGTAAAGGATATTTCCAGATGTGAGAATGAGTGGAGGGTACCACTCTTCCCAGTGAAGGTTGGAGTTTGGGCTAGAGTCAAATATCAAATGAGATGAAAGGAATAGAGTCAAAAAGTCATATGAAAATTCTGGCTTTATTATTCCTCTGCCCTTTGAAATGTTGAACTTAGGCAGAAAAAGGGCAAGAAAGGGGATGGAGATTGAACTTGCACAGCAGAAGAAAGAAATTTTATTCCTCACCAATTATCCTCTTTCTCCATCTTCAAAGGACATATGCACCTTTTTGCACTGGAGGTTCACTATATCCTAATTAGGAAACCAGAATGGACTGACTATAGGAGATAGAAGTTTCCTTGTGATGAAAAGATGAAACTCATTGATTTGGGGGCCGGTTAAGTCCTTTGGGGGCAGATAGAAGACAAACAGGCTCTCAGGTAACCTCAGGGAACATGCTATATCCAAGACAAGATGGAAGGCACAAGTCTTACAGTCTTAGAAACTCTTGGCTTCTTTTCTTTTTAATCACAACTACAGGCATTTAATGAAAGGAGACATTTTTTTTACATCGATTAATAAAATACAAAACAATAACTTCATATTGTAATTTATAATGCAGCAAAACATTTCAATTTGTATAGAGTTTGTGGAGTTTGCTTATGAAATGTTAAGAAATCTATAATTGTGGATTTACCTTTGGTTAGTTAAAATGAGCACTCTCTCTTCCATTCTGATGCTTTGTGAGTGTAAAAAATAAATGAAAAAAACTCTAACTCTCAAATGCACTTAACCATAAACCATAAAAGTCCTTGTTTTGTAGATTAAGTTAAGTATAAAAATCACCAAACTCCAAAATGAGAAAAAATATTTCAAACAGTACATTTTCTATAATATTTATGTTCCTAACAAAAATATATTCACTTTATATTGAAAATGTAACTTGATACTTATGGAAAGAAATTGAAAAGTGTCTGTCAAGAGCTCTAGCAAACTGAAGATTCTGCTACCAATGTTAGAGTTCTCAAACAAGCTTCTTGAGGTTGATGTTGGTTGTTCAATCCTTTGTTCATGGCAGAGATTGGTGAGGACAGACAAAGGGCAAAGCTTTAACAAAAAAGAAAGCCTTTTCTACTACATTGAGAATAATTGATCCTAAAATGCACTTTTCTTAGATAAAGTCAATTATATGTTTCTTTATAAAACTCTGATGGAAGAAATAAGTGCAAAATGGGGCATTTATAGATCTTAATTAAATGTTGACCTTGTTTGAAAGAGTGTATAATGGAGATGGTGTCTAGGAAATGTTATAGGCCCTGACACTAAAGCACTTAATATCATTATGCAGAAATGTTGTCAGAAAACCTTTTAATTTTTTGTTATTTGTGTTCTTAGAATATGAATATTTAGCTCAACGTTTTGTCTAGTGCAGAAATTGCAGCTGAATGAATTAATAGAGAAATGAATTTTTTCTTCACACAAATAAATTTCACATAACTGTTAAAAAATCTTTTAATTTCACTTTGTCCAAGGTGTTTTCCATGTGTACATCTCTCATTAAGATCTTCACATTTTCATTAGACTTTTATTGCTCCTTTCTAATGTATCAACATACTAGTATTTAAAGTTATTTTGTCGTTTTCATATTTTGTGGTTTTATGGATATCACATAGTAAAACTAAAAACAACAAAGTGTACTTATCACCCCATTAAAAGCTGTACTTCCTGCCCTGTTTTTTCCTTCTTTCATCCATAATGTGTTTTCTGATCTCTTTATTCAAGTAAACAGGGAAAGCCAAAAGGCACTGTATATAATATGCTTAGCCTGGAGTCAAGAAGACTAATTCAAATCTTATCTTAATAGCTATGTGACTCTTGGCAAGTTGCATAAACTCTGTTTTTCTTAGTTCCTTCTATAAAATTCAGATAATAACACCCACTTAGCAGGATTGTTGTAAGGATCAAATGAGATAATAATTGTAAAATGCTTAACACAGTGCCTGACGTATAGTAAGTGCTAGCTAAATATTAACTATGTACAGCATTATTATTATCTTTAATTATTATTATCAGCTTTACCCAAAGCTACTTTGGTCTTAGGGGAGTCTCCTCTGCTGGATCTTCATTCAAATTACATAAACTCTTTGTTACTACCAAGACTCTATCCTTGTGTCCTTCTATTTTATTTTACTTGAAGTTCACATCAATTATCTCTGATTCAATTATTTTTATGCTGTTTCCTAAATCTATTTATCCAGCCTTAGCATCTCTAGTATCATATTAACTTATTTTTAGACATCTCAAACTGTTGTCCCATAGACATTTGAAACTCAACATGTCATAACCTGAACTCATTCTTTCCCCCAATACCTCTTCTTTTAACAACTTCCCTATATTAATTGTTTGGCAATAGTCTCTCAATCATCTAAGCTCACAACTTGTGTCCTCACTCATTCATTCCCCTCCCTATGCAATCTGTTGCCAAGTCATATCAATTTCACTTTCATATCATCTTTTGTATGTGCTCCCTTCTTTCCTTTTATCTGGCATAGATCATTATGGACTTTATATATTTTAAGATCCTTATAGACTTTTATGTCATCTTAAATAATTGGAATAGTTTACTAGTCAATCTCCCTCAAGAGATTCTTCCCAACTCTATTTATTGTCCCATGCGTCTCATGTGTCCCATGTTCCTCAAATTCTCTTCACCCTATCTCTACTTCCTGTCTTGCCTTGCTTTTTCAGTTCTAATTAAAACCCTACCTTCCAAAAGAAGGCTTCCCTTACCTACATGAATTCCAAAGCTCACTGTCTGAGAACTATTTCTTATTTACCCTGGGTAGATATTATTTGTACATAGTGGTTTACATGTTATCTTCTCTATTAGAGTATGTATGAGTTTCTTCAAATTTGGGACTGTATTTTGCATTTCTTTTTAAATCCCGCACTTAACAGAACACCTAGCATACAGTTGGAATTTAAATGTTTATTGATTGACTGTATATTCATTTCTGAATAATTTCATCTGCATCATTTTTAGCTTTTGGTAATAATTTTGTATTTCTTTGGTTGTCATTTAAGGAAAAATAACACATAATACTAAAACAACAATTTTGATGATAGTGATTTCATATTCCCAGTGCAAATTTTCTCCAGCTTTTGAAAAAGAATTATTTAATTACCCTGATTCAAAAAATCCTAATCCTTCCTCCTTCTTTTTGCTTTTAGATTTCACATAGCACCATTTTGTGCTACTTTATGCACATAATATTTAATATTTAATATTATAATTATTTGAATGCAACTACTAAGAGAGGGTAGAAATAATTTCTTATTTAATAATTCTATCTTCCTAATCAGCTATTTTGAGACATTGAGTGAATACTTATTCATGATGAAGTTTTTGCCTTGGATATATAATCTCCATAGTAAGAACTAGGAAGAATTCTGACTGTAATCCATAAGAATTTAAATTTTAGATATGAAGTACATATAAGATATCCACATTCACTCCCGCTCCTTTTCCTTTTTTGTTTTCTTTTTTCTTTACCAAATAGTCAAATAACATGTAGAGTCCAATCACATCACAAACCTTAAATCACTATATAAATGTCATTGTTACTATTAATAATGATTATTATTATAGTCTAGACATTTCTCTTTTTCTAAAACTTTAATCTCATATCAAAAATCTCTAGGATATAACTTTCCCATTGCTTGTATTCAGTGTGAATATTTTGGGTCAGCTTTAAAGCTCCAAGAGCTTTGACTCATTAACAGGGACTGGAAGTTTAGGATTATAGTGCCCTCCAAGCTACACTGCTTACTGGCATTTACCAAAGTTTCTATGTTATTCATCCTCCTCACCCTGCCCCCAAAATGGTTCCAAGAAGTGCTGAATTGTTACTTCACACAAAATGTTAAAGAAAACAATCATTTTGATATTAAGTGGGAGTGTGGTGAAATAAAAAGAACACAGGGCTTGGAGAAAATAGCTCTGCTACTTACTATCTTTATCAAATTGAATGAATTGTAACACTTTTCTGTTCTTTAATTCCTCAACTTTAAAATAAAATGAGAGGATGAACCTCGGACATCATTTCTCTTTCTTTATGATCAAGTCTAAGAAAAACTAATGGTGTTGGTGAAGAGCTAAGGGATATTGCATCTTTTCTTATGCTTGAAAAAATGTCTTAAACAATGAGAATATGGCTTGCCAATAGTAAGGATAAATTGTAGGGTTACAAATTCATAGCGACCTATTCAATCAATCTAGAGCTTATACTCTTAGTTCTTAGAGGGTTTTCATTATAATTTGATATTTTTTCTCCAAGCTTCATTTCATCTGAATGGCGTGTTCCTGTTAATGTTGCCTAGTGCCCCTGCCTGCCAACACTTCTGAGTAGCCTGTTTTCCATTTACAGAAATGACATTTGTAGTTTTTGGTCAGCCCATTGGTCCACATGTTGATGATAATACAAATAATTTCATGCTCAGAACATCTGAAGCTCAACCCATAGTAACGTGTGATGTTTGAAAGTGTTGGCATAGCTCTGAATCAAAAGTGTCATGTGATTTGGCATTTGACACTGGAGCACTCGATGGGCTTCAATGTGCAGAAATTCTTTGTCTCTGCATGTGTGAATACGACTGGGTGAATTCATTGCCAGCATTTCTGATTCTTTGGCATAAATCAAGTACAACAGGATATGGCTGTATAGGCACTATTTTCTGAGGAGTCTCCTCAGATGACAATTGTACTGTCAACTTGAAATTGTGACTGGGGACAAAATTAATAACAAATTTGCTTCTAATGTTAGGAAAAAGGCATATAGACTGACCTTTCTGATAAGTCTCTATGTAACTGGGGAATTGAGGAGTAATCTGACATCAATGCTATTAAATAGCAAAGCACAATACAGAAATTGGATTGAATCAAGTTACCTGTCTAGAAATAGAAATGGAGAGAGACAAGGATCAGGGTCAATGGATAAGAACGACGAAACATTAAGGAAAAAAGAAGAATTGAAAAGGAAGTCAGGTTAAAAATCCTAGGAAAGCATAAAAGAAGAATTTTATTGATTCTTGGCCGGGGAGTAAATCATTAGAAGAAAAAAATGCAATAGTAACTGGGGACATTGAGTACAGTTTATATGATGATCTTTCTCCACTTAAATGGCACTGACTTGTGTATTAAAATAATCTTTATATCACTTCTTTCACTGAATAATCCTAATCAGTCAAAGAGAAACAGAGTTTGAGTATTGTTATGAAGGCATAATAATGAAAAATATTGAATTTTTGCTTAGTTCTTGTAATGGGTTCTTAAACTAACAACATTTGATTTGCCTGTTATGCATTTTTATATGAATTCTTCACAAACTTCCTGGCTCTAGTTGTTCCAGCAAAATTTTGGCACTTTTGTATCACTCTAAAGACTGTATTTTTTACATATATGTCAATGTTAACCATTTAGATTTCATATAGATACTGTATGCTTATTTCATTTTTAAGTTTTTCCAAGGATTCAAATTGGGATAGAACAGGCCTCATGAAGGAGCTGTGGAATTTGTTGTTGTGGGGAGAAGGTATAAGGAATACAAAGAGCACAAAAGGAATAGTTGTTAAATATGCCCCATACAAGACAAAATTAGAGAATCAAAAGCAAATAGCACCCAGGGGATATACATTTCAAGGTAAGATCAAGGCTAAGGTGAGTCAGAGTCCCTTTCCAGACAAGCAGTTAGAATGGCACACAGAAGTTACTAAAAACAAGACCAAGTCTGAACCTTTTGAAATTTACTCTTCTAAAATTGAAGGTACATGTTGAGCTATGACCTGATTTCTTCTCATTCTCTGTCATGTGCTCTAGGATTGAGTGATCATTTCTCACCATGATTCCCATCATTTCTACCCCAGAAACCAATTCCTCCCTGTAAATGGGATAAAATCTAGACTAGAATTTATTCCTAATAGTTTTTTTTCCATTAAAGGGTAAATTTATCCCCATGATAAGTCAGGAAGAAATTAGCTATTTTTCTTTGAGCAAATGGAGAACTCCAACAAATATGTGGATAATTCAACCACCCACCCTCTATAAACATATACATATCCTAGTACCTTTATACTATACTAGGATTCTTATCTGTTTTCCAAACTTCTCTTCTATTTTTCTCCCTCACTTTTTAACATACTTCAATGACAAACACACTATTGTTTCTCTCTCTGTTGTGGTTCTTTAATTGTTTTCACTTCTGTCTGACTTCAAAACTTCATTTGGGGTGTTTCAGAAAAAGATATTAAGTGTTATTTCTTTTCCTTCCCTAACTCATTTTACAGATAATGAAAGTGAGCCTAAGAGGATTTAGCAATTTATCCAGAGTCACAACTAGTAAGTGTCTGAGGTCAGAGTTGATATTTTGGATATGTGGGTGTGGAATAGTGAAGAGTCAAAGATAGAATTGTTGTACACCTGGGTGACAAGAATGGTGGTGTTGCCTTCCAACAAATAGAGAAGTTCAGAATGGATATGGGTGTGGGTGAAAACTAATGAAATGAGATCTTAGATTCACATTGTGTAACCCATCCATATTTTCCCATATTTTACTATTCTGTACCACCCAAATGAAAGGATCCATGGGTATCTTACACATCATAGCACTGGAACCAGAAGCCATCATCCTAAGGACATCTGCTACAGTCAAGAGGTAATCTTGAAGATAAAGGGTACATATGGGAAAATAAGTGGGAGTTTTTCCAAAGATATCTGCATAGCTGTTGCTATGGATGCTCAGGGTGCTGATAAGGACATGTTAGTACAGAAGAGAGAATTGACACAGTGGAGAGATTGATGCACTGGGGTAATGGAACTCTCAGGGCAGGTGTGGTTTTGTTGGAGACAAGTCTTACAACTGGCTGTCATTAAGGAGAGATCAAAATGATTTCACTTTTTAATTTATTGATCATATACCTGTTAATTTTAACACACTGCTCCCTTGGTTTAAGACCAGAGAACCTAAGGAGATTTTGCACTTAATTTAGGGATCACTGGTATTTGGAACTCTTGGTCAAATATCTCTCCCAGTCCAAAACAGCAACTTTTGTATACTTGCAGTATCAATATGCAGAGATAAAAAGTTAAAGGACTTGTCCAAGAGTATATACACAGTATATATTATAGGTGAAACTTAAACCCGAGTCTTTCAGATCTCAAAGATGGTTGTCTATCCAGTATATCATATCTTGCAACTGGATCCAATAGTAAGGATCTTCCTCACTTCCTCCCTCTCTCTCTGTCTCTCATCTATCTACATATGTTTTAGTAGAAGTAATAATAATAATGGACATATATGAATGTTTTCACATATATACATTAAGATATGTCTAGAAACAATATTCTTACCGCATATATAAGAAATGATTCAGTTTCTCACCTTCCCTTCACCAATATACTTAGATGCTCAAATTTTTTTGTTTCAATTTATTTTTATATATAACATAATATATGTAATATCACAATAATATGAAACATGTGATTTGTTATAAATGTGTAATAAATTATAAATGTGCATATCCAAAAGAAAAATGTTACAATAGCTATATCCAAAAATGTGCAATTCATTTTCCTCCCTTTTCACTCTCCCTGGTACCTCTTCTTCCTTCCAAGAAGCCAGGTAATATGATATAGATTGTACATATATTATTATATAATACATATTTTCTGTTAGTCATGTTGTAAAACAAGACACATTTTGCTTTCACTAGAGAAAAATTCATGGAGAAAAAAAGTGAAGAATGGAATTTCAATCTGCATTCATACTCTGTTTCTTTTATGGAGAACTGTACTTTTTGATCCTAAGTCCCTTGGAGTTGTCCTAGATCCTAGCCTTGTTGGTAACAGCTAAGTTATTCACAGCTGATCATCATACATTATTGTTGTTTCTGTGTACTCTTGCCCTGCTTACTTCACTTTTTATCACTTCACATAAGACATTCCAGACATTTTGTGAACAATTTGTTTGTAATTTATTATGTCATAATAATATTGAGTTAAAAATATAGAGTACAACTTGTTCAGCCATTCCCCAATTGAGGTATAGCTCTTTAGTTTCCAGTTCTTTATCACCACAAAAAGAGATGCTATAAATATTTTAGAACAAAAGTTTCTTTTCCTTTTCCCTTAACCACCTTAGGAAATAAACTGAGTAATGGTATTGCTGAGTCAAAAAGTACACACTGTTTTAAACCTGTTTGAATATTATTCTAGATTGATCTCCAAAATAGTTGGATCAGCTCACAATTCCAGCAACATGAATTAATGTTTCTATTTTTACACATTCCTTCCAATATTAGTCATTTTGAACTTTTATCTTTTTAGCCTATCTGATAGTTATGAAGTGATTTCAGAGTTGTTTTAATTTTATTGCTCTAATCCATAATGATTTATCAGGCCTAGAGATAAGAAATCCTAGGTTCAAATCTGGCCTCAAAAACTTCCTAGCTGTGTAATACTGGGAAAGTCACTTAATCCCCATATCCTAGCCCTTACTGCTAGGTGTAAGGTAATGTTTTTAAGATAATGATTTAGAGGATTTTTTCATATAGCTATATATAGTTTAGATTTTTTCACCTTATGCTGGTCTATTCATATCTTTTAAATATTTATCATTTGGGTAATGGCTCATATTCTTATATATCTGACTAAGTTTTCTGTATATTTTAGATACGAGATCTCTAGCTGAAAAACTGTCTATATACTTTTTCCTAATTTATGGTTTGACTTCTAATAAAGGCTACATTAGTTTTATTTGGGCAAAAACCATTATTTGTTATAAGCTTGGATTCTTTCTTTCAAATACACAAAACAGATGTTATAATAATTATTGATATTTATGAAGCACTTTAGGCTTATAAAGACTTTTTCTCAAAATAGTTTGAGAGGAAGATTCTTGATGTTACTGTTGATGTAATGGACTTTGCGAGATTTGCATAACATTTTCCACAAAGGTTTCATTTACTAAATGTTTTTAGCTAAGTTCTTTTTAAGGTGAATTTTTCTCTTATTTTCTCAGATAATATCAATGTTTCTGGGCATGGAACTTTTAAGATAAAGGTTGTGAGAAAAAGAGATACAAAAAGATGGAATTATGGATGGCAACTTGGTAAAATTAATTAAAAATTCATATTATAAACCTGATCAAAAGCTTTCTGAAACATGGAATCAAAAAGGGAAAAACATATACATTTCCCACTCTAGATATTCCTATCTGAGAAGTAAGAAAATTGAATTTAGTTTTAGTAGTCTGTACATAGGAAATTACTTCTATATATAAAGTCTAAAGGAGTTCTTTTTTTTTTCCTTTCTTAAAATGAGGAGAACTGGTCATCTTTTTCTGTCTCTTTTACTTCCTTCACTTAAAAGCTAATATTCTCCTGATGCATGATTTGGGGGTAAATTGATATCTACATTAAAGAAAAAAAAAGAATTCAAGCATAAATTTGTGTATACAAATTTGATTTACCAGAGAATATTATTTGAAGCTAATCAAGGCCTTAGGATGTAGTAATTTTTTTATATATACCTTCATCTTAAAGTGGATCTTCTCTAGCTGCCTGGGAAACTGATAGTAATGCTAGATTAACCCATGTTGGAGAAGGGTAGAGAATAATGCCAAAATAACCACCTGATGTTCCCTTATTTATAAAACAATCCCTACCTCTGACCTGTGTTAAAGATACTCTATGGTCTAATAGAATAGTTATTAATAGGAAGGCAATTTATAATCACTAAACTTCTATTCCAAAATCAATGAATAATATCTCATTAGACCACTTCCTAGGGCACACTCAACCAATTTTCCTGGCTTAAAAAAATTAGAATGATCCAGCTTCCAGTTATAGTGAGGGATAAGGCCTCCATGCCCCTTGCTCCCTTCAGAGCATGAGGGATATCCTCTGACTAATTGCTATGAGCCAAGAATACTCCAGAATTCATACCATATTATAATGAAAGCTGTTTTAATGAGCTGATTACCTATAGTTACATGAATATACTAATGGGGTGATCCCTATCCCTCAGGCTTCCTCCTACTTTATTCCAAGGTTAAGGACAATTCTCCAAAGTTTCTAGAGGACCCAGTTAGATTTTTACTTCCTTCCATGAGCTCTAAGATAGGAACTTGGGTAAATGTGTGCAAGGATAGTGTTGTTTCCCATTTATCTCTTCTTTCCCTTGGCACATGACACTGTGAGATCTCAGAAAACATATGACATCATGCACTTTTTTAGTAAAATGGTGGCTACTTTACCTGTTGAGTTGGCAATAACAGCAGAATCAGACTGATGGTGGAGGGGAAGAGAAAGATCCTATTTGGTATTGACCTGATTGCTTGATGGAACAACCCTATAAAATGGCTATTTAGGAATAACTACTTTTAAATATCCCAATGAAGCTTGAATATTAGCCTCTCACTTGATCAATTGATTGCAGGAGGAGCAAGAGGAATAGCAGTAGTAACAGTAGTAGTAGTAGTAGTAGTAGTAGTAGTAGTAGTAGTTACATTTATATAGCACTTATTATGTGCCAGATACCATGCTACATGCTTTATGATTATTATATCATTTGAAAGAGTTACCTAATTATGGTACATAATTGTTTACCTTTCCCTTTGTGAGTGTATGGGAATAAAACTACTTGTTCCATACCTGATTATCATTTGTACTTTTTGTACTTAAAAAAACAAATCACTCTTGAGTGAATCTTTAGATTAGATACCAATATTTTTCCCTGACTAATTGGTACAAGGGGTTCAGAGTCAATAATTATCAGAAAGGGCAATCTACTTCTGTTATTGAGAGTTCTTGATTCACTTAACTAAAAAACTAGGGAAAAGAAATGAATAGTTCAATATGGCTCATGAATCATTGCTGCCTTGTTCAAGTGTGCTTCATTAGCCATTTTTCTAGATTAGCTTTAGGAATTTTAAGGGGTTACAAGGAAGGATAAAATAAGTGAATGTTTATATCTTTTTTAATACGTGGTTGGCTTTGTAAATTTATTGGACTTGTACTCATGCAGAGAGGAGCATGCTCTCGTGGCCCTGAAAGGAGTTAGATTAATGTTCCCAGAACTTAGGGGTTCATGCCTCTGAATAGGTGGACATTAGCTCATAAAAAGTTTCACAGCAAAACAAATGAATATAAAATTTAACTTTGTTTATGGTCTGATTTTCAGAAATAATCTTTACCTTTACTGAGCCAGCAAACTGATTTAAAGTATGCTATTGGTCCTGTGAGGTGCCTCAGTTGATAGAATGCTGGGCTTGAAGTTAGAAAACTGAGTTCAAATATAGCCTCAGACACCAAAAATATGTGATCCTGGGCAAGTCGCTTAAGCCTATTTGCCTCAATTTCCTCATCTGTAAAATTCGCTGGAGAAGGAAATGGCAAACCACAATAGTATCCTAGCGAAGAAAAGCCTATGGATAGCATTGTCTATGAGGTTATGAATAAACAACTGGACAAGAAGTTGTTTGTTCATTATTTCATGTAAGGTGGCATTGTTTATATAGGGGATGAGTCAGTATGAAATTACTGTGTAGTAAAATAGGTCTTCACACACCTGATCACACAGGAATAAGAAAAACCTAGGATTTATAATCAGTTTTTAAAATTCATAATTCAGTGTTCTTTTATGACACCATCCATCTACACACGATTTCCTCACCTAACAACTTGCAGACTTTCTGAATTCAATATTTCATTGTTTCAACATCTTCTCCAAACTTTCTAGGCTTGTTATTTGATCCTAATGCTGAAATGAAGTTCTCATTCAAAATCTTGAGTTTTGATGTACTTTTCACTGCTTTAGTGATCTTAAAAAATGAGTCAAGAGTATAGTGGTAAAACAGGTATGGGCTTCTCCAACTTCTTTGGAGAGAAGGAAAAGGAGAAGGGGAAAATGGAGCATGCACTTTTATTCCTCTAAGAAGAACTCCATCCCAATAAGAAAGGGATTTTATCAAAAATCCACTTCCTTTTGAAACTTTGTCTCAATAAAACAAATTTCTGATAAACTGAATATCATATTTCTCCTAAAATATGAGCCAGAAGATATTCCAGGTTTTCCATGACTATGGATTAAAGAAAGATTTGAGTTTGGTTTAAATACTTTCCAGTGTAAGAAAAGGTGATTGAAATGAGGAAGCCAGAGTTTTAAAAGTTTAATTGATATAATTTAGAATAATACTATGATGAGCTTTATTTTTTCTTTTGATGAATATAGATGAGGAATGTTTAAAATGACAAAAGAAATCAACCACATTTGATGACAACCTAATGAAATTGTATTTCCTATTTTTTTAGATTTTCTGAGTCATTTTCTGTTTCTATTTTCTCATGGTTTATATTCCAACCTTTCTCTTGATATCCTATTTTCCATCTTATTCTGATGAAAAAGGTATGTAGATTCCTTGTACACTGATCAGAAAATCTGGTGTTGTCTTTTTAGCAATTGGTATTTCTGTCTCAATCTTGAAAAAAAAAGTAAATTGTGTCAAATTTGTGTAAATTTGTAGCGAAGGGGTTTACTAGAGAATAATCTAGACCTAGGGTTTTTGAAATTGGAATTTGTGGAAACAGAGACAAACAAAGTAGCAATAGAGTAAAACTGAGTAGAAGCCAGTAAATAAATGAACCAAGAGAAATAAGAAATCTGAATATTTGAATAAAACTTATATGATCTCCTTTGAAATTCTCATGTATTACATTGTATTGCATGCTTCTGGCTTTATTAAATGTATTAAATTGTTTTTGTATTGTTTAAAAAAAGCCTCAGAAGTTGTACATACTACATGTTTTGTGTGGGAGGTTAGTTTATTACAATTAGTATTTTAAATAGTATTTCAATTTCCTGTATTTTTAAACATGCTGAGCATCTGTGATTGCAACAGAACTACTATTCACATCTGTTTTAAGAACTACTGAAGTTTGCATATGACACCAAAATAGTTATACAGAGTGCAAGTAAAAATTAAATTTACCAGAGGCAAAGAAGATACTTAAGAGACCCATGGAAATAACAGTGCAAAAAGGGATTATATATTATAAAATACCTTAATATGATGCATTAATGTAAAGGAAAAAACAATTAGATGGTGACATCATTAAGTAGGAAATGATATAAGAGGTATATCTGACAAAATCTTAGATATATTTTTAATATTATAAAGTATATGCTATTAATCTATTGTGGACATAGATGTAAGGATTAAAAAAAACTACATGAAGAGGATTAGCTACAGAATATATTTTGGAATGGAATCTATTTGATCATTCTGTAACTGAATAATTGCTAAATTTTAAAGTATGTATACATATACATATTTATATATATATGAAAGATTTGTGTATACATAAATACCTCTATGTAAGTGTGTGTGTGTGTGTGTGTGTGTGTGTGTTACAGTGGAAGGCCTAAAGTTTGGAGGACATAAATTCAAGTATGACCTTAGATAATTACTAGCTTTGTGAACTTCATTAAGTCACTTTACCCTCAGTTGTTGAAGCCTCATTTCCTCATCTATAAAATGAGGTGGAGAAGAAAATGACAAACCATTTTTGTATCTTTCCCAAGCAAAGAAGTGAAAATGACTAAAACAACTAAAAAACAATTCTCTCTTTTTCTCTTTCTCTTTCTCTTTCTCTCTCTCTCATTCTCTCCATATATAATGTATATGTGTGTATATATATATATATATATATATATATATATATACACACATGCACTGGCACACTGACACAATCTTACATTTTGTATATTTATCATACACCTATACTTATATAAATATATATTTTGCATAAAATGTTATTTTCTTAATCAAAATTGTTAAAAAACCACCCTGGTTTTATTGAATTTCAGTATTTCACAATACTATTACTTCTTATTAGTGGAACTAAAAATTCTTATCACATCCATATGATTTTATAATTTGAATGATAAATAAATGATGTATTTTATCTATGGACATAATTATATTATCCATCTTTATATTTCTCCAATTTTATACAACACTCATTTTACCCACAAAATAATCTTTATTCTAAACTTCATGGGGAAAAGGATTTATATTTACCTACAAAGTAAGAAATAAATTTCAGCCCATTTAAATTTTTCTTCCTTTAACTTAATCTTTGTTTATTCTACCCATGCATAGAGCTTGCATATGAGACCATTATGATAAGCAAGCCTAATTTCCATCTAATTTGATTTCTCTAAATAGAACTGGTTCCAAAGTAATAAAAGCCTCATTTTAAAAGGTTAACCATTTATGAATGTACTATACTTTTGCCTTGCTGGTTTCTTAAACTATCATACTGTCAAATCTTAAACTTTTAATTCATGGGCATGCATTCCTCATAAACTGTCCTAAAGATTTCCAAAATGGAGACAATTAATAGAAAATTTCATTTCCAGTTCTATCAATCTCAGAAGTCACAACCTTCCAGTGTAAGATAATTATTCTGAATCTGTTGAATCTAATTTCCAGTATTTACTTAAAAGAAAGACTAGGTGAATAATCTATGTGGTGTCATTTGAGAAACACAGAGACACATTTCTGCCCCTCTCTAATTATTTCCCATGTGAGCATATTTCTTCCAAATTAAAATAAATGTCCACAGAACACCATTAACAAAGGTACAAGGCAAAATACCTTGGGAAAGTTGCATATTAATATGCTTAACACATTGCACAGATCAACTGATATAGTTAGTTAGCCTCAAAATGTAGAACATAAAATCAGGGTCAAGAAAGACCAATTCTGCTAGGAATCAAGTATGATAGGGAAACCATTGATACTGCTGGAGCTCCATGGTAAGCTAAGAATATCGGGTAAGGAAAGACTTTGCAAAAAAGATAAACTTTGTATACTTGACAGTTTTGCCTAAAGCTGGCTATGGGAAAAATGCAATAACTAATAACTGTTTTACCCCTGTACCTTATAACTCATTTAGATCCTATTGCTCTTTGAAAGGGACCTTCCTCTCAGGATATGCCAATAAAATTGAGCCCTAGAGGATCTTAAAAATCAAACAGCTAGCAATACCTTCTGCTGAAAGGAGCATTTTCAGAAAATTGCAGTGTCTCAAAAACATTACCTTATTAAAACTCAAAATATCTCTCTGGCTTGTTACCTATGATACACTTTGCTTTTTCTAATTGAATTGACTTATTTAGAGTAAACAGGGAAACTAGAATAAACTACATTCCCCTTCGATTCTTTCCAGCTCTATGATCAGTTTTAACCTGTATCTAAAATCATTCCTGTGTTGATAATTATGACCATTTTACTCCTCTTGGAGTACTATAGGTTGGTTACTTATACCCTTCTGCATACAGGAAATATTTAGCTAAAACTTATGACCCAACATACTAACTTCCTCACCTCTCTATACATTCATGACTCTAATACTAGTATTTGCATGCTATGTTTTCAGTTCAAACTTTCACTTCTTTACATAATTAATAATGAATTTTTTCTCTCAAGTCTTACCAATGAATTAATTAACAAGCATTTAGAATATCTAGTACTGGTAATGTATATAGAAGATATGAAAGAACCTCTACCCTCATATAGAAAAATATAAATAAAACTATATTCAAAGTAATTAAATTCATCATTGTTTGAAAGGGAGAATGTTAGCAAATGAATTCATTATGAAAAGAATTCAAGTATAAGGAGACACTGGAAGTAAGTTGTAGAGAAAGAGAGGGAATTTCTGAGATGGAATTAATGAGTCCAATCTTCACCTTTTCAAGAATCAGAATTCCTTGTCAGCTCTGAGAGTAGGGCACCTTGACAATACAACTCAATAGTGTTGAAAAAGAAAACATGGAATTGTGTAGTATCCCAAATAGGAAGAATGGAAACCAATTGCAATGGATATTGCCAATGGATAAATTAACTCAGCACCCTATGGCAAAATTCATTGTTTCAAAGTAGACATGATCATGAAGTGGCAACATAGTGTTTGCTGTCCAAGGAGTTTGTCTGCCTTGTCATGAGGAGGAGGAAGAAGAGAAGACACTGCTATGGTCTGTCTTATCAACACATTGAACTTGACATTAAGGAATGAAGAAGTTGTGATCTGAACTGAGCTTTGGGTAAAAGAAACAAGATAAATCAAATAAAAATTGTAATCTCTTATAGAAAAAAAACATACACAGAAATAGCTATGATTTAAAGAAGAATGGGACTAGGTAAAAATGGAGATGCCTAGAAAAAAATTATGAGTTAATTTCAGAAGAGAGAAATGATTTTAATGGATAGTAAAAGGGAGAGGTAATCAGTGAAGGCTTGGGGAAGAGGACAAACAAGACTTGGGCCTTACAGAAAGTTGGGAATTTAAAAGGTAGGGATCTAGACAGAAAAAAAAAATCTTTAAAGATTTGATATATGAATGCATGTATAAATGGAAACCATTATTAAGTAGAGGGGAGTTAATAATGAATGTTTGCTGAATGAATGAAAAGCAAAAAGAATCATGAAATAAGGATATCAAAAAAATAGGCTACACTATGTAATATGGGAACTAATTCACTGACTAAAACAGAGAAAGGAAGAAAAGTATTGCAAAATCTTCTGAACTCAAACATTTATTTTATGTACCAATCATTAGCATTGCTAACTAATACATTTCACTACTTTTAAGTTTTATATACATATATCCTGCCTATTCAATTATATTTTATAGATCTAGAAATATTATATCTCATTGAATCTATAGGTTTGAGGAGAGTGTCCTACATACTGTGGGCCTCAGCATTTGATGGTGATTTCATCTGACAAATTAAATTGCTTATTGTTATGGTTTTAGCAATTAAATTTTTTGATTTTTCAGCAACAATTTTAGGAAAATAGTACCATATGTGTGTGACACAGCAGATAGACTGCCAGACTTGGAGTCAGGAAGACTCACCTTCCTGAGTTAAAATGTAACCTAAGACACAAGCTGTATTATCCTAGGCAAATCACTTATTCCTCAGCTATCAAAGTCTCAGGAGCTCATCTACAAAATGAGCCACAGAAATAAAAGGAAAACTACTCCAGAGTCATTGCTAAGAAAATCCCCAAATCCCAAAGTCACAAAGAATTGGAAATGACTGAAACAACTGAGCGACAACAAAATCATAGAGATATATGTACATATACATACATACACATATGTAGTATATTTACATCTATATGTCCATTAACTTCTATAGGAATATATTTCTACTTATTTATTGTATATTCAAAATCTGATGGGACTTAAGAATCTTAGACTACCTAAGAGTTTTGAATTTCTAAGTGAGATATCCAATTGGTCAAGCATAGAGAATGGATGGTCCTGGAAAAGGCAGAGGCTAGAAGTAAGGCATTATAATGAGGGGCAGATGTAATGAGAATGTGAGTTACAAGTCACAGTGTCAGTACTGAGCCTCTGCAGAAAAGGAAATATCAGAATTCTTGGCACCCTGGGCAAAGTCTCAGTTGATTTCATCTTGCTATGGTTCCCAAAATTCAATGTAAGTGAGGAGAAGTCTAATCTAGATGTAAAGAGATTTGCACCTGAACCAATGTGTTAACTATACAAATTAAAAAGGAGAATTAAATAATACAAAGTAATTACAAATTAAAGAAGACTATCAAAATTAGTTTAGAGAGTTAATAAATATTTAGGATGAAATAATAAAATTTGGATAATTACAAAATTCATTATTAATTTCTTTTCAAGAATTGTAACTATATTTAAAAGAACTTCATAAATATGAAAGGAAAAATAAATTTTACTAGAAAATTAAACGATAAAAGCAGGAGCTTATAAAAATGAGCATTTCAGTTTCTTTTACAAAAAAAATAGTATACTTGGGAAGCTCTTGAAATAACAGTAAATCAAAATGTTTATAATTTGGCTTGGTTGACTCTGGATGAATGTAGTGATATATTATGTGAAAAGTGAAGCATAGGTGCTATAAATTGGTTATGGAGATTTCCAATGTGCAACCTCTTAAAGGATATTCTTTATGATATTTCTGCTCTCCATGCATGCACAATAATAGCCTGAAAGATATTATCTAAACAATTGTCTGCTACTGTTTTTAGCACAAGTGTATGACTTAGAGAAGACTCTTAACCTTCTTCTTTTTCATGGGTCCCTTTGGTAATATAGTGAAACTTGGGGATCTCTCTTCAAATCTTATCACATGCACAAAATAAAGTATAGTAGATAACAAAGGAAATCATATATATTAAAACATGATTGTACAAAAAATAGACCTCTGGAATCTATCCATAGAGTCATATGCTATTAGGAACTCCTGTCTTCCAATGATTTTTTGAGTAGGAAGAAACATTTAATGATAATTCATATTAACCACAGAAATACAGACTTGAATTCTATTTTTTCAACCATGAAGATAAGCCTGTTAAGTAAATATAGAATTATCATGAAAGTATTTCTTTTAAGAAAAAATGACAAATGATTATTTTTCAAATAATATTTTGAATACACTGACACTGACTGTCAATTATCAGTATTAATCTTGTGAAATCTCTTTAATGATCATATTTTCCAATTTTCCTGTTGCATTTATGTTTGTTTAATTTAACAACTCTAGAACAACTGGAGAAGATACTCAAAGTATGTTTAAAATCTCAGAATAAAACCTTGTAATGCCAAGATAGGACTTAGCCTAAATCTCCAGTTAAATAACTGACTAATTGCAATACATATGAATTAACAAGATCATTGGAAGAATGTATGGTTGATACATGAGATGTAAATTATCTCCATACAACCTCATTTTCAGTGACAAGTTGTGAATCATACCATGAAACATTGTAGTAAAATGCTTTCCGTAGGGTTTTTTGTCTAGTAATCTTGTTTTACACTAGTCATGTGCATATACTTTTCCCATGATCAGCAAAAATCCAAAATTTCCATATTGTATGCTATCTTCTCTGGAAAATTAGCATAAAATTTAATTTGTGCTAATTAGCCAGTGGTAAGAGAGGCAAATTAACTGGAAGCGTTAATTTTGCATTTATAGTATTCTCATTATAATGTGCACGTGTATGGGGAATATATTAGTGATTCTTTTTAGTAGCTATATAAGAATTCTATGAGTCTAATTTGGAACAAACTATCTGTTTACAAAATGCTTCTGCTACTAAAATTGAATCATAGGTAGGCTAACAAAAAGACATTTCACAAAATATTTTTGCTGAATATTATTTACTTTCTTTGTATATTGGTATTATGAGAATATTCATAAATACCTTCACCACTTGTCCATAGAAAAGTCAAGTTAGACATGCAGATTATCCAAAAAGAAAAAAAAGAAAATTAAAAATTATTAATAAATTATTACAGCACATATTTTAAAGCTGGAATCACCTGTAATATCTGATTGAAATTCTTTCTGCTTCCCTTTGGCAGTCTATTACTAAATTTAAGAAAGACATTAGTAAAAATAAAAATTTATTTTTTTCCTATCGAAATACAGGGATATTCTAAAAACCTATCCACAAATCTGTAAACCTGAGATAAAGATTATCCCATCCTCCAAATATAATTTATGGGCCTGATTGTAAAATTTAATAGAAAGCAAATAACTAAACTGGTATTTTAATCCAGGTCATCAGACTCCTAATCTGATGATTTTCCATTCTACCAACCATTTAGCCTTTAAATTCCCAATACTATAAATAGGGTAGGGAACTTGCATATTATTTGACTTTCTCTTCTTTCTTTTTTTTCAAATCAGTCAGTTCTAATTATCACATAATTCTGTCAAAGTTGTCCTACAGAACTTCTCTGTGTTTGTGTTTTTTTTTTAAACACATCTCTTCAAATATATCCATAATTTTTAATACATTGGACTATTTTTGGCACTCTTTTTTTACAATCAAGAGTGGGGATTCTGGGCTAATTTCCTTGAATTCTAGGATAACTAGGGCTTGTGTAACAATGGGTATTAGATAATTATTTTTCAGATCCTTCCTCTCTGGTTCACTTGCTTCTCCTAGTGTGTTCCTTAAACATTTTGTCTTAGAATTGATAACAAGTATTGAGTCAAAAGTACAAGAGTGATAAGGGCTAGGCAATTGGAATTAAGTGACTTGCCTAGGGTCATATAGTCTGGACATGTCTGAAGCTAGATTTGAGTCCAGACCCTCCTATCTCAAGATTCAGCTCTCTATCTAATGAGCCACCTAACTGCTTTTTCTCCCTACATTTTTACTCACTGTAACTCAATGAGGCTTCTTTTTGAATTACATTGTCATTCTAATGCAAGATGTGGAAAACTGTGAATGTTTGCAATCAATTAAAACATGTCTAAAACTTCCTGTTGAACACTGTTATGGCATGATAAGATGTTAGGCTACCAAATGCCTTGTTGCTTTGTTTTTCCTTTTAATTAATTTTAAAACATTAATTGCTCATGAGTAGGACGAGCTAACATAATAAAAATGACAATCCTACCCAAACATATTTACTCAGTTAGTTCCTTACCCTTCATCTATTACTTCATCTATTGTCCATATTTATTCTAAATTATATTCCAGAACTGTTGACCAGTCTAGGGGGATATTCAATACAGAAGGAATTTTGTTACTTCTCTTGCCTTGAACACTGAATTGGCACTTGTTGCATTATGTGAAAGGGACTGGGCACAAGACAATGCTGTGGAAAAAAGCTATTTCAGTTACAGATCAGACAACAGAGAGAGGGAAAGGCAGCAATTATATTTTCTCCTTCTATTCTCTCTTGAATTTATCAGTTTTATTAAGCCACATTTTTGCCAAAAATAAACCCTACTTGTCATGATTTTATAAGTCAAATCTTACGGCTTTCTGCCTCCTCAATTTTTACTTCCCAGTTTTATTTCCCTAAGATATAAAATATTTGGCTTATAGAAAGTCTGTCAAAATGTACATAAATATGTACAAAATCTAAATTCCTATTCCCCCCAATTTTAAACTTTTTTTATTCATGTCTGTGGGTGAGTATGCATATATGGATATATTTATTTATTTATGGTAAAGGGAGTGGGAAGTGGAAGAAATCTAACAGGGGACACAAAAGAGTTCCTGGTTTCATCATATTAATACCAAACCCATATCTTACCACCAACTGTTGTAAGTTAAGGATGATATTAAAACTGTTGATCCTTTTGGTCGATGTATCCAAAAAGATCCTTTAGTTGTTGTGGTGAGGCAAAGTTTTTACCTCTGGGCCTTGCACAGAAAAAAGTCTTGTGGAGACTAATATTTGTAAAAATTAAAACTATTTTATTAACAGTATAGTATTGGTATAGGGTGTAAAGGATATAAAGAAGGATTTCTATCTCTGAAGGGATTCTATCTAATGTCCCCACCATCTGAAGCTACAAAGCATTTCTTTAGGCCTGGGAAGATCCAGGCTACTCTCTCTCCTTAAACTGACTAAAAAACCCACTTCCTTATCTAAATAATCTATTCTAATATCCTTAGAAGTTATATAAGTATATATAAAATATAAAGTACATATGTATCATATATGTGTATATATATGTATATATATATGTGTATATATATATATATATATATATATATATATATATATATATATATATAGTCCTTAAAACTCTGTCTCCACACTATGAAAGGCCAGCAAGAGCAAGCTTGACTGAGACCTGGTCAAAGCTCAGCCTTGACTCTGGGTTTCCCCACAGAGCCCAGAGAAAAGATGAGATCTTCTCATTTTCTCCTCAGAGATGAATGACTCTCCAACCACAGCCAGACAGTCACTGAACTCAGGTCCTGGTATGCCCCAAACTGACGCAGGGAAAACACCAAGAAACACCAGAGGTTAGCTCGCTCTCTCACCATGCTGCAAAAGCAAGAGAGCAAAGAGCAGCCTGGCACTCCCTTGGCGACTAGGAGTAACTCTGGAATGTCAGGTAATCTCCACAGACTCTTAACATTCCACAGAACTTTTGCACCAACCCTTCTCCAGATTCCAAATTGAGCCTGAGGCAGCTTCTCTATTTCTTATCTATAAAACTAATTTAACAAAACTCAAATCTTAATATTATTCTAATGCTTTACAAGTTTGCCTTTTAGTAGATACAGAAGTTTAGTGGCACTAGAACCAGAACCAGCTGTCCTAATTATAGTCTCATTCTAGGTTTTGTTCTGGAGCATTCTACTGAGGGCTCTCAGTTGTCTATATGTGTGTATTTATTTTTTGCAAGTTGAAATTATTATATGAACTCCATTATTCACAAGTGAAAGGCTTAACAAAGACAAGTAACCATACCAGGGTCACCTTATCTTAGGAAAACAGAGAATCTGTGATGAAGAAATCAGATAAACTCCATTAAAAGAAGCTAAAGTGCAATCCCATGATTCTCAGTTTCTTTACCTGGAACCTGAGGTGTTTGGACTAGACCATTTCCACTCCAACTTCTGGAGTAGTATCCCTATTTTAATGCCTTTATTTTCCAGGTCTTAATGCTAAGAACCATTATAAAATTGCTAGTCTAATCATGTTGAAAAAAATTCAACGTATTTCATTCTTCAAAAATGTTTGCCTGACTAAAAGTTACTATCCAATAATTCTCTTTTTTCCTGGTTGAATAGTGGTCCAGAAAATATTAAGTGGTTGTTTCTCACAAACAAATCAGCATATAGTCATATCTAACTTATTCACATAAGCATTATTCCTGACAGAGTTCTAATTAATTTTAATTTAATTTAAGGATGACTTCCCCCTGTCACTCAGTACTCTTCTGAGCCATTTCCCCTTCTATCAGGTAGTGTGTACTTTAGGAAGCATTACAATTAAAATTCTCTGGAGACTATCTCTTAATTTTATAATGATTATTTATTAAATAGCAAAAAATGAGCCAGAAAGAGAAAGAGAGAGATGACCATGTGTGGCCATCTAACTTTCAGCTGCGTCCTCCATAAGCAGGCTGAATCAGTCCTACATGCCCTCCTAAATCCCTGGTTCTAGGAAAAAAAAAAAAAGTTCTGACTGTGTTCCGTCTGCCAGTTTGTGCACGTTGTGATGTCCCTTTCCTGAGCCCCTATGATTAGAGGATTCAGACCTTACTTAGTATAAAAGGCAGTTCTTCCAGATGCCAGGAATAATCATGCAGCTTTTAGAAGGGTCACAAAGTTCTTGTTCTATTTTCCCCATGTAGCTCTGGCTACCTCACTTAATTATTTCACCACCTGAGAAATGTATTATTTACAGATAAACAAAGAATTTTTTCCACCCCCCCATTGGTCTGGGGAAGAAGTTAGTACATACCTTCAGTACAAAGATCATACTTTTTTTTCCTTTAAAACTGAATGATTGTTTCAAGGTGGCAAAAAAGAAGTACAAATTAATGCTAACTTTACTCTGAAGGCATTTTTTAACTGAGGGAATGGATTCTGATCCTCAATCCTAATTAATTATTTGATTATTAGTTTTTTGGGGTTATTTGAACAGACACCTCTCTTATACTGAACAAAAAAATGAGTAGAAACTTTTAGTTGCACATAATTGAAATAAATCAAATGGAAAATAAAAATTTTCCTTCATGGTAAAAGCGTGGCATTCTACTTTTCTTTTACTTATGATTTTTTTAAATTTTTATATATATATCACAATATAATATATAGCCTAAAATAACATAATGCCTTTGATTTGTTATAAATATGTAATGTTATAATAAATATACTTATTCAAAAGGAAAAAAAAATTCTTACATTAGCTATGTCTAAAAATCTGTCATATTCTTTTTTTTTCCTTCCTCCTACACCTTTTCCCTCCCCATAGAAGTAGGTAGTATGATATAGATTGTGCATATATTATCACATAATACAGGTTTTTCTATTTATCTTGTGGTGAAATAAGATACATATTTCTCTACCCTAGAGAAAAATTCATGAAGGAAATAAAATGAAGGATGGTATGTTTCAGTCTAAATTTGGAGTCCATCTGTTCCTTCTATGGTGGTGGATATCCTTTTTCATCACGAATCCCTTGGAGTGGTCCTGGATCCTTGCCTTTTGGTAATAGTTAAGTCATTCACAATTGATTATTCTGTATTTTTTTTGTTTCAGTGTACTAGGTTCTCCTGGTTCTACTCATTTCACATCAGATCACTTCCTATAAGACTTTCCAGATTTTTTATTCCATTATAATCATATATCATTACTAGTTCAGCCATCCCCTAATTGATAGACGTTCCTTCAATTTCTGGTTCTTTTCCACTACATTAAGAGCCTCTCTTATATTGTAGAACATATAGATTCTTTTCCTTTTTCTTTGATCAGCTAAGGAAATAAACCTGATAATGGTATTATAGGATCAAAAAGTTAAACAGTTTTGCAATTCTGAGTAGAATTTCAGATTTCCCTCCAAAATGGTTGGATCAGCTCAGAGTTCCACCAACAATGAATTAATGTCCTCATATTTTAACATCCCCTCCAATATTTGTCATTTTGCCCTTTTAATATTTAGTCCATCTGTCGGTGTGAGATGATATCTCAGAGTTGTTTTTTGGTATTTCTCTAAACAATAAAGAATTTCAGCATTTTTCATATACTTTTAGAGATGTATGTATGTATGCATATACACACACATATTTATATATAGCTTTAATTTCTTAATCCTAAAAGTGTCAGTTCCTACCTTTTGACCATTTATCAGTTGAAGAATGACTCAATTCCTTATATATTAAAAAAAAAACTCTGTATATTTTAAACATGAGACCTATATATGAGAAAATATATATAAAATTTATTGGGGCCACTGGGTAACTTAGTGGATTGAGATCCAGGCCTATAGATGGGAAGTCCTGCTTTCAAATCTGGCCTCAGACACTTCCTAGCTGTGTGACCCTGGGCAAGTCACTTAACTCCCATTGCCTAGCCCTTACCACCCTTCTGCCTTGGACCCAATACATAGTATTGATTCTAAGGCAGAAGGTAAGTGTTTAAAAAAATCCCAATTCATTGCTTTCCTTCTAATCTTGGCTTTATTATGTTATTTGTGCATAAACTTTTCACTTTAAGTATTCATAATTTTCCATTTTATATTTTATGATGTTTTCTCTCCCTTTTTTATTCATAAATTATTTTCCCATCCATAAATCTGATTAGGTAATATGTTCCTTGTTTGCATTTTTTATACTATTACCCTTTATATTTAATTAATATATCCATTTTGAGCAAATTTTGGCAAATGGTGTAAGATCTTGGTCTATATCTAGTTTCTGTGAAACCACTTTCCCCTTTTCCCAGTACTTTTTGCCTAATAGTGAATTCTTATTCTAAAATCTTAGAACTTTACCTTTGTCAAACATAAGATTATAATAATGTTTTATGACTATAGAGTGTCTACTCTTTTCCATTGATCTATCTAGCAAGTACTAGTTTTAATATTTACTGCTTTATAACATATTTTGAAATTTTGACCTCTTTCCTTAACAATTTTTTCATCATTTCCTGTGATATTTTTTGTTATTTTGTTTTTCCAAATGAATATTGCTTTACTTTTTAATTCAAAAAATAATTTTGGGGTAATTTAAATTGGCAATTTGGTTGTTGGAAATATATGGAGAAATTCTGACATCTTTATAGTTTGGAAGAAATATAAGAGATGATATTTATAGTAATTATCAGAGAGAGACCTTAAACAGATGTTAATCACTGTTGATTTGCTGAACTGCTCTGACCAAGCTTTTAGAAGGAGATTATTATCCTAAATGCATTATCATTTAGTCCCAATTTTATCTCATCAGCACCAAGAATTTCCCAGCAACAATTTATTATTGGAATACTTTCTACATCCTAATTTTAGTGCTAAGATATCTTAAAAAGAATCCCAACCCTTACTTAGAATCAATACTATGTATTGGTTCTAAGGCAGAAGAGTAGTAAGGGCTAGGCAGTGGGGGTTAAGTGATTTGCCCAGGGTCACACAGCTGGGAAGTGTCTGAGGTCAGATTTGAACCTAGGACCTCCCATCTCTGGGCCTGGCTCCAAATCCACTGAACTACCTGGCTGCCCCCTAAGATATCTATTTTTTTAAAAAGTAATAATATGTAAACTGATAAAGTGAATGTAGAAATATGGGTTTAAATCTTATAAGACTATTTCCATATCTGTAATTTTTTCATCTATGCAGGTAATTTCAATTCAATTTTTTCTAGAGACATCCTCATATGAGACAAGTCACAACCCCTCATTTCTAGTTATCTCCCTGATATATCTACTTATATATTTCTCTAGTGCTTCAGAAGGGAACCTCATCTACATTCTGCATTGCACAAGTCATTTTCCTTCCATTCCCTTAGTTTCTGTCAAGTACAAAACCTCTACTTAGTAGGCACTTAATAATTGTTTGCTAACTGAAATAAAAAAATATAGTAATTCCATTCATCTGGACAATGGATCATGAAAGATAATGGAATAGAATGGAGAAAACAGTAGGGTGATACCAAGAAGCAGAGCTATATTAGGCTGTGATGTTGTAGGTTTATCTTTAGAAGATATAGATAATTACCCTCTTTCAGAAGGGAAGGACTATAATTCTCTCATTGCTAGAATAATCAATTCAATTGGAAGGTAACAGAGTTTCATAACTCAACTGCCTCCCCTGTGTCTTGGGTCTACACTCCCAAAGCAACGCCATGTGGCAGCACCTTACTCTGACCATCTCTGAGCAGTGACCTCCCTTGTAGTGACCTCTTCTGGTATATTGCCCATAGGAGCCAGTGTCCTGTGGTTTCTGTCTCCCTTACACCCATGATGTAGCATCCCAATGTCTTTCCTCCGAAAAGATATATATTCTTAAGTTAATGCTGCATGTTTAGTGCTTTCCCTCTCTGCCCCAGGCTTCCCAATCATTTTATTTGATGCCTGCCCAGACATTCAGAATATATTATAAAGAATTTTACATTGTTTCTCATGTCTCTGGGAGAACTTGATAAATTCTGGCTCTACAATTTAATAGCTATTTGGCTTTAGCTGAGACATTTACACTTTCTGATCTTCATTTCTTCCTTTTGTAAAAAGTAGCTAATAAGCCCTAAGTCGTTGAGTTTATAAGTATCCCATTAAAGCATGTACAAGAAAGTGCTTTTTTAAAGGAATTTATAGAGTTACATAATTTCTTTAATCGCCTATTCAACATAATCATCCAGAAAAATGTCAATTTAGAAAGTAAGTGATATTGTAGTTTTCCTAAGTGGCTATATGCCCTCAGTTTCTTTATTTGTGAAACCTAGGGATTGGATGAGAATGCCTTTCAGGTTCTTTCCCTCTGAATATTCTATTATCTTAGAGTTTATTGCTACAATAAAGTAAAGGGAATCATTTGCCTACCTTATAGACTCGTGTGAAATTAAGCAAATAGCACACACTCTTAAAGGGTTATCATAATATTTTTGGTCCACAAGTAGATCAATGAATTAATCAAAGTTTATTGAGCAACTTAGTGTGGTTAAAAAAACATTGAGTTTGGGGCATTGTTTCTAATAGATCTAATCCTGGCAAGGCAGATTGAGTTAAACTGTAGATACTGTTTGAGACATGATTGACAGATTAAGTATTTTTAAATTTATTCCATACATAATTGAGTGCTCTGAATGGTATATGAGGAAGGGATATATGTAGGCCTGTGGCTTGTAGAAAATTAATCTAGCAATGGAATGCAAAAATGGATTATAATGGAAAGAGTTTGGTAATAGAGAGGGCAAGAAGGTTATTTCAGGTAAGAAGATATGAAGGTCTGAATTAGAATAGAATCCGAGAAAATAAAGAGAAAGGATCGATGTGAGAAATTATGGTATAATGGTTTCAGTTAATAATATTTTATTTAACAGATTAAAATACAATGCTTGGCACTATGTAAACTATAATTCCATGGTTACACAAATATTAATAATAAATGATTTTATCAGTTGAAATGGAAAATAATAACATCTCTTTTTAGTAGTAAGTTAAATTTAATAAGTTAAATTCTGTGCTTGATTTGCTTTACCATGTTAGAAAACCATAATGTGTTTCAAAAATGATAATGCTTTTAAAATTTTGTACTTTGAATGATCATATATTTAACATTTTTGAGACATTTTCTCCTTCATGAAATTCTGCTCTGCTAGTTTAAAGATGTGTGAGATGATGTTCTAAATTTAACATTTTCTAGAGGAAAACTGAGCAGATTTTTTTAAATTCAAGAACTTAAATCTGAAATACACTTGATGTGCTTATGTTGATAGTGATAATTAAAATGTGGACTAATGTCCCATTACTGTCATGCATTTATCTAAATCATGATTCATATTATAGAATAAAATTATAAAATTTCCAAGTTGGTTTAGTGAGTTGTATTTAGGAAAGGAAAAGAATATTTCTGATTTAAAATTTCCCTGTGATTTTATTATGCACATTTTTACTTAGGCAAATTCATCAGTTAACCTTTCATAACAAGTCCACTCCTCACTAGGAAGTCTAGGTCAAGGTTACTTACTTGATCAAAGGATCGAACATTAATGGAAGAGACATTAGAGGTTACCTACTCTAACTCCTCTCATATTTTACAGATGAATAAACAGACTCAAAAAAGTCAAATGGCTTCCTCATAGTCACAAAATACAGTGACAGGGTCAGGATTTAAACCAAATCCATTTACTACAAATCCAGGACTTTTTCAACTGCACTATTCTGATTTCCTAAATACCCTAATATACTGTAAATCTTGAAATTTCTCAGACTTGTGAATGTTAAAAATTTCCACATTGAGGAATCCTCCATTGGAACAAATTCCCTACTGGAAACATTCCCCATTTTTGATGTGAGAACTTGCCAGGATCAGAAATGGGAGGATGTCTACTCCACCCGTACTTAAGACTGCTTTAGGGAGAAAACTCCTTGCTATGGGAGGACCTCTACTCCACCTGTACTTAAGACTGCTTTAGGGGAGAAAACTTGCTAAACAATGAAAGTACTTGGACCCATGCTTATAATAAGGCAAGGAGTTCTTTGAGCCATGCCTGTTTTTAGAATTGATACAATGGGATGCTAGGTATCTATAAAGGTCGGGCAGGTTTTCTCTTGATGGGATTAGTCGACTCAGCTGTGTTTTCTCTGGTTCAGACTTACTGAGGGGATTAGTCGACTTAGCAGGAATTTAGATGGGCTGTCTTTTAGAAAACATCTACGGTGATTGGTAGATGGAAGAACTTAGGGGAGGTGACATAGGAAAAAAAAACCCTTATATAAGAAAAGGGATCTCTTGAGCAAGAGATCCTGGGAGGCTTGGAGATAGATCCTTTTGGAGGAGGTCCTTTGAAGATCTCTTGAGAAGAAGTCCCTTGGGAGGCTGATTCTGGCTGGAACTCTCTCTGGGGAGACTCTGTTCCCCAGACATCCTTGCTTAAGACAAATTTGTGGTTAGTGATAAAAAACTGACTGATTCTCTCTCTCTTAAGATTTAGGTCTAGGCCATGTTGGCTTAAGGCCCTTCATACTTATACCTTTTCTCTCTCTCTTTCTTTGATTACTCATTGTATTGTTAATTAAAATCTCTATAAAACCCAATTGACTTGGATATATTCATGATTGGGAATATATTCCCTGGAGACCACCTTATAATTGATTAAAAACCAAGACACTGTAGTGAAACATTTTCTGTAGTCAAAATTACTCACCCTCTCTTATATCTATCACAATTTATATCTTCCACCATTTTAACTCACTATAGTTTACAACATCAACCATTTTAATTATAACAGTTTATGGCAGACAACTATTTTAACCATAACAATACATTAAATAACTTTAACATTTAATTCTTCCTTTCATGGAAAGAATTCTTTTGTTTCAATATACTATTTTAATCTCATAAAACTATAGGAAAAACTACAGGAACAAACGATAGGAAAATTTCCTGAACTTGTCTATTTAGTCACTAAAATGATCATTTCAGATTTGCTGTAGTAACATTCTGTTCTCAATTATCTATGAAAGTCATAGTACATTTTGGCATGTAATATACAAACTACAGTTATTGTCAGTATATGTTTGTATAATTGCTCTATGGACATTCATGTTACATAAATACAACTTTACCTAAAGAAAAATTTTCATTAAAACAAACAAAAACACCAATGGTAATTTTATATATTGCACTGTGCTCTGTCTATTTGCTCCTGGGCTTCTATTTGGCTCTTCCAACTCCCAAACAACAAATGACAGTAATCAAAAAAGCACTTCTAGTAAGAGTATAATGCATGGGGAGAGAGTGCCACCCCTGCCTTGCCTTAAAGGCTTGGCTGGAGACCTCCAGTGTCATGAGAAGAAATCTTGCCTCCACAGCCCACCCACTTTGTGTCTGCTTCACTCTGCCATATGTCTTCTATCAGTTTGGACTTGGATACTATGTGTCTGTCCCTATCTGTCTCTGTCTAGCTGTTATTTTTCTGTCCTCCCCACACAAACAGTTTTTCCTCTTACTTCTGGCCAGATCTCCCTATGGGTGGTCCTGGCCAATGTGTTCCTCCTTTTGCTCTCATTTCTCAGTCTCTTGTCCCAAGGTATCCGTGAATGGTATGTTGGCCCCACTTTTGGCAAATTAGCATTATGTAAAAAGTGCTTTACACAGAGGTCTGGGAACTGTCCACTTACTTAAAGCAAAAACTGCCTATAATGGATTAGATGTCCATCTGGGCTAGGGCTGGAGCCGAGTTCCCTGCAGCAGAAAATGTGTTACCTTTGTTGGACTTACCCTAACTGGATAAATAGGGAACAGCTTGTAATACATGTAGAGGCTCTATTGTGCAAAGAATTATAGGTAATTTAAATCTTCCCATTCTTGTTCATATTTCCTGATATACAGTAAGGGCTTAATGAAATGCTTATTGATTAATTTCAAATAAAATTATTGATATTTTTACAAAGATTAAATAATATTTAGTTTAAAACAACCACTACCCCAAAACACCATTAATTATTAAAGTTTTAACCCTGCTCCATGCTCTGCCCTGTCTCCATTGCAATAATACCGATTCATTATAATCAGGTAATACTATGAATAGGTAAATAATTTTGACCTAGCCTCAAGATATAAAAAACAAGATCCATTCAAAGTCTAATCTTCCTCTCCCCAACACAGAATGTGAGTTCCTCATGATTATTCTTTTCTATAATGATTTCCTCTATTTCCTCTATTTAGTATGGATCTATAAACAAAGCATAGGCAAATTTATTTAAGTTGTGCTATCATCAGGTTCTGTACTGCTCTAGACCATATACATAGGGCACATCAAATAGAAGATGTGAGATATAACGTGTCTAGTCTATTCCTATATTTCTGATGTTCTATGACTCAGCTTAATCCCTTATCTTGTGCAATGTACACACAGACATCTGCACCCACCCACCACTTTCACCTTGTCATCAATCATATCGGAATTTATAAGCAATACTAATTCTCTTATACTTGACTGCTTTTGTTTTGCTCCTTTAATGTTTAGAGGAGTCAGAGATGGATCAATTCTGATCACTATTTTCAAGCAGCTTGGAGTCTAATGGAGGGAGATAGAGGGCATTTCACATTGCAAATATGTAATAAATGCATTTAATTTAATTTTTAAACCTTTACCTTCTGTCTTATTATCAACTCTAAGACTTAAAAATGGCAAGGACCAAATTTGAATCCAGGTCCTCCCAACACCAGACCTTGAAGTTTATCTACTGGGATATCCCAATGCATTTTAAAAGGGTTAAAAACTGAATGGATAAAGTCAGGGATCTAATTTTTGAAGAGTAAGCATGTCTCAGATATCAGGAGGAATCAAGAAGTTAGAAATCTTCTTAGGTAAGTCAAGAAATTAACTATTAGAGCCCAGGGGTGTTAAGAAACCAAACCTGAAATGATAAATGAGAATGTGGATCCTTAAATATGCCCATATAATTCTGGGTCCCATAGTAGGTTCTTCAGAGTCCATTTAACTCAATTTAGTTTTTTTTTTATTTAAAAAATTTCTTTAATTAATTTAATATATTTTTCATGGTTACATGATTCGTGTTCTTTCCCTTCCTTCCTTTCACCCTCCTCCCATAGCCAATCACCAACTCCACTGGGGATTTAACTCAATTTATAGCTAAAGAAGGACCCCTTCTCTAAGTGGTGAAATACATGTCATCAAGATTTTGCTTGAAGATCCCCAGTGCCAGGGTAGTCACAATTTCTTGAAGCAGCTATTTCTACTTTTGGAAAGTTCTAAATAATTTGTTATAGTTAATATTTAAGAGTATTTAAGATGATGAAGTCAAATAAATCAGGGTATCCACATATACCCAAACTTCTTAATAAATTAAAAATGTCACATTCACTTTCCTATTCCATGGAAAAGTTAAAAAAGGAGAAGCAAAAGAAAAAAATAGGGAAAAAAAAGAAAATAGAGAATTGCCTGATTGTGATTACAGCTACTGCCTTTGGGGCCCTATTGTCTTCTTGCCTTAAATTCTCTATGTTGAATGTACTCTATATATTCTAACTCACAGCTGTCTTCCTTAGTAGTTATTCATTCATAACTTCTCATCTCCCTAACCATTGATTTCAAGGCTAAGTACTACAAAAATGTGTCACAACCTCAATGCCCTGGTCTAAGGAGAGAAAAAGCAGAACTCTTAAACTCCACTGTGAAAATACCAAACAAGTGGTAGGTAAACTTTTCATTCTACCTACCCCTTGCAAATGAGTATGAGAATACCACTCCAAATCCATACCAAGAAGTTAATCACAGTCTTCTGAGACCCAGGTTCCTACTAGACACACTATCTGGTGGATAGGATGATTCCTTCTGACTCCTCTGCCCCATATTAAGTCAACTGGCTACCTCCAATCTTCAGTAGAACAAAGTCTAGGATATTCTCTAAGGGTACATCACCCAAAGTAATAACCTATTTCCAATTTCTCACCCTGCAAGTCAAAGGCAAAAGCTTTCTGAACTCCTTTCCATTTCTCCATTAATGTTTTCTAATCCATCTCTTTCACCTCTGACTACTATCTAAAGCATTGCTATGCTCCTCTTCTCCTGGAGTTAAAGGGATTCTCTACTTCCCCTAACCCTCACCTATCAGGTCACAGAGGATAACTGCTCCATGATGCCTTACTTTGGAAAATTACTTTCAGCCCATTTTAGGTCTTCCTAATCAGGAATAGATCTGACTCTCCTACCACCTTTGTCTCTGATCCTCAAAAAAAAAATAGTAATCAAGGGAAAAAATCCCCTGATATAATAAAATAATTTTATAGCATTAAAGATTTGTTTTGATCAGATTTAGAGAACACATGAATATACATTCTTCCAAATCATTGTTAGATGTATTCCAACACTAGTAAGGAATCTGTCAACTCTGTATTTCAAGCTGTGTTTCAGAAAGCCAAATCTCATTTGAGAACATGAGAGCATTTTATCCAATTGTATAATTCCCAGATTATTATTGTTTTCTCTTCTGGAGTCATTGCCTTCAGTTGGCAAAAGAAGGAAACTAGAACTGTTTATAATCATCTTTATTTTCCTTATTTTATAGCTTTCTTAATGTTCTTTGATCTACTTTTCTTACAAACCCAAAATAGAAACTAGACCAGTCTCTGAGTCTGGATATTGTTCTGCTTTATATTTCCTTCAATTTCAAAAGGGTAGCTAAGTTAATTAAAACATGTAAGATTTTTTTCAAAGCTTAAATATCTTTATAAATGCTAGATGTCATCAGCAAGGTTAAAATTACTAATAATTTTAGTAAATTATAACAATAATAACATCCCCCATTTTGTCAAAAATTTCACCCCAAAGTCAAACTTTGACTTACTTCATTAATCCAAATCCTTCAAGTCAACAACATAATTTTGTACTCCTAATTTGAGTCAAGTTCTTTCTCTCATTTGCTTTCCCACAAACTTCTTACAGAAAATCCTACTGTCAAAAGAAAGGGAAATGAAAAGAATTCAGTATAGTTGGCTTTCCTCACTTCTCTTCCTTCCCTTTCTATCTTTCTTCTTTTTGCTCTCCACAATAGTTTGTAGATAATTTGCTCCCAACCCTTTCTTGGTTTGTAGAACCAGGTTTTGCATACTTCTATCCCTAAGGGCCAGCTAGTGAAAAGTATTGCCTACTTATTACATGTGAATTCAGAGAGGGATAGGATTATAGGAGATAGATTAGAGATACTCCTATTTTAGAGGATAATCTTAAAAAGTCCCTGAAACAGGGAAATATGCAAAGAAAACTGTACTTTTCTGTTTTATGTGAAAAAAAATCTTCAATTTAGGTATGAACTACAAGTTGTTAATAACATATTAACTCATGAGTGTCTATTCCCTTGGTGGAAAAAAGAAATTGAAAAATATTTTTAAAAGTAGGAACTGTGGAGAGAAATATGGGCTTTGTTTGTATCTGCATATATGAGTTGTCAAACACTGCTGTTATTCAAGAGTCAAATCACAAATTATATGGATTGCTAAATTTAGTGAGAATTTCTCACTCTATCTAAACTCAAACAAGAATTTCAGTCACAATAGTTTCCTAAGCATTTTAACTGAGCCATATTTGAACGGTGTGATAATATACAGACTTTCATTTTGATGAAAACTTATGAAGTCTCATATAGTAGAATACTCTCCTTTCTACACTGCTTATCATGTCATATACTATGTCTCTAAAAAGCTTATTTATTTTTAGGCATTCAGTTGTATAATATATCATATGCTTCAATAGATCTATGATGTCCATTTATTGTGGAAATACATCTATCTTTACAGATGAAATGCTGAACTCCTTTTTTCTTTCTGAGGTATTTTAGTATTCATTCTCCCAAGAATTCTTTATATAACATTGACCCAATGTGTTAGACACCTTCACAAAGATCTTTTAAATTTCAGTGAGTATCAATGAAAGTCAGATAATCCATCTATTTATCCCTTGTTATTGCTATGCAGACTTTATTTTCTCATCAAATATTTTATAATTTAAACACTTAACAAAAGTTAAAATGATTTATTAGTATGGGATTTTTATTGCTCTGGTAATGATGTAGGTAATGATAATATTGATAAGAAGGGCAATGATAATCTTTTGTATTATTTTTACATACAAATCATTACTGAAAATATGCTGGAGCTTAGCTAAGTATACTCTGCACCTTTTCATTATCTTTTTGTTCAACAGAAATTTTTAGCCTTCAGAAACCATCATGTATCATAATTCATAGGCATATACAATCACTATATTAATATGATTATAAAAATATGTGTTTTGATTTAAAAGAGCAGGTTGGAATGATTGATAGCATTTTGCAATTTCCCAAATGTGGAAATGTGGTATTTAAATCATGAATAATTGCTTTCTAAAAATTGATTTCATTCTTCAATGGTACATCCTTTGCTTTAAATTGCAATTTAAATTGCAAAATTTGGAGGTTCATAAATGTTTGAAAGTTAATAACCTCCTTTTAGCATAATTTCCTTCCTTGACTCTTTAATATGCTCTGATTTGAATCAAATTTTGTGTAATCTCAGTAGTGCTATTCCCACTTTTCTGGATTTAGTAGTAGAATTCTAAAATTTAGACACCTCTTTAATTTTCAGTCTCATTAGATTTTATTAATTCAACAAGTATTTTTTAGATTTTTTTTAATTTTTAATTTTCATTTTGATTATTTTCCATGGTTACATGATCCATAATCTCCCACCTCTCCCACTCTCTCTTCTCCCCTCCTAAAGCCAATAAAGAATTCCCCTGGTTTTTACATGTATCATTTTCAATGGGTATCTTAAAATTAAATTATTATATATTATTCACTTATTCCATAGTTATTGTGTAGTATATTAGAACAATAGCCTAATTTGAACTTTAATTTTCTTCAGTCTCCTTAGAAGAAAATATACATTTTTCTATAGAATGGTGTATTAGACAATGTTAAACCTGGAGTTACAAAGATTTGATTTTTAATTTTCCCTTTGATATTTAAATTTTCAATGACCAAGTCATTTAATCTCTATTTCTAAATTTTCTCATCTGTAATGTGAAGGATTTGTCTAAATGATTTCCAAGACCCTATCTATTTATACATCTATGATTTTATGATCAATATTTATCTGATTCATTCCATTCAAAGTTTCTCTCTCTTGTGTTAGTAACTGTTAAAACTTGGATTCCCATTTACGAAAGTTAAAAGTTTTGCCTGACAATTAATCTGCCTCTTTACTTTCTCTCTTCATTCACCCTACCCTCACCATTTCACTGAAACATCTTTCTATAATGTTAGGTAATTAAGCCAATACAATATTCAGAGAATACTCATAGTATATTAGAATTGTTTTTAATACTTATTGATTCAGGAATTTTTTTATGTTAGAAAACATCTTTAAAGTAGAACTATATCCCTTTAAAATTTTCGTGTCTGTTTACTTCTCAGATATTTCCCATCTATCTTCAAGCAGCATATTGAGTTCAGGTGACTTGTCCAAGGTCATACAACTGGTAAATGTCAGAATAAGTATTTAACTAAGTTTATCCTACTTGCTCAGTCTTTCAATACATCACAGTGCTTCATGTTTTCACTTTAAAAACTTAGATAGCCTGCCAAGGATATAAGGAAAAACCCAATTTTAACATATTTGCATAATTATTTTTGAAAGTAAACTACATTTTTGTTTGAATATTACTTAAGAATTCATTCATGAGTTCCTGTTCAGACAGTCTGGCTTTTTATAATTTTGTTTTCAGCTGCTATTTCCCCAACAATTAATTGGGAGGCCAGAGTTCCATAACAGCCTAGTGGTTTTCTTGAGATATATCTTTACCATAGATCAATATAATATGTTCATCATATCTTGATTCTCAAGTCAACAGGAAACCCTGTTATTCTCCATTCAAATCATATTCAGTTATGGTATAAACCATATAGAATAAATATTGCTTCTAAGAGCAGCTAGTTTTCAAAAAACCTATGAGATGTGACAGTCTTCTGTTTAGCTGATAAATTGCAGTGTAGCAGGAAGGATGCTACAATGAGTATTGATTTCTTTTGTGCATAGAACTCATTTTGCTACAGCTTGCGAATTGCCTTCATGAGCTGACAATCCATTAAGGATCACTTTGTGTGTCTCTTCCTTCATTATTGCTTCTTTTACTGCTTTCTGCTTTAGTGCCTTTAAAACACATTGTTAAGAAGCAATAGATAAAGGGGAAAACTAATGGTACCACAACACTTTGGTACCAAGATAATTATGATATTGGGTGGGTGGGTGGGTGGAATTACTACAGTTACCTGTAAGGTGGTACTCTTTTGGATGTCCCAGAGATATTATTTTGAAATATTAGCATACTATAAGTTAATGACTTTCATTCTTATTAGACAGTTATGTTTTCACTTTAACACTAATCATTGGGGCCTCCAAAATTCCCAAGTGATGTCCATTGACATTGTTGTTATTTTGTTATTTGTTATTGTCAAATAAGGCCTCTTATGTGTGTAGATGCCTTTATGTTTAACTCGTATCTACTTTGACTCCTACTTACTTTCCCCAGTCTTCCATGAGATACATGAATTTATAATCATGAGTTTGATTGTTCATTTCTTTGAATATTTCATGTCTGTATTAATGTAGTAGAAAAATGAATAAGATATAAATGTAGTATTTTGAGGTAAAAATTTACATTTTTTGTTCCATTAAAAGTTTTCTATCAGGTAGAGAAATATATGTAGTAGTAGTCTCTCAGTAATAGAGGATGACGATTGTGTATGTATATGTGTAAATGTATGTATATAGAGTTTAATATATATGTAATAATGTAACTATATGTATAGATAAATATATATATATATATATATATACATCCCTGTGTCTCCTGAAAGATAGAGAGATGGATAGATAGATAGATAGATAGATAGACTGATCTTTGAAGGATAATTCTCTAATTTTCTAACAAAGAGCTCATAATATATCAATGTGGACTATGTTATGAGTACAATATATTTTATATCTTTCAAATGAGGCTGATCTCCTTTCTGGAAGATAAGGTAAAGTGAATGAAAGAATGACTCTCCATACTATTATATTAGGAAGAATTGATGACTTCAAAAATAAAACAATAAAAAAACAAAAAAAAGACAGATGGTAAGGCTTCAACTAGAAAAGTAGTAGTATGGATTAAGAGGCAGAGAAAGGGAGATGACCTTTTTAAGGATGATAAAACACAGAAAATTCTGACATCCAGGACATTTTTAAAGATGCTCTGAGGAGGAGACAACTTCTTGTTCCAGCAAGATTATTATTATAGAGCCACAGAAGTTATTAGGAAAGAAATTCACCAATGATGGGAAGAGGAAGAAAAGAAAAGTGATAATAGTTAATGAATACCTATTCAAGTACCAAAGAAAATGTTGGTCAATTTGATAACAATAGAAAGACCTGATGGTTTTTGTTTGTTTGTTTGTTTGTTTGAGTATGTATACAAGACACAAGAAGATACCCCCTAAAACTTATGAAATGCATAAAAATAATCACTTGTAGTGATTCATGTAAATATAAATGATGTCTCCAGAAGGAACTTAATAAGTATTTCAAACAATTATGAAGCTTGGGAAAACAAAGTGAAAACAGAAGCATAGGTTATGTCTTCCTCACTATTTTATATTGATAGCAAGAGATCTAGAATTAAAAAAAAAATAATTAGTGAAGGGAATATCTGATGAAGAAGGGGTTAAAAAGTGGGATTTGGATTTCTAGATTAATTTATAATGTAGAGTTGACATATTTCTGGTCATAGATCAAATATACCTAATAAAAGCTGTTAAAATTGAATTTTCTAATAAAAAAGATGTGTAAAGAAAGAAACTATCTTCATTTTCTCAAAGTTGGATAGTGTCTGGAGTGAATAGTGTAAGGAGTTGCCAGAAAGGAGGATAAATAGCAGCTGAAAACCCAGAATTTTATTGGAGAATATGCCTTTACACAAAACAAAATTAAATTAAATAACATAAAATAATATCTAAGCAAGTTGATGATCTTATTCAAGGTGGGAATTTGGCCTTATGGTTTTTGGCTTTATGGTTTTAACTGAGATTCAGTAGCTTGAAGTCAGAACTGGACCATAACTCTGAATGCCATGTTATAGAATATAAAAGAAGGGTTAAAAGGGAACAAGAAAATATATTAATATGGTTAAATGTGTAGAAATCAAAGAACTAGAGGGGGGAAAGACTTGACGGAGAGTGTTTTCTTTTGTTTTTCATTGGGGGGGGGCTTTTTGGTGAAGGTAAAAGGAGGAAGAAATTAAAGTTGGAAGAGCTATTCTATTATTAAGTTGTTTCTGGTTTGTTTGTTTCTTACAAGGTAGGATGGTCTTTTTCACTGGAAATGATGGAGCAAAAATGACTAATAGTTGATAACCAAGATAAGCAAAAGGGTAGGAAAAGAAGAGTTAGCTACCCTTGATGAATTCTAGTCACTTAGCTAAAGTCAACTACATCCTAAGATAATCAAAAATATCAGTTATAATTGATGGGTTGCTTTAAGTGATACTTACAGGATGATAGAGAAGGTAATTATTGTTTTGTTATGTTTTTTAATGAAGAGAGTAGAGTTTATAGAGTTCAATTTACTTAACTTCAAACCCATGAAAACTTCTAATAAGAATCATTAAGAGAGATGAGAATTTAATATTTTTTTTAAAAATTGACGTTCACCCAAAGCCAGTATACTTGCATCAAGAAGAGATCATTAAAGAGAAGCTAACTGGCTCAGTAGAAAGAGAGCAAATCCTAGAGACAAGAGGTCCTAGGGTTCAAATCCAGGCTTCAGATAATTTCTAGCTATAGGATCTTGCCTAGACCTTACCACTCTTCTGATTAAAAAAAACAATACATAGTATTGATTCTATCATGAAAAGTAAGGGCTTTGAAAAAAGAAGCCATGCCAATCTGGATTGCAAAATATAAGAAGCCTATTGCCAAAGATTGTTTCTACATGTAATTGAAAAAGATAATTTAAAGGGTAAGTCATGTCAGTCCTATCTTACCTATTTTTCTGATAAGATTCTAAATTAATAGGTGATAAGAATATTGTGGTTATTATTTATTTAGAATTTAGCAAAACCTTTTATAAAAGATCTCATGCTAATATTTTCCCAAATATGGAAAGAGAGATAGAATGGTAATATAATAAAATAGATTCTGAATTAGTTAGATGGCTGTATTTAAGTAGTAGTTGTTAATGATTTATTGTCAATATGACAAGAATTCTCCAGTATATTGTCTACAGGGAAATGTATTGGGTCCTGTATTTTTAAACATTTTACCAATGATTTAGAAAAAGACAGGTTTGTATGCTCATCCATTTTGCAGACGATCCAAGGTTGGCAGAGATAGATAACACACTAGAAGATAGTGTCAGAATGCAAAGGATCTTGATAGACAAGTTTAACTGAAAACAATAAGATGGAATTCAATGTGGATAAATATAGTGTTGAACTTCATTACACCAAATCCTCACAAATCCATAAACATAAGATATGGATGCATTCACAGACAGCATTTATTTTGAAAAATGGATATAGGGTTCTAAGCTACTAAAAGCTTAATGTAAATGAGCAATGTTATATTGAAGCCAAAAAATAATGAAATAGAAGGATGCATTAGAAAGTGACAATCTACCTACCATATTCTGCCCTTATCAAACTTATCTAGAGCACTGTGTTCATTTCTGGACTCTTAGATTATGAAAGGGATGTTGATAAATTAAAGACTGCTCAAAGAACAACAAGGACCTTAATAAATTCATGACATGAATATTAGTTGAATAAATTGTGCATATTTATCCTAGAGGAGAGAATACTTAAGAGAATGAGACATTCTAGGTATATTCAAGTATTTGAAAGACTGTCCTGTCATGTGAATCAGAATTGTACCATTTCATCAAGTAGAGCAAAACCAAATCTGGAAGTTGCAAAGAAGTAAATTTAAGCTTGATGTTTAGGATGGAAACTTCCAAAAATTAGAAATGTTTAAAGTAGAATGGCTTGTTTTGAGCCTATACACCAAACCAAAATGATGTCTTTAGGCAAAAGATGAAAAGTTACTTGTTAGATATAATTAGAGTGGGGATTCCTTTCTTGTCTGAGTTGGAGTAGATAGGCTGCCAAAGTCCCTTCCAATTCTAAAATTCTATGTTCTTACATTGTGATTCTATGATTAGTCACTTTGCTTCTGAATTTGGTAGCTATAAATATTCTTTCATAAGAATTTATTGTTTCCTCTTCTGTTTTTTTTTTCTCTGTATTTTGTATTTTGTATCCATTTGTATTGGTAGGAAAATTAACTAGGGCCATAGGTGTGATTTATCCTTGGAATCTGGAAAAAAATGTAGAAGTATTATCCACATTTGTGATCTCTAAGTTTGGTTAAAATCTATCATAGTTTCATATTTCAAAAGACCAATGACTTTAGTAATATGGGTCCTCCATTGAGAAATGCAAATAATAAACCAGTTAACTTAATAAATGGTATCAAAGAATATAGAATATAGGAGCTAGAAATGATGATGAAACCAATTTTAGAAGAGGAAAATCCTATACAATATCTCCAAGAAGTTATTAACCAGAAGTTATGTGAATTTCTGCAGTGAGAAGGTTAGAAAGCAGTTAATTGCAATTTGGAAAGCTATAATTGATTTCAACTTAAAAAATTTTATTTTGCATATTTCTGGGGTCAGGCACTGTTCTAGGTGCTATCTACCTATCAATCTATATATTTATATAATAGTCTCTCTATATATTTATATGTTAGTTACATATAAATATATATGTATTTATAGAAAGACAAAATGGAGTTGTCCTAACACTCAGAAACCTTACCATGAAAATAATATTTATATTTTTCTTACTCTAATTTTTTTTGAAAATTTTATTTAGTCAATTTAGAATATTTTTCCTTGAATCATGTTCTGTCCATCCCCTTACCCCACCACTTCCTGTAGCCAATGAGCAATTCCACTGGGTATTACATGTGCCCTTGATCACAACCTATTTCCATATAGTTGATTTTTGCACTAGGGAGATCATTTAGAGTCTACATCCCTAATCATATCCTCTCGACCCATGTGATCAAGCAGTTGTTTTTCTTCTGTGTTTCTACTCCCACAGTTTTTCCTCTGGATATGAATAGTGTTCATTCTCATAGATCCCTCCAAATTGTTCTGGATTATTAGATTGCTACTAATGGAGAAGTCCATTACATTCGATTGTACCACAGTGTATCAGTCTCTGTATATAATGTTTTCCTGGTTCTGCTCCTTTCATTCTGCATCAATTCCTGGACGTCATTCTGGTTCACATGGAATTCCTCCCATTCGTTATTCCTCTGGGCACAATAGTATTCACCAACATATACCACAATTTGTTCAGACATTCCCCAATTAAAGGGCATCCCCTCATTTTCTAATTTTTTTGCCACCACAAAGAGCGCAGCTATGAATATTCTTGTACAAGTCTTTTTTCCTTATTATCTCTTTGGAGTACAAACCCAGCAGTGCTACGGCTGGATCAAAGGGCAGACAGTCTTTTATTGCCCTTTGGGCATAGTTCCAAATTGCCCTTCAGAATGGCTGGATCAATTCACAACTCCACCAGCAATGAATTAATGTCCCTACTTTGCCACATCCCCTCCAACATTCATGACTTTCCTTTGCTGCCATGTTGGCGGATCTGCTAAGTGTGATGGTACCTCAGAGTTGTTTTGATTTGCATTTCTCTGATTATTAGAGATTTAGAACACTTTTCATGGGCTTATTAATAGTTTTGATTTCTTTATCTGAAAATTGCTTATTCATGTCCCTTGTCCATTTATCATTTGGAGAATGGCTTGATTGTTTTGTACAATTGATTTAGTTCTTTATAAATTTGAGTAATTAGACTTTTGTTAGGAAGATTTTTCCCCCAATTTGTTGATTCCCTTCTTATTTTGGTTGCATTGGTTTTGTTTGTACAAAAGCTTTTTAATTTAATGTAATCAAAATTATTTATTTTACATTTTGTAATTTTTTTCTAGCTCTTTATTGGTTTTAAAATCTTTCCTTTCCCAAAGATCTGATATGTGTACTATTCTGTGTTCACCTAATTTACTTATAGTTTCCTTCTTTATATTCAAGACATTCACCGATTCTGAATTTATCTTGGTGTAGGATGTGAGATGTTGATTCAAACCTAATATCTCCCATATTGTCTTCTAATTTTCCCAGCAGTTTTTGTCAAATAGTGGATTTTTGTCCCAAAAGCTGGTATATTTGGGTTTATCATAGACTGTCTTGCTGAGGTCATTTACCCCAAGTTATTCCACTGATCCTCCTTTCTATCTCTTTGCCAGTAGCTTATAGTTTTGATGACCACTGCTATAGAGTGTAATTTGAGATCTGGTACTGCTAGTCCACCTTCCTTCACATTTGTTTTCATTTATTTCCCTTGATATCCTTGATCTTTTGTTCTTCCAAACAAACTTTGTTATGTTTTTTTCTAATTCAATAAAAAAAAAGTTTTTTTGGTACTTCAATGGGTATGGCACTAACTAAGCAAATATGTTTGGGTAGGATGGTCATTTTTATTATGTTATCTCATCCTATTCATGAACAATTAATGTTTTTCCAGTTGTTTAGATCTAGTTTTAATTGTGTGGAAAGTGTTTTGTAGTTGTGTTCATATAGTTCCTATGTTTGATTTTTTTGTACAATTGATTTAGTTCTTTATAAATTTGAGTAATTAGAATTTTGTTAGGAAGATTTTTTTGTTTGTCTTGACAGATAGATTCCTAAGTGTTTTATATTGTCAAGGGTGATTTTAAATGGAATTTCTCTTTCTAATTCTTGCTGCTGAGATGTATTGGAAATATTTAGAAATGCTGAAGAATTATGTAGGTTTATTTTGTATCCTGAAATTTTGATAAAAATTTTGACTATTTCCACTAACTTTTTGGTTGATTCCCTAGGATTCTTTAAGTAGCCCATCATATCCTCTACAAGGAGTGATAGCTTGTTCTGCTCATTGCCTATTTTAATACCTTCAATTTCTTTTTTATTCTCTAATTGCTACTTCTAGTGTTTCTAGTACAATGTTAAATAATAAAGGTGATAATGTGCCACCTTGGTTCACTCCTGATCTTATTGGGAATGCTTCTAGTTTATCCCCATTTCAGATAATGTTTGCTGATGGTTTTAGATATATACTGTTTATTATTTTTAGTAAAGGACTTTCTATTCCTATGCTTTCTAGTGTTTTCAACAGCAATGCTTGTTATATTTTGTCAAAGGCTTTTTCTGCATCTATTGAGATAATCATATGATTTTTATTCATTTTCTTATTGATATGGTCAATTATGTGGATGGTTTTCCTAATAATGAACCATCCTTACATTCCTGTTATAAATCCCATGTGATCATAATGAATAACCCTCGTGATCACTTGCTGGAGTCTTTTTACTGGTATTCTATTTAAGATCTTTGCATCTATGTTTATTAGGGAGATTGGTCTATAGTTTTCTTTCTCTGTGTTTGACCTGCCTGGCTTTGGAAACAATACCATATTTGTGTCATAAAAGGAATTTGGTAGAACTCCTTCTTTATTTATTTGTCAAATAGTTTATATAGTATTGGGATTAGCTGTTCTTTGAATGTTTGATAGAATTCATTTGTGAATCCATCTGGTCCTGGGTATTTTTTCTTAGGGAGTTCTTTGAAGGATTACTCAATTTCTTTTTCTGATATGGGATTATTTAAGTATTTTATTTCTTCTGTTAATACAGACAATTTATATTTTTGTAAATATTCATCCATATCACCTATATTGCAATATTTATTACCATATAATTGGGCATAATAGTTTTAATGATTACCTTAGTTTCCTTTTCATTAGAGGTGAAGTTTCCCTTTTCATCTTTGATATTGTTAATTGGCTTTTCTTCTTTCCTTTTTTAATTAAATTGTCCAGTACTAGGTTGATTTTATTTGTTTTTTAAAAGTACCAGCTTATAGTCTTCTTTATTAATTCAATAGTTCTTTTACTTTTGATTTTATTAATATATCCTTTAATTTTTAGGATCTCTAATTTAGTTTTCATCTGAGTGTTTTTAATTTGTTCACTTTCTAGTTTTTTAATTTACCTGCCCCATTAATTGACTTGTGACTTCCCTAATTTTTAATATATGAACTCAAGGATATAAATTTCCCCCTGAGCACTGCTTTGGCTGCATCCCATTGATTTTGAAAGGATGTCTCATCATTGTCATTATCTTCAAGGAAATTACTAATTTTTTCTATAATGTGTTCTTTAACTAACTGATTTTGGAGAAGCATATTATTTAATTTCCAATTAATATTTGATTTGCCTCTCCATGTACACTTACTGATTATTATTTTTGTTGCTTATGATCTGAAAAGGTTGCATCTATTATTTCTGCTCTTTTGCACTTGTTTACAATGTTTTTATACCCTAGTACATGGTTAATCTTTGTGAATATGCCACGTGCTGCTGAAAAGGTATATTCCTTTTTGTCCCTATTTATTTTTCTCCATATATCTACTAACTCTAATTTTTCTAAGATTTTGTACACATCTCATACCTCTTTCTCATTTAATTTTTGGTATGATTTATCTAGATTAGATAGAGGAAGGTTCAGCTCTCCCAAAAGGATAGTTTTACTATCTATTTAATGCTTGAAATCTACTAGTTACTCCTTTATAAATTTGAATGCTATACCATTTGATGCATACATGTTGAGGTGCATACATATTTCCTCATTGTCTATGCTGCTTTTTATAAGGATGTAATTACCTTCCCTATCTATTTTAACTAAATCAATTTTTACTTTGGCTTTGTCAGATATCATGATTGTGACTCCTGACATCTTTTCATCAGTTGATACCCAATACATTTAGCTCTAACCTCTTACTTTCACCCTATGTGTATCTACCTTCCTTATGTGTGTTTCTTGTAGACAGCATAATGGTAGGATTTTGGGTTCTAATCCACTCTGCTATTTGCTTGCTTTTTATGGGTGAGTTCATTCCATTTACATTCAGAGTTATGATTACCAGCTGTGTATTTCCCAGCATTTTGATTTCTGCTCCTAGTTCTGCCTTTTCTTCTTTTACTATTTCCTTCTACACCAGTGTTTTGTTTTTAATCAGTCCCCCTATTTCCCACCCTTATTTTTCTTACCCTTGCCCTGCTTCTTATTCCCCTCTTAATATTTCTTTAGGGTCTTTTTACTCTGTCCACCCCTCCATTCTTTTTCCCCTGTATTACTTCCCTTCTGACCAGTCCATTTGTTACCCTTCTGCTTCTGTATGGTGCTCGAATCAATTCTCTGCCCCAAAGGGTCTGATTGTTCTTCCCTCTTTGAGTCAACTTCAATGCATGTAAGAATTAAGTATTCCCTTTCTCCAACCACTTTACCCTTCCAGTGTATTAGTGTTTTCTCCCAAACCTGCAATGTGCTTCTTATTGACATATAAATTTACCCCATTTTGTCTCTTTTCCATATCTCTTTGTATTAACCTTTTTCACACACACACACACACCCACACACACATATACACACACACACATCCTATACAGTTTTTCACTGTTCTCTCTAAGTATAATTCTTCTGTCTACCCAGGTGATGATAACAATTTTAAAGAGTTACCAATATCCTCTTTTCTTACAGGGATAAAAATCATTTCAACTTATTTGGTCCCTTAAAAAAGTTTTTCCCCCTCCTTTCAGAATTTTATTTTGGTGATTCTGTTGAGTTCTGTGTTTGGGCATTGGATTTTTTGTTCAAGTCCTATCTTTTCTTTATGGATGCTTAGAAGTCTTCTATTTTATTAAATGACTATACTTTACCCTGTAAGAATATACTCGGTTTTGCTGGGTAGTTGATTCTTGGCTGTAGACTTAGTTCCCTTGCTTTCCAGAATATTATATTCCATATCTTTTGGTCCTTCAGTGTAAATACAGCCAGATCCTGTTTTATCCTAACTATGGTTCCATGGTATCTGAATGACTTCTTTAGCAGCCTATAATATTTTTTCCTTGTTTTGTTAATTCATGAATTTGGCTATCACATTCCTGTGTGTTGTCAAGTGAGGATTAGGTAGAGGAGGTGGTCTGTGGATTCTTTCAATCTCCACTTTTCCCTCTGGCTCTCAAATGTCTGGGCAATTTTCTTGGATAATTTCCTGTAGAATGATGTCAATGCTTTTTCATTTGTCATGATCTTCTGGTAACCCAATAATTCTTAAGTTGTCTCTCCAGGACCTGTTTTCTAGGCCTTCTTTTTGTGGATCAAGTGTTTCATATTTTCCTCAATGTTTTCATTCTTTTGATTTTTTTATAGTTTCCTGCTGCCTTGTCAAGTCATTTGCTTCTAGTTGTTGGATTCTAGTTTTTAAGGACTGAATTTCATCCCTGGCTTTTTGGTCACCCTACTCCTTCTTATCTGAATTTTTGTAGGTCATCATTCATCTCCTTTGCCTCATTTTCAAGCTGTTAAATTTTGGCTTTCAAGACACAATTTTCTGTTTCCAGGTGATTTATTTTTCTTTTTAAGTTCTTTTCCCAGTTGTCTTCAGCCTCTCTTAATTGTTTTTTGAATTGTATTTTGAATTATTCCAAAGTCTGTGCCCAGTCTACTGGAGTTTCTGTGTATTTGCTTATTGTTTCTTGGTCCTCCTTTGTTCCATTTGCACTTTGTTCACTGACTAGAGAGAAGCTGTCAATTGTAATGTCTTTTTTCTTTTCTGTTACTTATGTTTTTCCCCTTCTTTCCTCTGTATAATTGCCTGCAGTCTTGCTTCTCTCATTATGTGAAGGATCTGTGAGTTTGGGCTGTTCTGTGCTGAAGGGGCTTCTTCTCTCTTCTACTGATGGATCAGATTAATCAGATCTCCCTCAGCTGACAACAGAAGCTAAAAAGGAGCTGTGCTTCCCACCCTGTAATCAAGATTGTTGTCTGTACTTTGTTTCAGGCTTTGCCCTTGGAGCTTAGTCAGCAAGGCTCTCAGCATCATCTGGGGTAGGGGTGTTGGAGCTTGAGCTTCCCTGTCCTCTGAAGTCTTCTTATCTACCCTATTGATAAGATTGAGCCAGGGTGTAGTTGTTCTGCAGAGCTGGATGTGCCCTGAGGCTAAAACTTGGGAAGGGAGGGAAGCAAGATGTAGTGTCTTGGCTGCGACTATGCTGCATGTTCTGTGTTCTACCTCAGGTGCCTCCCTGCTGCCTGTATTCAACACCCTGTTGAATAAAGCTGTGCCAGCAAGGTACTCCCTCCAGACTAGCATCCTTTCCCGAACAGATATTCCAGCCACCACTAGAGGCTCAACACTGTAGTTGGGGAAGAGATCTTGGGGCCTTCCTTTCTCCTTCCCCTTGAGTTCAGGCTTTTGGGGGGGGAGCATACCTTTCAAGTTGAGTCCAGCAGGAGGGTTCCCTAGCTCTGTCCTGTTGTTAGATTTGGTTTTCAGTCCCTTTGAAGCATTTTGGTTTTGATTAGGTGAGGAAGGGTTTGCAGAGGACTGAACTTTTGGTGCCTCTAAGCCACCATCTTTATTCTGCCTCTCATTCCTGCTCTTTTAAGTGAAAAATCTACTTCAACCCATGAATGCTAGTTATAGAGTCAATAAAAATATGCTTTAGGTCTCCATGTGACAGCTTTTTGAATATTTGACAATTTTCAATTCATATTTTAATTAATTCAATGTGTAAGAAACAATGCTGGTTCTGAAGAATACCCCCAAAATCACTTCTCAATGCTAAATTCTTCAAATAGTCCTATATGACTTATTGTGGTCTTCCTTCCAATATATATTCATATGAAATTTAGTAGCTACCAGTTGGTAAAAAAGCATATCTTAAATATAGTGAGCACCCAGGGCCCCTTATAATCCAAAATGGAATATGAGAACATTATAATATTAAGGTTATAAATTTAAAACTACAAGGGGAATTAGATAATATGAAATTTAAATGTATTTTGATAAATGTACATTAATCATAATGTTTTTTAAAAGGAAGAAAAAGAAAGAAAACCCTTTCAATGTCTTATTACTGGCTCTTGATGTAACATGTTCTGCTGATAGAAGTTTTGGTAGTAATTATGGAGTCTTCATTATGTGTATTGTAAACATATATTTATAAAAGTATTGTAAATACTTATGATCCCCATAGGAAACAACATCATGTAAGAGAATATTTTATACTTAAGCATTATATGCATATCTTACTAAGTAAATATCAAATGAAATTAGATATAAATGTATTGTAAGCTATGATTTTTCTGGAAAATGGAAATTATATCAAGAAATACTTCAGAGTTAAAGGATCTGGGTTCAGATACTGTAGCTGACATTTATTATTTCTGTATTACTACTGTGACATTGTGCAAGTAACTTAACCTCCCTGGCTCCATTTCCTCAATTATATAGTGGATTAGATGACTTCTGAACATCCTTTAATCTATAGATATATGATCTTATTACCTACCCATAGATGTTTTAAAAGATTTCCCCAATATTATTTTATTTTGGAAATATCTTATTGGTGAATTTCTACTTGTATTTTACTTTATTTTTCTATTATCTTTTTATGTAGTAAATAAAATTCACTCATATAATGTCATGTGTCAGAGAGTAATATGGCCTCAGAACCAGTAACATATAGTTTTCGGTCATCAACATGTACCAATAGGATGGCCCTGGAACAAATCACCTAACTTCTCAGCATTATCTACAACAATCTGAGATTGTAAGTTGAAGAAAAAATGTTGGCGTGCACTAAGATGGGCAATATCTCACAAAGAGCTCTTTAGTCAGGGTTAAGTCCACTACCTATCCCTAATACTTAATATGACCAGATGATTCTGTCAATGACATAGCAAATTCTCTACTTATATATATATATATATTTCATGTATATTTATAGCTGCTTGATCCTAAAGACTGTCTTAACAAAGACTTTATATTTATAAATGGAGAAAGTAAAGTCTGAAAATTAAAGTGGCTTGCCACCATTAATAGAAATCCAAAGTTCAATGGACCCTGGGCTAAGGTAATTTACTTGGAATATCCTTAAATTTTCCAGTTCTTCTGTTCTTAAGATTTTTATTTTAAAAAGTTCACACAAAGAACATGAAGAAAAAAAAGAAAAACTGATAATTCTTTTCCTACCTCCAATCCATAACAATTTCAAAGTACAGATAGCAAAATACACATTTTTTAAACAGAGGTTGATACAAATTCCTTTTTTGCAAAAGAAGAATTTTATGAGCATTTATTCAAATATTAGATACCTGTTATATCTTGTATTGCTATTGATGCATAATGCACAATAAATGGACTTCTGCCTTAGCTGATTTCTAATTCTATTGCTTAATCGGCATTTTGCTAAATTATCTACTGCCTCATACTTGCTCCTCTAGAGTGACTAATTCTAAATGGTTTTGTTGGTTCATAAAGTTGATATGGGAGAACTAAATCGTTACTGGAAACTAGGAAACATTTTGGCAACTGCAGGGTGCAACAGCAAGTCCTGCAGTGATGATAGTGACAATTCTCATATTTTAGAATATGGCAGGCCAGATGCTGCATTTCATGACACTTCATCTGAACCAAACCCTTTTCTGAAGTTTTAAGTGTGTTCAATTGAGCTTTCTTTATAATTCCCTGTTTAATGTACCTAGATGAAACAAATGGTTTAAAGACTTTAGACCTCTAAATTACCACAAAGAATGAATTTATGAAGGCTAAAGTTCTGGGGATTAAATAATTGTGAAGTTAGAGACAGATGAGGATAAATAACATTGATATTTATTCAGTAGTTTTTATATATTTCTTTTCTGGAATTTACATGTGTTTGTTTTAAGAGAAGGGTTCTAAGGGAAGTGAATAACCTTCTTGAAGAGGATTAGTAAATAATAATGTGCTTGTAAAACTTCAAGTCAGTTTTCAATCTCAATTTCATATATAATATTCTAATTATGTTTTATATTATATTATGTTATATTAACTATATTATGTTATACTAACCTTGAAACAGAGTCATTTAATAGTTTCTTGACAAGAAACTTGCATGCAAGGCATGGAATTTATTATAACCTAATACTCAATAACAATTAAGGCTACTAAAACAGGGAGTAATATGGTCAAATCTATGCCCTTTGAAAACCTTATGGAAAATATATTGAAGAAAGTAGAGACATGAGCCTAGGGAAGCCCATTAGCAGACTATTATAATTATCCTGGTGTGACTAGAGGAGAACTTAAACTAGCAGGAATAAGAATCTTGTACAGTTAAGTAGCATTCTTGCATTTGATTTTGTTTCCTTAATTTATCTTACTTAATTTCCTTTAATTATTTTCCTTTGTTGTAAAATAAAATACATGAAAGTAATGTATAAATGAAATACACTGCATTTTAGGTATTCTGATTTGCAGACTGAAATATGCTTATGACTTAGTGAAACTTTTCTTTTCCAAAGAAATTTTTAATTTTCCTTTTAAATCAAAATTTCTCAAAATCATTTTAGCATAACTTCAACTTATTTGTGACCTTTTTATGATCATTATTTTATACTATTAGTCATTAACAGTAACTGAGCACATGAATTTTTAAGTAAAACAACTCTATAAGGTCATGGGCATATAATTTTAAATATGACCTTTAGTTCAAAGCATAATAAGAATAAGAGGCATTATGAACAGAAAGAAAAAAAAACTATGAAATAAAAATATGGGATTTGACTTCTGAATATATTGTTAAAAATAAAATACTTAATTAAATGATAAGAAATAAAAACAAAATGGCAGTGATGTCAAACATATCCAAAAATGATTCCAAGAAGTACTAAAGATCATTCATCTAAAAATTATTCGAATCCTGTGCTCATGAATTTTGCTTTTGGTATAAAGAGAATTTTACTTCATGATTTGAACTTCCTAAATCCTAAAACTGCTCACATTTTTTCCTTTATTCTTAAATAAAAGAATACTATGAATACTGGGTCACAGATTCTGAATAAAGCAGTTTCATTGATTTAGAAAGATATTAGGTTTGGACCAAGGATATATTTTATGTTGTCTGGAAGTCAGTTTAAGATTGAAAAGACTTTTTTTTATGAGACAGTTGACCACAGATTAAAGTATTATTTAGTTAGGAGGCTCAGTAAATTGAGAGTGAGTCCTGGAGATGAAAGGTCCTGGTTTAAATTTTACCTCAAACTTTTCCTAGCCTTGTGACTTCGAGCAGGTTACTTAAACTCTATTGCCTAGTCCTTATCATTCTTCTACATTGAAACCAATGCACATTAATTCTAAGAAGGAAGATAAGGGTTTAAAACAAGAATTATTTTAGTCAGAACAACTCAAAGGTCTTGTATTAAATCAGAAATAGGTTGATCTCACTGTTTGAGGAAGAGTGTGAAATAATCAGTTTATTTACTATTGTAAAGTGTTGTACAAAATTGATTGAAAATAGATACTAAAATAAAAATATAAATATTTAAATAAATATTAGAATGAAATTCTGTACTCCTTCTGATCTAAAATTAAGAGATACTTTAAGAAAACAGCATTTAGAAAATTTTAAGAGCATTCAAATATAAATGTATGTATCATTAATTAAACTTTAAAATGGTTTCTCTTAAAGAAAATTTAGAAATGTTCAACTGCTAGCTTCTTATAATTCAAAAGTAAAATTGCAATGCAGTATTTATTGTCATTTTAAAAGTACAAATCCTTATAATTTGTGAGAGTAATATAAATTCTTTAGCAGGATCTACATATACATGTATATATATGCTATATATTTAACATATGTATATAAAGATAATCTATATATTTGTAACAAGAAGAAAATATATTCTATACATACTTAATACTCATGACACATAAGAATTTTTAGTAGAATTCTGAACTAAATTTTAAAATAAAAAAGAAGAGTTATTTTTGTAGGTATTGGTTTTGTTGGTGGAGGTGATCTGTGGATTCTTTCAGTCTCTATGTTACCTTCATGTTCAAGAATTTCAGGGCAATTTTCTTGGATAATTTCCTGTACTATGATGGCTAGTCTTTTTTTTTTGTCATGATTTTCAGGTAGTCAAATGATTATTAAATTGTCTCTCCTGGATCTATTCTCCAACTCAGTTGTTTTCTCAGTGAGGTATCTCATATTATATTCAATTTTTCATTCTTTTAATTTTGTTTCAATATGTCTTGGTTTCTCATGAAACCATTAGTTTCTAATTGCCCAATTCTAATTTTTAAAGACTGAATTTCTTCCACAGGTCTTTGACTCTCCTTTTCCTTTTGGCCCACTCTTCCTTTCAAGTCATTTTTCTCTTCTGATTTTTTGGTGTCATTTTTCAGTAGGTAAATTCTGGTTTTCAAAGCCTGTGCCTCCATTTCCAGATGACCTATTTTGATTTTCAGGTTACTGTTTTCTTTTGGCCATTTTTCTTCAGTCTGTCTGATCTGATTTTTAAATTCCTTTTTTGAGCTCCTCCATAGCCTGCATCTAATTCCCTGTTTTTGTTTTTGTTTTTGAGGTTTTGCTTGATATTTCCTGGATGTCTTCATCCACTGGTTCTGTTCTTCTGTCCTTACTCCCATAGAAGATTTCAATTGTAGCTTTTTTTCCCTCTCCTCTTTTCTTATTTTATTTTTTTTCCTCTGCCCTGTGGACTATATAGACTTGCCCCTCAGTAGATTTACTGAAACAAAGTGTTTGAGCTGTTCTGCTCTGAGGCTGAATCTTCTTTTTTCTCAATCCTTTGCTGGTATAATGGACTCAACCAGTTGAGCAAACCTGCTGACCTGGCCTGTTCTGGGGCAAATTTTTCACTGGAGTCAGTGGACCAAGAGTGTTCAGCCAGGTGGCCCCCACTGTTTCTCCTTTCCAGTCCTTGTTATAGCTATGGACCATGTGTAGTGGGTCAGAGACAAATCCTGGTAGCTACATTCTCTGTCTGGATCTCACACATTCAACCCAATTTTATTGCAGGTCTCAGCACTGAGTGGGGGAGGGTGCTTCTCCCTTTCCCCTTGAAAATAGACAAACTGTGCTTACCTTTAAAGTTTTTTCGGTCTTGTGACTTCTTTTTGGGTTTTGGTTTCTTTTTTCTTTGAAGCATGATATAAATATTGGTTTGGAAGGATTGTTGGAGAGGTTGTGGCTTTCGGTGCTCCTAAGCTGCCCTCTTGGCTCCAGCACCCTAGGTATTGCTTTTGAAATAACAGACTAGTATTATGACATAAATTAACTAGTAACTCCAGTACAAGATAGTTCAATGTTCCAATATTAAATGGCTCTCTTATGGCTGTGGGTACTTTCTCCATCAGAGTAGATTGAAACTTGGCCCAGACTTTCTTATGTTATGTAATTATTGCCAATTTTGTTTTATTAAGCCTCGATACATTATTTGTCCAATGCAATCAAGGAATTCCTCTTATTTAAAAAATGATGGAAATTGGTAAATTTGATTATCTTTTTTTTTAAACCTGGTTGCCGATATTTAACTGAATTATATCCTTATGTTTCTGTTATATAAAACTTTAATGATGTCTATTATACCTATATAAAGTATGCTACTTTCCTTTTTTTGGTGTATAATCAATGAATCATGACATATGATTCATAGACATATAGCATTACTGGGAGAATGTTTTTTATTATTATGAAGGACTTCTGGAATAGAGAAGCTTGACGTCATTGAAAGAGCCTGGAAAATATTCCAAATACAGTCCAGTTCATTCTTCCCTGCAATTCAGGAGTCAACTCATTTTCTGTACAACAGTCTCCTCAAGAGATAGGAATCATTCTACTATCTCAATGAACTAACTATTCAGATATATGTTGAAATGTGGAAATTGAAAATCTTTCCTTTCTATACATTTCTTGGTGATTTTAATTTAAATAGTATTATGTTCTACTTATTCTTTAATTAATACATTAATATAAAAATATGAGATATTTGAGGGAAAATTAGGTATTGTAGGACAGATTACGAGTTTGGTAAAGTTAATTATTTAAAAGAAGATATGCTTGCACTTTGCATTAATCTTATGAACTTAACATTGTCACAAGACATAAATATTTTGAGTTTATTTTATTTTGCAACACATAAGTCACTTGCTCATTAAATTAAATTTATACTAGTAATTTAAAATGTTGAAATAAAGAAATGCCTCCTTTAAAGTTAAAGAAGTTGGAAAGAAGGAATCCAGTTTAAGATCTAAAGTTAGAGAATGTTTTGATGTTAAATAACTTCCTTTTATGTCTTTCTAGCAAATGGCATTTAAACAAATTAGTTGGAGTCAGATGAGTAAAGAAATTTTTTAAAATGATAGTAGCTATTCTGTGTCTTATGTGACCAAATAGATTTCTACCTGAAGCAGCAGATAAATCAGGTTTAGAAAGAGTAATGGAACATAATTACATGACCGGCTATCTACTTAACCTGAGTTCATTGTTGCCTTTTGACTCTGTTCACTAGGAAAAAGACCACAAACTACTCTGATCCATTACTTACACCCTCAATGACATCACTTTTTCTGGGTCTCCTTGGTTAGACAGACTTGACTTCAGTTCAGATCAAAGGCAAGTTTTCCATATTCCAGGAGTCATACGGGATAAGAGGCAAGTGTCTTCTGAGATGGAAGAAAGCCACAAGGCATCCTGCTAATATAGAAAAGTTTCATTTCTTTTTGTTAAACTAGTCAAAGGTTGGGGGCTGAATGGACACCTAATTCACTAAAGAAACGCCCTAAGACTGACGTTAGTGTACCAAGAAAAGAGGTGTGAACTGGTTTTGAATTCTCACATATCAAAACCTAGTTTAAGTACATAAAAGTTCTTTAATCACCAAAAGAATAAAAAGAAAAAAGATTCATGGTCATATCAATATTTCTATTCTTTTCAAGAAGATATAGTCTAAATAAAATTGTCATTCTCTTAAACCTTAAATTTATATATGAAAAGAAATTATTTGGAGGAAGAAATCCTAACTGCTTAAAGAAGCAATTTATACACATTTGAATTGCTTTTACAGCATTAATTCTATAAAACAAAGTTCATAGGTTAATGCTATAAGTAATTGTGACACAACAGGGTAAATAAATAAAAAAGAAATGTCTAAATCTTTATCAGAGGACCTGAAACCCCCCCCCCCGAGAGCTTTAAATATTGTATATTTAAATTTCAATTCCATTCAGTAAACATGCTCTAATCTATGATATTAGTTTATATTCTTTGGGTCATAGCAATTGGAGAAAGATAATAATCTTAATGGAAAATTTGCACATATTTGTAAAGACTCTGGGTTGATAGCTCAAGCTTGGATTACCAGATGATGTATCATGCAAAGATTGCATGCTAAATAAATGGAAAAAAAATTATCAGTAACAATGTGACCCATTTCCCCCCACTCTAAATAAACATCTAAAAGAATCAATTATGACAAACCCTAATACTTATATTCTTTTCTTTATAAACGCTTCATACAAGACATAGCTATTATGATTTGTAAAATGAAAGGAAGGCTTTAACAAATTATTTTTAAATAAAACACATCTTCAGTCACAATTCACTAATATATTTAGTAAACACAATATTCTTCTCTGATTTGTTTTTTAATTAAAAAACAAAATAATTCACTAGGGAAAAATAGATCCTTAAATTCTCACAGGAAGAAAAATATCTCTGATGCATATTTTAAGATTAAATACTATTTCTTGATCAGATTAAATTATGAAGAATTCTTTGCTCAGAAATCTCTGATTATCAGTATAAAACAAAGTGCTATAAATATGTTTGTTTGCTAATAGTGATTAGTAGTGTCATGTCTTGGTGGATACTTTGTGCTGACTCCAAATGAAAGGAAGATCTCCTTCCAGATGTGCTCCAAAAGCTTCCATTTCTAAGTTGCATCATTCAAATTCCATCAAACCATATGTATAATCATTTCAACAGGACAATGCAACTATCCATGCAAAATAAATGAATTAAATATGCATATTTTCTAGATTATGACATTTAGTTGAACAGATAATCCCTTGACTGATCATTCTACTATATACTAAAGATAGACAGTAGACATCATGGACAATGAAGTAGACTCACAATTTAATAGGTAGCTTTGGTTTAGGGACTCATATATATTATAAGTAGAGAAAGGTAATTAATTTGATTTCTTTTCCCAGAGTAAGAACAAAATGTAATAAGTCAAGAGTTGGTCATGATGGCAAGGACATATGGAAATAGAACAGATAGTAAAATTTCTATACTAGTTAGACCCCAGGTACCTATTGGATACCTGGATAACATATGAATCACTGTCCAAGGCAAGGTGGATGAAATAGATTTGATGAGTTTTGACTCACACACCAATCAAGTTAGCTGATTCTTAGGATAACCTGTCAAAGCTAAGTGTATTTAACTATACAGGTGTAGGGATTTTGACTATTTCTAGTGAGAAAAGGAGCATCAGAAAAGATGCAAAATCCTGGAGCTGGGTAGGTTCTGTTTTTCTGGTGAATGACTATGATCTGTGTCTTTCTTGATAAAGAGTGTTCTATGACTTTTCATGTACTCTTTTATTTGTCAGGATAGTTTTAAGTCTGGTAGAAATTAGTTTGAGATTTAGATTTCATGCCATGATAATTCTTAAGTGCCTCATGCTATGATTAAAGTTATATATCTATATGACTTCTATAAAATTACATAAAAATTAGAGGAACAATGAAGAAAATATGCCTTGAAATAATGGATAGGATGTGTTTATAACCAGATATGTAAAAAAGGATCATAGTTAGCAACAATGACAATTTTGATTACATAAAACTGAAAAGTCTTTATATAAACAAAATCACTAAGGAATATAGAAAAGAAATGATTAGCTGAAAAAAATGCAACAAGATTCTCTATTAAGGTTTTAATTTTTAAAATATGAGGAACTTATTCATATTTACCAATAATGAAAGCAATACACCAATACATAAATCCTCAAAATATAAGAATCAATCCTCAAAGGAAGAAATCCAAACTACCAAAAGTCACATGGAATCTACTCCAAATTGCTAATAATTAGAGGACCTCTAATTTGTAACCTCTGAAGTTACAAATAATGCCAAACAATGTTGACAATGTTGATTTAATAAAAAGTAAAATGGCAATTGTTAAATGGAATTAGAAAAAAAAAACCCTCAACTTAAAATATAGATGAAGCTATAAATTTTCCAGAAAAACTACCTTTTCTGGAAAGCTATTTGAAAATATGACTCTATAGTCACTAAACTGTGCCAGCCCTTCCACTTAGTGACACTATTACTAGACATACACACTAAATATATCAAAGAAAATGAAAAACACAGACACAAATGCAAATATTTTTATAGTAAAGGTCTTCTTTTGCAGCAGAGAACTGGAAACAAAGAGGGATCCCATCAACTGTAAAATGGTTGAGCAAATTATGGACTATCAAGGTAATGGGATATTATTGCTCTATAAGAAATGATGAATGACTGTTTCCACAAAATCTGAAAAGACTTGTATAAGCTAATGCTTCATAAGAAAGAGTAAGATCAAGAGGAATATTTATACAGTAACAATATTGTTAAAAACTCAAAACATTAAGAAATCTGAACATCACAATAATAGCAAACAACTCTAGAAAACTAATGAAGAATTAAGCTTCTCAACTCTTAAAGAGAAGTAATGGGACTTAGGGTGGAGAATAGGGTGCAAATTTGTATACATGGAAAATACATGAACTGTTTTGCTTGACTATGATTGTTTTCAAAAGGTTCATATGTGTTTTTCTCCTTTGGGGAGTCTAAAAGGGAACTAGACATAATGTTACCAAAAAAAGAAAAAAAAGATGAAAGAAAAGAGACTCATTGAAGCATTTGTTTTTAAATCCACAGAAGATATCAGAAGCAAGTTTAGAATAAAACAGATAAACAAAGCACTTTAAATGGAGCAAGATAAATGTTTTTGTTTGCTAATCATAGAAATTAGTAAATAAAAGAGATTTAAGATTTAGCAAATTATCATCTTTCTTATACCTTGTCTATGTAAATAACAGTTTTCTGTATGTTTTTAAAATTAAAAATGAAATAAATCCTTAAAGAGTTAAAGACAGTAATGCAAACTGTACCCTATTGGATGCATTTATTGAGTTAATCTTTCTTGTTGTTTATACAGGCCTTAATATATATATATACTCTCACTTTCTTTTTTTGTAAGCAGCAAAATCATATTTTCCAAGACAAGGCATAAAAAGGAAAAGTGTTTTATACATGGATAGCTTCCCAGAACTGATATTCACATTTTATAGTGTAGGTTTTATATTCCATTATTTTATGATCCAAGAATAAAATCACATGTTAGGTAGTTAAATTTGTGAAGCATCTATTGTCATTGATATCTGAAAGAAGACAACTGACAGTTTATTTTGAAATTATTTCTACATAAAATAAAAAAGCAATCTAAAAGGTATATATTAACCATAAAAAAGCAAGCACAACTTATTATGTAGATTAGAATCAGACTTGTACATTGCTCAGACTTAATAAACTCTTTGAAATTCATACAACTTCAAGTATTTAAAAAAGTTTACAATGGTTATGTTTTAGAAGCATATAGTAAAGTTGGCATACCATGTAAAAGCATGCAGTAAAATTAATCATTCTCTAGTTTCTTTTTATTTAATTATCTTTTCAGATTACATCTTTATACAATTTTTAATATTTGTTTTCTGTCATTTTATGATCCATGTTCTCTTGCTCCCTCCCACAGCTTCATCCTCTCCAATATGGCAGGTAATATAATAAAGGTTGTACATTTCCTCAAGTTTCTTACCCAAAATTTTAATGACATTTATAGGAACAATGACAAAATATTTAATATTAATTTGTTTAAAATATCCTATGTATTTATTTTGCAAAAAAAGGTATTCCATATTTCACTTGAAAAATTTAGTAGATAACTATATGGATTTAGTCATATATTTTCATATTATTGTAGGATATTTCAAAATATGAACAGATTTTACAAAAGTATGTAATTTTATATAATTTAGTTATAATATACATTTCATTATCTTTATTCTGTATAGTGCAATGATTACTCAACCTCTAACTTTGTTTAGAAGTATTACAGTTCTAGAAGAACAGATTTTAAAGATAATAGGCATTTCAATAAGTGAGTAAATAAATAAGGGATTTTAATGTTTTCCCTAAAAGTTCAAAAAGTTTGCCATAATCTGATCATTTCAGGTGTTTATTTTTAAAGAATATAGCATCAGCTAAATTTTTATTTTAAAATTACTTTAGTCATAACTGTATATATACCAATGATTTAAAAAGGGTAAAATATGGGAAGTTTACAGTAAAATTAAATGGAAATTTCATTTTTATAAGTATCAATATAAGTTTTATCCTTTCCAGAAAAGTGAATTATATTAAAAGAGATTCATCCATCAAAAGTGAACAGTAATGCTGTGGAACAGCCATCTGTCATTCAAACAGATGTTGGGCTCTGTAATATTAAAATAGTATTTAGAGAGTTTTAGGCAAAGGCATTAGTGCAAGTGACATATGTTCATGTTATTATGTTTTTAAATGGAGGTGACCTTTTATGAATTATTTTATTATATCTCTCTGACAAAAATAAAGTAATGGATTTGTCAGGAGAAGTAATGTTTGAGATATGACATGGAAATTCATAAATAGTAAAAATTTGGAATACCAGAAGAACAATCAATCCTCTCCTGATGCAGAATTTCTATCTACAGCTTTCCCCCAAAGAGGCCATGCAACCTTAATTTGAATATTTCCAGGAAGGAGAACTGACTATTATACAAGACAGATCACTGTAATTGGGGAAATTCCTTAATAAGTACTATGGTTTTTATCACATTGAGACAAAAGTTTCCTTTCTGTGATTCCTGTGATTCTCATATGAGATGATTTCTAATCTCCTTACCATTCTCTCTAGCCTTCTCCTCATAAAAAAACACTTTCATCCATATAATTCCTAAAATGTAATATCCATAGTTGAACATAATATTCCAGATACTCTGTTGATAAGACAGAGTTAAGTAGGGCTTTGACTTCCTGAGGATCTAGACATTATTTGCTTACTAATATAGTCTACCATTATCATATCATCATCAATTTTGACTAGCATTTCAAACTATTTATTTATATAAAATATATAGATTATTAAAGATTTGGATCCTCTTCATATGAACTGTAATTTAAGTACATGACCTAAATCAATTCTGTATATTTGAAGTTTATTTTTTGACTACTGTAGGGTTTTCATACTCACCCTTGCTAAATTATCTTATTTGACTGAGACCATTGGCCTGCCTTGTCAAGAACTAATAGTACCACAATTTTGTCATACCATAGAGTATCTCCCAGTATTTTTAGCTCTAACTATGATAAAAATGTTGTCTATTCCAGCATCCAAGACACTGAAATAAATTATTGAACAGAACAGGGTCAAGTGTTATCTCACTAGAGATGTTCCTTTTATTTAGAATCATTCGGTAGATCACTGTTTTGGGGGGTTTGTCATTTAACAAGATTTTAATTTGCCTAAATTCACTATCATTCTATCTCTATATTATCTAAATAAAAATAAATAAAAATAAAAACATTATCTAATTAAATTATCTAAAAAAATCTAAAAAAAATTTTTTTTAAATCTAAAACAACAACAACAACACAAAACCAAAACTATGACTGGAGACTAAAGCCCATACATATTATGCCATTCTAAGCAATTCCTATCAATGTTATCTAAAAATAAAATATCCCAAAATACTTCCTGAACTATCTTCTCAACATGCTATATACGTGTCCCTAATCCTTTAATATTACATGGATACCAATAGAGCATGTATGGCTTCTTTCAATTATTCTTCACTTTGTAAATTACTTGATCATGTTTTTCTAGTTATATTACACCTGTCTAAAATTATCTCATTATTCATTCATGATTTTCCATTAGTAATGTGTTTCTGCCAACTCTAACCCACCATAAGTTCTATATTGACTTTCAGATAAACTGGAACTATAATTTATCACAGATTGTGGAATTCCATGTTTTATATATAGCCCTCTATCATCACTTAATGATTCTTACTTTTTTAATGTATTGTCTACTTTATTTTTTTTTAACTTTTAAACATTATTTTAATTGGTCATTTTCAAACATTATTCATTGTAAACAAAAATAATTTTCTTTTCTTCCACCCCCCCCACCATCCCTCCCATAGCCAATGTGCAATTCCATTGGGTATCACGAGTACCCTTGATCTGAACCCTTTCCATGTTGTTGGTATTTGTATTAGGGTGTTCATTTAGAGTCTCTATTCAATCATGTCCCCTCAACCCCTGTAGTCAGGCAGTTGCCTTTTCTCAGTGTTTTTACTCCCACTGTTTGTCCTCTGCTTGTGGATAGTGTTTTTTCTCCTAGATTCCTGCAGATTGTTCAGGTACATTGCATTGACACTAATGGAGAAGTCCATTAAGTTCGATTATACCACAGTGTATCAGTCTCTTTGTACAATGTTTTCCTGGTTCTGCTCCTTTTGCTCTGCATCACTTCCTAGAGGTTGTTCCAGTCTCCGTGGAATCCCTCCACTTTATTATTCCTTTGAGCACAATAGAATTCCATCACCAACATATACCACAATTTGTTCAGCTATTCCCCAATTGAAGGGCATCCCCTCATTTTCCAATTTTTTGCCACCACAAAGAGCACAGTTATGAATATTCTTGTACAAGTCTTTTTTCCTTATTATCTCTTTTGGGTACAAACCCAGTAGTGCTATGGCTGGATCAAAGGGCAGGCAGCATTTTAGTGCCCTTTGGGCATAGTACCAAATTGCCCTCCAGAATGGTTGGATCAATTCACAACTACACCAGCAATGAATTAATGTCCCAACTTTGCCACATCCCCTCCAGCATTCATTACTTTCCTTTGCTGTCATATTAGCCAATTTGCTAGGTGTGAGGTGATACCTTAGAGTTGTTTTGATTTGCATCTCTCTGATTTTAAGAGATTTAGAACACTTTTTCATATGCTTATTAATAGTTTTGATTTCATTATCTGAAAACTGCCTATTCATATCCCTAGCCCATTTATCAATTGGAGAATGGCTTGGTTTTTTTGTACAATTGATTTAGTTCTTTATAAATTTGAGTAATTCAACCTTTGTCAGAGGTTTTTGTTATGAAGATTGTTTCCCAATTTGTTACTTCCCTTTTGATTTTAGTTACATTGGTTTTGTTTGTACAAAAACTTTTTAATTTGATGTAATCAAAATTATTGATTTTACATTTTGTGACTCTTTCTAAGTCTTGCTTGGTTTTAAAGTCTTTCCCTTCCTAAAGGTCTGAAATGTATACTGTTCTGTGTTCACCTAATTTACTTATAGTTTCCTTCTTTATGTTCCAGTCATTCACCCATTCTGAGTTTATCTTGGTGTAGGGTGTGAGTTGTTGATCCAAACCTAATCTCTCCCACACTGACTTCCAGTTTTCCCAGCAGTTTTTGTCAAATAGTGAATTTTTGTCCCAAAGGCTGGGGTCTTTGGATTTGTCATAGACTGTCTTCCTGAGGTTAATTACTCCAAGTCTATTCCACTGATCCTCTTTTCTGTCTCTTAGCCAGTACCTAATTGTTTTGATGACTACTACTTTATAGTATAGTTTGAGATCTGGGACTGTAAGGCCCCCTTCCTTTGCATTTTTTCATTATTTCCCTTGATATCCTTGATCCTTTGTCTTTCCAAATGAACTTTGTTATGTTTTTTTCTAATTCAGTAAAAAAAAATTTTTGGAAGTTTAATGGGTATGGCACTAAACAGATAGATCAGTTTGGGGAGGATGTTCATTTTTATTATATTGGCTTGTCCTACCCATGAGCAGTTAATGTTTTTCCAATTGCTCAAGTCTAGTTTTAGTTGTGTGGAGAGTGTTTTGTAGTTGTGTTCATATAGTTCCTGTGTTTGTTTTGGGAGATACATTCTTCAGTATTTTATTTTGTCTAAGGTGATTTTGAATGGGATTTCTCTTTCTAATTCTTGGTGCTAAGTTGTGTTGGAAATATATAGGGATGCTGATGACTTATGTAGGTTTATTTTGTATCCTGCAACTTTGCTAAAGTTGTTGATTATTTCGATTAGCTTTTTTGTTAAGTCTCTGGGATTCTTTAAGTAGACCATCATATCAATTTCTTTTTCTTCTCTAATTGTTACTGCTAATGTTTCTAGTACAACGTTAAATAATAGAGGTGATAATGGGCATCCTTGTTTCACTCCTGATATTATTGGGAATGCATCTAATATATTCCCATTGCAGATGATGTTTGCTGATAGTTTTAGATATATACTGTTTATTATTTTTAGGAAAGACCCTTCTATTCCTATACTTTCTAGTGTTTTTAATAGGAATGAGTGTTGTATTTTATCAAAGGCTTTTTCTGCATCTATTGAAATAATCATGTGACTTTTGTTGGTTTTCTTGTTGATATGGTCGATTATGTGGATGGTTTTCCTAATATTGAAACAGCCTTGTATTCCTAGTATGAATCCTAGTTGATCATGCTGAATGATCCTCCTGATCACTTGCTGGAGTCTTTTTGCTAGTATCCTATTTAGGAATTTTTTCATCTATGTTCATTAGGGAGATTGGTTTTCTTTCTCCATTTTTTACTTGCCTGGCTTTGGAATCAATACCATGTTTGTGTCATAAAAGGAAATTGGTAGAACTTTCTCTTTAATTATTATGTCAAATAGTTTGTATAGTATTGGGATTAGCTGTTCTTTGAATGTTTGATAGAATTCACTTGTGAATCCATCAGGCCGTGGGGATTTTTTCTTAGGGAGTTCTTTGATGGCCTGGAGGATTTCTTTTTTCTTTTACTGATATAGGATTATTTAAGAATTCCATTTCTTCTTCTGTTAGTCTAGGTAATTTATATTTTGTAAATATTCATCCATATTGCCTAGATTGTTATATTTATTGTCATATAATTGGGCAAAGTAGTTTTTAATGATTGCCTTAATTTCCTCTTCGTTGGAGGTGAGCCCCCCTTTTCATCTCTGATGCTGTTAATTTGTTTTTCTTCTTTCCTTTTTTTAATTAGATTGACCAGTACTTTGTCTATTTTGTTTGTTTTCTTAAACTACCAGCTTCTAGTCTTATTTATTAGTTCAATAGTTCTATCACCTTCAATTTTATTAATTTCTCCCTTAGTTTTTATGATTTCTAGTTTGGTTCTTAAAGATTCATAATCATGAAATATATTATTTTTTACAAAAGATCTTTTAATACTAGGAATTTCCATTCATGTAAATTAAATATATCACTAAATTAGGTCTTTGAAGTGTCCATCCAGTTATATACTGTAGGCTGGTAAATAGGTATCTTTATCCATTTGTGTTTTTTTTCTGAGATAAAAATTATACTAAAAATTTTTATGTGATTATGCCTCTGATTTAGTGGATTCTGAAAATAATTGAACTTTATGTTAATGATATGATATTTTCTATAAATGAGCAACTTGATCTTTTTGTTGAACATCCTTTGTAATAACAATAAATGCTTTTGACCATTGTAAATCCCCTTCTTTTATTTCCTGCTTTATATTAATGATTATAGTTTTGTCCAAATTTGCCTCCCTTATTCCATTGTTTGAGGAACAATATATGATTTGAACATATAAAATGGAAGTCTCTTTTTACGCAATAATAATTTAAATGTCTATTATATACTAGCTAAGTGCTGCAGACATGAAGAAAGGAAAAGAACAATCCTTGTTCTTAAAGAACTCTTTCTAATGGAGGAAACCATATGAATAAAACTAGGTATACAAAAGATAAAGACAGGATAATTTGCAGATAATCAGCAAAGAGAAGGGACAAACATTTAGTCAGATCAGGAAAGGCTTCTTGCAGAATGAAAAATTTTAACTGTGACATGAAAGAAATCTAGAAAACCATGAGTGAGAGATGAGAAAAAGCATCCCAATAATAGGAAAAAGTGACAATTCATGGAGGTAAAAGATGGAGTATCTTGTTTTTGAAATAGCAAGGAAGATATAGTCACTGTATTGTGCAGTTATGTTGTAGTTTTGGTGAATAAAGTGGGATAAAAGAGGTATGGTAGAAAAGATTTTTGACATCAAATAGAAGATTTAATTTTTGATCTATTAATGAACGGTAGTCACTCTAGTTTATTGAATGGGGTGAAGAGGCAAAGATGACATGATCAGATTGTTTTTAGAGAGTAATCTGAATGAGGGCTTGTGTGTGTGTGTGTGTGTGTGTGTGTGTGTGTGTGTGTGTGTGTTCCTGCTAGTGACTGGATATGTGATTTTATCGTTGAAGGGAACCTCTGATGTGGAAACTCTTTTTTCTAGCAATACAAAATAATTCTTGACTACAATATAAGTTTTTGGAAATGTATCTAAGATACTGAGAAGTAAAGTGTATTTCCCATGGTAACTAAGCCGTTGCATTCTGAAGCAAAATAAAATGAAGCCATATGTCATCAAGAGGCAAGTTGACATAATGGGTAAAGATTCTAGATGTTGATTCAAGAAGAATTTAATTAAAATGATGTCCAATACACTAACTCTATTACCCTGAGTAGGTCATTTAACCTCCTCAGCCTCAGTTTCCTTATTTCTAAAATGGAGTAGTTGTGAGGATAAAATTCAAAAGCATGTGTAAAATTCTTGGGAATCTTTGAAGTATTATATATGTGCTAAGTATAAAAGTCTGACACCAAACACAGCTCAATTTCTACCACCTCACCCTGTCAAATATACAAAGATATTTGTGTATGCATATATGTATAACCAAATATACATACATACATATTATTACTTAAGGAAATTGAAGAAATTCCAATCAAGATAGGATAGAGAAAGAGCTGTGGGACTCCAAGTCCAACAGTTATATTTGTTGAATAGAAAACATTTGATGATACAGTAAGGATTATAAAAAAAGAAATGACCAGATAGGTACGAAGAGAACTAGCAGAGAACAATAACTCAAAAATAAGGAAGAAGAGATATACAGAGGGATTTGGTAGTTACAGTTTCCAAAGCTATACAGAGGGCAAATAGTATAAGATCTCAGAAGAAGAGAAAATTATATTATACTCAGTAATTGAGATGTATGATAATCTATACTATAGTTTCAAGACTATAGTTTCAATCTGGAATCAGAAGCAATTTTTAAGATGAGAAATAATTGAGAGATGGGGAATTGGAAAACGAGTTTAAATAAGTTTAAGATTGAGTGTGCAACTAGATGAGAATGGACAGAGTGCCAGGTATGAAGTCGGGAAGACTTTTCCTGAGTTCAAATTCAATCTCAGGCACCTACTACCTATGTGACACTCAGCAAGAAGGTCTTTTAACTCTGTTGGTCTGTTTCCTCATCTGTAAAATAAACTGGAGAAGAAATGGCAAACCAGTCCATTAACTTTGCCAAGAAAACTCCAAATAGAATCATGAAGAGTCAGGCATAACTGACTGAAAATGACTGCACAACAAAAAAGATACTGAGTGTAAAAACAGGGCAAAAATATGGCTCCACAGCTTTAAAAGATTACATGGTCAAATTATATAAATGTTTGGGGATAACAGAGAAGGACCTTGTAAGTGAGGAAAATTTGAATACAAGCAAAGGAGAAGAGAAGAGGGAAGGAGTATAGAGGGAAAGAGAGGGAATGGTGTAGGAAAGAGAATGGAGACAAAGATGGAAAAAGAAGAGGGGAGAAAGAGAAAGGGGTATGTGAGAGATGGAGGGAGGGAAATAGCAATTGAAACAGGGAGACCTATGTTCCCACAGTTACTGTATATTTGGATCAAGAGTGATGATAGACTCCAAAAATATAAATCAAACTGATACGGGCTGTGATGCCAACAAGCTGGTCCAAAGGGATTCTCCAAGAACCTGCTCAGAGAAGCCAAAGAGATAGACACACACAAGGAGAGACAGAGTAACAGAAACCGAGACTAGAGGGAGCAGGAGTCCTAATGACTGAGTAAATAATATGGGTCCTAGAGTAACCACACTTGGTACAACAGGTCCAACTTTATTGAACATTCAGGTCCAATATATAGGAGATTTTGCTCTAATAAATAAAGAAATGTTGCACCATAATTAACCAATCAGGAGTTATGAGCATTGGTTAGCCAATGCATGGGAGTGAAACACAGCTGTGTTTCCATCAACACAAAATACAAAAGGTCTTAGCATACATGTGACTGTGAAGATACAGCTGCAAGGTCTATTACTTTAAAATAGCTCATAAGCTTTGTAGATATAGCTCAAGGTTTTACAGTCTGAGGAGCAGGGTCAGATACTTGCAGCCTGTCTAAGGAATGTCTAGCTTTTTTATCTGGAGCTAACCTTGACTCCTAACAAAGGCCTGTAGTTCTAACCAGAAAATCCAGCCTTGCCAAAGATCTCAGAGCAGAAGTATAGACTTGTCTTTTATTGCTGCTTTTCCTCAGTGGACCCAATGTGTCTTATGACTCTGTCATCAAACTATATATAATAATGAGAAATAAAATGCTGAAGAGAAGTGGAAATGGGTAAAGAAAGCAATGTGAATATGTGGCAACTCTCTGATTTAAGAATTTTACAGGTTTGTAGAAGCTTTAATAAAAGAAACTTATAATGAGATCTTCCAGTGACATATTTTAAACATTACTTTAAAAACATAAGGCAAACTTAGGTTGACTTTATTAAAGCACAGCTTTTTTGCCTTAATCAAACTTCTCACTCAAAGGAAGATTGGTTTCTACATTTTTCGGAGCATATATGTATTATTAGTAAACTTATGAGAGCTATATTACAAAAGATCATTACGAAAATTAGAGGAAAGCCAGAAAACAGTAGTATGGATGTTAAATACTCTGTTAAAAATGTCATATAAGACACAACTGGGAAAGTTTAACATGAAGATAAAAATGTCTAGGAGAAAATGATTACCACTACTGCTGGTAATACTACCTCCAGTTACATTATCTACTACTATTACTATTAACAACAGAGAAAAAGATTAAAAGGGTTGTGAATGATAATCATATTGATAAATAAAATTTGATATATATTATGTGTAATAATATAGTACTTTTAGTTTCCAACTGAGGAAGCAGGGATAGCAATGAAAAACAAAATCTAGAGATCATTCCCAACATTTTGACTTTCTCTTTCAATCCACCATTAACTCATCAGACAAAAATGAAAAAATCAAATAATTCTTTAGAATTTTCACTAATTTGTTGTGTTATTATAATAGCTGATAATTTAACTAATTTTTTGGTTCCAGCACATATGTAATATCATATAAAACCTTTCTTATACATGTTATTACTGCATCTCTTAGAATTTAATATATTTCACCATCACTTGCCCACCAATTAATGAAAGTGCTTATAGACTCATAAATCAATTAAGGGCCCACTGACAAGGAAGAGAAGACAGAAAAGTAAAGTCTGCACAATTCATAGATTTAAATTAAGTTTTGCCAGCAAATGCTATTAAGATTGTCAAAATGTTCTAAATGTAAGAATATTGATGAGGATTGTAGGAGTATTAGCTTTTTAAAAGTATATAAAGTTTTTAGTGTCATTTTAAAACTTTTTTCTAACTGTATAATTTCATAACTTTATTAAATAAATTTGCATTTAGCTATTTGTACTCTCAAAGTAATCTTCATATTGTTATGTATTAGTTACGAAGTTTCACTCCCTGGCTAACCTGCTATTAAGTACCAAAAATGCCTACAAGCACTTTCTGCTTTTGTTATTATTATTTTTTGGGATCCCAAATATGCCTAGTTGTTATTAAATGTAGACAGATAGTACCAGTGTGACATATTCAGTGTAATACTGAAGTAGATACCTGCTGAAAATGTGGCTTCTCATAGCATTATTTCTATGTAAATCTACCAATAGCTTACTGAACAACTTGTAAATTTGTAAATGAACTTAATACTTATTTTGGTTTAGATTTTTAAAGTATATACTAAGTTGAACTATCTTTACAAAAATATTGGTATATATTTATTGTATACATGTCAAAGTATAGGAAGTTTATAGGGATTATGAAAAATATTGTTACTGATAACATGTTGAAGGCAATTGAATAAGCCAATGGAACACTCTATAACCCCTTGTGAAAACGGTTTTAGAAAGTCCCCAATTGTATGCTAGTTGTAACATTTACAGAGTCCTGTGGATCAGGTTTTGTTTAATCAGTCTAATAAGGATAAAGGTGACTGAATCAGGTTTTGTTCAATCTCAAGAAGATTTGGGGCAATTTAAGTAGGTTTATGATACTTAGCCTTAGATGGGGGAAAGGAATGAAGCAATTCAGACAAAAAGCATATAAACATATTTAGATAACAACTTCTTTCCATCCTTACTTCCTAAGTCTCTTTCTAATTATAAGATGAATGACTTAGACTACATCACCAAGATTTCTTCCATCACTAACAATATATAAAATGCTAGAAATACCATAACATAAACTTGAAGAGAATCTATTTTATCCCCATCTTATACCAATAATTTTTAGGTAGAATACAACCTAAATCATTAAAACATGTGTTAATAATTTTAAATGTTATTATATAAATATAATTTATGTCTTTTATTTCCATATTTATATTCTTTTCAAAAATAATATAAATGGTTCTGTGATGATGTAAATACATTTCTTATAATAAAATATTTTAGCAAATAAAATAACAATGTAGGTGCATGCTAATAAATACTATCCCAAAGCCTGTTTAATTAAAAAAAATTAATGTTTAAATAAGGTTTCCTTAATGGAAAGCATCCAACATTAAAAAATGCATCCTCCTAAAATGGGATAATTATCTTTCTTTAATACAAAAATGCAAAAAAGGGATCAACCAATATGTTAGAATATATTTTCTGATATTTTGTGAAGCAGTTGTATAGTTTCTAGAATTAATAGTAAATCTAGATCTTTAATATATAATTATTTCCAAATGTTTTGTATTTTTGAAAATCAAGAAAGATATATAGTGACAAATTCAAACCACTAAACATAGCAGAGTTTTACTGTGATTTTTAAAGTTATCTTTTTCCTATAATGGGATCTTTCTTTTTTTCTTGTTTTTAAATCGTTATATAAGAAATCCAAATTGACTTAAAATATTTTGTATTCCTATTGCAACCTATATCCAATATTGAGTATATTCCCAAAGTATTTATATAAGTAATCAGTAGAGAAAAGGTGAGTATTCTGAGATATCAACTTTTGTATATACTTAAAAATTAATATTGGCATACATTGAAGGAAGTACCGGAGCATAAGCTTCACTCTCTCAAAAAGCCTTACTCTAATCTTTTATTTTGGTGTGGGTTCCAAGATTTCTCAGTCTATAACAATAAGGCTAAGGCATATATTCATCTCTATCTCTATTTACCTATTTCTATTTCTGCCTCTATGTCTATATCTTATCTATATATCATCCAACAATCTATAAATATACCTAAATTTATGATGGGTCATATCTATGAAGATTTTATAACTGTATTTCATTAAATATATATATATATATATATATATGACTTACATAGTTATACAAACTGATGTCTATTGATCTCTCTCAGTTTGTATTTATATTATTTATAGATACTAATATCTAGAATAGATAGATCTAGAGACAGGCTATGAATAAATAGGCAGATGGATAGATGGATGGTTAAATAGATAGATAGAAAGAGAAGAATCAATTTCCTCACACATAACTATATTCTGATTTTGCAAAGTCACAAAGTTATGAGTTCAGAGATGGGTTCAGTTTCATATCTATTGATGTTCTAATTTCTAACATGAAACTGACCCCTTCTGCTCATATTGTGATAGTAATTTATTTTCATTAGCTAAGACAGGGAAACTACTACATTTGGAATATACCAAGACAGTACTAATTATACTATAGTGCAATGTAACTTGAAAACAGAGTCAGGAAAAATGTGCTGGAGCTTCACCAGACATTACACACAAATATGCAGAAACACTGCACACAAATGTGTGTGTGTGTGTGTGTGTGTGTGTGTGTGTGTGTGTGTGTGTGTAAGATATAAGGCAACAGAAATTTAAAGGCATTCATAGATAATTAATTGTTCATGATGTCATGCTTCAATATTTTTATCTTCTTCATTGTGTATAAGGGAAAAAATTGTACTATAATCCCTAGTTTCACTTCAATCTAAATTCTTTGAGGTCGATGCCTTAGAGATACAATTCTAATGACACTTTGATATTGATTTTTCAACACTTTTTAAAAGAGTAAGCTTACTTTAAAAATAAAAAAAAAGTCCTCACAGGCTTCTTTTAGCTATCACAAAGGCAATCAGAAAGACACATTAACAATTGCTACTTCTATTTCCCATTTCTATAACATCTGTATGAGAATGATTTGCATTCTATCCCTAACACTTGGTTATAAGCTCATTGACAGAAACTATTGTGTATTATTCATTTTTGTGTCTTGTACAGTATATAAAACATAGGTAGTAGATTTCAATAAATAATCATGAATAAAATAATTGAATGTATGAAGACAATTAATTACATGATATTTAAAATCAATCTCCAATTTTTTCCAATTCTGTTTAGTACCACTCTTCACCTTCCATGCATAATAGTTTTGTGATTTAGTAAGAATGAGGTATCTAGGAGGTTCAGTGGATTGAGTACTGGACCTAAAGTCAGAAAGGCTTATCTTCCTGAGGTCAAATCTAATTCAGACGCATACTAGCTATGTGGACCAGAGAAAGTCATAATCTTTTTTTGCCTCCGCTTCCTCAATTATAAAAAGTCATGGAGAAGCAAATAGCAAACCACTGCAATATCTTGCTAGGGAAACTCCAAATGGGGTCATAAAGTGTTGAATGACTGAACAACAAGTAAAATTATAGGAAGACTATTATTCATGACTTATCCTAATAATAGATTACTAATTGAACAAATTCACTGAATATATATATTCTAAAAATAGTATTTCTGAAGTGTATTGTGAGAAAAAACATACCACTACAAAAGAGATTTTCCTCTGTTATAATATGCTGTCATAATCACTTGTTTACAAAACACATACTATGACATCTTGTAAAGTCTTATTTATTTGAAATGTATGTTCTTCATGTAATATGATAGCTATTTCATTTGAAAAGTCTTCATGTAAATTATTTCATAATTGTTTCTAAAAGTATAAGTAAAGGATTTCTTTTAACTCTTTGCTTCCTTCCTGGAAGCTTTTTAAAAATATGTTGAAGAAAGCAATATTCACAGCTTTTATTTTTCATTTCCTATTGTGAAAGGAAAATTGATGAATATGGCATCAGGTTTTAGACTAATGTTTTGAAAAAAGATATTAAGTGTTAACATCCTAAGAGATTCATTTTCCCATTCAAGTGATTGTGCATTGTATGAGTAACATTTATTTCTTTGTTTCTGTCTCTTTTTCTTTTGTGCACTAGCGGCATTTTCAGATATTGACTAGATTTTTTAACTGAGTTCTGTTTATGCACATTCTAGTGTAACATGTGTCTGATTTATTAAAAATTTTAATTTTCAGCAATTTAGTATGACTGCCTTTCACTACTTATCTAACATGAATATTCACTTCTCAGATGTAACAAAAGATAAATGCTGCTGCATAATAAATACATGTTAATAAGTTACATTAAATAGATGAATGTCAAATTTATAATTTTATTGTCAATCCACAATTCTTTGTACCCTAAAAACATTGAAAAATCAAATGCCACATTTGTTTATCAATTCGAAACTACCTGTGCTTGCTTCAATTTCTTCTTATTTAAAATAGAGACGATGGAAACAAATAGGATATTTTAAGGGAAAGCACTACACAACAGATAGTTTAAATGTTCTTTTTAATCTTCTAGGATGTACATAGTTTAAAAATACATCAGAATTCTTATATAAAGGAAAATATATATGATCAGTGCAAATGAAAGTCTTTGTTATGGGAAGTATATGAAAAATAATAAGAAAATCATATCTTCCCCAATATAAGGGTTGTACAGAAACAGCAATTTGCTTTTAATTAATAGCAACTTGCTATTAAAGATCACAAAATATAATAAAAACAGTTCCCAACTAAGTCTCAGAACATTTGATTATTTTACAAACACTCAAAATAATCTTATTTATTTTAAATGCTTTAATATTATTGTTTTCTTTAGAACTAAATTCCTTTTATCATTTTAACAATTCATTCTTTTTTAATGGAGAAACTATTGATTATTGTAGTGAAAGTTAATTAACATAATATAGGAAAATACTTTGGGAAAGTTAAAGCGTTATGATAAATGTTAACTACTACTAGTACCCCACTCTCAACCACTACTATTATTTATTGCTGCTGCTGCTGCTGTTGTTGCTGCTACTACTACTACTGCTGCTGCTGTTGCTACTACTACTGCTGCTGCTGCTACTACTACTACTACTACTACTACTACTACTACTACTACTACTACTACTACTATTACTACTACTACTACTATGAAAAGAAACTAGTCAAAGAATTTTGGGGGGAATAACAAAAATATAATATTAATTTGATTTATTGTTTCTAATAGAGCTAGCTCCCAATTAGTACAAATAATTATTCCCTAGAAGTGGTTGAATTATTCACATTTGCAATGTATATTTCCATTGAGCTAGAACTAATGATCGTATTTTATATAATTATAACCACAGAATTCATTATGGATTCAAATTATAAATTCCTTTCATTTATTAATATGTGAAACAGCACCATAAATATCATTATCCATTAGAAATATTTCAACTGACAACATATAAATAAAATTTTTAAGAGTTAAGCTCCAAAACTATCTGACTTGATATGAAAATATTGACTCAGTCTTTTAGTTACTAGAATGGTAGATTAGAATATAATGGAATAGGGAAAAAATGACAATAAGAAATATGGCAGTTATGCATGTTATTCTTAGGGACAAAATGAAGATACGTTTAGGGAAGTTATGTGGGCTTTCAACTTTGACTAAAAAGATCAAAATAGTGATGACTAATAGATTATGATTTCCTAAATCTAAGTCTTTGAATTATACAACCCAATTAATAAGTGTAAAATGTTTTGTACAATGTCTCACATATAACAAGCACTATAAAATGAGTTATTTATATTATGTCCCATTCTCACATAGCCAGTATATTTCAAAGGTGTGAATGAAACTCATGTTTTACTATCCCTTGAAACCATTTTATCATGCTAACTCATAGAAATAAAGTTATAGTCTTAAAATTCTATTTGAAAAAGTGGTTAAAACTACATTAAACTCCTCTCCTCTCCTCTCCTCTCCTCTCCTCTCCTCTCCTCTCCTCTCCTCTCCTCTCCTCTCCTCTCCTCTCCTCTCCTCTCTTCTGTCCTCTCCTCTCCTTTTGTTAATCTAGTCATGAGAATTTGTTTTAGAAAATACAGATACTAACAGTTCAACAAGTGCTTTTGCAAAAGTAATCTTTTTTGTTTTGTTTTGCTTTACCTTTGAAATAACAGCTAATATGCTAGCAATTATATGACACTTTAAAGTTTGCAAAGTGCTATATGTATGTTATCTTGTTTGATCTTCATAATAACCTGTAGGTGCTATTATTGTCTCCATTTCACAAATAAGGTAATTGAGTCTGAGGGTGGTTAAGTGACTTATCACAGTTAGTAAGTGTTTAAAATGGGATTTGAATCATGTCTTCTTGACTTTAATTAAGTACAGCACTTATGCAATGTACAACCTAGCTGCCTCTAAACCTAGACCACAGGAAGTTAGCATTAACAAAATTTTCTGACTCAGCATTTGATTTTTTTAGGAAGAATTCTCTGCTTTCTGTAATAGTGAGAATGTCATCTATTCTGCTGAACAGCACCATGTGTGTGAATTCATTACATACTCCCAGAGGTACCCACAAAAAATCTTTTTGGTCTCTGTCATGCTTACAAAGGGCAGGAAGAAATCAATCATAACACTGAATCAAAAACAATAGTCATTACCCCTAGTCACTGACACTGGAGGTTTATGGTTCCTGACACTTGACTCTGGCTCTGCGACAGCACTTAGGATTTATGTCTAATATCCTAGCACATTTCAGCATCTTGAAATATAATATGGCCCAGTATTTACAGCTTCAAAGTACTGTAAGAGATCCTGGCACCAAGGATATGTCAGTTTTATTGAATTTCCCTTAAGTGTTTTTAATTATTCAGTGAAGGAGATTCACTTAACAATCCCATTCATTTTTAACCAATTAAGACCACATTAAAGATTAACTAATATCATTTAGCAATACGGGATATTTTGTGGCATTTAGCCTGACTTAATCATGACTAAGGTTCTAGTTTAAAAAAAAAAATTGATGTGAAACTCCAAAAGAGATTGGATCTCCTATTTATTCCAGTAGTTAATAGTTTGAATAAGGAAAAAATGCTTTGTTTCTAATTACTAGAGCCATTATACTTTTCCAACTATCTTCCAGCTATTACAACTTCCAGTTCAGGGCTTTTATTCATTCTGTAGTATTATTTATTCACACATTATTAGACAAGACTTTCTAAATGTGTTTTATTTTCATCATCAAATCAAATCAAAGCATTTCATATGTATTTAGGTAAAGATCACACTTTGGCAATATATTCTCCAACCTCCACTAGTTAGGCAGTAATAAATGGAAATTGACTTGCAATTAGGTTTATCTGGGCCCAACACCTTCATTTCTTGCTTATGACTATGCAATAAGGGAAAATCCCTTAATTTCTCTAAACTGAAATTCTCACATTCATAGAATATGGATAGTAATACATCACTAATCTCATGGGCCTATGAGGAAAGTTCTATGTTAGCCTTGAGATATTATATTATTATATTATTCTTATTTTACTTTCTAGCAATTTAATAAAAGTTTGTTTCTTATTTCTAATTTTTAAAATTTTTTCTCCAATTACATGTAATAACAAATATTTACATAAGTTCTCCAAAGCTATATGATACAAATTATCTCCCTCCTTCCCTTCCCAACCCCTTCCTAGAGCTGACAATCATTTTAATATATGTATTACCATGAAAACAATATATCCCTCTTATGTAAATAAATAATTATATGAAGCAAAAACTCCAAAACAACATTACAAATAAACAAGTGAAAAATTGTATGCTTTCATCTCCATTCTGACTCCAGCAGTTTTTCCCCTGGAGCTGGATAGCATTCTTTGTCATAAGCCTTTAGAAATGTCCTGGATCATTGTATTAATTGAAAGTAGTTAAATCTTTCACAGTTGATCATTTCACAACATTGTTGTTATTGTGTGAAATATTTTCCTAGATTTGCTTATTTTGCTTTGTATCAGTTCATGTAGGTATTTCTAGTTCTTTGTGAAATCATCTTATTCATCATGTCCTATGGCATAATAGTATCAAAATTATATGCCACAATTTGTTCAGCCATTCCCCAATTGACAGATCTCCCTTTAATTTCCAATTCTTTGCCTCAGCAAACATGGTAGCTTTAAATATTATTTTGTACAAGTAGGTCCTTTCCTGCTTTTTTAAAAAAATCTGTTTGGAATACAGACTTAGTAGTGATATTACTGGATCAAAGGATATGTGTTGATTTATATCCTGTTGGGCATAGTTCCAAATTAGCCTCCAAAATGGTTGCTTTGGTCCCTATTTTGCCACATATCCTCCAACTTTATCACTTTCTTTTACTGTCACACTGGCCAATCTGTTAGGTATGCGGTGGTAACTCAAAGGTGTTTTAATTTACATTTTCTGATCAAGAGAGATTCAGAACATTTTTTCATATGATTATTGATAGTTTTGATTTCTTCATCTGAAACTGCTTATTCATATCCTTTGACCACTTAATTTGGAGAATGGCATATTCTTACAAATTTGTTTTCCCAATTTTATATATTTCTTATACTTATTTAAAATGGAATTTCTCTTTTTAACTCTTGCTGCTGGACTTTGTTGGAAATACATAGAAATGCTGATAATTTACGTATGTATCCTGCAACTTTGCTAAAGTTAATTATTTAAACTCATTTTTTGTTGATTTTCTAGGATTCTATACATATGCCCTCATATCATCTGCAAAGAATAATAGTTTTAGTTTCTTCATTGCCTATTTTAATTATATAAATGTTTTTTCTATATTGGTTTTGCTTAAGTAGTTTATTAGATCATGTAAACATTGTCTTAAATAAAATAGAATAAAATAGAATGCTTATATATTACCAAGAAGATAAGATTTTCTACAGTTAATTCACTGAAATTATCTTTAGTTGTTAGACCAGAAAGATCTATTTACCTCATATGAATTTGATTTTGATCTCATTACTTTAAATCTCATAAGAATTATTAGTTTTTATTAGAATAGAGTCCTTTTTTAATATAGCATCTACCAATATATCACTATTACATATGTGTGTGTATGCATGTATAACCCAAATTCTACTCTTAAGGCAATTATATATCTCTAGTCAATCAAACATTAAATATAAATGGAATGTGGTAGATATTACATAGATTCAGACTGCATTGAATCACATGAATTTGATGAGTAATGCTTTTCTAAAATAAAATGCAAAGGATGTTTTTATTTTGGGAAAAAAAAACATCCCTTGCATTTGGATCCATTGCACAATTAATCCTAATTAGAATAAGTCCCTTGATTCACCAAATGCTATAATATTTTAGTATATTTATCTATTATTATATTAATAATACTACCATAGTAATATTAGTTGTATTACTATATTAGTACTAGCAATAGTAACTACTACTAACCTAGTATAGTAGTATTCTATGTTACTAAAAATTATTCTATTTATAATAAGATAGTACAGTCCAAAAGCCACTATCTCTTATATAATTCATGTGATTAATCTATTGAGAAATTAATAAAATGCAATTTCAACTTCATACTAAAATGCATAAAAATAAAAACAAGTATAGAATCACTGACCACTTCTCATTATATTATAACTCAAAATGAAATCAAACAAATTCAAAACCCTTGTCTTAATGTTTGCTTTTCTAAGGGCCAAATCAGTCATAATTCTGAGAGTGTTAGCACAGATTTTTTTTGAGAGTACTACTTAATAATATGACTGTCTTTCCATCCAGATTTTGGCTTTATTACAGAGTAATTTTCTTTCAAGGGAGATTCTTAGTAAATACTATTAGAAAGAGATACTAGAAGTACTCTCACATCGCTGTCCCCATACTTACAATCACAATATTGAACATCAATAATAAGAATTTAACTCTAAATCCTGGGAGAACAGTATCAGAGATGTATAACACATAATTCAAAACTACAGGGACTTCTATAAATATATTTACATCAATATATACACATATAAACATACTCATATATATATATGTATAGATAAAAATACACACATTTATATAACCCCAAATTCTTCTCTTAAGGAACTTACACTTTAATGGGAAAGAAGATGCCCACATCCAACTATAAAAAAAGAGGGAGTAAAATACATGAAAATGAGTACATGAAAATGAGTGCTGTATAAAATTGTTCTAAAACATTTGTGGAAGTATAGATTCCTTTCAATTTAGCCAATGTAAAAAGGGGAGTGTGAGTGTCCAGGATAGCATCATATAAATAGTGGCATGTGACATGAGCTTTGAAGGAAGAGGCTGTGGGTTTTAAAATTAATATTTAATAGCTAAATATTATATTTTAAAAGTTTTATTAATAATAACCACAATAAAACTTGCACCTAACTCATCTGGGGTCCCAAGAGAAGAGAGTTAGGGAGGAGTTACAGCAAACTTAAATACAAAGGTGACCATGCAACATGGTGGAGAGAGGAGAGGAATTCTGGGAAATACTGAAAGACTTCTGGGAGATGGAGTCCAAGGGTTCAAAATACCACTTTATACAGGGGATATTTCACCAAATGGAGTTTGAAGGTAGAGAGGTGAGGTATTATACCTATTCCTGGTCATAACACATATAGAATAATACATTCTGTTCTGGACACTGTAGTTTACAAGGAACATTAATAAGGAGAAAAGAACAAGAGGAGAAGAAAATAATGAAATTCTTTTAAGTCTAGGTCATATGAGAATCTGGAACTTTTAACCAGACAAATAAAGAAGACTTAAATAACCCTTGATGCCTGAGTTTAAGTAGTTATGTCCTAGGCATCTAGATAACCAAGAGGATAAAGTGATGGCCCTGAAGTTAGTAAAATTGGAGTTTCCCATCTGGCCACAGATACTCATCAGCTTTGTGACTGTAGGTAATTCATTTAACCTTTATTTATCTCAGTTTCTTCAGCTGTAAAATGAGGTATCATCTACCTCCCAAAGTTATGGTGAGGGTAAACCAAGGTAATAATATAAAGACTTTGGAAAACCTTAAAGCAGTTTATAAAAACTTTTAGTGTTATTACTATTGAATAATTAAAGGACCACTGATACAGAAATTAGACTTATTTTCTTTGACCCCAAAATGAAGAATTAGAAATAATAGGTAACCTTAGCAAAGAGAAAAATTTAGAGTAAATGTCTGAGGGGGTAGGAATGGATGAGGGGAACCTTCCTGATAATGAAGGCTATGTTAAAGAACAATTACTTGTCATGAGATAGATGCCTCAGCAATAGTGTTGTTGTCAGGATTAAATGAGATAATAATCATAAAACATATAACCCATCCTTTGTAGCACATAGTAAGTGCTATATAAATGCTAAATGTTCTTGCTGCTACTGTTGTACTTTATCACTAAGACAGAGTGGGTGTCTCCTTATGAGAAATCATCAAATATATATTAGATAACCATTTTACAATTTACTTTCTTTTTCTTTTGAACCCTTACCTTCCTTCTTGGAATCAATACTGTGTATTTGTTCTAAGGGAGAAGAGTAATATGGATTAGGCAATGGGAATTAAGTGACCTACAAAGGGTCACACTGTTAGGAAATGACTGAGGTCAAATTGAACCCAGGACCTCCCATCTCTAGGCCACCTACCTGTGCCTATTACTTTTAATTATAGGTTAGGTTGGACAATTTGGCAGGACTTTTGTTTGAAATTGTACAATTGCATAAGAGAATATTATAAAGGAGGCATCCTTTATTACCTCGTTAGTCCTAACGAAAAAACAAAAAAAATGAGACAAGTATACAAAAGGCACTAGAAAAAAAAAGTTGTTTATGACTTTGGAGAGTACTCTTTTCCTTAGAAGTGTAGGAATTGAAGTTGTATTGCGAAGCTTTAAAGGGGGTCAAAGGAATCAAATCAAAAGGTGAAGATTATTCTTTTTGTAAGTACCAAAGTTCTAGAGAGGAAAAAGATGGCACAAAAAGTTGATTGAATTGATGGTACAAGGGAAGTGATTTTTTAAAATTCTGATTTGCTTTGTTTTTTTTTTCTTTTGTTTGCTTGTTTGTATAGAATAGAGAACTGGGAAGATCAATGGATTTAAAGTCAAAAGATTTAGAATCATATACCTCTTCTGTCCTTTATTCTTGTGAGCTTTGAAAAATCACTTAACATATTTTGGCCTCTATAGAATAAAAAGAGATGACTTATTGGGTTTCTATTAGCTCTATATGATTCTATAATCTTGTGATCCCAGTATGTTTTTAGCCTAAGGGAAAGGAACAAGGAGAGACATTAAAGATAATGAAGAGAAGGGATAATTGATAGGGTACAATCATTTAGAAATAAAAAAGATAGTTGGCTTAGAGAAGGAAGGGAATTTAAAGTTTATCAAACACAAAGTCTTCATTTTTTAAATGAATGAAGTGAGGGTCATTGAAGAAAAATGACTTACCTCAACCTCACAGTTTATAGAAGTAGCAAAGTCAGAATTCAAATCTATTTCCTCTAATTGTAAATTCAATGCGTATACATCTGCATCATTCTTCCTTCTTGGAAGGGTATTAAGAGATATAAAGAAGTAAAAATTGGAAAAAAAAAAGGTAAACTCTTCCTCTTGGACTTAAGGCATTAATCGGGTATTGATATAAAAAATAAAATATTTTTTCTATACATTTTTGAAATTTGCAATTAATTTTCCTACAGACATAATGTGAGGTATTCCAGTTCACTAGGTCACAAATTTATGTTTAACATACAATGTTTATATGTACATTACTAATGGTACTATTGGAAATATCTAAGATTAATTGTGCCAATTAGAGAAGGAAAAGAGAGTTCTTTAAATTCCAATGTGATACAGAATCATGAGATTATTATCTCAAACTTTTTTATCACCAATGTTTAATATATATTTTAGAGCTGATTACATAGTAGGAAATATATTTTATTAATAATATAGAGCCTAAAGTGTTCATTAAATTCAGCTTCTAATGACCAAACTAAGGTTCTATAAGGCCACCATAAGTGTTAATTGGGAATAGTTACACTATCAACTAACAGAATAACATAATGCTTTGTACATTTTTACTATTTTTTTACTTTCAAAGACAATGACTTAACATATAATCCTAATATCCTGGATTTATACAAATTATAACATTGTAACTTTATAGAGCAATGACAAGATTCATTGCCAATATATTTATTCTTCTATTTATTAATCAAAAGCATTTATATGTCTCTTTTTAACTTGCATATTATAAAACATTTCCAGGAACGATTTGAATCTATGCCTTTATTCCAGATGAAGTTCTCTTATACTTATTACTTCACTGTCTCAAGTTATTGGGAATGAATCAAATAATATGTAATTTGATTGAAACATACTGAATTACCAATCCTGTTACCATTTGATTATGCCCAGAATGTATTTTATATGAAGAAAAAGAGTTAAGAGTAAATGCAAGTCAGGGGGCAGCTGAATAGCTAAGTGGTTTGAGAGTCAGGCCTAGAGCTGACAGGTCTTAGGTTCAAATCTGGCCTCAGACTGTGTGACCCTGGGCAAGTCACTTGACCCCCATTGCCTCTCCCTTACCACTCTTCTGCCTTGGAGCCAATACACAGTTGGCTCCAAGGCAGGAAGTAAAGGTTTAAAAAAAGAGTAAATGCAAGTGAACTACTAGTATAAATAATCCAGTGACTATTAATATTCTGATTTTCTAAGAATTCATGTTCTTTATTTTTCCAATTCAATAAAAATTTGAAGGAGGAAAAAATGTTATAAATTTAGTGCCCATTCATTGCTCGGACATTTTCTCTGTGAAAGTACTATTAATATAAGCACACAAACAATAAGAATACATTTTTGCAGTTATTGTTACCTGAACAGAATTCAAGTACAATGGAACCTTTCAAGACTGCCCAATCCCAGAAAGATTTCTGTCATAGCAATATCAAATGGAGGCATGTTTAGTATTCATTAATCTCATAGAGGCCTTTGATAGCCATTTATTTATTTTTTATTCTAGAGGATGGCCAATTCAAGGCTTTTTTTATGAAATATGAAGAAGATAAATTGTATAGGGAAGTTTTAAGAATCAGAGAGATTAATTAAAAAGCTATTACAGTATTCTAGGGGAAATATATGGAATGAACTGGGATTGTGAATTGTGATTAGAGAAGGGGTAAGAGTTGCAAGCAGTATTTTAAAAGTTCAATCAAATTTTAGATGTTAAAAAATAGTTATATATGCACAAATAAGAAACTCAGTATTTTATTTTTGGTTTATTGATTGGTTTTCTAAATATTTTAATTGCTTTTCTCAGTACAAATATTTTATATTGGTTTTTCTTGTAGTTCTTATATATAGCCTTTCCATTTGAGAATAGGCATTTGAATTGATTTATAAATATTTTATTGCTAACCAACTTACCTTTCTACCTTTCCCCATGCTTAATATGTTAAATGAATTTCTTGAAGAGATATATGGTCATGTATTTGCTATTACATTTTTGCATAGAATAAATTGTTTTGTATTAATTACTTGATGCATGAAGTTGCCTTCCCAATAGGATTTTATTACTATGAATGAATCATTTCATTTACACTGGGTTAACATTTTTGTATAACTACATAGAAGAAAAAGTGGCAAATATTATAATAACATGTTACATCAGATATCTTTAAATCATAGTTCATTCTTTCATTAACTGCTCCATAAACATAGTAATCTTGAAGAAATGGCACAGTGATTTACTCATAGTAGGTGCTCAAAAGTATTCATTGCATACATAAGTGAGATGAATTATTGCAAAATTTTTAGAGAGGATGTGTGACAGGATAGAAAATACATTAGCTATGAATGTAGGAGATCTGGATTCAAATTCTGCCTTTGAGATCTGATGATTGTGGAAGTCACCTAATTTCCATTAGGTCACATATTTACTTATCTATGGCATGATACTTGAAAGCTAGCTGGTCTAGTGAATAGAGTGCCATGTATATAGTCTTGGTGGTTCCAATTCCTGAGTTTAAGTCTGGACTCAACTGCTTACTAGTTTGTATGACCCTGGACAAGTCACCTAACCCTTTTGGCCTCAGTTTCCTCATCTGTAAAATGTGCTAAAGAAGGAAATGGCAAGTCTCTTCAGTATCTTTGCCTAAAAACCCTAGGGATAACTATGGTCTACAGGATCATGAAGAGTCAGATATAACTGAATGACTGAAGAGCAATAAAAATTATACTGATAACAACAATAATAATTAAACTTATGTAATACTTTAAGTTTGGGAAATAATTTTACATAGCTTAATTCATTTGGTCAATGATATCAAATACAGCCAACAGATTAAGAAGTCAAATCAACAGCATTTAGTAAATGCCTTTTATGTGCAAAGTACTATGCTAAGCACTATAGATAAAAAATAAGTACAAAAGACAGTGTAACTGGGGAGACAAACATGCAAGCAACTAAATAAAAATAAGCGATATATTAGAAATCATCAAAATAGGGAATGTCCTAGAGTTAAAGGGAGTTGGGAAAGAATTCATATTTTACTTGGGACTTGAAAGAAACTTTAGGATAGAAATGAAGTGGGGGAGTATTCTATGCATAGGGAATAGCCAGTAAAAATGCCCAGAGTTGAAAGATGGAGCATCTTCTTTGAAGAACAGCAAGGAGGTCGAAGTCATATGGATCACAGAGCACAGAAGGAAGGGGAGTGAAGTATAGAAGAATGTAAATGAGTGTGGTGAATTATGTAGAGCTTAAAACACCAGAAGATTGTATATTTGATGCTGGAGATAATAAGGAGGCATTGGAGTTCTTCATGTGTATGGGGTGAGGTGGGATTTGGGGTAGAGGAATGACATGTTCAGAAATACACATTAAAATCTTTTTGACAGATGAATGGATGACGGATTGTAGTGACATGTGGTAGGGAAGCCAACTAGTAGGTTATTGCAATAGTTGAGGCAAAAAGTGATGAGAGTCTGCATCAACAGCAATGGTATTAGAAGAAAGAAAGTACACATGTGAAAGGTGTGATGAAGGTAAAATTAAAAAACATTGGCAATAGATTGGATATGGAAGAGAGTTCAGTTTTTGACGTTAGTTCAAGATGTCTGACAGTAGGGAATGCAGTTCAATACATCCAATAGATAGTTGGAGATGTGAGACTTAAGTCAGCAGAGAGATTAGAGCTGGATTAGAAGATTGCAGAACCACCACTATAAAGATGGTCATTGAATCCATGGCAGCTGGTGAATCAAACAAATAAAATAGTAGAGAGGCAGAAGAGAAGAGAAGAGATCTCAGATCAGAACCCTATGGGAAACTTCTGGTTAGTAGGCATGTTGTGAATGAAGAATCATGAAAGGAGGTTGAGGAGTAGTGAAATAAATATCATGCACCATCTTTCACATAAAATCTATTGCTATTTTGATCATAGTATTTTATTAGTAATTTCAAGGGCATAGGATTTAATCTGAAAATTAAATTAGCACCCATTTTAATATTTTGGCAAGATCCAACTGTTAATAATTGGCATATAGCTAATTATTTGAGTATTTATTTTTATAAAATATTTTGTGATTATATTAATAACATTTCCATATATATTTAGATAAATGGAATCCTCAAAAATATGTGAATCATGTTTTCTAGGAATATTTATATATATACACTCATTAGATATAGATATAGATATAAAACTCTACTACTTGGAATTTAGGAAACTTCATAAATTGACTTTGACCTACAATTTCAATTTTTTTATGCTACACTTCATTGTACAGTTTATGTTTTATCTAAACAACAACTTTTTTCATTAACTTATTCTATTTGTGACCTATCTGTCTTAACATAAATCACCTGTGGATGATGTATATTCATTCCTTCTTTACTTGTGAGTACAAAACTTTTCCTTAAATCAATAGTTAGGCTATCATCTGTTCCCTGAAGCTTTCCCTGGCCTGCTCTTCAACTCAGTTATTTGATCCCTCCATAATTTACTTCGAATTATGCATATCTTTGTAAATTTTTATTAGGCCTCTTCAACTGGAATATCATGCTAGACTTTCTGGCTTAAGAACTATATGTTCAAAGTTGTGGTCTATGGTTGCAATGGAATATTATTGTATGAAAATAAGAAAAGATGAACAGGACAATTTCACAAAAGTAAGAAAGGCTCATATGAACTGATATAAATTGAAGTAAGCAGAACCAGGAGAAAATTATATATAGTAAAAGCAATATTGTATGATAGTCAACCATGAATGACTTACCTTAATCAATAATAAATTAATTCAAGAAAATTCCAAAAGACTCAATGGCAGAGAAAGAAGTAAAGGTGTATGAAGCATGATATTTTTCATTTTGTTTTCAAAGTTATATATCTATATGTGTGTGTGGGGGGGTGTATATATATATCTTCTTCCACAACATGACAAATATAGATTTATGTATTGTATGATAGCATATGTATAATCTATATCAAAGTGCTTACCATCTCAGGGAGTATATAGAAGAAATAGTATTGGAGAGAATTGGGACCCAGAATGTGAAAAAAATGTTAAAAATTGCTTCTACATATAAATGGAGGAAAATAAAATATTACTGAAAAATAGCTACACGTACACAGTTATGTGAGCTCTTTTTCTTTAATTACTAATTGCCCTTCTCAACTAGTCATTCATCATTTTCTCTTTTATCCATGGAATTTGTTACAGGACACTGCCTTATGGTGGATTATTTTCTTTGTGTTTGTATAGAGTAGATAACACACAGTATAGATGAACTAAGAAAACCCACTGACTGCGGGGGTAAAAGGAGTATAAGAGATGACACCACATTTGACATTTGATCCAAGGCCACAGCTGGGCAGCTGGTGCCATTAAAAGAAATAGGAAAGTTATAAGGAACAACTATTTTTCATATGTAAGGTTTGGCAAGATCAGGCATCTGTATATTTAAATATTGAAAAGGGGATATAATGCTTTTAAATCGTGTGTGTGTTTACCAGGCACCAATGAGAACCTTATCATGTCAGTGGGGTCCTATACCATTTTGAGCCCAGGGACCCTGACATCTACCAGGGAATAAGACTGATTGACTGCTGAGTAGCCAATACTGAGAGGCCATGGTTGGTAGATAGGAAGGAATTGCATAAGCATTGCCAAATGCTTTGGTCTATTTGCCCGCTCAATTCTGTGACTAAATTAAAATTCAAAATTCAAAAGCATACTCTATATTATGTGCTGGTCATTTATAACTTTTGTACATGACTATGTGTCTTGATTTAATCTTGGCATCTTGCCAGAAGAGAGAGTGAGTGCTTTGAGTCCACAGAATAGAGCTGAGCTTGAATTCAGGTCTACATGATCATGATCTATAGCTTTTTGACTAAATATGAGTGGAACCTTTAGATAGAAGTTTCTGCAACTCTATGCTCCAATGCCTTATCCATTAAATGATATAATTGGAGTATATTTTTCCTTAACTTCACTGCCAGCTCTAAATTTTATTATTTCATGACATACTTGGAGGTCTATGGATATATTTATATTCATTTTTCATTTAAACAATTTTATAGTGTCAAAATTTATTGTGCATGCTTTAAATGTATTTTAAGTTTCTTTCTAAAAGTAGATCTGTAACCATATTTAAAAAAAAAAAACAATTGACTTAGGAAAGTTAGATTGTTCAGTGGTTAGAGTACCAGTCCTAGAGACAGGAGGCTTTACATTAAAAACTGGCCCAAGATATTTCTAACTGTGTGACACCACTCTTGAGAAGTTGCTTAGTCTCAGTTGTCTAGCTCTTACCATGTTTCTGATTCCAGATCAGAAGATTGAGGGTTTGAATCCCTTCATGGCTGCTATACTGTAAGGATAATTTTAGGGTTGTGAATTAATCTACATTAATTTGGTTGGCAGAGAAAAATCCCAAATAAAATACCCAAGTCAGATGGAAATTTATGGAGATTTTAAATTAATATAGAGGAAAGGAATTAAGGAGAAGAGAGAGAAGAAGGGTATAGGATTTCTCCCACCTGGCCTGTGACAGGGGAATTTCAAAGATCTCTGCCACAAGGTCTCTGAAGAAGATTAGAGGCTTTTTAAGAGATTAACCTTTGGAAGGTAAAGGACAAAGGAATCAGCCTAAACTTCAAGAGTACTCAGTTAAGATGCCTCACCTGAACTAGGCTACTCAGCTTCTCCCAGTGTAGTATTAAGGAAAACTCACTGCCAAACTGGACAATAGCTGCCACCATGCCAAGATGCCGAAACGCTGTCAGTCAGAGCCACCACTCCACCTAAAGAGGCCGGAGAGAGGAAGTGACACAAAATATATATATACAGTTTTTAAATCACTTTCTTGCTTCTTACATGTACCAATGGTAGCTTAAGCTTGACTTAAGATAGCCCAGGAGTCTTAGTTGTTTCTGATTTGTCATTTGCTAGCACATGTCTATCATAGGCCATCCTAAATACTTAATCCTTAAGTATGGGTATAGACATTCCTGTTTTTGTTAGACTAAGTAGGGTGGAGTAATCTAAAGGTCACAATTGGAACTTATACTTATTATCAGTTCTCAGTCAGAATGTAAAAGTTAAAAAATGATTTATCTACTTTATTTAAAAGGATCCTTTCACTTGATATAAGCTTATCTGTTAATACATTATTCTTCAATAATCATAAATACTAGAGAGAGGAGAAATTTGTGATTCATGTTATTTCCTTTTTAAGATTGGCAGAGGAAAGCATTATTATTCATAAATTTATATGTATATGTATATGTGTGTAAAGTATGTCTATATCTCTCTATATATATATAAATATATGCTTGGTTGCACACATATTTAAGTGTATATAAAGAGAGAGATCAATAGAGAGCATCAGAAAGACAGAAAGATGACCTCAGTCTAATAATAATAACATAATTTAAAAACTTTTTAAATTGCTACTTCTCATTTATATTTTTATTTCAGTGTTGAATGATAATTACTGTATTTTTGTTTTTTAGATTCCATTATAGTAACTTCTTTTTGGGGAAGACTCCTCTATTAGAGAAGAAATGTGATTCTTCTAGTCTTACTTTGTAATTAAATTGGCTATTAAAAAAGAAATCATATTCATTTACATAGCTTTATAATATTTGGAAAGCAACTTTCAGGTTTTACTATATTTTCCACAACAAACTTGTGCAGTGAATGTTTTTATACCTCTGTTTTAAAGATGAGTTAACAACAAGTGAGAAAGGTTAAATGATTTGCCCACAGCCACATAACTAATAAAGGGACTGAGGAAAGATTCAAACTCTGATCTACTTAACTTCAAGTTCAACACTGTATCTTTTGTGTCACCTGGTTACAGAACTGGGTTTTGTATTTCAAACTTTGTCAGTTTTGACCTTGCATATCCTTATTGCCTCAATTAAAATCATAAACATAAAGTTATAATATTTTAAATGTTTTCCAAAAAAAACCTTTCACATTTCTCTTCATTTTGAAATATTCATATTAAGAAATTATTCACTCGATCATGAAAAGGGGCAAAACTCTCTACTTTCTTACTCAAAACTTTCCACAATCTGGCACAGTTAAGTTTCAGATTTACTTTTGATTATTTTCTTATACCTATCCTGCACTCCATTCAAACTAGCCTACATGCTTTTCTACAAATATACTTTTCCTTTCCTTTCTCCATGCCTTTGCGAATGATATTTCAGCTATTGGAAATCTCTACTTCCCAAACTCTTTCCCAACCCCACTTAATCACTGAAATTCAATCCATCCAATATATTTATTCTCTCTTTCTATATTTTTACATGTCCTTATATCACCTGATAGAATATATGTTCCTTAGGAATCATGCTCATTTCATTTGCTACATTCATATCCCCAGCACTGAGCAAAGTGCTTGGCCAGTAGAACTTATTAATTAAATGTTTATGATTGATTCTTTAAATCTCAAATGTTATATCTTCCAAAAAGTCTTATGGATCATCCAACTTAGTCTAAGATGTTTTTTCCTTCCCTTTAGTTTCTAATGGATGTTGTTTATAGTAGTCTCATGGAGCTTTATACTGATTTGCTGATTAATCAATGACTCAATAAGTATTTATTAAGATTCTACTATGTACAAGTAACTGTGGTAAATGCTGTACGTAGTTATTTGAGTTATAATCTTATCTTTCCATATTCTGTTTTAAGGGAAAAGTGGTGTCTAGGATGATTTTGTACAATGCCTAAAATATAGTAGGTATTTATTAAGTGTCAAATAAAGAAAGAAAATCATGGATTTAATCCTTTTTTAATATCATCAAGAGCTGGAATTTAAAAAGTAATGGTAAAAATTTTATGTGTATGCATGTATTAATCAAACACAAACCATATAAAGTAAATTGATTGTGTGAATATGAAAACTGCATTATATTAGATTATAGAATTCAGCAATTTCAGTACTGGGATATAATAGGAATTGGAGAAATGCTTAATGAATGACTATTTTTAAATCATGCCTACTATAAAATTCTTATATATTTTATAAATGATTTAATAACAAACCATTTCATTAAAACATTATTTTATAAATATATTCATAAATATAATATAGTATATGATATAATAAAATAAACATAATATATTGTGAATACATATACATAATTAAAATAAATATAATATTAAAATATAAAGATATTCTAATTTATATTTTGAATAGTTTGGAGCAAATCCATATAAGTCATTCTTGGAAGAAAAAAAATTGTTAGATCATAGGAAATTTTGGGGAAAGCAATTATTTTATAAAACAATGATTTATAAAGATGAATTTACATTTTAAAACATTCATTTTGGAAATATTACTATGTAAGTTATCCATTAATCATTTGTTATAGTAAACAAAACTTATGTTATAGTGATCATTGCCTATTTCTGTATATACATGGATACAGAAGGGACAATGTACCTTTAATGCAAAGGAAGAAATAATATATCTTTAGTTATGGCAATTAAATTCCTATTTGGGTTATTGCATATTCATGTTAATACACCAGGGAAATTAAATAAGGCCATTTTGAGACAATCTTTAGTTATGTGCAGATGTTTTATTGTCAAATACATCTCAGCAATAAGCTTTAGTTTTGAAACATTGGGATAAGATGAAAATTAATGATACTTTAAACATCTACAGTGAATCACATGACTGTTTTTAAGTTAGTAATCTTAATTGAACAGTATTGATTGATTAGAATTACTTGTACACTTTAGGATGTTTATTGTTAAATATTTTCAACAAATGGGTTCTCTGTTATGAGCACCAAACTTTCTTCTGATTTCCAATATTAGTAGTCAGCTAGAAACTTGAAATCCCACTTCCCTATCTGTTTTTCTGTGAATCTTTAACTGATGCATACATGTCACAGATCCATAGATGCATAGACTCACTCAGGTTTTTTGCATACACATCTCCCTAAATATTTAAACTTCTGAAATTCACTGAATGAATTTATTTAAAAACAAATTGGGGGTAAGCTGAGTGACCTAGTAGATTTGGGATCCGGTTTAGAGGTGGAAGGTCCTGGGTTCACATCTGGCCTCAGACACTCCCTAGCTGTGTGATCCCAGGCAAATCACTTAACCTTCATTGCCTTGCCCTTACTGCTCTTCTGCCTTGGAAGCAAATTGGAGTTTCACCTTAAATAAACACATCTAAAGTCATGTCAGTTGTATATAGACTATATCAATTCATCCCCAGAATAACAATATTGAGTCAGAAAGTAACTTAATCTGGAGTGAAAGGACATAGACTTGAATCTCAGCTATGTAACTGTATTAATTAGAATCTTGAACCCTTAGACTTCATCCCCCAGAAGACTTCAGTATTTCCCAGAATTCCTCTCCTCTCTCCACCAAATTTACATGGTCACTATTGTATATAGTCTGGTGTAAGTCACACCCTTGCTCTCTTCTCTTGCCACTAGCTGGGCTTAAGTAGTTCTTTTACTGTAGTTGTTATTAATAACAAACTTTACGAAATATAATACTTTAGTTATTATATATTAATTTAATAAAGCAATATAACTTAATAGCCATGTGATCAAAGAAATTCAGATCTTGTTTCATGAAGTTGGATTCAATTGAAGCTTAACATGTTTAATTTTGTGATAATATCCTAAACATAATTGAAGAAAAATAATTTCAGATATCATTATTTGTCAGTCAATTAAATCTATCAGTGCTTATTATATGCTAGCCAAGTACTAGGGACATAAAAAGAAGCAAAAGAGTAGCCTCTGATACTTAGAGAGATCTCACAATCTAATGTTAGTCAGGCAGCAAAGAAGTATATACATGTACAAACAAGCTAGGTTCAAAATGAATAGAAAATAATGAAGGAGGGAAAGGTATTTGATTCAAGAGAGGTAAGGAAAGACTTCCAGTAGAAGACTGGACTGTAGTTGAGACTTAAAGGGAGTCAGGAAAGCCAATATGCAAACTGAGAAAGTCCTGCCACCATGCATGAGGGACAAATAAAATTCCTCCAGCTAAGAAATGGAGTGCCTTGATCATGGAATTGCAAGGAGACCATTATCGTCAGACCATAGGGTATATGGAGAGGTATATGGGAAGGAGTCATGAAAAGCTTTGATCTCCAAACATGGATTTGCTTTTGATCCTAGAAATAATAGGGTTTACATATATAAGGCAATTATGAGGATGTATGGAGAATGGAATTTGTTATTATTGTTGTCATTCTTCAGTTGTGTCTGACACTTTGTGAGCTCATTTGGGATTTTCTTGGCAAATACATTTGAATGGTTTGCTATTTTCCACTACAGTTAATTTTACAGCTGAGGAAACTAAGGCACACAGGGTTCAGCAACTTGCCCAAAATCACATACCTAGTACATATCTCAGGCCAGATTTGAACTCAGGATAATGTCTTCTCTGAGTCCAGGTATGGTAATCATTGTGCCAGCTAGATGCCCTGAATTGCACTTAGGTTATAATATTTGTTTCTAAATATCAGGAAACAAGCCCCAAATTCACCCTAACTTGATTTTCTGAAGAGTTTACTGAATAATATATAAATGGATATACTACATATAAACATTCATATAAGAACAGTATAACTATTCATTAACACCATTGTGACTTTATTAAAATGTAATTCCTCAAAATGAAGTCACTCTAGGAGCTAACCAAATCCTTGTCAAGTGGTTCACTTTAAGCAATTATTTGGTTTTAAATGACACAAAGACGTTTTAAAATGAGGTAGAGAAACAGATAAATAGCCTATCCCATTTATGTGATGATAAGCAAACTCCAAGTCATTAACCCTTCAGTCATAAATAGCTTAGATAAGCCTAAGAAATAGGAGTTGTCAAAATTCTTTTTTTCTTTTTTTTCTTTTTACTTTTTAAACATTATTTTATTTGGTTAATTACAAATATTATTCATTGGAAACAATGATCATTATCTTTTTCTCTCCCCACCCTCCTCCCATTACTTCTCCCATAGCCAGCCGCACAATTCCACTGGGTTTCACATGTGTTCTTGGTTCGAACCCATTTCCTTGTTGTTGGTATTTGCACTAGAGTGTTCATTTAGAGTCTCTCCTCAGTCATTTCCTCTCAGCCCCTGTAGTCTAGCAGTTGCCTTTCCTCGGTGTTTTTACTCCCACAGTTTATCCACTGCTTGTGGATAGTGTTTTTTAGATCCCTGCAGATTGTTCAGAGACATTGCATTGTCCCTAGTGGAGGAGTCCATTACCTTTGATTGTACCACAGTGTATCAGTCTCTGTGTACAATGTTTTCCTGGTTCTGCTCCTTTCGCTCTGAATTACTTCTTGGAGGTTGTTCCAGTCGCCCTGGAATTCCTCCACTTTATTATTCCTTTTAGCACAATAGTATTCCATCACCTACATATACCACAATTTATTCAGCCATTCCCAAATTGAAGGGTATCCCCTCATTTTCCAATTTTTGGCCACCACAAAGAGCTCAGCTATGAATATTCTTGTACAAGTCTTTTTCCTTATTATCTCTTTGGGGTACAAATCCAGCAGTGCTATGGCTGGATAAAAGGGCAGAGAGTTGTATATCACCCTTTGGGCATAGTTCCAAATTGCTCTCAAGAATGGATGGATCAGTTCACAACTCCACCAGCAATGAATTAATGTCCCTACTTTGCCACATCTCTTCCAGCATTCATTACTTTCCATAGCTGTCATGTTAGCCAATCTGCTAGGTGTGAGGTGATACCTCAGAGTTGTTTTGATTTGCATCTCTCTGATTTTAAGAGATGTAGAGCACTTTTTCATGTTCTTGTTAATAGTTTTGATTTCTTTGACTGAGAACTACCTGTTCATGTCCCTTGCCCATTTATCAATTGGACAATGGCTTGTTTTTTTGTACAATTGATTTAGCTCTTTGTAAATTTGAGTAATTAAACCTTTGTCAGAGGTTTTTATGAAGATTGCTTCCCAATTTGTTGCTTCCCTTCTGATTTTAGTTATATTGGTTTTGCTTGTACAAAAGCTTTTTAATTTGATGTAGTCAAAATTATTTATTTTACATTTTGCGATTCTTTCTATGACTTGCTTGGTTTTAAAGTCTTTCCCTTCCCAAAAGTCTGACATGTATACTATTCTGTGTTTACCTAATTTACTTATAGTTTCCCTCTTTATGTTCATGTCAGTCACCCATTTTGAATTTATCTTGGAGTAGAGTGTGAGGTGTTGATCTAATCCTAATCTCTCCCACACTGTCTTCCAGTTTTCCCAGCAGTTTTTATCAAATAGTGGATTTTTGACCCCAAAGCTAGGATCTTTGTGTTTATCATATATTGTCTTGCTGAGGTCACTTGCCCCAAGTCTATTCCACTGATCCTCCTTTCTGTCTCTTAGCCAGTACCAAATTGTTTTGATGATTACTGCTTTGTAATATAGTTTGAGATCTGGGACTGCAAGGTCCCCTTCCTTTGTATTTTTTTTTCATTATTTCCCTGGATATCCTTGATCCTTTGTTATTCCAAATGAACTTTCTCATGGTTATTTCTAAATCAGTAAAGAAATTTTTTGGAAGTTCTATGGGTATGGCACTAAATAAATAGATAAGTTTGGGTAGGATGGTCATTTTTACTATATTGGCTCATCCTACCCATGAGCAGTTAATGTTTTTTCCAATTGCTCAAGTCTAGTTTTAGTTGTGTGGAGATTGTTTTGTAGTTGTGTTCATATAGTTCCTGTGTTTGTCTCGGGAGATAGATTCCTAGGTATTTTATTTTGTCTAAGGTGATTTTGAATGGGATTATTCTTTCTAGTTTTTGCTGATGAACTATGTTGGAGATGTATAGAAATGCTGATGACTTATGCGGGTTTATTTTGTATCTTGCAACTTTGCTAAAGTTGTTGATTATTTCAATTAGCTTTTTGGTTGAATGTCTAGGATTCTTTAAGTAGACCATCATGTCATCTGCAAAGAGCAATAGCTTAGTCTCCTCCTTGCCTATTTTGATGCTTTCAATTTCTTTTTCTTCTCTAATTGCTACTGATAGTGTTTCTCATACAATGTCAAATAGTAGAGGTGATAATGGGCATCCTTGTTTCACTCCTGATCTTATTGGGAATGCATTTAGTTTATCCCCATTGTAGATGATATTGGCTGATGGTTTTGGATATATACTGTTTATTATTTTTAGGAAAGACCCTCCTATTCCTATGCTTTCTAGTGTTTTCAATAGGAATGGTTATTGTATTTTATAACAGGCTTTTTCCGTATCTATTGAAATAATCATGTGATTTTTGTTGGTTTTCTTGTTGATATGGTCGACTAATATTGAACCAGTCCTGCATCCCTGGTATAAATCCTACTTGATCATGGTGGATGACCCTTCTGATCAGTTGCTGGAGTCTTTTTGCTAGTATCCTATTTAAGATGTTTGCATCTATATTCATTAGGGAGATTGGTCTATAATTTTCTTTCTCTGTTTTTGATCTGCCTGGTTTTGGAATCAGTACTATGTTTGTGTCATAAAAGGAGTTTGGTAGAACTCCCTCTTTGCTTATTATGTCAAATAGTATAGTATTGGGATTAACTGTTCTCTGAATGTTTGATAGAATTCACTGGTGAATCCATCAGGCCCTGGGGATTTTTTCTTAGGGAGTTCTTTGATGGCCTGTTGGATTTCATTTCCTGATATGGGATTATTTAAGAATTCTATTTCTTCTTCTATTAGTCTAAGCAGTTTGTATTTTTGTATATATTCATTCATACCACCTAGATTGCTGTATTTATTGCCATATGATTGGGAAAAGTAATTTTTAATGATTGTCTTGATTTCCTCTTCATTGGAGGTGATGTCCCCCTTTTCATCTTTGATGCTGTTAATTTGCTTTTCTTCTTTCCTTTTTTTGATTAGATTGGCCAGTACTTTGTCTATTTTGTATGTTTTTCCAAAGTACCAGCTTCTAGTTTTATTTACTAAATCAATAGTTCTATCACTTTCTATTTTATTAATTTCTCCCTTAATTTTTAGGATTTCTAGTTTGGTTTTCTGCTGTGGGGTTTTAATTTGATCACTTTTGAATTTTTTTATTTGCATTTCCAATTGATTGATTTCTGCTCTCCCTAGTTTGTTAATATATGCACTCAGGGATATGAATTTACCTCTGATTACTGCTTTGGCTGCTTCCCAAAAGGTTTGAAAGGATGTCTCACCATTGTCATTTTCCTTGATGAAATTATTGTTTCTGTGATTTCTTCTCTAACTAAACGATTTTGGAGTATCATATTCTTTAATTTCCAATTAATTTTTGATTTGGTTTTCTATGTACCATTACTAATCATTATTTTTATTGCCTTGTGATCTGAAAAGGCTGCATTTATTATTTCTGCTTTTCTGCATTTGTATGCCATGTTTCTGTGACCTAGTGTATGGTCAATCTTTGTGAATGTGCCATGTGGTGCTGAGAAGGTGTATTCCTTTTTGTCCCTATTTATTTTTCTCCATATGTATATTAACCCTAATTTTTCTAAGATTTCATTCACTTCTTTTACCTCTTTCTTATTTATTTTTTGATTTGATTTATCTAAATTTGATAATGGTTGGTTCAAATCTCCCACTTATATTGTTTTGCTATCTATTTCTTCCTTCAATTCTCCTAGTTTCTCCATTAAAAATTTGGGTGCTATATTATTTGGTGCATACATGTTAATTAGTGATATTTCCTCATTATCTAAAGTCCCTTTTAACAAAATATAATTACCTTCCCAATCCCTTTTAATCAGGTCTATTTTTGCTTTGGCTTTATCAGATATCATGATTGAAACTCCTGCCTTCTTTCTATCAGTTGAGGCCAAGAAGGTCTTACTCCATTCTTTAATTCTGAACTTGTGGGTGACTACCCACCTCATGTGTGTTTCTTGAAGACAACATATGGTAGGATTTTGGATTCTAACCCATTCTGCGATTCGTCTACATTTTATGGGTGAGTTCATCCCATTCACGTTCAAAGTTATGATTGTGACTTGTGAGTTCTCTGGCATTTTGATATCCTTCCCTAAATCTAACCTTTCTTCTTTAGCTCTAACCTTTTAATCCAGTGATTTACTTTAAATCAGTCCCCCTTGTCCTCTCCCTTGAGATGTTTCCCTTTCTACCCGCTCCCTTTTTGTTCCCTCCCCCTCCCCCCTCTCCTTCCCTCCCCTTTTGCTGTCCCTCCCCCTTACCCCCTTGGTTTTCCCTTCTCCCTATCCTTGTTGGGTAAGATAGAATTTAAGATCCCAATGGATCTGGATGTTTTTCCCTCTCAGAGTTGATTTCCCTGAAAGTAAGGTTTAAGTGAAAACTCTCCCTCTCCTTCTTATAGGAGTGTTCTTCCCCTCCCTTTCCCATGTGAATCTTTGTGTGAGAAAGATTATTCTATTTGGTCTTCCTTTTCCCCCTATTTACACATTACATTTTCCATATATTAATATATATAGATTGATATAAATGTAGTCCTTATAGAAGAGAGTTTGAATAAATGAAAAGATAACAATTTTCTCCTTTTCCCTTTCCATTATATTTACCTTTTCAGGTATTCCATGCTCTTTGTTTTTTGATATCGAACTTTCCACAGAGCTCTGGTCTTTTCTTTGCAAAAAGTTGGAAATCTTCTATTTTGTTAAATGCCCATACTTTCCCTTGGAAATATTTAGTCATTTTTGCTGGATAGCTGATTCTTGGTTGAAGACCCAGCTCTCTTGCCTTTCTGAAAATCATGTTCCATGCCTTACAATCAGGTATTCCTTTGTATCTAAATTGTCTTTTTCTGGCTTCTTGTAGGATTTTTTTCTTTTGCTTGAAAGCTTTGGAATTTGGCAATTACATTCTGGGAGTTGTCTTTTGGGGATTTAGTATAGAGGGTGTTCTGTGAGCTCTTTCAGTGGCTGTATTGCCCCCTTGTTCTAGAATCTCTGGGCAATTTTCTTTGATTATATCTTGTATTATGATGTCAAATTTGCTGTTTATTTCTGGATTTTTTGGTAGTCCAATTATTCTTAAATTATCTCATCTTCCTCTATTTTCCAAGTATGTCACCTTGTCCGTGAGATATTTTATGTTCTCTTCTAATATCTTGATCTTTTGGCTTTGCTTTATTGATTCGTTCTCTTTTACTTGCTCGCTGTCTTCCAGTTGCCTAATTCTGACCTTTAAAGCCTGTTTTTCCTTTTCAGTTTGGTCAAACCGGGTTTGTAGTTGCGTGAATTTTTTTTGCATTAATTCCCACTTTTCCTGCCAGAAGGCTTCCATTTTCTTTTATCATTTTCGATTCAAATTCTTCAAAAGTTTGTGAAGAATTTCCATTTCCTTTGGAAGGTTTCGGTGCATTTGCTTGTGTTTCCTCTTCTATCTCCTCTGTATTTTGTATTTTTGCTCCATAAAATGTGTCCAAAGTTGCCCCTTTCTTGTTTTTCTTGTTGTTTTGAGGCTTTTTTGCTTCTGTGCTATTTGCCATCTCTATCTGAGTGAGGATGGTTGGTTCTTCTGTTATCTGTCTGGTTTTCAGTGGCTTTAGCCCCAGGCAAATTGTGTGTCTTCCCCAGGAAGACCAGAATTGCTGGTGTTTCGGTGTTTTGGTGTTACTACCCTCCTCAGTTCCCTCCCGATGCTTCTCTGTTGCCTTACTTCTATGCTCTGCGCCTGGCTTGACACTCTCAGATGTATTTCAATGCTTTTATTGGCCAGAGGAGCCTGTACTCTGAGGGGGAGGGGCCATGGCTTCCAGGAGCTCTGAGGGCTGGTGACAGGATTAACCTCAGCCTGAGTATGCCCTGAGGCAGGGACCTTAGGTGAGACTCAGATGGAAGGATCTGGTCAGGGGGCGACAGGTTCCTCCTGTCTCTCTCTGTTTCCCTGCTATCTGGGTGCCCCCACGACTGGGTCAGGTTGTTTTCAGGATGTGGCCTTCAGAATAGCCAGCTCTGGAGGCCCTTTTGCCTGCCCTCAGGTTCCTGCTGCTGCCTCGGATTCAGAGCTCTGGGTTGGAGGGGATGGGTCCTGGGACCTTCCTTTTGCCTACCCGTTGGATCCCAGTGATCTTGGGTTCTGACTTTTGGGGGGCCGTAAATTTTGATCCAGGTCCAGGAGGAGTGTTCCTGTGGTCTATTCTGTTGTTTGTTTTGAATTTCGGTGCTCCAGGAGCATTCAGTTTGAGATCAGTAAGGAAGGGTTTCTGGAGCTCTGAACTTTAGCTTTCTCTAAGCTGCCATCTTGACCAGAAGTAGAATTATTTTTAATTAGACATTAAATTCATCTAAATACATCAAACACTACCATTATCTGCATATCTTATTTCTCTCTATGAATAAGTCTTACCCTTATTGGGTAAGGGATAGTATGCACTTGCAGTTCCATCAGTTCTAGCATTCTATAGATTCAGTGGCTTTGGGGCATGAAATTAATTTGAGAAGCACTGGGGAAGCAAGAAAGGTCAGTAATTATATTTAGTCTTGACTCAAACACTCAGTATTTTAATTTTCATAGATTATTTATTTTCATGCTCATTTTTCAATATGATCACAATGCCTTACGATTATACTGAAAATTGTTTTACAACTGGTTACTTAAATATTTTAGTTAAAATACATTCTATTCATTCTGCCCAAAGATTTCTTCTTGCTATGAATACTAACATTATACATTGCTGATTCATGTATAAATGTTAAGGTCAATCTTCATGAACAATCACTAGGTATTGGATAGGATTATTTTGAGCAATTCGTGTGATGGCAATTTAAAAAGGTTTTCCATGCATATAATTCCATACAGTGCATTTGAAAATAAAAATTCTGACTCCTCTAAAATATTTTTTCAGAATAGATATTTATTTTCTTGATGAATAAATTTAGTGATATTCAAATCATACAATTTAATGAGTACTTGATTGATATTTTGTTATCATAATAAGAAAGCATGAATTCTTTGGGTGTACATATGTGGATATATATTCATATGCAAAATATGTTATTTGTTACCTAAAATTTTTGATATTTAAATGTCTCCTATATCCCCATTTGATCTTCAGATGTAAATATTTTTGCTAAATATGATATAGTCAATGAAGTCTTCATTCAAATGTTTTCTGGATTATTGTTTTCCTGTGGCTAATGGATCCTTTTTGTATACAGCTGATAGTTAAGGAGACTTGGCAGGAAAGGCATGAAAAATTAAATACATTTTGATAGCATACATTTCTTATTAAGCAATTCAAACAAATGTGCTGACTCTCTTCTGAGATTGTTTTGTTGGAGATCATAATAGATATAAAATTCATATAGCTAGATTTACTAAATTATAAAATATAATGAATGTATGATCAGATAATTATATTTTATTGTTTTTGTTCAACCTATATCCTGCCATGAAAGTTGTCATTAAGAATAAATAATATAAGAAGTGATGAATTTTTAGTAATATTTCATATGTCTATGTGTGTGTGTGTATCTAGGGTTTGGTGGGGAGTGCTTATTAAAAGAAGAATTTGTTTTATCCACTCTTAGCTTCATGGACATTCTGGCCAGAGTTAATTTAATTAGGAATGATCATCAAACCATAGAAAATATTCTGATGAACACTTTTTAAATTGGACACTTAATTTGAAAGATATGTATTAACTCTTATGAATTTAGGATTTATTCCACTTCCCTTCTTTAATATTTGATCTAAGAAAAATATTACTTCGTATTTTTTGTTATATCTTGACTTCATTAAAGAATTCCTCTTAATTTGTGCATAAATTAAATTAGATCTATTTTTAGAATAAAAATAACAAAATGTTTTAAAACATTTATACAAACAGGAATAATATCTTTTGCATTGAAAGTTGGAGTTATTACCTCAGGTGACCTTCATTGAGAATTAGCATAAGGCCTATTTGTCAATTGAAGTTAATATCTTAGGCTTTGCCATTTACTTCCTGTGTGACCTTGAGCAAAACATTTCAACTGTTTGACATCCTATTTTTTTAAAATATGTACTATTATAACTTGATGACTTCTAAGGTTTTTTCTAAATCTAAACTTATTATCTATAGTAATTGGCATAAAAATATTAAATATGATTGTTAATTGATGGTGCTTCTCATACATACACTCCTTTTTTTCCTCAGGGTGCTTGTTAGAGCTTTGTAACTTTTCTTCCAAAATACTATTGTTTTCAACCAGACTTCATTCATGTGAGAATACTGTGGATGCACCTGTTATGGGTCATTCTTCAGACTCCTCTCAATAAAGCAATGATAGTAGAGAATCCTAAATTCCATAATGTCCAAATTACTAAAAAAGGAAACAATATTAATTTTTATTGTCTAAAATGATATTTGATCATTTATTTACTTATGAAATTTCTAATTTTAAGTAACAAAGTATCTAATTTTAAGCATTATTTACTAAGCTATGGCAAGAAAGATATTAAAAGACTACTTTGATTTTAGCAAAGGATTTGAAATAGTATTTCATATGATTCCTTTGGAAAATGTGGAAAGATTTGTACTTTATTATCATAGCACTATATATTCTAACTTTCATCATTTTCATGGAGAGTCATTGCCTGGTATCCCTTTTCTTCTCTTCCACTTGGCTTCCTTCAAATCTTAGCTAACAACACTCCTGAAAAAAGTATCATTCCTTTTTTAGTTCTTTTTGAGATTACCCATTATTTATCCTGTATATCTTGTTTGTACATAAATGTCTACACGTGATCTCCTCATATGAGATTGGAAACTCCTGGAGAAAAGGGATTTTTTTTTCTTTCTTAGTATATCCAGCATTTTTATAGGCACATAAAAAGTCTTAGTTTACTAAATAACTAGTTATGATGAATTTGAAATTTGAAATAGTTGAAATAGCTATTCTTCAAGAAAGGAAATTAGTTGTTCAAAATTCACTTGGAAATATGTTTCCAATGGAGGGTCCCATGTATATGTGCTCAAGCTTATGCTATTTCATCATTTGATCAATAGCATAGATGAAGCCATGAATGACAAGTTTACCAAGTTTCAGTTGACAGAACTTGCAATAATAGCTAACACAGTTAAAACAAAAGAGTCAAAGGTCATAAAGACCTTCAGAAGATAAAATATAATAGGATAAAAAATTAATAAGAAATGAAATTAGAAGAATTACAATGTCTTGTATTTGACTTTAAATACATCAATTTCCCAAGTGGCTGATGGAGGAAGTGTGTCTGAAAGAAAATTGACTCAAAAAAACTAGAGGATTTAGTGACTGAGTTCAAATGTGACAATTTGACTAAATAGTATGATGTGACAACCAAAAGAAGTGTAATCTCAGGCTATTTTAAGAGAGACTGAGTTTTCAAAATTAGGGTGATAATAATATTGTTGTATTTTGCCAGGTCAGATCATATTTAGAGCAATTTTCATGCCCAATCCTGTATTTTTAGGAAAGATATAAATATGCTAGAGAGAACCATAGGGCAGTAAAATTCATACCACTGGAAGATATGTAAAAAAATACAAAAAAAAAAAAACAACAGAAAATTAGGTGGGAGGAGAGAAAATTTAAAAGGCTGAATGTTTCCAAGTATTTGAAAAGATGCATTTTATGTAAGAGGAAATAGACTTGTTTGCTTTGTCTTATAAGGCAGAAATATATCCAATAGAAATTTCAAAAAGGAAAACAGGATTAGCATGAAAATGAGAGATAATCCAAAGTGTAATATTCTTCCCAAGGAGGTGAAGGACTTCACTCTCATGGGATCTTTTAGAACAAAAGTAGATACCCATTTGTCACATATATTTAAAGGTATTCAATTTTGCTGATTGATCATTCATGTATATAAATTGGACTGTTTGGCAGCTATGGTCCCTTTCTGCTCTGAGATTATCTGACACTACCTGGGGATGTTGGTATTGATTTGTTTCTCTTATCTGACCCACACAAATAAAGGTACATTATAGCAGAAAAAATAATGGTTCTAACAAAAATGGAAATGTAAGGAAAAGGAAATATAAATATTTTTTGGTTATGATTTGTTTTGTTTTGTGAAATCACAAAGAATTTGCTGAACACATTTTGTGATTGAAAAGAATATATGTATATGTGTGTATTGTTAATATTCCACTTTGATGATAATATATATTTGTCTTATTATTGTTAACACTCAACATGTCATCAGTGATATTCATTACAGGAAGAGAAGAGATAATCATGTATCCATAGGCTTCACTTTACATTATTACAAATAACTCCTAAATGGATGCTATCTGAGATTCATTTGAGTATTTAAGTTCTATAAACCTACACATATACATGTACCCATCTATTTATTCCTCTATTTTATTTCTGCACAGTGAATACTGAAGAAATCTATCTAGAAAGTGTTGAAAAATAGTATGCTAAAGAAAACTCTTTAACGACATCTAGACAGTTATTTATAACTGCCATGCCTTTTGATCTATAAGCATGAATAAAGGATTAACCATAGGAAATCAATTAGGAGAAGCTGTGTAGAATTTAAATTTCCTAATTTGAAATGGCATATAAAACATGAATATATTTCTACTTTGGAAATAAGACTATAAAATTATGGATTTTTTTACATTACTCACCAAAAAGGAGAAAATATATAAATGCATATTTATGTATCAGTGCACTTTTTTAAACTTAAATTTTAGTACTAAGTATTGTTCTAAAAGGAGTTTGAAGATTTCTGTTCTTGACATGTGGCACTAGCTAACTAATGAAAAGTATTCCCAAAGTTATAAACATTATTCCTTTTGAGAATACTGATGTTTATGATTAACTGAATCTCAAACTCAGAAGACATCAAAGCAATCAAAATCGACTCATACGTTTAACAGAAACCTCTCCAGAATATTTCTGAAATATGGCCATGTAGTATTGCGTAGAGACCCTCCAGGGAAGAGGAATATACCATCATCTCACAAGGTAGTTCATTCCATTTTTGGATTACTCTCATCATTTGAAAGTGTTTTTACTTCTTCCCCCTTACATCTAGCCAAATTTCTCTCTCTCTAAAGGAGTATTTATTTTAAGGTAGTAAATAAGGCATTTATTAAACTCTAACTATCCTTTAAATCCTTGAGATACAAATAGGTGTAAGCAAGTAAATAGCATTTAATAAGTATCTTTTATGTGCCAGACACTGTCCTAAGATCTGGGATTAAAAAAAAAAAGAAGCAAAAAACGTATCTCTTCTCAGGAGCATAAAATCTAATATAAGAAGTTGACATATAAAGGGAAGCCAAAAAGATGAATGCATGTGGCTAGAAATGTCCATAAAAATCCATGGAGTATATAGTACTTTAACAGGTTTGCAAAATACTTTATAAATATAATCTCTTTTGATCCACATGACAACCCTGGTAGGTAGATACTATTATTGTTATGCTTTTAGAGGTAGGTAAGGAAATTGAGGAAAGCTGAAAATAAATTACTTTCCTGGAGTCATATAGCTGTCTCAGTGCCTCGGGCTAGATATGAACTCAAATCTTTTTTACTCTGTTTCCAAGTATTCTATCCATTGCACCATCTAGCTGCTAATTCTAGTGAAGCAAATTCCAGATGAATCCACCTTTCTCCAAGAGAGTAATTTGATATGATGGTCCAAAGGAATCACAAAAAGATAGAGTGTCTATAGAAATGATGTCTTCTTGCTGTTTTTTTTCTGATTTTGGGAAAAAAAGAGAAAGAAATATAGATTATCAAATACATGAAAATGCATTTTTGATGCTATAGTCAGGGAATATAACAATTGAGTGTAAGAAAGATCAGCTGACAGAAATATTATTTCTACAATATTTCACAATTCCCAAAGGAACTATAAAAGAACTTATTTATTTTGTTTTGAAGTAAAATGAAAAATGAAAAAAAATAATTCTGAATTTAAATATATATCTTAAAATAGTATAGGCATTTTGATTTTGAAATATATATATATATATGTATATATATATATATATATATATATATATATATATGTACTTGAACTATATGTTTCTGTCCAAATAGGAATCATACCCCTTAACTTGTACTAGTCTGTTTATTGAAACAAATTCAACATTTGTTTTTCCAGATTTATATTAGTGTTATGGCATGCATACATCAAAAGGAAAATTGTGATGACTAGCACTTTTTAAAAAAGGAAGTTTAAGGGAAGTGTTATTTAGAACAATCATGACATGAAAAGCAATTAGAATTATTGTATATCTTAGCCTATGATGATCTAGTTTCCTAAACCTACCAGTCTTCTCACACTTAACTTTTCTGTATGTACCTGTGATAGAGTAACACTAGCCCTCTTCTTGTTCTCCACATAAGTCACTGGATCTCCCAACTAGGGACATTTTTACTGGAAATCCCCAGGCACAGAATTATCTCCTTCCTCATCTCTTTCAGCTTACTTATCTGACTTCTTTCAAGTCCCAGCTAAAACCTAACATTTTAAAGAAGACTTTCCTATTTGTTAATGCTAGTGCCTTCTCTATATTCATTATTTCTGATTCATCTTGTAAACATCTTGTTTATATACAGTCATTTGCATGTAGTTTCTCCCATCAGACTGTGCCCTCTTTGAAAGCAGAGATGGCCTTTATTTGTATTTCTAGATCTTCAAATAACTCCTGGAAAATAGCAGGCATTTTAAAAAATGTTAATTCCATCCATATCTTGACTGGTCAAATTGACCATATTGCAATAGATAGGTCAAATCCCCTTGAGTCTAGGACTCATAATAGAAATATAAATGTTAAAAGAAAATTTGTTTGTATAGAAAATTCTTCAGATTACCTCTCCTGTATGAAGATTAACCTTCCAGAATATTAACCCTTTAACAGTAGCTACAGAAATAACAGAATCAAAAAAATAGGAATGGGACAAATGCAACTCACTTTTCAAATAAACCAACAAGCATTTATAAAAGACCTTTGTCCCTTATTGTGCTAATTTCTTGGAATACAAGCATAGAGAATGAAAGTCCCTGCCCTCAAGGACCTTCTACTCTAATAGAAGGAAACACCTAAAAAGAAGTTGAAAGGAGAAGGGAAAGATGAAGTTACTCTGAACATGAGCAATATAGAGAAAGTCTAGGAAGTTTAGGAGTACAGTTATATGTGTGTAAATGTGACATAGTATAGAGATTTCAAACTTGCAGTCAGAGCACTCACAAATGAAGCCTGAAACATATTACCATACTAAAACATAACTAGGGAATATTATATTTAATGAAACAAAAAAACAAAACAAAACATAGATTATATGATATGTAGTTTTCTGTCAACATATAATCCATGTCAATCTTTATATTCTATCAGGTACAAAGTAGTAATGTATTAAATGTTTAGAGGAAGTTCCTTCCTAGACACTCCCCATATAACGATAAGAGGTCTAAGAAAAAAGAAAACAGAAAAGAAAGGAAAGGAAAAGAAAAGAAAGGAAAGGACTAGAAAAGAACAGAAATGAAAAGGAAAGCAAAGAAAAAAAGAAAGGAAAGGAAGGGAAGGGAAAGGAAGAGAAGGGAATGGAAAGGAAGGGAAGGCAAAGGAAGGGAAGGGAAGGGGAATGAAAGGTAAAGGAAGGGAAAGGAAAATTTCTTGTCTGCTGTCTCCTGGAAATCTAATTTATACTGCTTACTTTAACTCACCTTCTATGTAAATCATTCCAAAGTTTGTACCTCAAAAACATTACCTTTCCCAGGTCCAGATTCTCATGCACAAATGCATTTTATTGTCTCAAATTTAGCTCAAAATTCTGCCCCTCAGAAGCTTCCATACTTTATTTCTACTATAAGTGGTCAAGAAGACAAGTAAAAAAAAATACTCAAAGAACTCATCATGCCCAAATTTGCAACTTTAAGTGTTCTCCTTCATAGGCTTTTCTAATGAAGAAAGTGGAAACTGTTCCTATTACCAGAGGGTTGGTTAAAAGAATATAATTATGAAAAAGGTAAATGAATGGAAAGAGAAGTGGGTTAGATTTTTCTTTTTTTTTAATCAGTTATCTATTTTCAACATTAAAATGATTTTCTAATCTTCTTTCTCACTCCAGCCCTTCCCCTCTACACTGATAAGGCAAGAAGTATGATACATAATATACATATGAAATCATGAAAAGCATATTTCCAGGTTAACAATGTCACAAAAAGAAATACAAATAAAGTGAGAAAAATATAATTCATTTTTTGCTGAGTTCTATCTATCTATTTATCTATATAACCTCGTTGTCTATGGTACTTTTAAGCAAAATGTAATTTCCATGATTAACTTTATAATTAGTTACATTTTTATTTTGTTTTTTTTTTCTGAGATCATGATTTCAAGACCTGTCTTTGTATTTCAGTTGAAACATAATAATTCTGTTGCAGTTCCTTATTTTAATTGTGTATGTCTTTTATGTTTCAAGGGTGTCTCATATAAAATACATTGTTAGATTATGATTTCTAATCCATTTTGCTTTCTGCTTCTTTTTTATGAATTTCATACCATTCAGATTCCCAATTATGTTTACTATTTATTTCTCTCTATCCTTTTTCATTTGTTTATCCTTTTCTCTCTCTCTTTTTACTCTGACATCACTCAAAGGTCAATTTTACTTCTGAACACTGACTATCTAAATTTGCCATCCCTTTTAACAGATAAACTCTTTTCTTATCCCCTTCTCACATTACTTCCCTGTTGGATAAAATTGATTTCTCTATTTTATTATATTCTTTCCTATTTTAACTAATTTTAATAAGTGTGAATTTCAAGTGTTGCCTGATGCCACCATTCTCACTCCCTTTTTCTCTCCACTATAAAAGATCTTCCTTGTACACTCTAGAAATCAAGGATTTTTCAAGAATGTCAGGGTCAATGTCAGAATCAGAACATTTTCATACTTATTCCTCATACTCTATTCAACAACATACATAGTTATATTTTCAGGAAATCACATAGAGTAATTCTTATATTGTGGAACCTAAATCATCCAGGAAAGGTCAGACAATACAATGCTTTTACTATGTTTAAGACAAGGTTTCTGGTCATGTTTTCAAAAGAATATAAAAAGTTCTGGCAGATATAGGTTTAACCCTCAGGTATCTGGGATATTATTCTAGATATCCAGGACAAATCATTCTCAAGGGCTAAAAAAAGATTTAGAATTTCAGTTCTATAATCAGAAAGCTTTGTTTTGAAAATTAAAAATAAATATATACTTATTCAGGAAGGGTACATACACATACAATGAGAATTCATGAATAGAGTCATTGAATTATGTAAAAGTGTGTGTGTGGGGGGGGATATTTTAAATCTCCTTTTAGAAATTCCTATACCAAAGCAACTAATAGGAATAGTTTTCTTCTCTATTCAAATGTGGGAATCAGCAAATTATCAACTTAAAATATTTCTACAAATAACTTTAGCATGACCAAAAAAATTCTCAAATTGAGTTGGAAGTTTTTAAAGAGCAAGTCTTTGGTAGAGAAATGTTGACAGTATTGTAGACAGTATGTCTAGGGGTAGAGGAGCTTTGAACGTCTGAGCAAAGGCAGGTATTTGAGGGGGCTTGACAAAACAGATTTTTTAGGAAGATGCTGGGGAAAGTACTGCTTTAGAAGGGTAGGAAAATGCTGTACCTTCACAATAGCCTTTATCTATTTATGAACAATATATACATAATACTGAATAACAATATCAATTACAATTTTACTAAGCTTACTACATTTTTCTTTTCAAGTAAGGTTTATCACCTATATTACAAAATAACTACACATAAAAACAGATATCAGCACACTTCACTTGTTTTTTCTCTACAATGAATTTACATATTATGTGTACATATTTTTCTTATACATATATTGTCATTATAATATTTTTATGTAAAGCATTTGCAGGCAACATTTTTTTCTCTCTGTTATCTCACTATAACTCTAATCCTCTATCCCTTTCTAAGAACCTTCTTATTCACTTGACCTTCTCTGGTAGTATTAAATTTGTCATTTTTCAGCCATTTAGTCATGTCCAACTTTTCATAACCTGATAGACCAACTGTCCATGGAGTTTTCAAAATAAAGATATTGGAGTAGTCCCACAATTTTATGAAACTATGTATTCATTTTGACCTAGCAATACCAGTATTAGATTTGTTTACTATGGTGGTCATGAAAAAGGAAAAAGACATACCTTTCTAAATTATTTATAACATCTCTCTTTGTGGTGGAAAAGAACTGGAAAATGAAGCGATGTCCATCAATTAGGGAATGGCTAAACTAGCTATAGCATATTAATTTTATGGAATATTACTGCACTATAAAATGATTAACAGGTTAATTATTTTTTTAAAACCTAGAAAGGATATGTAGTTATGAAGAATGAAATGAGCTAGAACAAAATCTTCATATATAGTAAGATAAATATTATTTGGAGAATGATTTGTGTTTTTCCACCTCCAGAGGAATAACTGATAAATAGAAATAAGTAAGAGATAGATAGATAGATAGATGGATGGATGGATGGATGGATGGATGGAGGGATGGATAGTTAAATGATATCTCTAATAGGGGAAGGGAGTTACCTGAATATTTTAGTATAACAAAAATTTTTAATAAAAAAAGATTTTGGAGGGCTTTGCCAGTTCCATCTCCAGTTTTATGTTGGCTGGGGTTAAGTGACTTGACTAGGATCATATAACCAGTAAGTTTCTATGTTCAGATTTGACTCCAGACCCAGGACTGTCCATCATACAACATAGCTATCCATATAACTGTTTAATATTGGCATGTAAATTAGTTGAGAGAAGGGAAATCATTGAATTTTAACAACTACATTATGAAAAAAATGCTTTTTCAGTGAAGTGATGTACTAAATACAATTTACTAACAAATTGTCTTCTAAATTCACAGTCCTTTCCTTTTAATGCCCAATAGACAACTTTTAAAATGAAATGTGTTTTTTTTTTAATTTTTGACATAGTTTCACTGAAACTTTCAATTTCTAATTTAAAGTGGTCATATTTTCCAAAAAAATCATAAATCTGTGCTCTTACTAAGTTCTGTTTCCCCTAGTCATAACAAAGGCTAAACAATTAAGAGGTAGGCAGTTTTTTTGTTTTTTGTTTTTGTTTTTGTAGTGGAAATGAGTCCTAGCAATATGGTGGTAACTTAATCAACAGTTATTTGCCTAACAAGGATTTTCAAAGATGAATATACCTCATAGAGATAATTTTATTTTCCATTGCAGCCCCCTCCATTTTCTACTTAAGATAATATCTCTAATAACCTTCTAATATTTGGTGCTTATTCTTTCCTCTGGGTTCATTAATTTCTTTTTACTTTCCTGAAAAGGCTTCCATATATAACCTATTCTTAAAGACCTTATTCAAATTCCTCCTCCTGCATGTAGATGTATCCCTATATTGTCCCTTATTTTTTTCCCTTTAGTCTGAAATGTTTTATATTATTTAATTAAATGGTGATACTGGGGATAAAAGTGATTTGCACAATGCTTTCTTTATAATTTAGTTCATTTGCCCCTTAAAACAACTCTGAATTGACTTAAAGAGCAAAGAACAATCCAATCCATTGGGGCAGAGAATAGATTTTCAGCCTATAGGGAAGTAAAGGGTAACAAAGGATTGGAGGGGAGGGAAGAAGTACAAGGGAGGGAAAGGGTGCGGGTAGTTTAAAAAGACTGCAAAGAAAATAAGGGAGGCAATAAGATGGGAGAGGGGTGGAAAGGGAAGTAAAATAAAGGTTGGAACTAGGGAGACTGATTAAAAACAAACATTGGTGTAGAAGGAAATAGTGAAATAAGAAAAGGCAGGACTAGGAGTAGAAATCAAAATTCTGGGAAATACACAGCTGGTAATCATAACTCTGAATGTGAGTGGAATAAACTCACCCATAAAAATGCAAGCAAATAGCAGAGTGGATCAGAACCCAAAATCCTACCATATGCTTTGTACAAGAAACACACATGAGGAAGGTAGATATGCATACGGTGAAAGTAAGAGGATAGAGCCAAATGTATTGGGTATCAACTGATGAAAAGAAGTCAGGAGTCACAATCATGATATCTGACAAAGCCAAAGTAAAAATAAATCTAGTTAAAAGAGATAGGGAAGGTAATTACATCCTGATAAAAGGAAGTATAGACAATGAGGAAATATCAGTACTCAACATGTATGCACCAAAAGGTATAGCATCCAAATTTCTAAAGGAGAAATTAGTGGAGTTCAAGGATGAAATAGAGAGAAAAACTATACTACTGGGAGACCTGAACCTTCCTCTATCTGAACTAGATAAATCAAAACAAAAAGTAAATAAGAAAGAGGTCAGAGAAGTGAATGAAATCTTAGAAAATTTAGTCAGTAGACATATGGAGAAAAATAAAGAGGGACAAAAAGGAATACACCTTTTCTTAGCATCAGATGGTACATTCACAAAAATTGACCATGAATTACGGCATAAAAACATTGCAAATAAGTATAAAAGAGCAGAAATAATAAATGCAACCTTCTCAGATCACAATGCAATGAAAATAATAATCAATAAGGATACATAGAGAGTGAAATCAAAACTAATTGGAAATTAAACAATATGATTCTCCAAAACTGGTTAAAGAGCAAATCATAGAAACAATTAGTAATTTCATTGAAGAAAATGACAATGATGAGACATCCTTTCAAAACCTATGGGATGGAGTCAAAGCAGTTCTCAGGGGGAAATTTATATCCTTGAGTTCATATATTAACAAACTAGAGAGGGCAGAGGTCAATGAACTGGGCATACAAATTAAAAAAAAACTAGAAAGTAAACAAATTAAATATCCTCATGTGAAGACTAAATTAGAGATCCTAAAACTCAAAGGAGAAATTAATAAAATTGAATGTCAAAGAACTATTGATTTAATAAATAAGACTAGGTTCAAGTAATTTGAATAAACAAAGTACTGGTCAATCTAATTAAAAAAAGGAAAGAAAAAACCAAATTGACAGTATCCAAGATGAAAAGGGAGATCTCACCTCTAATGAAGAGGAAATTAAGGCAATCATTAAAAGCTATTATGCCCAACTATATGGCAACAAATATGACAATCTAGGTGATATGGATGAATACTTACAAATATAAATTGCCTAGACTAACAGAGGAAGAAATAGATTACCTAAGCAACCCTATATCAGAAATAGAAATTGAACAAGCCATGAATGAACTCCCTAAGAAAAAGTCCCCAGGTCCAGATGGATTCACAAATGAAATCAATCAAACATTCAAAGAACAACAAATCCCAATATTATACAAACTATTTAACAGAATAAGCAAAGAAAGAGTTGGACGAAATTCATTTTAAGACACAAATATGGTTCTGATTCCAAAGCCAGGCAGGTCCACAACAGAGAAAGAAAACTATAGACCAATCTACTTAATGAATATAGATTAATCTTAAATGGGATATTAGCAAAAAGACTCCAGCAAGTGATCATGAGAGTTATCCAATATGACCAAGTAGGATTTATACCAGAAATATCACAATGGTTCAATATTAGGAAAACCATCCACATAATTGACCATATTAAAAAGCAAACCTACAAAAATCACATGATTATCTCAAAAGATGCAGAAAAAGCCTTTGACAAAATACAACACCCATTCCTATTGAAAACACTAGAAAGTATAGGAATAGAAAGGCCTTTTCTAAAACTAATAAACAGCATATATTTTAAATCATCAGCAACCATCATCTACAATGGGGACAAATGTCCCAAAAGCATTCCTAATAAGATCAGGAGTGAAACAAGGATGCTCATTATCACCTATATTAGTTAACATTGTACTAGAAACACTAGCTGTAGTGATTAGAGAAGATAAAGAAATTGAAGGTATTAAAATAGGCAATGAGGAGACCAAGTTATCACTCTTTGCAGATGATATCATGGTCTCCTTAAAGAGTCCTAGAGAATCAACCAAAAAGCTAGTTGAAATAATCAACAACTTTAGCAAAGTTGCAGGATAAACCCGCATAAGTCATCAGCATTTCTATACATCTCCAACATAGTTCATCAGCAAAAACTAGAAAGAGAAATCCCATTCAAAATCACCTTAGACAAAATAAAATACCTAGGAATCTATCTCCCGAGACAAACACAGGAACTATATGAACACAACTACAAAACACTTTCCACACAATTAAAACTAGATCTAAACAATTGGGAAAACATTGATTGCTCATGGGTAGGATGAGCTAAAACAATAAAAATGACATTTCTACCCAAGTTTATCTACTTATTTAGTGTCATACCCATTGAATTACCAAAAAAACAAACCTTTTTTTACTGAATTAGGGGGAAAAAAAACATAACAAAGTTCATTTGGAAGAACAAAAAGATCAAGGATATCAAGGGAAATCATGAAAAAAAAATGCAAAGGAAGCAGGCCTTGCAGTCCTAGATCTCAAACTATACTATAAAGCAGAGGTCATCAAAACAATTTGGCACTGGTTAAGAGACAAAAAGGAGAATCAGTGAAATAGACTTGGGGTAAGAGACCTCAGCATATAGTCTATGATAAGGCCAAAGATCCCAGCTTTTGGGACAAAAATCCACTATTTGATAAAAACTGCTGGGAAAATTGGAAGACAGTGTGGGAAGGATTAGGTTTGGATCAACACCTCACACCCTACTCCAAGATAAACTCAGAATGGGTGAATAACTTGAATGTGAAGAAGGGAACAATATGTAAATTAGGCAAACACAGAATAGAATACATGTCAGATCTTTGGGAAGGGAAAGGTTTTAAAACCAAGCAAGAAGTAGAAAGAGTTACCAAATGTAAAATAAATAATTTTGACTACATCAAGTTAAAATGATTTTGTACAAACAAAACCAATGTAACTAAAATCAGAAGGGAAGCAACAAATTGGAAAACAATCTTCATAACAAAAACCTCTGACAAAGGTTTAATTACTCAAATTTACAAAGAGCTAAACCAGTTGTACAAAAAACCAAGCCATTCTCCAATTGATAAATGGGCTAGGGACATGAATAGGAAGTTTTCAGTTAAAGAAATCAAAACTATTAATAAGCACATGAAAAAGTGTTCTAAGTCTCTTATAATCAGAGAGATGCAAATCAAAACAATTCTGAGGTATCACCCTACATCTAGCAGATTGGCTAACAGGACAGCTATGGAAAGAAATGAATGTTGGAGGGGATATGGCAAAGTTGGGTCATTAACACATTGCTGGTAGAATTGTGAATTGATCCAACCATTCTGGAAGGCAATTTAGAACTATGCCCAAAGGGCTCTAAAGGACTGCCTGACCTTTGATCCAGCCATAGCACAGCTGGGTTTGTACCCTAAAGAGAAAATAAGGAAAAAAGACATTTACAAGAATATTTATAGCTGTGCTCTTTGTGGTGGCAAAAAAATTGGAAAATGAGGGGATGCCCTTCAATTGGGGAATGGCTGAACACATTGTGGTATTTGTTGATGATGGAATAATAAAGTGGAGGAATTCCATGGGAACTGGAATGACCTCCAGGAATTGAAGCAGAGTGAGAGGAGCAGAACCAGAAAAACATTGTACACAGAGACTGATACACTGTGATGCAATCAAATGTAATGGACTTCTTCATTAATGGCAATGCAGTGATCCTGAACAACTTGGAGAAATCTATGAGAAAAACCACTCTCCACATCCAGAGGAAACAGTGTGAGAGTAGAAACACAGATGAAAAACAATTACTTGAATACATAGGTTGAGGGGACATGGCTGGGGAGGTAGACTCTAAAAGAACATCCTAATACAAACAACAACAACATGGAAATAGGTTCGGATCAAGGATACAAGTAATACCCAATGAAATTGCATGTCTTCTGTGTGAATGGTGGGTGGAGGGTAGGGAGATAAATAATGTAACTATTGTAACCAAGGAATAATGTTCTAAATTTATTAAATAAATTAATTTTTAAAAAAAAATTTAAAAAATTAAAAAGAAGATGAAAAATAAACTCTGTAAGGTTAGTGCAATTATTATCTCCAGGTACAGCTGAGGAAAATAAGCTTGTGAGGCATTAAATGGACTAAACTAGGTGACAAAGCTAGGAAGTATCTGATATAAAATTTGAACTCCTATTTTCTTGACTCCATGTCCATCATTCTATGAACTGCAGCAATGAGCTACTTCTATGTTTTAATTCAATAGTGAATTAGATGAATTACTATTTGCTTCTCATGTCTTAACAATGATCTTAAGATACCCCAGCAAGATGAGGCAAAGCTGTATTATGTAATCTGAGTGGTTGTTTGTATAATTGATTGATTCATTTTGACACAAGAATTGTTACTTCCATGGAAATAAGTAGTCTATAGACAAATCCAGGAATCAACTTCTCTTGCCCAAATGTATCCTAGAGTTCTTACAAACAGAGTTGGGAAAGTATTTTGGTCTATTTCACAGTTACTGTTTCACAGTTCGCTACTGACAAGGATTCCAAGAGGACTATGGGCAAGCTGGGTGGACTACAGCAAGATATTTAACTTTGAAATCAAGTAGCTCTCTCTTACACTCAGAAGAAAATATGTTTCTTAAAATTTTATATAAAGTCCAATTGTTTTATTGACATTCAAGAATTATAAAAGATTATCACTAATTAATTGCGTATACATTTTTAGGTGGATCACTCTGCTCTAGTCTATCTTTTGGATGTTAGAAACTTGTTTGTTGCTTTGAATTTTCTCATGTTGTAGGACAACACCTATTATAATATATTTTGACAAACCACATTTTCAATTTTTAAGGGCATCAAAATTTCCCCACACAAATGGCAACCTCACCATTTCTTTGTTTTGTTTTATGATGTGTGTTTCGCACCTCTGGAATTAATAGGGATCTGAGTCCATTTAAAAATCTTGCATTAATGGTATTTCCCCTACAGGCAGTTTAGTGTGCAGCCATTCAAAACTGTATTACTAGCCTAGGCTATTAAAGTAATCATCTAATTTAAGAACGTATTACTGTGAAGAAACCATCTGGCATAATACAAAATCTAGAAGGCAGGATTAGGTTTTCTATAGGTATTAACAGAGTATAAAACTATTCAGATGATATGACAAAGCCAGTATGCAAAGTAGGGCCAGAGGCGGATTGTTACTTGATTCTTGATATAGTCAAACTTTATGTCAGAAATTACATTTTTAAAATGATCAATTATGGCATGATTTTATCACTGTTGATACTTTTGTCAGTATAAAAAAACACTGTAGTAAGAGGTAAAGATGTTGAATTGTGACTGAGGAAAAATTATTGTAGTATTGTAGCATGTTTCTCAACATTAAGGAGGGATGGAATGATTTGGAAAATAGAAAAACTCTCATAGTTTTAGAAAAATATTTTGGAAATAATTTGTAGCAGAGAAAGCAAAGCAGGCATTCTGAATATGTCTTTCTTTAACTTGCATTGATTGGAGATTCCCCGTATAGAGGTGGTAAGGAAATGAGTCTCACTATTTTATAGTCATGATTCAGAGATCAGTAGTTTTTGCTCATCATTTTTGTTGCAGTTGTAAGAACTATGAACAACTCCAAATAGAACAGTCCTTTAAATAAGCTGTTTATTTCAAATATATCCTACTTATTGCTTTCAGCCCACACTCTTCTGCAAAAAGCACGTTTTAATCACTATGAAAACAACAACTGCTTTCCAGACTGTTAAGTGGCAATATTGTAGAATGTATAGCAATACTGTAGTGATTAAAATCCATAATTAGAGTATTTTCCATTTTGGTCATAGGGTTTTCATGCATTAGGTTTAGAAGTTGGGAGTCTGTATTTATATTTCAGAAAATTATTTGTTTTCTTTTACTCTTCATAAATTGGGTCTTTTAAATTTCATTCTCTTTTAACTTTAAAAATTTAGATGGACAGTTTGCATAACATTGAAGTCTCTCATGGTTTTTATTAAAACTTGAGAAAGCCTATTTTTTGTTTCTATGTAAGACCACCATGTTGTAATAGAAAGAGCACTGGATTAGGAATAAAAACAAAAATAAGTCTACCACACTTTAGTTTTGTGAAACTAGATTAGTCTTTTAATCTTTCTGAGCCTCAGTATCATCATTTGTGAAGCAAGAATAATGATCCCTTATTGAGTTGCTGTGAGAATTAAATGAAATAGAACAGGTATTCTGCTTTGTAAATATGCAAATATTTATGCAAATGGATTTATTTTGAATATCATATACCCTGTGGAGTGACCAACATTTCTATGAAAGATAGTATTTATGATTTATATAACAGAGATCAATTACAATTATCTTCATTCTCTAAAGTACTAAACACCTACTTCTTTGTAACTTGACACTAAGAGCTGAACAAAGTAAATGAAAGAGATAAGGCTCTCTCTCTTACAGCTTACAATGAGTAACTGATAGAATGTGAAGTGAACATCGTTCTTAAAAACTTTGTCATTTAATAGACAGTATGTAAGAGTGAAAAAGGCAATGTGTGGCACAAATAATGGACTCATCTAAATTTATTCTCTCCATGCTAAATATTCACACTCAACAAAAGTAGTGCCTGTAGACAAGGCAACTACCAGAAAATTAAGCACCAACAGATTAGAGCACTTCTCTGTGAGTAAATTGTTTCTTTACTAGGGATAAAGCTGAACCAATAAAGTTTGCAACAGTGTATAGAAAAGGACTGGCAACTTTCAGAGATTTGGTATACAAAACAATATCTATTTTTCCAGGTCAAAATACTCACAAACATCAGTTTTGGTTTGATGCAAATAATGGAGACATTCAGAAGCTACTAAGTGAAAAAGACACCAAAGCATTTATCGGCAGAATAGCTCATCCATCTCTTAGAAGATAGTGTTTAACTCTATTAAAAGTAAAGTAAAACTGAAGCTGTGAGAGAGTCAAATTCTTGCCTCAGTAGGAAGGTGGATCAAATTCAGTTTTGTACTAATAGTAATAACCCAAAGTGTTTCTACAATATCCTGAAGGGTATTTATGGGCCAAAGACCTATAATGAATCAGCACTGATGGATCATACTGTTAGGGATAAGGACATGATCCTGTAAATATCCTGTAAAGATCCTGTAGGGATCCTGTAGGGCTGAACACTTCCATGGTGTTCCCAACAGACTGTCATCAACCAATGCTGAAGCCATTGACCCTATACCTGGAGTTGAAGTGAATATTTCACAAAGGGTTAAGGAATAGATGCTATAGTATTTGCTAACCAAAAACTCTTGTGAAAATATCAGAAATGTATAGAACATGAATCAATTTAACACCCTTAAAACAATTAGTGATGAAGGTTCGTGGAAGATCATGGCACAATTTGATAGCCTGAAGTTCCATACTAGCATGCTTGAATGGGTTCTTGCATGGGTTCAGGATCATGGATGATGATCTTACACTTTCCAAGTCACAAATACAGTGAAACAGGGCTGTGTAATATGTTTTAGAATGATATTTTCAGGGATGTTGTTAGACACCTTCAATGAGGATGAAAATGGCATCAAGATCAGCTACAATACTAAAAGGAAATCATTTCATTTAAAAAATATACAAGGCAAGATTAAATTGGAGGCAGAGAGTTGGTTCATGAGTTCTTTTGCAGATCATTGTATACTCAGAGGGAGGCTGAGTTGCAACAGCATAGGGATGGATTTTCTTCCAGTTCTGCTAACTTTGGCCCAACAATTAACACAAAGGAAACAGAGGTTCTCTATCAGCCAGCTTTGCACCATCCATACATGGAACATGGTTACATCAAATAGAGAAATTTTGAATACTGTGGATAAGTTCACTTCCCTTGGCAGTATACTTTCTAAGTATATACAAAGAGATGAAGAGGTCAACACACATATTGCCAGAGCTAACTCAGTGTTTGGGAGACTTTTAAGGAAAGTGAAGAGAATAGGTATTGGACTCAATCAAACTGAAGGACTAAAGAGCCGTTGTTCTGATCCTTTCTAAAGTTCAACTACCAGGCACTCAAACTGTACTATAGAGAGCATGACTATGATGGAATAATCACATTGTCTGACTGCCAAATTTACATCTGCTTAAAAGATTATTTTTACAGAGAACTTACAGAAGGCAAGTGCTCACATGGATGGGGAAGAAGTGATACAAAGACATTCTAAAGGTCTCTTTGAAGAACTTTGTAATTGATCGTGAGACATGGGAGACACTGGCACAAGACTGTCCAGTATGGTATGCCTACATCAATGCACTCTATGTACTACTCTGTACTCTATGAGTAAACCAGAATTGCAGCAGCTAAAATCATGAGATGAACAAATGCAGAGAGGTTTCCATTATATGAGCTATTTGTCTCCAATCCATGGTAGAGCTTTCCAAGATCATATTGGTCTGTTTAGTCACAGTCAGAAACACTGTATATGACTCCAAAATAATCATAACATTCTGGTCTTCTTCAAATATGAACAACAACTATATGTGATGTATTGTGTATATATATTCACACACACACACAGTACTCACACATTTCAATTTCTTCAACTTGTCAAGATTAATTAGACTGTATTTTGTCACCAAAGTTCTACTTTCAAGCCATATTCTGACTTTTCATGTCATATAGACTGAATACTAGCTCTGATAGTCCCCACAACAACAGAATATGTATTCCTATCCTGAGAACCAGCTTAGCTAAATTCAGAGAGTCTAAATACAAGAAAATTGGTCAGCATGTGATCAGTATTTTGTCCACTGAAATTCAGGAAGTGGTCTATTAAGGCAAAAATTAATAATGTGCCCAAATTTATTAAATCACAATGTTCTTAAAACATTGAAGTAAGGGAGTCAATTTCCACAGTGATGAGATGTTTACTATATAAATGCAGATTCAAACATAATTAGGTTCAGAGATCTTAGAATCAGAGATAATGGATTTCGAACTAGAATAGATCTTACATGCTATATAATTTAATTCTTTCATTTGCATGTAAGGAAATTGAAGTTTTGATAAGTGAAGTAATTTGACCACATTCACCTAGATAGTGATAGAAGTAAGATTTGAAATCATACTTTAAATTCAGTATTCTCTCCCATTATTCAACACAGATATCTTCATAATTTTGTATTTTTATGGTAAAATATAGTTTTCAGTATTGCCTAATCTAAATTCTGAGGTTTCTATGAAAAGGGAAGAGGTAAAGAAAACAGTGAATGAAATGGACATGAATCTGTTCATGGCCAAATGCCCTCCATTATCTTTTTTCAGTGTACCACTAGATCTCTAAATGTAGTAGTGCTAATGTGTTCATTACTTTGCAACAGAATACCTTGATAACAGAGCCAGAAGCACAGCTCCCTTTGGCCTCAACGTCTTCACTTATACCTTCAGCTTCTGAGGCCAGCTGGGAAGATATGACCTCAGGGCCCATTTATACTCTATCAGCCTAATATAGTCAATCAGGAGAGAAAAGAAAAAGACCCTTCATGGAAGAATAGCCCAAACCCACAGATCCAAAAACTATTCAGAGGAGCAAGACTATAGCCAATGACAGGGGGCAAAAAGGGAAAAAAAATAAGAGTAAATAACAGAAAAATAAAAAAAAGAAATTACAATTGACAGCTTCTCTTCAAGAAATGAACAAAGAGCTAATGGAACAGAGGAGGACCAAGGAATGCCAAGCAAAAAACACAGAAACTCCAGCAAATTGGACTCAGGCTTTGGAAGAACTCAAAACACAATTCAAAAAACAATTAAGAGAGGCTGAAGACAATTGGGAAAAGAACTTAAAAAAGCAAAACAAGTCATCTGGAAACAGAGGCACATGAAGTAAAGCAAGAAAATAGTGCCTTGAAAGCCAGAATTGACCAGTTTGAGAATGAGGCAAAGGAAGTGAAAAATGAGCTACAAAGAAAAACAGACCAGAAAGAGAATTATAACCAAAAAGTCAGGGATGAAATTCAGTCTTTAAAAATTAGAATCTAACAACTAGAATCAAATTACTTTACAAGGCAGCAAGAGTCTATAAAACTAAATCAAAAGAATGAAAAAATGAGGAAATATGAAACATCTCATTGATAAAACTACAGACCTGCAAAATAGATCCAGAAGAGCCGATTTAAGAATTATTGGACTACTGGAAAATCATGAAAAAAGAAAAAAATCTGAACATCATTCTAAAAGAAATTATCCAAGAAAACTGTCCCAACATTCTTGAACAAGAGGGAAACCTGGTGATTGAGAGAATCCACAGATCACCTAATGCATTTAATCCCCAATTGACAATGCCCAGGAACGTTATAACAAAATCCAAGAACTACCAGACCAATGAAAAGCGACTACAAGCTGCAAAGAAGAAGCCATTCAGATATCATGGAACCCCAGTCAGGATAACACAGGACATTACTGCATCCACACTGAAGGACTAGAAAGCATGGAATATGATATTCTGGAAAGCAAGAGAACTGGGTCTTATAACCAAGAATCAAAACCCAGCAAAACTGGCTATATTCTTGCAGTTGGAAAGTATAGTTATTTAATAAAATAGAAGGCTTTCAAGCATTTATGAAGAAAAGACCAGACTTAAACAGAAAATTTGATGCCCCAAAATGGAACTCAAGAGAATCACCAAAAGGTAATTAAGAAAGGAGAAGAAAACTTTTTTAAGAGACCCAATAAATTCAAATGACTTGTATTCTTATAATAAAAGATGATATAGTAACTTCAAATTTGTTATTATCACCAGGGTAGCTAGTATAATTAGAGGAAACAGTGACAAAATTTAAAAGATGAAATGTATATGTGTGTGTGTGTGTGTGTGTGTGTGTGTGTGTGTGTGTGTGTGTAAGGGTAAAATGAGGATAATACTAAGAGAAATGGGAAAAGAAATAAAATGGGGTAATTTTTATATTTCATAAAGATGTGCATGAGTGGGGGAAAAGAAGACCAATACAATGAAAAGTGAAAGAGGTTGGAGACAGACTCCAAGAAAATTTTAATCATTATAATGGGTAGCTAAAAAACTGAAAAAAATCATAGAATGTAAGAGTTGTAAGAGGTGGTATAAGAAATCATTGTTCCATATCCCATCCCCTGTATTTTTAGAAAATAAAACAGTTTTGTGCACTTAGCACTGTATTGACATACAGTTAGTGTTTTAAAAAATATTGTTGGATTGACTTCTTATATCAGTTTAGGACACTAGTCTATTGCTTCCCAAGTTGAGTGATCATTTATACAAGTTATTTTCCATGTTTTACCTAAATTGTCGTTACCTTTAGTATCAGTGTGGTTTCTTGTTATACAAGGGAACTCTGGCTCATTTGTTTCTTTGTTTAGTTTCTGTGATGGTTGTAACTTCGAATACAGTTTGCTGCTATAATTAAGAAACAACTCCCTTACTGTGGCTTGAAGGATCTCCTCTAATAAATTTCTGGGTACAAGCAGGTTAGAACTTTCTCCCTTAAATAGTGGTGAGTTGTCCTCCCCAAATAGCTTCAACAATGGAGACATTAAATGTTAAATGACATTAAATGTGTATTAATTAAATCAGTACTAATTGTATTTTTTGACAAATTTAGAGAGTGACTAGGAACACTTCTTGAGTATTACAAAGAATTAACAAGTGAATGCATTATTCTTGGTTTATTTTGCTAAATAAATGGTCAATGTCAAACATAATTTAGTATATTAATTTTAATATAGAATTGTGATTTGTTTCACTTTCTAGTAAGAAAGTATTGATTTCATTCATACTTTAAATTATATTTATATAAATCATTAGAAAGAAGTGTTTATAGAGGTTTCTGTGTATATAATATGTATCTATTGATATATAAATATCAATTAATATCTCTATATACACCAAATATATACCTATGTATAAAACTTTCTAGGTATATATGTATGTACAGGTATCAGCAGACATTTATTGATAACTTTCTATTTATCTATAGAGGCAGCTAGGTGGTACAATGTATAAAATCTGAGGCCTTTGAATCAGAAAGTCCTGAGTTTAAAATCTGTCTCAAATACTCACTTTGCTATGTGATACTGGGTAAGTCACTTAAAAAAAAAAAACAACCTCTGTTTGCCTCAGTTTCTTCATCTGTAAAATAAGGATAATAGTACCCACTTCCTTGGGTTGTTATGAGGAAAAATGAAAATAATTGTGATCTGTTTAGCACAGTGCCAGACACAAAGAAAGAGCTATCTGGTTAGCTTACTAGCTAGTTTTTTAGCTATCTAGTTAGCTATGTATCTTATATATTTCTGAAACTCTCTGAACCCATTTCCTAAATCTCTAAAATTAATAAATAAGAAAACATATCCTAGTAAAGCTTTTTGATTCCAAATCAATTATCCTGCCTTTGTTGATTTTTATATATTCGATGTTATTCATTTAAGATTAGATAAGATGTGAAATGTCATAGATTTTTTATGTTTCTATAAACACAGAATTAGTATGATTCATTTAAGCATTTCTTTAAAAAGCATCATAATGACTTCTGAGTTTGAAAATATGCCACTTCATGTACAAAATGTCTAAGTTGTTCACTGTCCCATTTTGAATTTCTTTAACTATTAAGGAGATGTGGTCAAAATTCCAGGTACCAAGAACATTTCAAATCTATTGTTATCCCATTTTTATCTCCCATGGAATGGTCATCATTTTTTTTTACTGAAAGGGCTTTCTAACTATCTTGGAGAAAATCACAATGATACCTGAAAGTTATGTTGACTTTTTCTTAATGGTTGAATCATTTTTATGTTATTAGAGATGTATTAGAGAAAGTGATTATTATAATGCCACATGCTTTTTTAATCTAGAAAAGCATGGTTCATTATTATATAAATCTGAATATAGCATAAATCAATGAAATATAATTATGATCTAGGACAAAAGCTTGGATTGCAATGCCTAATACAATAGGAATATACTTCCTGTTTTTTGACACACATCAAAATACAAAATTAACTTTATTGAACTATAGAATGCTATAAATGACAGATTCCCAAAAGATTACCTAGTTCATATCTCCCCATTTTGGAGATGAAGAAAGTGAGACTCTGAGTAATTTACTGAGAGTCTAAGTCTAAGAAAATGCTCTCATTCCAGGTATGTAATGACTGCTTTCCAGGAGAAAAATTAATGAGCACATGAATGCATTATTTTACCTTCTTGACCACAGTTTTAAAGAGTGAGTTTGGAAGTAGTACATTTTCATGAGTTGTTATTTCTCCTGAAATTGTTTAAATATAGCACTTAGTGAAAATTGTTATGACTATGTCTATATGCATACACTTAGCTTCTGAGGGGGGGTTGATATGAACATATCACTTAAGAAAATATAAGAATTTTCATTTCATAAAATTATCCATGATTATCTGAGTATATCTTTATTACAAGAGTACCCTTCCCATTAACTTTATATAAATACATATATACACACACATATATATATATGTATAAGTATATTTTCTAAACCCTAAGTCATTGATAACATTTTATTTAGAGTCCTGTTAAAGATTATTTGACTATGCATTTCTGAATAGCATTCTCACATCCTCACATTATTTGAGTTTCATAAAATGCTGCATTAACCTTTCTCACAGACCTAGGGATGACACAGAAGATATATTTTGCAGGAGAATGTATTATTCATTAAGTAAATAGTGGATGCAATATGAAAGAATCATCTAAGCACTAAAATTTAATCAAGGCAATTAAAGTCAGAGGTGTTAATATATTGCTAGACATACCACAGTCATTAAACATCCTTAGACTTTTCCTTGAAGAATGAAATAGACTACAACTTCAAGCACTTGATTGAACTTTTATTGTGCCTCATCATGACTGTGTACTAACTTATGGAAGTGAATCTGTTCCAAGTACTTGTGAATGATATACTTTGAATACTAAATTGTTCTTCTTTAATGTCTGTGTTTGTTAGCATCATTCAAACTCACAAGTCGTATAACAAATTTTATAATCCCACTTTACATAATGACTATGATAATGAAAGTAGCATTTACATTAGTGGGAAAATATCACAAATGATAGATAAATTTAAGTGTTTCAAAATATTGCTTTTGAGTTTGATATATGCTTTGAGAAGGACTATTTTCAGAAGAGCCATGGCACTAGCCAGTATCGTACAATTTATAGGAAAAAAATGAGGGGGAAAATGTTAACTTGGAAAAGAAAAAGTTTATATTTTCAAAGTATTTCAAAGAAACTCTAGACGAAATCTAAATCAAATCAACTTAATTCAACAAACATTTATCGCCTACCAACTAAGTGCCAGTCATTGTGTTAGATATTAGCTGCACAAAGATCTAAAAAGCATATCACATTTCTTTAAATACCATATATTCAACGTGGTCATAAAGAGGTGTATGTATAATACATTCAAAGTAAATACAAAGCAATTTGGAGAGGAATTCTAATAACTAAGGTAAAGTCTTATTTAGGAGATGACACTTGAACAGTGATTTGAAGGGAGTTAAGATTTACAATAGATTACATTGAGGAGTCAGAGCATTTCAGAAATGGAAAGCAGATTGTAAAAGTAAAGATCATAAATCCAAGTGTTTATGGAGAATAGAAAATAGAAAGACAAAATCTACAAAATTGTTTCCAAATTCCAGTTACAACCCATGACTTCTTTTTTGAGAGTATTTTTGAATTAGTGTAATTTAAAAAAAATAAAAAAATAAGAAAACCCAGTCAAGAAAACAAAGACGTTGGTCCAATCATTCTGGAGAGAAATTTGGAATTATGCACAGAGGTCTTTAAAAGACTGTCTGCCCTTTGATCAAGCCATACCACTGCTGAGTTTGTACCCCAAAGAGATAATAAGGAAAAATACATGTACAAAAATATTTATAGCTTCCATCTTTGTGGTGGCAAGAATTGGAAAATGAGGGGATGCCCTTTGATTGGGGAATGGCTGAACAAATTGTGGTATATGTTGATGATGGAATACTATTGTGCTGAAAGGAATGATGAACTGGAGGAATTCCATGTGAACTGGAACTAATTCAAGCAATTGATGTAGAGTCAAAGGAGCAGAAGAACATTGTACACAGAGACTGCTATATTATGGACAATCAATGTAATAGGCTTTTCTGTTATCAGCAATCCAGGACAATACAGAAGAATTTATGAGAAATATGCTATCCACATCCAGAGAAAGAACTTTGGGAACAGAAACACTGAAGAAAAACATATGTTTGATCATGTAGTTTGATATGGATATGATTAGGATTCTGATGTTAAAAGATCACTTTTTTGCAAATATGAATAACATGGATATAGGTTTTGAACAATGATACATGTACAACCCAATGTGACAAGGAAATAACTTTTAAAAGACTGATATATATTAATTTAAGGTCGCCAAGGAATTCAGCTATGTAATTCCTAAATGAAAACTCAAGTCAGCTGTCAACCTTTTATGGAGTTTTAATTACAAACAGGAGGAAGAAAGGAATTAGAGATAGAGAGATAGAGGTAGAGAGAAAGGGGAGAGAAGGGAATAGGGCTTAAATACCCCTTCTGTTTAGGCTGGGCCAAAAGGCCCAAGCCCTTAGATAGCTGGGGCAAAGAAAGGAGATCAGTCCCTATTACTCACGTGACTCACGTAACCAAAATGGAGAAACAGTCTCAGAGCCCCCACCTTCAGCTTCCTTCAGAGCAAGCTTCTCAGAGCACACTGCAACCACTCCGACAAACTCCTCAACCACCACCCCCGAGTCTCCAGACCCCTCTCTCTTTTAGGAAACCATCCAAGTTGCCTCCCCTCAGTTCTCACATCTACCAATCACTGTCCATCAATTTCCCTGTGCCAATGGAGGCTCTAGCTTAACCCAGGACTGCCCAGAGGTCTCTGGCTTTGCACATGTCTGTTGAAGGTCATATTTTCAAATAATTAAATCTTTGATCCTTTGCTACAGCCCTTCCTAAATCCTATTAACCTGAGTAGGGTAGAGATTGGAATAATTAAATTTTGATCTATGCTGCAGCCCTTCCTCAATCCTGTTAGGACTGAGTAGGGTGGAGATTGATTCCAAGTATCTCCATTGTATCAATTCTAAAATCAATCATGACTCAAAGAAATTCCTGTTCTATGCTTAAGCATAGGTCAAAGTCCTTTCCATTGTTCAGCAAAAGGTTTCTGTCCTAAAGTAATCTTAAGAAGGGAGGAGGGGGAAACTCTCATGCCAAAGGGGTTCACATTCCAATAGCCAAGACCCACTATCAATAGGGAATTTTTCAAGTATGAAATTTCCCAATGGTGAAATTTCCAACATTTATAAGTCTAAGAAATTTTGAGGTTTACACCAGTGAAATTGCTTGTCAGCTCTGGGAGGGAGGAGGGAAGAGTGGTGGGGAAAATCATGAATCATGTAACCATGGAAAAACATTCTAAATAATAAAATTTAAAAAAAGAAAGAAAACAAAGATGTATTTTGATGTAACTAACAAAACTAACAATGTCTATAATTTTATAGGTAGTCATTCTTTCTCTACTTTTGTTTGTTAGGAATTTTTAACCAAATTATTTTCACTAGATGCATATATTATTAAAGGGTTCTACAATATTGTTCAATCACCATAATATCATTGGGAAATAGTAATGTCAGGAAACTCTCCTTAGTATAAAAATGGTTTATAAATTTCTTTGTATCCTTAGCATTTAGCACAACCCCTGGAACATAGTAAATCCAAATCTGGAAGAAATAGTCAACATAGTAGATAATAGGGTCAAGATTTAAGAAGATCTTTACTGAAAAGACTAATAATATGTAAAATATAAAAACATGAAATTTAATAGGGATATACTTCCTGATAAAATAGCTACAGGAAAACTACAAGGAATCTTAATCTTTCATATAAATAAATTTTAACAAATATCCAAAAAAGGGTCTCCAGAAAGTATATAATAATGAAACATGTCAAAGTGAAAAAAGTTTCACCTTTCAGTCCACAATTGCCTCAAAAATCAGCAAAAAAAAAACACAGCCAAAAGTCAGTAAATGAGAATTGTGTCCTCACCAAAGAAGTTAGCACAAATGCAGTCAAACTGGGAATGGCAAAACAGGGGAAGAGAGTTTCATCAAGTAAGCAGCAAAACTTCTTATAACTAGGTCAGAATCTATACTTTGCTTTGGTATTTAGATGAAGCATATTAAATCCAGGCAATCATTTAACTCTGGGTGACTATTTTTCTAGTGTGTTTCTTATAAATGGTATATTATTAAATTCTGTTTTCTCATACATTCTGTTGACATCCTTTGTAGGACTGAGTTTGTCCAATCATATTCATTTTATAAATTTTAATTTAGTATTTCCCTCTATGAGATCCTTTTATATTTTTTTCTTTTTACTTCCATGCCAACCTCCTTTTTTTTATAAAAGGGGGAGGGGAAAGAGAAAGAATCTTGATAGACACCAATAATCTGTAATTGAAACCATCTATTCCTCTTCTGCTCCAATTTTCTTCAAGTTTAGAAACTGATCCTTTGATCTTAAATTTTATTTTTTTTCTTTTAAACATCTATTGTGATCAACCCTACAAACTGAATTTTCTTTTATTTACAAATATTAACACTTCAATTTGCATCTCTTCCTCATATGCCATCTCTTCTTTTTTTCTCTAGTATCCTTTGAGTTGATCAGATCATATCTTGAGCATTCAGTTCTGAGCACCATAATTTAGAAATGCCTCATTAATATAGAGAAGGTCCAGATGATAACAAGAACATTATTGTTTTGCTTCAAGTTCATACCAGATAAAGAACATTTGAAGGAACTAAGGATTGTTAATATGGAGATGAGAAGATATGGAGGCAGAGGTTGTGAAAGAAGGACTGTTCACATCAAAGATGTATTGTGCTTATTACACTTGTTTCCAGAGGGCAGAAGTAGGAATGATAAGTAAAGGTTGAGGAGGGGTAAAAAGTCTTTTCTCTGGAAGGACAATTTTGATATATATATATATATATATATATATATATATATATATATATATGAGACGACATGCTGAATAAGATCTGTTAAGGTAATATTTTATTCTATCAAGTCAAAATAGGTGTTATAAACAATTAATACACTTAAATTTTGTATTTTCTAAATTCCTCAATACCACTATGATGATATTAATATGCATTAATGTGCATTTTAGCATAAGGAATATTACCTATTCTCTTCCCTCAATCAATGATGTTAAGCATTAATAGATTATTCCACTCAATATTTTACAAATGTAAAGTGATATAATGATAGTAATTCTTGTGTTTTTTCTAGTTATTTTTCATTGGTAGCAATTAAGTCTGAGATTCCCTCTCTCTTACTCTCCATGTCTTTGCTGCCATCTACGTAAATCTAAAGAAAAAACTATATCAACTTTTTCTCTGTAGGTGGATGGCATTTTTCATGTGAGTCTTCAGGATTGTCTTGAATCACTGTGTTGCTGAGAATAATTACATCATTTCACAGTTGTTCAAGAAGCACTATTGTCATTATTGTGCACAATGTTCTGGTTCTGTTCACTTCACTTTGCTTCAGTTTATGTAAGTCTCTTTCCAGGTTTTTCTGAAATCTTCCTGTTTATCAATCTTGTAGAACAATAGTATTCCATTACAATCACATTGCATGATTTGTTCAGTCATTTTGAAAAGAGTTGCTACTAATATTTTTGTAGAAATGGCCCTTTTCTCTATAAATACATTCAGGACTGTGATGTCAAAATACAAGTATTTTATATTGCCAATGGATTTTTTGGTGAAAAGTGTTTGCTACAAAAACGTTAACACGTTTTCTGTAATATGTCTCTTTATTGTTCTCCATTATTGTTATTATTGTGCAGTTGTTTCTGACTTTTTGACCTAATTTTGGAGTTGTTTTGGCAAAGATATTGAATTGCTTTTCCATTTCCTTCTTCAGATCACTTTAGTAATGAGAAAATTCAGGCAAACAAAATTATATAGCTTTCCCAGGGTCAGAAAGCCAGTAAAAATCTGGGATAGGGTTTGAACCCATCGGATTCCCATCCTTGTGCCATCTAACTCTCTTAATTTCCTTTTTGCCTGTTCTTATTCACTTTGATTATGTAAGGAGAGTATTTAATTTGGTAAATAAATCAATAATTCCTTTCCTACTTAACCCTGATAAATTTATCAGGTCAGAAAGCACCAACCGAAAGTATGAAGTAGATATTGACAAGGTTTATATACTACCCTACATCAAATAGTAAATCTAAAGCATTTATTGACATCATGTGTGTCTTGAATGAAACTTAGAAGGTAATTTACAAAGTTAAATATTGTAGCATCAAGTAGCTTGAAGTAAAAAATTATCAACCCAGCTCATGAGAAGGAATGACAGTAGAAGAGTAAGTCTAAGGGCAATATTTACTTAGTTTGATTTCTCAATGAGATTTCATTATATTGATTCCTCTTTTCTACTTCACAATTTCTTTTGTTTTATAATGGAAGACTAATAAGAAATTAGAAGTTTAATTGGTAGAAAGTATATTGGATAGATGTCCTTCAGTGAACTTCTAGAAGACTAAAGTGATAGATAATGGATTAGCTAGCATGGAAGCTCTACATTATATATTATAGAGGTCATAGTCATATGCCTGAAATCAGAAAGACATTTGAGTATTTTGAGCATTTGTGTGAGGAGTTTCCCAATACTAAAATGTTGCCTTTATAGTAACAGATAATTCTTCCTGTTGAATCTTCACCTGAAGGCTATTTTCCATTAATATTGACTTTTTTATTTTCAAGTAAAGACTGAAATACTTTTTGAGTATATTGCAAGGGAATATTTTTGATCGCATATTAGTTGAACTGGATGGATACTGAAGTCTTTATAAGATGTGTCAAAACAAACTTTCAGAGGATATATTTTTCCTTCCTCACTATGCTCTGCCATTTTATAAGGCAACAAATCTCAAAAAGAAATTCCATAATCATTTCTGCAAAGCTTTATAAACAACTTTCTACTATGAACATATGATTCTATTGGCTCCCATTTCTCTCTGCTGAGCAATATGAAGTGTGTGTTGACTCAGGTGGATACTAGACTTATTTGACTTATATCTAATATCAATTAGTCAATGTTAATTAAATGTTTATGAAAAATATTAGTAGTCATTGCTGATGTCTGTTCCTTTATACTTACTTATTCTTCAACTAATAGTTTTACAAAAATATTTTGATATTCGAACTATTATCTACAATGTTTTGCTTTTATTCTCAGTTGTTTTTGATTATGAGTTTTCACTAAGTTAATGGCATATAGATAGCTGATTTATAAATGACTGACATTTTCTATCTACTGAAATATAGAAAATTTCATCTTAACAATGTTGTTTGGTGCTTTCTATATTCAGGTTCTTAAGTTTTAAAGAAACCATTATGATATACAGAGAACGAATGACTACCTATAAAATTATAGACATTGTTAGTTTTGTTAGTTACATCAAAATACATCTTTGTTTTCTTTCTTTTTTTAAATTTTATTATTTAGAATGTTTTTCCATGGTTACATGATTCATGATTTTCCCCACCACTCTTCCCTCCTCCCTCCCAGAGCTGACAAGCAATTTCACTGGGTTGTACATCTATCATTGTTCAAAACCTATCTCCATGTTATTCATATTTGCAAAAAAAGTGATCTTTTAACATCAGAATCCTAATCATATCCATATCAAACTACATGATCAAACATATGTTTTTCTTCAGTGTTTCTGTTCCCACAGTTCTTTCTCTGGATGTGGATAGCATATTTCTCATAAATTCTTCTGTATTGTCCTGGATTGCTGATAACAGAAAAGCCTATTACATTGATTGTCCATAATATAGCAGTCTCTGTGTACAATGTTCTTCTGCTCCTTTGACTCTACATCAATTGCTTGAATTAGTTCCAGTTCACATGGAATTCCTCCAGTTCATCATTCCTTTCAGCACAATAGTATTCCATCATCAACATATACCACAATTTGTTCAGCCATTCCCCAATCGAAGGGCATCCCCTCATTTTCCAATTCTTGCCACCACAAAGATGGAAGCTATAAATATTTTTGTACATGTATTTTTCCTTATTATCTCTTTGGGGTACAAACTCAGCAGTGGTATGGCTTGATCAAAGGGCAGACAGTCTTTTAAAGACCTCTGTGCATAATTCCAAATTTCCAAATGGTTTATTGGGAAAATACCAATACAGATCAACCCCTGCTCTATATCTTAGAGTTGTCATTTGTTACTTTGGATGCAAACAGTTTAAGGGGCTTGTTTTTAATCTTAGATGGATTTTTACCCCAATTTTCCCCAATATAGAAAATCTTTCTCTACTAGGCCATGGCTGTTTCTGATATGCAAAAACTACTGTATATCTTATTATTACTTATATTAATGTCTTATTTTCCCAACAAACCATAAACTTCTTGATGTAAGGGTCCTTAATTTATTTATGGTTGTAAATTCATAATGTCTATCACAATGTCTTTCTCATAGAAGATATCCAGACACATTTGCAGAATTGAATTGAATTAGTAGCGAATAAAGCATTATAAACTGAAGCAGTCACATAGTGTTTTAAACAATGTGAAATAGCAAATTAGACTATTCCATTACTATTTATACTTTACTTGCATTATTTTACAAAATCCACAAGTAACTGATATGAATAGCTCATTAGAGACAGTGGACCAATATACTTAATGTAAAAACCTATATCACTTGAGGGCCCTGTAATAATCTTTATTTATGACCTTAGTCCTAATCTACATTAGGACCCACTCTAATTCTCTTACTTTCTAATTCACTAGAATCATTGTACTCTGTGGACCTGAAAATCAGAGACTTTTGTCTACTTGGAACTAACAATAGCAACTGAATCTGGAATATCACTGGTGAACAACTTCTTTTGTTAATTTCTCTGAAACATATCATATTAGACAGATATCTAGAGGACTGAGAATTTAAATGGCTCATTTAGGATCACTCATACAGTACAAGTCAAATATTGAACATCTTGACTACAAAAGGGACTTTCAGATGTTGGTTTATACCATGATGCTTCACAATATTAAAGAATCTTCTGGAATAAAGAAAAATGAGCCAAAATCGAATCATTCTATGTTCTGATTGTTGGAGATTCTATTTTATTGTGTTTTTTTTTCATACTTTCCAAATACTTGTCTCCTTTCTTTGAAAAAAATTTCCTACTTTCCAAATCTATTCCCTTTATCGTTTCTAAACCCAGTGTCAGTGATCTGACTCCTGTGAATTTGAAATTCCTAGCTTCTATCTGAACTCTATGCCTTCTACATTCTTAGATTGTTCTTTCTTCTGATATCAATTGTATTATCAACTCATGACTGCCATGACATGCCCCACTTTGTCTTGGTGTAAGCCCCATTCTGATTGTCATTATGCAATAACTTCATATTATTGCTCATCAATCCTCTTTTAATATGTTTCACCTAAAAAAAAAGAAAGATAAAAAGACACAACTCCCCCCTTCTGTCTTTCTCTTTCTCACACACACAGATACATGCATACACACCAACTGAAAAAGATCTCTGATTTCCTGACATATCTATCACCTGTTTTTTATGCTTTCTTAAAAATTATTTAGAATAGTATCTTTTATCATAAAATATCATTAAAACAGGTGTATAAATTTTAACTTATTTAAAAGTTCTAGAAGACATATTTTTGCTTCTTTAAGTTCTTTTAATGTTTTTCTCTGCTTTTTATAAAATTTTAAAGATAAAAGAATGAAAGTCTCAAAATATTTTTTGTTTATTTGGTTTTCCAGGTTTGGGAGTGGTAAGGAGAGTGAGTTTGGATCAATATTTAGCCTATTCTTCCTTTTAGTTTTAATATTATTTACGAGTCCATGTCAATATTTGGTGTTGATTTTTGGTTATGGCTTTCTGTTTCATTTTTGTATAATCTCTTTATCCCTTTAATTTAAGCTCATCACTAATATTATGATACAACTTCATGGCTTTCTTTTTCTCTTCATTCTTGTCAGGATTATATAATTAGATGTTGACTTGTTTTAGAGTTTCCTCTTTCTATTGAGCTTTATAACCTTTTAGAACCTTTTAGAATTATTGTCCAACAACTTTTTTTTCTTGTTGACAGGTTAATTATTCATATGAATTTGGTCTGTGTGAGAAAAGGAGAAAAGGCAGTAGAGAACAAAGAGAAAATTCCCAACAAATTGTTTTAGCCTTTCAAAAGGCATGTGATAGCCAAGCAATTGAAAAGAAATAGATATGATTATTTTGCAATTAAAAAATATCCAGGGGACTGTCTTTATTTTTTTCTGGTCTTTAATTTCTAGCAATGGTATTTCTGCAGACAGAAACTCTTTTCTCTCTCTCTGTCTGTCTATGCCTCTGCCTCTATGTCTCTGTCTTTATCTGTCTCTGTATCTTCTTCTGTCTTAACATAACTTTCTTCTCACTACTGTTGTCTGTTTCTCTCCATAAACTGAAACATAGATATAGATATATGAGACAGAGATAGATATAAAGGTAGATATAGACGTGTTTGTATATACCCAATTATATACACATGCACATACATAAATGTGTGTATATTTGTATTTATATGAGTATACATTGTATGCTGTACATATGTGTATTGTCATTATACACACATAAACAAACATATACTTACATGGTTAAGGTTCATAGTGGGGAAAAGCAAGTCAAGTCTTATCAATAAGCATACATTGTTTCTATTACATGTCAGGTATGGAGCTTATGTTAACCAGTGGGGATGCAAAGAAAGACAAATATAGCATGCCCTCCTAGAAATCTTAACTTTAATAGATGTAATAACATACAAGCAATTATATGCAAACAAGTTATACATGGAAGAAATTGCAGATGTTATAAAAAGAAAGACACTAACATTAAAAGGCATCTGGAGAATTTTCTAACAAAATGTAAAACTTTACCTGGGACTTGTTGGAAACCAGGAAGCTGAGAAGAAGAGAGAAATCTATTTTGGGGGTTCAGCTAGTGAAAATAAAATCTGAAGATAGACTATATTTTGTGAGAAATAGGAAAAAGAATGATGTTAAACAAAGATAAGAATCATAAATGAAAATTCTATTTATTTTTCTTTGGTAAATATTTTATTTCTTTAATGAAGTGCCTTCTTGATTTATTAATCAAACAATAAAATATAAAGCTGCGACTACATTTTGGGAGATGGGTTATGTTTTTGAAAATTCATCTGTTTTAATATTAACTATATATAAAATCTGAGATTATATACAGTCAATACTTTCCAGCAATGCAAAAAGCTTTAAGTTTTTTATCAGTATAATGTGTATAGTCTTAAAAGAAAAGGTTGAAGTTAAATAGATTATTTCTCTTTTATGTATTAATTTATGTTCCTGGACATTAATCTATACCTAGGGTAGTTGTGCACCCACATATTAATGCACATAAATTAGAAAATACAAGATACCTATAGAGTAGATGGAAAGTCACTTTAGAAAGAAACAGTTGCAACCTGGGTAAGTCTTGAAGAAAGAAGTAGTTGGCCAAGCCTTAAAAGCTAGAAATTCTCATAGATGGAGTTTAAAAAGTAAGATGGGGGCAGCTGGGTAGCTCAGTGGATTGAGAGCTAGGCCTAGAGACAAGAGGTCCTAGGTTCAAATCTGGCCTCAGACACTTCCCAGCTGTGTGACCTTGGGCAAGTCACTTGACCCCCATTGCCTAGCCCTTAACAGTCTTCTGCCTTGGAGCCAATACACAGTATTGACTCCAAGATGGAAGGTAAGGGTTTTAAAAAAATAAGATCATTCTACGCATGGGATAGTGAGAGACTAGAAATGTTTTGTCATATGAATAAAAGAGCAAGAAGGCCAATATGGCTGGATCACCACATGCATGGAATTAAATTAATCATAAAGAAAGTGGTATTACTTTTGAAAGAATTATGAATGACAAGGAGAGGACTTTTTTAAAAACCTAGAGGTAATAGGAGGTATTAGAATTTATTGAATATGTGAATGACTTAATCAGACAACCTTTAGGAAAATAATTTTGGCAACTATGTGGAGGGTGTGGAGGATTGGAGTGTAGAGAGACTTGATGCACAGACACCAATTAAAATTTATTGCAAATAGTATAAGCATAAAGTAATGAGACCATGAATTAAGTTGGTACCTCTGTGAATGGAGAAAATAAGTGAATGTACACCATGTTACAAAGATAGAAATCATATGATTTGATTTGGCAACAAATACTATATGTGGTGTGAATAAGAATGAAAAAGTTGATCATGACACCAAGATTGTGAAACTGGGTGACTCAAGGTATATCCTCTATGATAATAAGAAAATTTGGAAGGATGTGTTAGGGGGAAAGATAGTTTCTGCTTTTGACATACTGACTTTAATATGTATATAAAGCTCCCAGTCTGAAATATCTAGTAGATATTTGGTGATTGAGGAAGCAATGTCAGGAGACAGAATAGTTAGCTCTATTAGAGTGGAAATTATTTGCATAGAGATGATAATTGAACCCATTGGCATTATTGAGAAAAGAACAAATTAGAGAATCTTGAGAGAAAAAAGGAGAGAACCTGAGGGTGAGTCATAAAGGACACTCACAGTTAACAATAATTATATGAAGGAACATCCAGCTAAGAGGCTGAGGAGGGGTCAACAGCTCTCAAATGAATCAATAGAAAGAGTCAAGAAAACCTAGGCAGCTGATAATAACCAGAAAAAAAAAAGATAAAGGACGCCAAATGCTGAAGAGATCAAGAAAGATGAGGGTTAAGAAAAGGTCAGCAGATTTGACAATTAAGAATACAATTGTTAACTGAATCCAATATTATTTTTGTTGTCTTTAAAAATACTCTTACTATTCATCTTATCTACTTACAAAACAATTCCTGAATCTGATTGCTCTTCTCTACTTTCACAAATTTTATTTGAGTTCAAGCCTTTACAATTCTTGCTTAGATTGCTGTAACACTCTCCATCTTGATTTATCTGCCTCAATACTCTTCTAACTCCAGTCCGTTCTCCCCACAGCTATTTGTTGAGGTTCCTTTAATCATAGATTTGACTATTTCATTCTTTTCAATAAATTCCAGCTGCTCACTATTACCTCCAGCTAAAATAACTTTTGTTTAGCTTTTAAATTCCTTTAAAGCCTGGCCAGTCCATCTTTATAACATATATATTATTTGCCCTTCATATATTCTACAATTCAACCAAACTTCTTTCAGCAATTCCCACATATCACTTTGGCTTGAAGCTTTCATTTCCCTCAGGCCTGGAATGAATTCTCTCCTCACTTGCAACTCATAGAATATCTACTTCATGCTACAAGTTCAAGCACTATCCTCTACATAAAGATATTTTTCTGATCTCAATTACTGGTGTCCTTCCCTTTAAAATTCCTCAAATTTCCCCATGTTTTTCTTAATTTTAATTATTCTCTTTAAATGTATACGTATACGTTGTTAGAAACAATACATCCACACACACGACATGCAAACACACACACACACACACACACACACTCATAAACACACATTGCTCATGCTCTCATTCCAACTGATGACATTAACACCTACACTTGTACAGATAGACTGGCCATCAAAGCAAAAGCACTTGATTTACTTCTTATCTCATTTATCCAACACAGACACTGCCCCTACCTTTGCTGTGCCTCTTTCTACACCTGAATAACCTCCCTCTACTATCAACAAAGTTGGAGAGTTTGAGAACCTATGATAGGATACGAAGTCAGATTTTAAACTCTAAACTAAACTCTAAAACTAAGATATTTGTTTAAAAATTTGTTAAAAAAAATTTCCTCTTGGCTGGTAAATCAACTAAAATAGTACCTGGAAAGTTAAAACTGATTTATCATTTGATTTTTCCCCTTTATTTTAGCCAATGATCTGTAATAATTGTGTGCATCACAAGGGAAATGAACACTGGCATCCATTCAAGAATAGTTCATTGGCCATTTTTCAGGGGACCCATAGTTTTAAGCTACCCTGCATTAGTGCTGTGATTAGTAAGCCTCAGAAAAGCATAAGTGGAAATTTTATGTTTATTATATATTTGTAAGGCTCCCTTGACTGCCTTCTTCTGGAATAGCACTCTTGTGCATTCTCTTAGTGATACCAAGTATCATGAACTCCAGGTGAGTGTTTCTTAGAATTGCTCAGTTGATGCATGAGGTCTCCACAAACAAGGGAAACAGGGGAGTTGTGGAAGAAAGTTATTAAGTGCTAGTGCCTTGGTCTTGATGGCACTTATATAATATGTTTACAACATGCTTTCCAAAGACTGCTCTCTGACTCTCTAATAGCTCTGGAGAACTGGACTCAATAAATGGATTATTCTAGTTAGCAATTACTTTATTTCCCAGGTCTGGCATATATAATTTAGATGAGTGGAAGCTGGATCAAAGATCTTTTTTTTCTTTTAAACCCCCACCCACTGACAGCAGTGAACAAAAACAACAACCAAGGAGGGGGGAAATAGCCAATACCTATGACTCCCTGTGGTATAATAAAGTAACCCAGGAATATCTCCTTGGAGGAAGATTAAATCACTTGTAGGAACTCAGAAAATACTTGTGTCAGACATTCATTTGTTTGTCAGAAAAGAAGGAAAGGGACCCTTTCCTGAACTGTACATGGATCAGTGTTATTATCTGCCTGAAAAAAAATGATTTCTAGAATTTCTAGACCACAAAATAAAATCACGATTATTTTGCACCTTTTAAGCATTGTTGTTACAATTATTTTGTTTCTTTATAATAATAAATTGCACTTATACAGGACTGGTTTCTGGGGCAACATCTTTTGTTTTATTTGAACCTTCCACATTTTTTGAATAAGATTTATAGAATAGATTTTAGAATAGCTTAGAATAGATTTTTAGAATAAAGTAAAATTGATAAATTTGGTTCAGAAAATTCCAACTATAAGGATTCTTGATAATTATTTAGTCATTGATCTTGGTCTTAGCAAAGTTAAGGGAATGATTTTTTTTTAAGGCTAGACATTCATTTTACCTTTTCAGCTCTGCCTATTGGAGTCATTACTATTGAATTATATGTAGATAACAAATCTCTTCAAGAATATAATGAAAATATTGGGACATAGTAAGTGGTATTGTTTCCAATCCTTTGGATCAATATCTCATTTCCTTGCAAAGAATGAAATGTTTGGATTCATTCATTATTTCTTAATTTATTGAGCACTTATTATTTGACCAGTAAGATGAATATTTTCTAAAGACGGTTGCCATCAACTCAGAATAATGAGTAATAATTGTAGGTGTCCATTCTTCAGAAGAGCTTTAAATAGGAAATGAATAATTTGATGTGAAAATTATGTGTTTTGCTTATGATCTTTTGAAGGAAGAGAAACAGTCACAACAAACAAATTAAGGTTTAATGCCACTTACAAAAAACAAAAGGCTTTCCATTAATTATGTTGTAATATAATCACACAATCCTATAATATAGAAATTGCTATTATACTCATTTTGCAGATAAAGAAATAGAGGCTCAGAGTGATTAAGTGATTTGACCATGGTCACATGTCTATCTCTCAACTATAAAGTTCTAACTCTTCTACTTCGAGACCACAAAATAAAATCACAATTATTTTGCATCTTTTAAGCATTGTTGTTAAAATTATTTTGTTTCTTTATAATAATAAAAGCAAAATATTATTAATACATACTTCTAATAAATGAATCTTTTAATACATTTAATGTAATTACTTTTTACCATTCATTATGAGTCTTATTTAAAATACAATTTTTATAAAAATAAGACTATATATGTATGTAGTTTTAAGTAAAACTAATGATAGAATGCAATGTTCTAATTTACATATCTTTCTGAAATAGCTTTCTTTTTTAAATCATTTATTCTCAAACTATGGTGTGTAACTCTACAGACCAAATTATTTGTGCATATTTATTTCAGTCATTATGATAATAAGCTTAAAGAGATAAAAACTGTTCTATTTCTTATTCTGCATTGTTAAACCACTGCAAGTGTTTCAATTACCATAATTCTGAATTCTTTTATGGCCTCAAAAATTCCAAAGTAATACAATCTTCTTCTTATGTGCAGTTTAATTTGGCATTCAATCTAACATACTTGACAGCTGCCTTTGAATGTATTATGTAGGTATGTGAAAAGAAAAAAAACAAAACAAAAAAAGATGGCTAGAAAAGACTGGAAGAAATTTGGTAAAATCCTATCATATGATAAGACTATGGTATAATGATATATTTATTTATATATATATTTCTGTAGAGATTGATTAAAGATTTTATAAAAGCAGAATCTTTAAATATACATAATATATATGTGTGTAAATATATATATAAATATCTATAGAAATGTTTATAAATATCTATAGCTTTCTATTTTATATCTGTATGTATGTATATACTATATCTACAAATATATAAATACACATACAACATGTGTATATATTATAATAAATACATTTTTAAACATCTAAATCTCTGTGTACATAGATAGGTATAGATAGAGACAGATAAAGAAAGGCTATTGGGCTCAATAGCCCAGATCAGAGGGAACTAGTTGTGAATTTTGCCTGTAACAATACTTAACTGTTAAAATTTGAATATTAAGTAATTGCTCTTTGGATATATACATCACTGTGTGTGTGTGAGAGAGACTAGCAGAGAGAGAGAGACAGACAGACAGACAGAGAGAGAGAAAGAGAGACAGAGAGACAGAGAGAGAGAGAAAGACAGAGAGAGACAGTCAGAGACAGAGACAGAGACAGAGAAAGAGACAGAGAGAGAGAGAGAGACAGAGAGAGAGACAGAGAGAGAGAGAGAGAGAAAGTCAGAGAGAGACAGACAGAGAGAGAGAGACAGAGAGACAGAGAGGGAGAGAAAAACAGAGACAGACAGAGAGAGACAGACAGAGATAGAGACAGAGAGACAGAGACAGAGACAGAGACAGAGACAGAGAAGGACAGGACAGGTGTGATTCTTGCTGTAATTGCCAGTCTCATGTCATTGGGGATGAAATGATTCACTTCAATAGACTTTCAAACTGTGGCATAGACTTTCCATCTTTACCACAACACATATATAAAGATTACCTTTCACAGTACCAGCTTGGAAAGCCTGAGGCTGTTTCCATCTGTCTAACAGTCAGTTCTACCATCATTAGTGTCTGTTCTACTAACCAGTATCTTATCCCATGGGGATTCCTAAAGGTTCAGTATCGTATGATTGCTTTAGAATCTTAAGAAATCATAAGTATGTATATGTATGTGTGTATTTATTCATAGATATGAAATTTTATTTCACATAAATATGCTTATTATATTTATTTTCCTTTTTTAGTGTCTCTAGAAACCAATGAAATGTCTAGTATTTTAATATCTGTTTAATTCATATAGATGGCATATTTTCTTTTAAGATAATTTTCTACATTAGATTATACAATAGTTATCCTATAAGTAAATCTGTTACCTGTTAAAGATAGATTTTCAGAATTCAGTATCCCGAGGAGGTTAAGTCACTTACCAAAGATTAAAAAATATGTTGAAAAAACTTACCTTGGGAGACTTCCGGTTAAGATGGCGGCTTAGAGAAAGCTCAAGTTCAGATCTCCGGAAAACCCTTCCCGACCAATCTCAAACTATAAGCTCCTAAGGCGCCGAAATTCAAAACGATCAACAGCACAGACCCTGGGAACCCTCCTCCTGGACCTGGACCCGGTTCAAAAGGTACGGCTCCCCTCAAAAGCCAGAACCCGAGATCCCTCGGACCTCAGGGGTAGGAGCGCAGAGTCCAAGGCTCCCGGAAGCCGCAGCCCTGCCGGGCTCAGAGAGCAGAACCCTCAGGGCCTTCTACCCTACCGGAGTCCCAGTGAAAGTTACTGCCTGGGGCTCCCGCTACAGAGAGCTGGTCGAAACAACAGCAACCCTCAGGGCGGGCAAGACAGCCTCACGGGCTGGATCCTGCTATCCAAGTCTCAGTGAAAGTCCTTGCTCTCAGAGCTTGGGTTAGCTGCAGCCCATCCCCCCCGCAGGCCGACGAAACAGCCTCACGGCCAGGGATTCTGAAGGCAACTTCCTGAAAGCAACATGGTCCGACCCTTCCATTCCAGTTCCAGTGAGGCATATTCAGTTTAACCCAGGGAAAGTCATAGAACCATCTGCCCAGGACTAAAGCCTCTGAACACCAGACAGAGACAAGAAAAGCCAATCCTCCACATTCAGAGATGGAAAACTCCACAGAAGCACAGAAGCCCCAAAATACCAAGAAAAATACGAAGAAAGGGGCGACTTTGGACACATTCTATGGAGCCAAAATACAAAATACAGAGCAGATAGAAGATAATATAAAAGAAAATGCTCCAAAACCTTCCAAAGGAAATGGAAACTCTCCACAAACCTATGAAGAATTTGAATCAGAAATGACCAAAAAGATGGAAGCCTTCTGGGAGGAAAAGTTGGAAATAATGCAAAAGAAATACATGCATCTACAAAACCAGTTTGACCAAACTGTAAAAGAAAACCAGGCTTTAAAGGCCAGAATCAGGCAGCTGGAAGACAACGATCGTGTAAAAGAGCAAGAATCAATAAAGCAAAGCCAAAATACCAAGAAATTAGAAGAGAACATAAAATATCTCACCGACAAGGTGATAGATCTGGAAAATAGGGGGAGAAGGGATAATTTAAGAATAATTGGACTCCCAGAAAAGCCAGAAATAAACACCAAACTGGACATGGTGATACAAGATATAATCAAAGAAAATTGCCCAGAGATTCTAGAACAAGGGGGCAATACAGCCACTGACAGAGCTCACAGAACACCTTCTACACTAAACCCCCAAAAGACAACTCCCAGGAATGTAATTGCCAAATTCCAAAGCTATCAAACAAAAGAAAAAATCCTACAGGAAGCCAGAAAAAGACAATTTAGATATAAAGGAATGCCAATCAGGGTCACACAAGACCTTGCAAGTTCTACTCTGAATGATCGTAAGGCATGGAACATGATCTTCAGAAAGGCAAGAGAGCTGGGTCTCCAACCAAGAATCAGCTACCCAGCAAAACTGACTATATACTTCCAAGGGAAAGTATGGGCATTCAACAAAATAGAAGACTTCCAACTTTTTGCAAAGAAAAGACCAGAGCTCTGTGGAAAGTTTGATACCGAAAATCAAAGAGCAAGGAATACCTGAAAAGGTAAATATTAAGGAAAGGGGAAAATGTTATCTTCTTCTTTTACTCAAACTCTCTTCTATAAGGACTACATTTATATCAACCTATGTATACTAATATGTGGGGAAAATGTAATGTATAAATAGGGGGTAAAGAAAGACCAAATAGAATAATCATTCTCACACAAAGATTCATATGGGAAGGGGAGGGGAAGAAAACTCCTATAAGAAGGAGAGGAAGAGAGGGGGGGGGGAATTTACTTAAACCTCAATCTCAGGGAAATCAACTCTGAGAGGGAAAAACATCCAGATCCATTGGGATCTTGAATTCTATCTTACCCAACAAGGGTAAGGAGAAGGGAAAACCAAGGGGGGGAGGGGGAGAGGGAGAACAAAAAGGGAGGGAAAGAGAGGGGGGAAGGGGAGGGAACAAAAAGGGAGGGACTAAAAAGGGAAACATCAAGGGAGGGGACAAGGGGGACTGTTTCAAAGTAAATCACTGGACTAAAAGGTAGAGCCGAAGAAGAATAGGTTAGAATTAGGGAAGGCAATCAAAATGCCAGGGAGTCCACAAATGACAATCATAACTTTGAACGTGAATGGGATGAACTCACCCATAAAACGTAGACGAATAGCAGAATGGATTAGAATCCAAAACCCTACCATATGTTGTCTTCAAGAAACACACATGAGGCGGGTTGACACCCACAAGGTCAGAATTAAAGGATGGAGTAAGACCTTCTGGGCTTCAACTGATAGAAAGAAGGCAGGAGTGGTAATCATGATATCCGATAAAGCCAATGCAAAAATAGACCTGATCAAAAGGGATAGGGAAGGTAATTATATTTTGTTAAAAGGGACTATAGACAATGAGGAAATATCATTAATCAATATGTATGCACCAAATAATATAGCACCCAAATTTCTAATGGAGAAACTAGGAGAATTGAAGGAAGAAATAGACAATAAAACCATACTAGTGGGAGTCTTAAACCAACCATTATCAAATTTAGATAAATCAAATCAAAAAATAAATAAGAAAGAGGTAAAAGAAGTGAATGAAATCTTAGAAAAATTAGAATTAATAGACATATGGAGAAAAATAAATAGGGATAAAGAGGAATACACCTTCTTCTCAGCACCACATGGCACATTCACAAAAATTGACCATACATTAGGTCACAGAAACATAGCACACAAATGCAGAAAAGCAGAAATAATGAATGCAGCCTTCTCAGATCACAAGGCAATAAAAATAATGATTAGTAATGGTACATGGAAAACCAAATCTAAAACCAATTGGAAATTAAACAATATGATACTCCAAAACCGTTTAGTTAAAGAAGAAATCATAGAAACAATTAATAATTTCATCGAGGAAAATGACAATGGCGAAACATCCTTTCAAACCTTTTGGGATGCAGCCAAAGCAGTAATCAGAGGTAAATTCATATCCCTGAATGCTTATATTAACAAACAAGGGAGAGCAGAGATCAATCAATTGGAAATGCAAATGAAAAAACAGGAAAGCGATCAAATTAAAAACCCCCAGCAGAAAACCAAATTAGAAATCCTAAAAATTAAGGGAGAAATTAATAAAATCGAAAGTGATAGAACTATTGATTTAATAAATGAGACAAGAAGCTGGTACTTTGAAAAAACAAACAAAATAGACAAGGTACTGGTCAATCTAATTAAAAAAAGGAAGGAAGAAAAGCAAATTCACAGCATTAAAGATGAAAAGGGGGACAGCACCTCTGATGAAGAGGAAATTAAGGCAATCATTAGAAATTACTTTGCCCAATTATATGGCAATAAATACACCAATTTAGGAGAAATGGATGAATATATACAAAAATACAAACTGCCTAGACTAACAGAAGAGGAAATAGAATTCCTAAATAATCCCATATCAGAAATTGAAATCCAACAAGCCATCAAAGAACTTCCTAAGAAAAAATCCCCAGGGCCTGATGGATTCACCTGTGAATTCTATCAAACATTCAGAGAACAGTTAATCCCAATACTACACAAACTATTTGACATAATAAGCAAAGAGGGAGTTCTACCAAACTCCTTTTACGACACAAACATGGTACTGATTCCAAAACCAGGCAGGTCAAAAACAGAGAAAGAAAACTATAGGCCAATCTCCCTAATGAATATAGATGCAAAAATCTTAAATAGGATACTAGCAAAAAGACTCCAGCAAGTGATCAGAAGGATCATTCACCATGATCAAGTAGGATTCATACCAGGGATGCAGGGCTGGTTCAACATTAGGAAAACCATCCACATAATTGACCACATCAACAAGCAAACTAGCAAGAACCACATGATTATCTCAATAGATGCAGAAAAAGCCTTTGATAAAATACAACACCCATTCCTATTAAAAACACTAGAAAGCATAGGAATAGAAGGGTCATTCCTAAAAATAATAAGCAGTATATATCTAAAACCAATAGCTAATATCATCTGCAATGGGGATAAACTAGATGCATTCCCAATAAGATCAGGAGTGAAACAAGGATGCCCATTATCACCTCTACTATTTGACATTGTACTAGAAACACTAGCAGTAGCAATTAGAGAAGATAAAGGAATTGAAGGCATCAAAATAGGCAAGGAGGAGACCAAGTTATCACTCTTTGCGGATGACATGATGGTCTACTTAAAGAATCCTAGAGATTCAACCAAAAAGCTAATTGAAATAATCAACAACTTTAGCAAAGTTGCAGGATACAAAATAAACCCACATAAATCATCAGCTTTTCTATATATCTCCAACACAGCTCAGCAGCAAGAACTAGAAAGAGAAATCCCATTCAAAATCACCTTAGACAAAATAAAATACCTAGGAATCTATCTCCCAAGACAAACACAGGAACTATATGAACACAACTACAAAACACTCGCCACACAACTAAAACTAGACTTGAACAAATGGAAAAACATTAACTGCTCATGGATAGGACGAGCCAATATAATAAAAATGACCATCCTACCCAAACTTATTTATCTATTTAGTGCCATACCCATTGAACTACCAAAATACTTCTTCACTGATTTAGAAAAAACTATAACAAAGTTCATTTGGAAGAACAAAAGATCAAGGATATCCAGGGAAATAATGAAAAAAAACACACATGATGGGGGCCTTGCAGTCCCTGACCTAAAACTATATTACAAAGCAGCAGTCATCAAAACAATTTGGTACTGGCTAAGAAACAGAAAGGAAGATCAGTGGAATAGACTGGGGGCAAGCGACCTCAGCAAGACAGTATACGATAAACCCAAAGATCCCAGCTTTTGGGACAAAAATCCACTATTCGATAAAAACTGCTGGGAAAATTGGAAGACAGTGTGGGAGAGACTAGGAATAGATCAACACCTCACACCCTACACCAAGATAAATTCAAAATGGGTGAGTGACTTAAACATAAAGAAGGAAACCATAAGTAAATTGGGTAAACATAGAATAGTATACATGTCAGACCTTTGGGAGGGGAAAGGCTTTAAAACCAAGCAAGATATAGAAAGAATCACAAAATGTAAAATAAATAATTTTGACTACATCAAACTAAAAAGCTTTTGTACAAACAAAACCAATGTAACTAAAATCAGAAGGGAAACAACAAATTGGGAAAAAATCTTCATAGAAACCTCTGACAAAGGTTTAATTACTCATATTTATAATGAGCTAAATCAATTGTACAAAAAATCAAGCCATTCTCCAATTGATAAATGGGCAAGGGACATGGATAGGCAGTTCTCAGATAAAGAAATCAAAACTATTAACAAGCACATGAAGAGGTGTTCTACATCTCTTATAATCAGAGAGATGCAAATCAAAACAACTCTGAGGTATCACCTCACACCTAGCAGATTGGCTAACATAACAGCAAAGGAAAGTAATGAATGCTGGAGGGGATGTGGCAAAATAGGGACATTAATTCATTGCTGGTGGAGCTGTGAAATGATCCAACCATTCTGGAGGGCAATTTGGAACTATGCCCAAAGAGCAACAAAAGAATATCTACCCTTTGACCCAGCCATAGCACTGCTGGGTCTGTACCCCAAAGAGATAATGGACACAAAGACTTGTACAAAAATATTCATAGCTGCGCTCTTTGTGGTGGCCCAAAACTGGAAAACGAGGGGATGCCCATCAATTGGGGAATGGCTGAACAAACTGTGGTATATGTTGGTGATGGAATACTATTGTGCTAAAAGGAATAATAAAGTGGAGAAGTTCCATGGAGACTGGAACAACCTCCAGGAAGTGATGCAGAGCGAGAGGAGCAGAACCAGGAGAACATTGTACACAGAGACTAATACACTGTGGTATAATCGAACGTAATGGACTTCTCCATTAGTGGCGGTGTAATGTCCCTGAACAACTTGCAGGGATCCAGGAGAAAAAAACACCATTCATAAGCAAAGGATAAACTATGGGAGTGGAAACACCGAGAAAAAGCAACTGCCTGAATACAGAGGTTGAGGGGACATGACAGAGGATGGACTCTAAATGAACACTCTAATGCAAATACTATCAACAAAGCAATGGGTTCAAATCAAGAAAACATCTAATGCCCAGTGGACTTACGCGTTGGCTATGGGGGGTGGGGGGGGGAGGAAAAGAAAATTATCTATGTCTTTAACGAATAATGCTTGGAAATGATCAAATAAAATATATTAAAAAAAAATATGTTAGAGGTATGTTTTTGAAGCTAGGCCTTCTGATTCTAGAGTCAGTATTCTTCCTAAAATAACATTCTACCTCGTAATACGGAATAACTATTGTAAGAAAGGTCACAAAAGTTAAATATATTTGTGTATTCATATATATGTGAGTGTATATATATATGTATATATATATATATATTTATATATATGCATACATGCATTTAAGTGATACCTGCACTTGCATGCCCACTTATACACATGCATATATATATATATATATGCATATATTTTTTCTCCTTTCTGATTGTAATTTGTTCATATCAGGTGGCACTATGGTGTACTAGAAAGAGTACTGACTGAAGAGTCAGATGATGTAACTTCATCACCCAACTCTAATACTATCTAGGTATTACTGGGTAAGTTCCTTATCCTCTTTTTGAGCTTGATTTTTTCACCTGAAAAAGGGGACTGATTTTTAACTAGATGACCATTAAGGTCTTGAAAGTTCTTCATGTGTGTTACTATTTCAACAGTATTCGGATTATTTAGCTCCTCAGCTATCTATCATTTCCTGTTTTGTAGCATGATGATGAATATTACATCACTACTGACATATTAGATTTGTTTTTTATCACATCCCTGTTATAATATTAACTTTCCATTTGATGTTACAAAAACCTTATTTTCACTCATTCATACATTCAAGAGATCAATGGCAGGGCAATATCTCCTCAAATGGCACTTCAATTTTACTGTAAAGGGGTGTAAAAATCTCAAAACTCCATAGACCAGATCAAAATGTATCTGGAAAATATTTAAGAAAATAAATAAAATGTATTATAATGTAGATAGTGTTAATTTTCAATTTTCAAAGTCAATATGAGACTGCAGGGATCTATTTCTATTTAATTTTAACACCAATAGTAGACCACTAGAAGAAGCCTTTAATATTTTACATTTAATCTGCCAAATTCCCAAAGGGAATGTGAGCCTTCTTGATTTCATTTTCTGTTACTTTGGCAATCAATGCCACTTATATTAGGCGTCTGCCTAAGAGAAGGATTTAACTGTTATAAATCAGTGTGGTACAATGGAAAGAGTGTTATACCTATCTCTCTACTACTAAAGTAAAGATGTTTATTTTAAGGTGTAGGTTTGTATGTTTGTATATATATATACACTCTAAAGAGAGGCAGATGATAGACAGACCTAGACAAACACACACATACATACATACATACATACATGCATGGATGCATACATGCATGCATACATACATCTTCCTGCCTTGGATGATTTAATTTTTCTAAATGCCTTTCTTGAGCATATTCCAGTTTCAACTTTCCTAACTGTAAGCTTTTATTTTAAGATAACCAGTAATTGAATGAATCATTATCTTCTTTATCCTCATCTACTTGTATTATTTTATTCATCCATAGAGAGGAATGTCAATGAATATGAGGCACTTGGCACATTTGAAGACATGCTCTCCCAGAAATTGGATTGCCATGACATTCTAGAAAATTTGGTTTCTAGAGTGAATCATTATAATAACACATCAGAGTCTAGAAGATTTGGGTTTAGATCTGAATTATGCTATTTCTATAACCCTGGGCAAATCCCTGAACTTCTCAATGCCCCTCAGAAAATTATCTAAAAAGATATTTTGCAGAGAAGTTGTTCATTAGCACTGGTTGAAAAATTTCCTCATAGCAAGCTGACTATTTCAACTATAATCATAGTTCTAGGTACAAAAAAACACTAATAATTAGTGTCATATTTGGGAAATTTTATCAAATTCTGGCTTGTGTATTTTATAAAACATTAAAATCAGAAAGGTCTCTAGGATGACCAAGATTTCTGATGAAGGCTCTGAAAATTATAATATTAAGAAGAGTTGAAAGAAAAGATCATTTTATATGGAGGGGGAAATATTTCAAATGCATATAACTTTTTGCAGATATTTTAATTGTTAATATGTTTTATAAAAACAATTTTAGCTTTAAACTAGAAGATGAAACCAGGACGAAAAATGGAATTTTTGCTGAGACACTTTCAGGTCAATAAAAGGAAGATTTTTCTTAACCAGTAAAACTATTCAATAATAGGAGGATTACTGAAGTTGTTAAAGTTGAGGTTAATGACCACCAGTCAAGGATGTTGTAAAAAAAAAAAAATATATATATATATATATATATACACATATGCTTTTTTCTTCAATGTGAATATGTTAGGTAATGTGACCTCTTATTTTCTTTCCAACTCTAATATTCTACAATGGAGTAACAAAACAGTGGAAGTCTGCTTTAAATATTAACCAAAGTGCTATTTATACTTTTTTACGTACAAAACAATACCTTGTCTTAAATAAGGTGTCTTACTTTGCCAATTTTGTAGGTATATTTGAATATACCACCTTGTATTTCACATGGATAAGTGAGTTTCAATTTAAACATATATGTAGACAACTATAATCAAGCTCTCAGTTTAACAAAGTATTAAAGGATAATGAAACTATGAGCAGAATACAGATCCATTATTTGTCTAGTTATCCTTTATTGTGAACATTAACTAACAGTCAACCTGTGCAGAGCATATATATATATATATATATATATATATATATATATATATATATATATATATAATACAGATAAAACTCATGGATTTTTCATTTATTTACTATTCTTTTAGAATAAGTAATAGAGTGATAGGAAGTTTTGATGGATTATGGCAAGCATATCATTAAAGAGCTATGACAATAAAATTAAATCCATCTGTGCTCTATACAATTTCCCAGTGATGTATGAAGCATTCTCAATAGATTTGTTAGTTCCTTTCAACAACACAAAGAAAGAAATGGCATTTTAAGTGAAAGTTTAGCTCTTGTGCTTCTGTGATTCAATACTTTCAGTGAAGATAATGAATCAAAAATGATGTATTTTTCACATAAGGAAGAAAAAAATTCTTTAGCTAATTTCAGAGGAGCAAACAAGGGATTACTTTCTTACTCAAAGCTTATCCAAATGAATACAACACTTTATCTGGGAATCACATAAGAATACTTCGTTTAACCTGTTTAAGTTATATTTTTAGTGTCTTGGTAAACTTGTTTGCTTTTGTTATTTTTAAGTTCAGAGGTTTCTTTTAAATTCAGCACAGACCCAAAGCATTCTCTCCTACATTTGGTCATTTGGAAAAGCTCCAACCTCCTTAACCCTAAAAAAAGCCACCTTGGAATGAATTGTCCTTTCCTCCCTTTGATTCTCAATAATTTTATTTCTATTCAAGCCTCTACCCAGATGCAGTCTTAAAGCTATTCATAATTATTAATGATCTTTTCCTTTTAAATTTGTCTTCTGTTTACTCTCTTATGTATGTTTTATAGTCTCAGTAAAATGTTAACTCCTTGAGGAGAGAGTCAAGGATTTGTTATATTTCTATTATGTTCTAGACACCAATCTGTATTATAATTCTGGTAGAAAGGTGCTATTATTATCTACATTTTATAGTTGAGGAAACTGAGGCAGACAGAGGAGATTTAATAAGGCTCAAAACAACTAGAAAATGTGTGATGTAGGTTCTGACTTCATGCTTCAAGCTCTACCCACTGTACCATCTATCTTCCTTGAGGACACATTTAATTTTTTGTCATTCTATAGATAAAACCCATAATTGTGCAAGGTAGACAGTAGATAATGAATAAAGGAATGTGCAATTGAATTGAAAGATAATTCAATTATTTGGTCTTTTATGTCATGAAGAATTTTCATTTTGTCTTCTTAAGAAGTCTGAGAAAACTTTAACAAAAAGAAATTACATATAACAATATTTGAAGCCTTTTGAGGCAGAAAATACTGAAAATAAATTGTCAAAATAGAATAAAATGAAATAAAATTATATACTAATTCACATATATCTACATGTAATTATTATACAATGTGATTCCTAATGTGATTTCAAGTATACTCATTTCCTTTTTGAATTATATCTCAATTATGAAATGCAGGGCTTTGAATGAGACAATTCTAAGGTCCCCTCTACACTATGAATCAATATTTCTAATAAATGTTTCTACAAAACCATAGGCAAATATATAAAAATATCATCTATTACCTCCCCTCAAAGTCTCTAGAACCAAATTAAAGACCTCATATTTTTCATACAAATCGTTTCTTTTCTATGTCAAGATAATTTGATATGTCAGCTTATTTGGTGGTTACCCTAAAAGGAAATTTCTTCCCTATTATTGACAGATTTTCAGTATTTACTTGTGTGGTTCAATAATGTGGAAGCCCCGCATAGGTCAAAGTTTTAATGATTCATTAATAACCTTTAAAATAAGCAGCCACCTTTTGTGAGGAAAGAAATGCAGTCTTTTATTTATAGGATCATGACATTTCTGCCAGTTTATTGATTTCATAGTGCCCAATGATGATAGAGAACACTTTAAGAATATCACTTACATGGGAATCTTGGATATTATGTATTGAGCTAAGACTTATTTTCTATATTTTTAAATGGCACTTAAAAACAAAACTTTACATTTCATCTTTGCATCAATACTGTGTATTAGTTCCAAGGCAGAAGAGAATAGGCAATAGGGGCTAAATGACTTGCACAGGGTCACACAGCTGGTGTCTGAGGCTAGATTTGCCTCCAGGAGTTTCTTTCATTGCCTCTGCCTCTCAATCCACTGAGTCATTGTGGTATCCCCAATATTTCTGAATGTTGATAATTTTAAGAGATTAATATGTGTCATTTCCAGATCAATTTGCAATTTTAAGGGGAAAAAATGACAACAATCCTGTTTTTATTTCCTATAATCCATGCTTTTCACACAAGAATGTGAAAGTGATCAAGGTCTACTAATCCATACATTAGAGTATTGACAGTTTATTGACAATGAATAGAATTGTCCAACTGTTTGCATAAACTCAAGATGTATTGATTAAGTATCTATTGAACTTAGGGAACTATTCAAGATACTGTAGAGGTGTGACTTTTGAAAATTGTTTTCCTTTAGAAAATTCAGAATATTTGTTCATTCATTTCAATCTAATTGGAGCTATAAAGCACATATCCTATTCCAAATCAAGTTAAAGTTAAAATAAAATAACTATTAAACCCCCAGAATACTGCCAGTACTTTCTTCCCCATACTAATTTTTTCTACCAATCAATAAATTAATCAACATGTATTTATTAAACACAGTTGTATACCAGGTACTTGAGTAGATCCCGAGAATACAAAGGGAAGAAAATGAAAAACAAAATTCATCCCAGTCCTTATGTTAATATTCTATATATGGGAACAATATGTGGAGACGTAAATATGGACAAAAAAAAGGAAATTTTACTTTGGGGGAGTGTACTAGTCACTGAAACATGGTTCCTTATATTAAATTTATAACTCTAATTTAAACCATAACTTAGATGTTCCTTGATTTTTACATCTTTATAGTATCCATGATTCTTTCTAATTAGATTATAAACTCCCTTTCATTCAATTAACAATTATTTATGAAGGGCCCAATATGTATGAACTATATATGGCATGACATTGTCCTCTTCATTGATGTTTATGCCAAAAATAAAGAAAGAAAGAAAGAAAGCAAAACAGTTCCACTGTGCTCCAGGAATTTGCCAAATAGTGAGATCAGTAACATATATGTTTATATATATGTTTATTTAATAATGTAAAATTGTATAACCTTAAGTACAAAAATGAGTGATGTGAACAATTAGAGACAAAGGAATTCAAGGAGGAGGAATCAAGTTTAACTGAAGATACTCAAAAAGCTCACATGAAGCAATTGACTTTTCAACTGGATCTTTAAGGATAGTAGAATTTGTATAAGTAGACAAATGATTATACCATGCACAAAAGAGCATGAAGAAACTTAGGGAGAAATTCAATCTTTCATTCATTCAAAAAGGCAGACAGAAACGTTTCTTGCGCATCAAGAACTCTGTAGTAGGCATACCATGAAATAGGATATGAAAATTTGATGAACTATTGTCACAAAATTCATGTAATTTTTAATAAGTTAGAAACAGTTCAGGTCATAATGTGGTATTTTAAGGAAGGTAATGAAGAGATCAACCTGATTCTTTCTAGTCATGTATTACTAGTGATGCTTTTGTTACTGGTGTTGTTACTGATCCACCACCAACTTATCTAAATACTGATTTCCAAATACAAAATACTATACATAAATTTTCATATCTGGGATACAGTCTAAGAGTATTGAATGGAAGAGTAAGGAATTTGCACTTGACTTTCTTATAAATAGAAGCTATTTACAGTTTTCTATTTTTAATTTTAAATTAATTAGTTAATTAATTTAATTTATAATATGTTCCATGTTTACATGATTCATATTCTTTCCCTCCCCTTCTCCACCCCTCCTCTTGTAGCCAATGAGCAATTCAACTGGGATTTACATGTATCATTGATCAAGACCTATTTCCATAATGTTAATATTTGCAATAGACTGATCATTTAAGAGTCTACATTCCCGATAGTATCCCCATTGAACCATGTGATCAAGGAAATGTTTTTCTTCTGTGTTTCTACTCTCACTGTTCTTTCTCTGCATGTGCATAGTGTTCATTCTCATAAGGCCCTCAGAATTGTCCTAGATAATTGCACTGTTATTAGTAGAGAAGTCCATTACATCCAATTGTGCCATAATATACCAGTCTCTGTGTACAACATTTTCCTGGTTCTGCTCCTTTTTTTCTGCATCACTTCTTGGAGGTAATTCCAGTTCACATGGAATTCCTCCAGTTCATTATTAATTTTAGCACAATATTACTCCATCACCAATACATAACACAATTTGATCAGCCATTCCCAGTTGAAAGATATTCCCCATTTTCTAATTTTTGCCACCACAAAAAGCACAGCTATAGATATTTTTGCATAATTCTTTTTCCTTATGATCTCTTTGAGGTATAAACTCAGCAGTGGTATGGCTAGATCAAAGGGCAGGTAGTCATTTAAAGCCCTTTGAGAATAATTCCAAATTGCCTCACATTGATTGGCTCAATTAACAACTTCACCAGCAATGCATTAGTTTCCCAATTCTGTTGCATCCTCTCCAACATTTATTACTTTCCTATGCTATCATATTAGCCAATCTGCTAGGTGTGAGGTGGTACTTCAGAGTTTTTTGATTTGCATTTCTCTAATTATAAGAGATTTATAATATTTTCCATTTGCTTATTGATAGTTTTGATTATTTATCTGAAAATTTCCAATTCCTGTCCCATGCCCATTTATCAATTGAGGAACGGCTTGGTTTTTTTTTTATACAATTGATTTAGCTCTTTATAAATTTGAGTAATTAGACCTTTGTCAGAGTCTTTTGTTATAAAGATTTTTCCCAAATTTGTTGTTTCTGTTACAATTTTGGTTGCATTGGTTTTATTTGTACAAACCTTTTTTATTTAATGTAATCAAAATTCTTAATTTTATGTTTTGTAATATCCTCTATTTATTTTATTATGTTAAATTCTTTCCTTTCCCATAGATCTATCAGACATATTATTCCATGTTCACTTAATTTTCTTAGTTTCCTTCTTTATATTTAAGTTATTTACCCATTCTGAATTTATTGTGGTATAGAGGGTGAGATATTGATCTAAACCTGGTCTCTCCCATATTGTTTTCTAATTTTCCCAGCAGTTTTTGTCAAACAGTGGGTTCTTGTCCCAAAAGCTGGGATCTTTTGGTTTATCATATACTATATTGCTGAGGACATTTACCCCAATTCTATTCATTGATCCTTCCTTCTGTCTCTTAGCCAGTACTTTACTGTTTTGATGACCACGGCTATATAGTACAGTTTAAAATCTGGTACAGTGAGGGCCCCCATCCTTCATTTTTTTTTTGCTTTGTGCCTAGATATTCTTGATCTTTTATTCTTCCAAATGAACTTTGATAAAAAAAATTTCTAATTCAATAAAAAAAGTTTCTTGGCATTTTGATAGATATGGCGCTGAATAAGTAAATTAATTTGGGTAGGATTGTCATTTTTATTATGGTAGTTCATCCTACCCATGTGCAATCAATGTTTTTACAATTGTTTAGATCTAGTTTTATTTGTGTGGAAAGTGTTTTGTAGTTGTGCTCATATAATTCCTGTGTTTGTCTCGGCAGATAGATTCCTAACTATTTTATTTGGTCTAGAGTGATTTTAAATTGAATTTCTCTTTCGGCATCTTACTGCCAGGATGTGTTAGAAATATATAGAAATACTGATGATTTATGTGGGTGTATTCAGAGAGGGAAGAGGTCAATGAATTGGGCTTGCACATTAAAAAAAACACCTAGAAAGAGAAGAAATTTTTAAAAAATCCCTGGATAAAAGCTAAATTGAAAATCCTAAAAATCAAAGAAGAAATTAATAAAAATTAAAGTAAAAGAACTATTGAATTAATAAATTAGTATAGGAACTAGTATTTTGACAAAAACAAATAAAATAGATAAAGTACTGTTTAATCTCATTAAAAAAGGAAAGTAGAAAATTAAATCAAATTAACAGTATCAAAGTTGAAAAGGGCAACCTCAACTATAATGAAGAGGAAATTAAGGTAATTATTAAGAGCTATTTTGTCCAATTTTATGGCAATAAGTATGACAATCTAGGGGAAATTGATGAATATTTACAAAAAAATATAAATTGCCTTGAGCAACAGAGGCAGAAATAGAATATTAAATAATCCCATATCAGAAACAAGAAATTGAACAAACCATCAAAGAACTCCCTAAGAAAGTATCTCCAAGACCAGATGTTTTCACCAGTGAATTCTATCAAACACTTAAAGAACAACTAATCCCAATATTATACAAATTATTTGACAAAATATGCAAAGGAGTTTTACAAAATTTTTTTCATGACACAAGTATGGTACTGGTTGCAAAGCCAGACAGATCAAAAGCAGAGAAAGAAAACAATAGATCAATCTCCTAAGTGGACATAGATGTAAAAATCTTAAAAATAATACTATCAAAAAGACTCATGCAAGTAATCATGAGGAATATTTACTATGATCAGGTGGGATTTATACCAGGAATACAAGAATGGTTTAATATTAGGAAAACCATCCACATAGTTGACCACATCAACAACCAATCCAACAGAAATCCCATGATTATCTCAATAGATGTAGAAAAAGCCTTTAACAAAATTCAACTCTAATTACTTCTGAAAATATTAGAAAGTATAGGAATAGAAGGGTTTTTATTAAGAATATATACAGTAGGTCTACTTAAAGAATCCTAGAGACTCAACCAAAAAGCTAATTGAAATAATCAACAACTTTAGCAAAGTTGCAGGATACAAAATAAACCCACATAAGTCATCAGCATTTCTATATAATTCCAACACAGCTCAGCAGCAAGAACTAGAAAGAGAAATCCCATTCAAAATTACCCAAGACAAAATAAAATACTTAGGAATCTATCTCCCGAGACAAACACAGGATCTATATGAACACAACTACAAAACACTTTCCACACAACTAAAACTAGACTTGAACAATTGGAAGAACATTAACTGCTCATGGGTAGGACGAGCCAATATAATAAAAATGACCATCCTACCCAAACTCATCTATCTATTTAGTGCCATACCCATGGAACTTCCAAAAATTTTTTTTACTGATTTAGAAAAAAACATAACAAAGTTCATTTGGAAGAACAAAAGATCAAGGATATCCAGGGAATTAATGAAAAAAAAATACAAAGGAAGGGGGTCTTGCAGTCCCAGATCTCAGACTATATTATAAAGCAGCAGTCATCAAAACAATTTGGTACTGGCTAAGAGACAGAAAGGAGGATCAGTGGAATAGACTGGGGGCAAGCAACCTCAGCAAGACAGTATATGACAAACCCAAAGATCCCAGCTTTTGGGACAAAAATCCACTATTTCATAAAAACTGTTGGGAAAATTGGAGGACAGTGTGGGAAAGATTAGGCTTAGATCAACACCTCACACCCTACACCAAGATAAATTCAAAATGGATGAATGACTTGAACATAAAGAAGGAAACTATAAGAAAATTAGGCGAACACAGAATAGTATACATGTCAGACCTTTGGGAAGGGAAATACTTCAAAACCAAGCAAGAATTAGAAAGAATTACAAAATGCAAAATAAATAATCTGGATTACATCAAATTAAAAAGTTTTTGTACAAACAAAACCAATGTAACCAAAATCAGAAGGGTAGCAACAAATTGGGAAACAATCTTCATAAAAACCTCTGACAAGGGTTTAATTACTAAAATTTATAAAGAACTAAATCAATTGTACAAAAAATCAAGCCATTCTCCAATTGACAAATGGGCAAGGGACATGAACAGGCAATTCTCAGCCAAAGAAATCAAAACTATTAATAAGCACATGAAAAAGTGCTCTACATCTCTTATAATCAGAGAGATGCAAATCAAAACAACTCTGAGGTATCATCTCACACCTAGCAGATTGGCTAACATGACAGCTATGCAAAGTAATGAATGCTGGAGGGGATGTGGCAAAGTGGGGACATTAATTCATTGCTGGTGGAGTTGTGAATTGATCCAACCATTCTGGAGGGCAATTTGGAACTATGTCCAAAGGGCGATAAAAGACTGTCTGCCCTTTGATCCAGCCATAGCACTGCTGGGCTTGTACCCCAAAGAGATAATGGACAAAAAGACTTGTACAAAAATATTCATAGCTGCACTCTTTGTGGTGGCCAAAAATTGGAAAATGAGGGGATGCCCCTCAATTGGGGAATGGCTGAACAAATTGTGGTATATGTTGGTGATGGAATACTATTGTGCTAAAAGGAATAATAAAGTGGAGAAGTTCCATGGAGACTGGAACAACCTCCAGGAAGTAATGCAGAGCGAGAGGAGCAGAACCAGGAAAACATTGTACACAGAGACTGATACATTGTGGTACAATCGAAGGTGATGGACTTCTCCATTAGTATCAATGCAATCCCTGAACAATCTGCAGGGATCTAAAAAAAAATACTACCCACAAGCAGAGGATAAACTGTGGGAGTAAAAACACCGCTGAAAAGCAACTGCTTGACTACAGGGTTGGAGGAGATAAGACTGAGGAGAGACTCTAAATGAACACTATAATGCAAACTCCAACAACAGGGAAATGGGTTCGAGTCAAGAACACATGTGATAACCAGTGGAATCATGCGTCGGCTATGGGAGAGGGAAAGGCGGGGGGTGGGGGGGGGAGGGGAGGGGAGGAAAAGAAAACGATCTTTGTTTCCAGTGATTAATGTATGAAAACGACCAAATAAAATAATATTAAAATTAAAAAAAAAACTAAAAAAAAATAATAATAATAATAAAAAAAAGAATATATACAGTATATATCTAAAACCATATGATGTCAAGGCTTTTGTTTGTTTGTTTGTTTGTTTTTCCCTAGGTTTTCAGGTAGACCAATGATTCTCAGATTATCTCTCCTAGATCTGTTTTTTAGGCAAGGTGTCTTTTAAATGAGATATTTCATGTTGCCTTCTATTTTGTCATTGTTTTGACTTTGATTTATTAGTTCTTGCTGTCATGTGAGATCATTAGCTCCTACTTGATGAATTTGTGCATATAAAGACTGGTTTTTAGCTATCATCTTTTGATTTTCCTTTTTGGTTTTGTCTATCCTGCTTTTCATGTCTTCAAGATCAATTCTAATCTCCAAATTGCTTTTTACTTCATGATTTTTCTGTGCTTCTTTTATTCAAAGTGGGAGATTCTATCTTTTAAACTGTTATTTTCTTTTTGAATTACTTTCATTTCTATTTCCCACTTTTCTTCTATCTTTCTTACTTGGTTTTTGAACTCCTTTTTAAGTTCCTTGAGAGCTTGTGACCAATTTCCATTTTTTAATTTTTTTACGTATTTGCTCATTTGTCACTCTCTGCTGTACTCTGTACTTTGTACACTTCTATTCTCTGCTCTTTTTCTTCATAGAAGTTATCTAGTGTTAGAGACTTTCTCTGATGTATCTTATTTCTTTTGGTACTTGTGGATTATAGTTCTTGGGTGTTGGTGACCATTGCTTTGTTAGTTTTATCTTTCCTTCCCATCCAGAAGTCTGAGTGAGGAGGGCAGGCAGCTCTTTATGTGGCAAGATACAGAGTGTTTTTATCGTGAGGATATTTTTCCAATCTCTGCTGCTTCTGCTGTGGCCAGCCCATCTCTGCCCTGTCTTGGTGCCAGCACTCCATGTTCCTCAGCCTCAGCTCCCAACTCTCATTGCCAAGGCCTTGCATTGCCCTCAGGGGTAAGAGTGTGATGCCCTAAGCTAGCCCCAAAGAATTTAGAGATTGCCTTGTCCCTTATTTTGACTTTGGTGCAGTAGGTGGTGTGGGGAAGGGGTTATCAGCTTGTACTTTGATAAGGTGTAATTTTACCTCCTAATAGAGTGGAAATGCCCAAACCCTGCCTACCTTCAAGACTGATCTGTGTGGTACAGCCCTTTAACTCATTTGATTTTGATTTTTGTCCTTTTGAGACTCTTTGTTTTGAGTGGTAGCAGGGAGAGTGGTAAAATTCCTTCTAATATGCCACCATCTTAGCCTGGAAGTCCTAGTTTTTTGTTTTTTAAGATTAATATATAAACTAAATTAAGAGGTAATTTTCTTAACACCTCACTCAAATATGGCACCCTACATTGCCAAGGGGTCTGGTTTCAAAGCTAATATGTGTAAAAAAAGGTCATGTTTCTAGGAACTTGGTTCACCTTGGTGTACCACACATAGAGACAGAATCTCTGTCTTTAGAACCCTATCTTATTTGGAACATCTCCCAGTTTTCCAAGAGAGTATAGATAACTGTTTCAAATCTTTAGTATATTTAACATTTTACTCTCTAAATTTAAATTAATATCCAATAACTCCAAGTATTATATTTTTTTGTATTGATATTTATTTTATAAGTATATTTCATAAGATTTATTAATAATCACTTGACATAGAAGAAATAAAAGGACAAAAGTAAAAAGCTTGATTAAAACCCACTTTCTCAGCTACAATCAGGGGAAAATAGAGTGAGAGGTAGGTCTACACAAAACTTATATCTTCCATATGTTAGCATGTGACTTAAAAAGGAACATGGGGAGCTAGGAAAGAGAGTTCTGGGGTTCAAATTTATAATTTCACATGCCCCCCCATGATTCCATTGAGAAACAAACATGTAGAAATCTCCCAGATTTACATGCCTAGTTTTCCCAATGAATTAGTTCACATAACCAACTTGTATTTCTAAAAATATTTAACTAGAGGTACATACAATATTTCACTTTCTAAGGGAAAATTACAATAATTTTAGAGAAAAGAGGTAAATAAAAGGGAAAGAGAATAAAATCAATGATTACTAGGCTCATTGACAAAAAGCCATTTAGGGACCAGACTCCTTTGGCATTGGAGTTTACATTCAAAATAGATGTGTTCAACCTCCCACCCCCTTCAATTAACTACATCCCAAAGTTCATTCTGGATCTTTTGGTGCAGTGTGCTTTCTGAAGGCATTTCAATGGTTCCTTCTCCAAAACGTTCACTTTCTTGATTTGAGGAAGTAAGTTTCTTATCATAAAATTACGCTCAAACAAGAAAAAAATTTAAAAATCTATAATTATATGATAGTACTACAATCCTCCTTGAGGAGAATGTTGAGCAACAAACAGAACACCCTGGGATTCATGGCTGAGTTATGATGTATATGAATAAATTGTCAAAAGCAAAGGAAAGTAATGAATGCTGGAGGGGATGCAGCAAAGTAGGGTCACTAATCCACGGCTGGTGGGGTTGTGAACTGATCCAACCATTCTGGAGGGCAATTTGGAACTATGCCCAAAGAGCAATAAAAGACTGTCTGCCCTATGATCCAGCCATAGCACTGCTGGGCTTGTACCCCAAAGAGATAATAAGGAAAAAGACTTGTACAAGAATATTCATAGTTGCGCTCTTTGTGGTGTGTGACAAGGAAATCACTTTAAAAGAATTGGAAATTGGAAAATGAAGGGATGACCTTCAATTGGGGAATGGCTGAACAAATTGTGGGATATGTTGGTGATGGAATATTATTGTGCTAAAAGGAATAATAAAGTGGAGGAATTCCATGGAGACTGGAACAACCCCCAGGAAGTGATGCAGAGCAAAAGGAGCAGAACCAGGAAAACATTGTACACAGAGACTGACACACTGTGGTACAATCAAACTTAATGGACTTCTCCATTAGTGTCAATGCAATGTCCCTGAACAATCTGCAGGGATCTAGGAGAAAAAAACACTATCCACAAGCAGAGGATAAACTGTGGAAGTAAAAACACCGAGGAAAACCAACTGCTAGACTACGTGGGGTTGAGGGGATATGACTAAGGAGAGACTAAATGAACACTGGTGCAAACACCAACAACATGGAAATGGGTTCGAATCAAGAACACTTGTGATACCCAGTGGAATCGCACATAGGCTATGGGATGGGGGGGGGGGGGGAGAAAATGATCTTTGTCTCCAATGAATAATGCCCAGAAATGACCAAATAAAATAATGTTTAAAAAAATAGAAAATAAAAAGAAAATAAAAAAAAACTTCAAAAAACCCAAATAAAAGAAAAAAGTAACTTTTGTATGAAACATAAAATATAAAAGTCTAATGTGTAAAAATTCTAAGTAAGGAAGAATAAGCCCATAATAGATCCTTGAATCAGAGCCCAATTAAAGTGATTTATGTCCCACAAGCCTGTAGTAGAAATTATAACTATGTGGTATTTACCCATTGGCAACCAGGACTACAGAAAATTGCCATACCATAAAAGAGAGTGAAAAAAGGACTAGATTTCTGAAGCAGAAGGGAAATAGCATTCCCTGGTCTAATTCAACCTTTGCTCTCAGGGATAGGGGAACCAAAATAGCAGCCAAACTGAGGTATGTAGAAGTCTGGGTCTGGCACAAGGGAATCCTGTGTCAGACTGCAAATAGCTGCTTCCCTGAACTCCAAATAAGTTCGAGTTCCCTGTCATGGTGCAGAATATCATCACACACTGGGACTAGTTGTTCTCCTTGACCTTGTACTCCTAGGAACTGTGAAGATTAGCTTTGTACTCCCTTCTCCTGGAATCAGACACAATCATTAATCAGTCCCATAATATTTAACAATCAATGGCAGGCTTCCATAGTCTAAAGCTTAGGGGTATGCATTTAGTAGGGCTAAAGGACAATTTAAACTTATCCTAGTGGAAAAAAAAACATTAATACTGATAACATGCCCTTTAAATATAAAAAATGAGAGGAAAAAAGAAACCTCAAATACTCTATTGCACATACAAGAAAAAAACAATAATATTTTTTTAAAAAATCAAAAATATATAGTTCACAATCAGTGAAATACTGTGTTAGCCAAGGAGAAGCACAATACAAAGGTTTCTCACCCAAAAGTGTGATCCATTTCCTTTTTAACTTGGCCATGATCCACAATGTGAGTGCATAGAATTTTCACTAACAGCTTTTAAAAACAGTAGTAGAGCAACTAATGCACATTCCAAGAAGTACCAAAATCCCCCAAATCACAAGTGTCCATTTAATGACAATAGCAAACAAGCCTGCTATCATTCACATGAATAGCTGTGTGGCATGTAAACCTTTGAAGCTAATGGATACCTGTCACAAGTTCTCCAGATCTAGCCAATCTTTCAACCTTGGTGAAGATATTTCTCACAAAGTGTATTACTGCCATCATTCCAAAATGTTGCCGGATAAGCCAGAAAAACAAACAAACAAGAAACCTATGTACTGTTGATGAAAACCTTTAGGGTCTAAAATGTCACCACAAATCTAGATCATTCTGGTGGAAGGGTAGAGTAAAACCCAGCTAGGGATTACAAAGCTCCCTGGAAAAACCTTCCCACCTCTCAGATTATTTTTAACTCATCATGGGAAAACCAAGCCCCTTGAGAAACCTCCCTCCTCTCATATGAGGCCATAAAAGGCATGTCTTTATATGTCCCATCCATTGCAATGTGAAGGCAAGGACTACAATGGTGAAAATCACTTCTGATGTCTCATCCATTACATTTTTAATAAATGTGGAGGTGGGGAATACAATAGTGCTATTGCATTTTACTTCCACTACTAAATGGACACTTACCTCTTTTAATAAACAAGTAAAAGGTGGCAAATGATCAGTCAGAAGTAGTGGTGCTACTACATATCAGAAAAATCACTACTGGAGATTCCTTAAAACCAATTGAGATTTTTTGCTCATTAAATTCTCCAGGGATTTTATAAGGTTGTAACCAGTTTGTCATCCATCATCTGTGTAACAATTAAAAAAGGCAAAAAGGAACAAAAGGTCATTTATGAAACATGTGACCTTGATGGATCTGGTGACAAACCCAGGAGCCATAAGGACCTATGGTTTTGCCATGGAAAAGGGTTTGTCCAAGTTGTTTGTTTACTTTTATCATGATATTTTCTCCAATCCATTCATAGGGGGAGGGTACAAATAAAGACAATGTAACAGAACATATGGCTAATTTGCCAAAACGCCTTAGCTGACAATGACATAGTGTAACAGAAGATATTAGATTAGATTAATATGTGAACTGAAAAAACAAAAATAAATTTTAAAGTAAACAATCAGCAAATACAATATATGTAACAGGATGTGAGCAATGAATTCGGAATTCTTTTCTCCAATTCTGATAGCTGAGTTACATAGACTTCTTCACTATTTGGATGGGAATAAAATGAAACAGTTAACATTGATAAAGCAAATGGAGTCTGAAAATTCTTAAAATTCACCACCCAACTCTTTAAGGTTCCTTCCCCTCCTGAGTATCATCATCCATTTATATTCCTTTGGTCATACTTCTGGGGTTCCCCATTCCCACATTGAGCTTAAAGTAAATGAACCCCATATTGAATGTGTGGCAGTAACTGAGCAGGCCAAAATGGCAAAAGGGTGTGGGGATATGAATCTCCCTTCTGCATCTTGAGATTACTGAAGCTATCAACTGCAAGGAAGCCTATCAGTATAAGAACTCCCAGGAATGGCAGCAAGAAAAGACATCCTAAAACTTTGAGCTGTGTGAGCTTGGTAATGCTCTCCAGGAACAGGAGCTGTTTGAGTTAGGCAGGAAATTGGAACATGCTTGCAATTCTACTGATTAAATTGGTTGCAAATCTACTTCCTGTCTGTGGGTGGTGTTAGCCTAGTATGCATTGCTTAGAAGTAAAAACCTGACAAGGAATGTTTGGGAGAAAAGTTCTGTCCCTTCCTCAACCCCAGAGGTAAAGCCAGTAACCCCAAGACACCTCAGACCACACCCCCACAGCCAGGAGAATGGAAGCCCCTCTGGGTTAGCCAGGCTAGGGTTGGAGTGGATAGTGTGGAATGGTTGCACCTTGCTGTGTTCCCCTACTGAAAAGCAGCTAGCACAGGCTTGAGACTCACATGGGTGTGTGTGTGTATGGAATTTGGATCTCACCCTTCTGGCAAGAAAAGGAAGGTGCTCCCAAACAGCTCTCAGACCTTTGGGCAAACAAAAGTGTTAGGGAGGCTGTGGCGGGAGCAAGGGGAGTGATGGTGTGAACTTCAGTAGCTTGTGGACAGCAAAAACTGTGGAAGGCTTATCCATTTTGGCCAAGAGCCCCAGATGGGCAGCTGGGGAAAGACAAAACAAGACAAAAAAAAAAAACAGCACAGAGAAAAGCAGCTTATCAGCAGGAGTCAAATTTGTCTGCTCCTTATCCTTTGCTAAAAGGCTTTCTTAAAAAAATTCAAAGATTCTATTTTTTTGTGGCTTGCCAAAAATATAAGATTACAATTAACATCCAGTAACTCCAAGTATTATGTTTTATAAGATTTATTAATAATCACTTGAAGTAGAAGAAATAAAAGGACAAAAGTGGAAGCCTGAATAAAACCCACTTTCTACAGCTGTGATCAGAGAAAAAGGGAGTGAGAGGTGAGGCCTCACAAAACTTATATCCTCCCTATGTTACCACATAACGTTAGAAGGAATATGGGAAGCTGGGAAATGGTTCTGTGTTTCAAAATTCTAATTAGAAAACTCCTGCAATTATATTTTTAAACTGTGACTTGCTTTTTTTCTGTTATAATAAAATATATCTCAATGCCTCCTAAATTTATATCTATTTCTAATAAGGAAGTGTCTGAGAAAGGTACATCAATGAGACTTTCAGACTCATTCTCTTTAGTAAAAACAATACTTCAGTTTTCTTAATAAGACTTATGGTGGTACATAAGCATTACTTTAAGTGAAAATTTTAATAATTTATATAATAGAAATAAGTTTAATATTTCTACTTAGAATATAATTGGAGATGCAATGGGGATTTTCAGAATACCAAAAGCAGATACATCAATAGATTTTGTAGATTTTTGGGGAATGTTAACAAAATGTTTTCCTATAACATAACTTCAATATTCAATTTTTATTATAAGCAATAAACACAGACATATATAGATACTCATTATTAATTAATTAGTTTTAATTATCCATCATAACATATTAATATAATATACTAATTTTAATACTTAATTTATTTATCTTATTATTAATAATTATAATAATTAATACAAGATTTTCTTTATACTTCCAGAATAATTTTGGTATGTAACCTCTGTTCTTATTTTTTAAATGCACATTTGATTGTTTAAATTTCTACTAAATAACTAAAATGTTCAACTTACAGCTTTGTTTCACTCAAAAATGTTGTATGTAAATTTACAATAAGCTTAAAATTGTGTTTAAAAAAAACATGGCTTACAAAATATTTACTATTGTTTGCTTGACCTAGAAACAAAACAAAACAAAATATTACTATCTTTAAATATTTTCATTTGAGATTATATTTAGAGGAGAATTTTATACATTTTAAAGACAATTTAAGTATGGGTTCTTGGAAATACTTTCAATACTGAACATCTACTTTTGGCCCCAGATATGGAAAACTAACAGTGTTTTTAAGCCCAATTTTAATATTTATTATGGGATGAAAGATTTGTTCAAGCTGCTGTAAAATTTAATGAAATGACTATGTAGAATGTAATTTTAAAAAGGAACATCATTAGTTTTCACTTTCAGATCTAGGTCCTCAAAGGCATTTGTCAACAACCTGCAAGTCTTTTGAGAGATTTCTTTTAATTTACTATATTGATTTGTGCCCAATAAAAGACTGTGTTAAGTACTTGGCTTTTGACTTTTGGTACAAAACTTCCATACGTTAAAATATATATATAATTTTTTATAAACATGAAGTAAAAATCATTCATCATTTTACCTAGAATGCATTTAAAATAATTACATATTGGAGAATATACTGAATGGAACATGACTTATTCTTAAATGGTATCCTTTCGAGAGACAGCTTGGTGGGAGTGATAGAGCACTGACTCACTCTGCAGTCAGAAATCCTACAATCAAATGTCCATTATTCTGTTAATAATTTTCCTTTTTTAAATTTAACTTGTTTTTCCAGATTATATAGCAATATAATTTTTAATATTTGTTTTCTGACATTTTGACATTCATGTTCTCTCCTTCCCTTCCATTCCTTACTGTTTCTTACAATAGTTAAAATGTTATAGGTTTTTATATGTTATCATATAATATATATTTCCATATTTATCATGTTGTAAAAGAAGACAAATCACATAATGAAAAATTCATGGGGGAAATAAAATGATGAATGAATGGTATCCTTCAATCAACATTATATAATTTAATCTATGAGTTCCTTCTCTGGAAGGAGCTAGCCTTTGCTTATAATTTTTCTACATATTCACCATTTCTATAACCATATTAATCAGAGTAAGCCATGTCAACTCTCTGACCATTGATTTCATCATCAGTAACATGACAGCTTAAAATGAATTTTAAAGTATCCACAAGTTTCAACTCTATGATCTTATCATTTAATCACTATAAATTTATATTAAGCTGTTTCAACTACTACCACTTTATGAATCAGAAATGGGTATTATTTTACTCAATGTATAGGGCAGGAAACTGAAATTCAAAGACATTAAGTGATATCCAAAACCACGTGTCTGGTCACTGGAAAAGCTAGTATTCAGCTATAGCAATTCTATCTCCTTATCTGTTCTTTTTTCTATTATAAAAATAATTTAGAATAAATATGGTTTTATTCAATTTAGTTCAATAAAATGTACTAAGGCTCTACTGCATGAAGCTTATTATTACTAGGCATAGAGTTGGAGAATATAATTGAGAAATTATTCATTAAACTTATAATATACTGTAATGTTAAGTGCTATTTTATAGCTGAAAGAATTTTGCATTTGAAGTGAGAAAAAAATCTACTACTATCACTTGTTACCTATGTCACTTTGGTTACACCATTTATAATATCATTGTATCAGTATTCACATCTATTAAGAAAAAGGTTAAAAAGGATGACTTCCTTCCAACTCTAAATCTAAAGCCCTCTAAACCTATAAACTATAACAAAATAATATAGCATAGTCTGTTAGCTAAATGCAAGATAATGTGCTCTCTGAGCATTGAGGAAGGACCTATTCATAGAAGAGGCATCATGTGATTTGGGTTTTAAAGGACATTTAGGAACGTAGTATGTGGAGAGAGACAAAGATTAGCCTGACCAAAGGTATGGAATCAGGAGAATTCTGGGAATGTTTTGGGGACAGAGAAGAGTTAATTTTAGTATAATGTATAATACATAGAGAGGGATATTATATGATGATCTCTAACATGCCTGCTAGTGCAAATTCTGCAGATCCAATATAGCTAGAAAGTGAACTTAATATCAAATTGTGGAAGATCTTTCCTTAAGGTCAGGAGCATTATTTTTAATTTTAACTCAGTTAAGGCTGAAGATTTTATAGATGAGTGATGCACCTGCTTTCATGCATAAAAGTCAGATAAATTGTTTTGGAAGTGGTATGAAAGATGGACTAGAGTGAGTTGGAAGGAAGCTATTAAAATAGTTCAAATAGATGATAAAGAGGTGCTTCATTAGCATGAAGATAATGGAAATAGGATTAGTTAAAACAGGCAAAATAGAGACATGGAATCATAATTTAATACTATTTTTATTTATTTATTGTAATCATACCTTTTGATTTTTGAAATTATTTCAAACAACAGATTGCTCACACTAAATGAACATAAGTTCTGTTGACAAAACTCATAATGACATTAGAAGTGTGCCATGGAAAGGGAACCAAACTAGAAATCAGATGATCTAAATTCCAGAACTAGCTTTACTGAGGAATAGTTGTCTATGTGCTAGTCTCTTTACCTCATCATATTTCAGAATTTTCAACTATAAAATAGGGATAATGACACCAGACTCATTGTCACAGGATAATACTAATGATCAAGTGAGATATTCAAAAGCACTTTGAATAATATAAAGGGTCTTGCTCACATAAAGAGATTTTGTTATTAAAATCTAATCATAGGCCCAGAATTTCAAAAAAAAAAAGGTAAGGAAAGAAATATAAGAATGTAAATGTAATTTCTGATGAGCTCAATTTCACAACAGATTTCTTAGTATCTTGAAATTTTATATACATGTGTATATGTGTAATACACACACATGTTTAAGTATATAGATTTAATATACCTATATATGTTTGTATATAGGTGTCTATCTATGAAGCCACTTTTCAAAGTCTTTGAGAAAAAGAGACAAAGGTAGTTTCATAGCATATGATAACTGAAAGTGGTTCATGAGGTCAAAATATTATAATCAGATCATTTAGTCTAAATCATTCATTTTAGAAATGAGGAAATGAGGCCCAAAGGTCAAGTGAGTTTGCTGTTGGACCATTAGATTCAAGTTCTAGTAATACAATTTTATTAATATACTAAGTTGATCAAGTTTACGTAAAATAGCTACAAATAACTTAGCTGAAGGGAGAGAGTGGGTCACTAACTGCAAAGGCCTATTATAATTATTAGTATTAGATCTGAACTTGAAGGAAGAATTGGTGAGGAGGGAGAGTATGCCAAAAATGGGAAACAATTTATGTGAAGACAACAAGAAAGGAAATTGAATTTGACTATGAGAGAACAATAACCAATATAGGTTGACTGGAATGAAGAGTGTATTAGGGAGAGAAATGGAGAATGAGACTAGAAAGAAAGTTTGGAACCAGAACATGAAGGACTTTAATTACTAATGGAAGAATGAACTATACTTTGGTTATAACTATGTTATGGTTATAACTATAAAATAGGTTTTAAAAATCCCATTGATTATGGCTATGGTGAAATATCAAATTCCTTAGAGTGGAAATTTCAAACAAGAATTTGGTCATTTTTACTATTTCCTACTAACGACTCTTTTGAGGTGCTTTTCTTGAATGTTCTGATAGTTTTGGCGGCATAAGGAGACAATCTCATTTGAAAAAAGAAAGAAAAAAAGAGCTCAATCTGACTGACTTGATCAACTGTTAAGAAATAAACAAGACCGCAAGCAATTTTAACATGAGCATTTTCTTGAACACTCAGATAATCTGTACATTTGAGGTTCATTATTTCCTTCTTTCAGTCTCTCCAAAAGAGCATGTACCTGGGGAAAAACTTACAACTACCTGCAATCAATTGATTGCTAAAAGTTATTATCCCCCTAGGAAGCTCTCCTTTATTTACAGAGCAGAGCATTAAACTTAAAAATTAACCCTGCTGTGAAATTAACTTGAAGCTTTATTGAAAAATGTCAATGTACTTTATATACTCTCCAAAGAATTTCCTCTTTATTACTTTATACATGCATATACATTGAGTGTTGTTAGAGGGAAAAAAAATTTGGAAGGGAAGGGGGTAGAAAAAAGAAAAAAAAAGTCTAAATCCAATCAGAAAGGATTTCTATTGTTCTTTCTTTAGAGCAGAGGATTTAAATCAGAACTTCTCTCTGTTTTAAAGTTCTCCTAATTTTCCAGAGAAGATTAGAGACCTTGAAAACTTTTTGAAGATTATTCCTACTCTGTCACTTCTTTCCTTATTGACTGATAATTTGACTGGATTGGAATAATCAATTGAAAATGTGAGAAAATGAGAAATATTTTGTAATTGTGATCTAAAAAAAAGTACTGTTACATGTCCCTTGAAAGCATATCTGGACTACCTTGTGGGGTGGAGACAAGCTGGGAGGATAAAAGCCCGGATGCAGCTGAACTCTTCTAATACTCCTCTCCAAAGAACTTTAAAATAATGCTTCAAATTGAACTTTGGATCAGCAACAACAACGAAAGGTCAGAGGAAGATATTTGCCTGCCTATACAATTTAGATGGTCTTCAGGAGAGATCTGAAACACACAGGTCTGGAGATCAGCCAGAGCACTAACAATGGGTCTTGAAGTAGCCAAAATACAGCAACAGTAGTATCTTTTAGAGCTCTAAGCTGAGAAATGGTAAAGGCAGGGAGTAAGGAGGGGGCTGGATAAAAGAGGGTTCAAACAATTGGTCAGAGATAGATAATATGAGCCTTTTTGCAGGTATTGGATATAGCTGGTGCTGATTATCAACTTTCTTGCCTATAACCAGTCTGGATCACATTTTCAAGATGGAGAAGAGTGTTCATGGTCAATCATAAGGAAGAGGAATCCTGGTCACATTAAGAGCAAGACCAACAGGGGATCAAGTGCCCTACCTAGGTAAACAAAAGAGAATACATTCCAAAAGAGTGACCAAATCTCTCCCTGGTTAATATCATCTTAGAATCACTGAAAATTTACAGGCTTTCTGAATTAATTTTGAAGACAGTAGTATGAAAAAAGCCCGTTGCCAGTTATAGTGCCTTTTCATCCTTAGATAAGTGGAGTCAAATTTTACCTTAAAATTCAAAGTGAAAAAATAAGCTGAGAAAATGAATTAAAAACAAAATTAGGAGATGGAGTCAAGATGGCAGCTTAGCAAGCAGCAAAAGTTCAGACCTCCTGGAAGACCCTTCCTTACCGATACAGACTGAATGCTCCAAGGGCACCGAAATTCAATCTGAACAACAGGACAGAAGCGGGGAACCCTCCTTCTGGACTCAAAACAAAAGGTACGCCCCCCCAAAAGCTGGAATCCGAGAATACTCAGGGCTAAGGGGAATGCAGAGCAAAGGTCCCAGGACTCCTCCCCCACAATGCAGAGGGCTGAGCCCCCAGCAGCTGGAACCTCTGAGCGGGCAAAGGTGCTGGTTTGCAGGATCTACATTAGGAGCAGCAGGGCGCCGGGCTCCAAGCATCTAGCTTGGACAGCGGGGAGGAAGCCAGGGAGAAACAGGCCCTGGCTGGGTCCCTCCATCCGGCTCCAGTCTCACCCTTGCCTTGGGCACATCCAGACCAATCCAGTTGAACTAATCCTATCAGAACTCCTCAGAGTTTCGGGAGGTGGGCAAAGGCACTTGCGGACAGTGAGAAGCAGCTGGAGAGAACTGGAGAGAGCCTGGGTGGCCCAGCCTCATAGCCTCAGTGCTTCATACCACATACAGCCCAACCCAATTGAACTCAATCCAATCAAAAGCCTCCAGAGGACAGGGAAGCTAATATTCCTCCCCTAGAGACTGTACCAAGAGATCTGACAAAGCTCCAAAAGGGGAGACAGCCCCAAAACCAAAACAAAATGAGAGGAGCCAGAGCACAGCCAAATATGGGGAGCAAAGAAGGGGTAAACTCAAGCAAACAACAGAAGAAGAAGAAAGAAATTACAATAGATAGCTTCTGCACAGGTAATGAGCAAAGAGCGAATGAAACAGAGGGAGAGGACCCAGCAAAGAAAAAATCAGAAATCCCAGTGAATTGGATACAGGCTTTGGAAGAACTCAAAATGCAATTCAAAATACAATTAAGAGAGGCTGAAGACAATTGGGAAAAGAGCTTAAAAACTAAGATAAGTCATCTGGAAACAGAAAATAGTGTCTTGAAAGCCAAAATCAACCAGCTGGAAAATGAGGCAAAGGAGATGGAAGATGAGGCAAAGCAGATGAAATATGAGGTGAAGAAGATGAAAGATGACCTCCAAAGAAAATCTGACCAAAAGGAAAAGGACAACCAAAAAACTAAGGATGAAATCCAGTCTTTAAGAACCAGAATACAACAACTTGAATTGAGCAACCTCACAAGGGAGCAAGACATTATAAAACAAAAACAAAAGAATGAAAAAATTTAGGAAAATATGAAGCATATCAGTCACAAAACAGAGGATTTAGAAAATCGTTCAAGGAGAGACAACTTAAGAATTATTGGCCTACCAGAAGACCATGACAAAAGAAAAAGCCTGGACATTATATTATAGGAAATTATTAAAGAAAACTGACCCAAAATCCTTGAACAAGAGGGAAAAGATTGATAGAATCCACAGATCACCTCCTGTACTTAATCCCCAACTGACAAAACCCAGGAATGTTATAGCCAAATTCAAGAACTCTCAGACCAAAGAAAAGATATTACAAGCTGCCAAGAAGAAGTCATTCAGATACCAAGGAACCACAGTGAGGATAACTCAGGATCTGGCTGCATCCACACTGCAAAAAAGAAACGCATGGAATACGATATTCTGGAAAGCAAGGCAACTAGGTATACAACCAAGAATCAACTATCCAGCAAAACTGACTATATTCTTGTATGGTCATTCAACAAAAGAGAAGAATTTCAAGAATTCGTAAAGACCAGACCTGAACAGAAAATTTGATGTCCAAGCACAGAACTCAAGAGAATCATCAAAAGGTAATAAAAAAGAGGGGAAAAAAGAAAAACAAAAAAAAAATTTTAAGAGACTCAATAAGTTAAAATGATATGTATCCCTATAAGAAAAGAGGTCGTTGGTAACTCTTAAAAACTGTTGTTATTAGCTGGGCAGCAAAAAGAAGTATACTTATAGGGAACAGCAACAAACTGTATAGATTGAAAGGACAAGACATAAATAGGTATATAGATATATGCATGCAAAAAATATTAATTAATTAATATTAAAAGAAATGGGAAAAGAAACAAATGGGGATAAATTTATATGTCATAAAGAAGCTCATGGTGGGAGGGGGGAGAACATCAATACACTGGAAGGGTAAAGAGGTCAGAGACAGGAAATACTCAACTTTTATGTGCTTTGAAAGTGATTCAAAGAGGGAAAAACAATCCAATCCATTGGGGGCAGAGAATAGATTTGCACCCTATAGGGGAGTATAAGGGTAACAAATGGTCTGGTGGGGATGGAAGCAGTACAAGATAGGGAGGGAGCACGGGGTTAATTTTAGAAAGACTACAGGGAAAATAAGGGGGCGATAAATAGGGAGGGGGTAGAAAGGGAAGTAAAATAAGGGTGGGAACAAGGGGGGCTGTTCAAAAGCAAACATTGTTGTAGAAGGAAATAGTGAAAGAAGAAAAGGCAGGTAAAGGAGCAGAAATCAAAATGCTGGGAAATATACAGCTAGTAATCATAACTCTGAATGTGAATGGAATGAACTCACCCATAAAACGCAAGTGAATAGCAGAGTGGATTAGAGTCCAAAACCCTACCATATGCTGTCTACACGAAACACATATGAGAAAGGTAGATACACATAGGGTGAAAGTAAGAGGGTGGAGCCAAATCTATTCTGTATCAACTGACAAAAAGAAGGAAAAAATGCAAAGGAAGGAGGACTTGCAGTCCCAGATCTCAAACTATACTATAAAGCAGTGGTTATCAAAACAATTTGGTACTGGCTAAGAGAGAGAAAGGAGGATCAGTGGAATAGACTTGGCGTAAATGATCTCAGCAAGACAGTTTATGACAAACCCAAAGACCCCAGCTTTTGGGACAAAAATCCATTATTTGAAAAAAACTGCTGGGAAAATTGGAAGACAGTGTGGGAGAGATTAGGTTTGGATCAACACCTCACACCCTACACCAAGATAATTTCAGAATGGGTGAATGACTTGAACATAAAGAAGGAAACTATAAGTAAATTAGGTGAACACAGAATACTATACCTGTTAGACCTTTGGGAAGGGAAAGATTTTAAAACCAAGCAAGACTTAGAAAGAGTCACAAAATGTAAAATAAATAATTTCGACTACATCAAATTAAAAAGTTTTTGTACAAACAAAACCAATGTAACTAAAATCAGAAGGGTAGCAACAAATTGGGAAACAATCTTCATAAAAACCTCTGACAAAGGTTTAATTACTCAAATTTACAAAGAGCTAAATTAATTGTACAAAAAATCAAGCCATTCTCCAATTGATAAATGGGCAAGGGACATGAACAGGCAGTTCTCAGCCAAAGAAATCAAAACTATTAATAAGGACATGAAAAAGTGCTCTACATCTCTTATAATCAGAGAGATGCAAATCAAAACAACTCTGAGGTATCACCTCACATCTAGCAGATTGGCTAACATGACAGCTATGGAAAGTAATGAATGCTGGAGGGGATGTGGCAAAGTAGGGACACTAATTCATTGCTAGTGGAGTTGTGAACTAATCCAACCTTTCTGGAGGGCAATTTGGAACTATGCCCAAAGGGCGATAAAAGACTGTCTGCCCTATGATCCAGCCATAGCACTGCTGGGCTTGTACCCCAAAGAGATAATAAGGAAAAAGACTTGTACAAGAATATTCATAGCTGCACTCTTTGTGGTGGCCAAAAATTGGAAAATGAGGGGATGCCCTTCAATTGGGGAATGGCTGAACAAATTGTGGTATATGTTGGTGATGGAATACTATTGTGCTAAAAGGAATAATAAAGTGGAGGGATTCCATGGAGACTGGAACAACCTCCAGGAAGTGATGCAGAGCAAAAGGAGCAGAACCAGGAAAACATTGTACACAGAGACTGATACATTGTGGTACAATCGAAGGTAATGGACTTCTCCATTAGTGGCAATGCAGTGTCCCTGAACAATCTGCAGGGATCTAAAAAACACTATCCACAAGCAGAAGATAAACTGTGGGAGTAAAAATACCAATGAAAAGCAACTGCTTAACTACAGGGGTGGAGGATATATGACTGAGGAGAGACTCTAAATGAACACTCTAATGCAAATACCAACAACATGGAAATGGGTTTGAATCAAGAACACGTGATTCCCAGTGGAATTGCATGTGGGCTATGGGAGAGGTGGTGGGAGGGAGGGGAGGGAAGAAAATAAAATGATCTTTGTTTCCAATGAATAATGTTTGGAAATGACCAAATAAAAAGAAAAATTAAAAAAAAAAAGAATCACAGGAAAAAAATAAAAAAATAAATTAACTAACTAAATAACTTGATAGTAAAACAATCTCCACAAAAGTAGGAAAAACCAAAATATTAATTTATTAGTAAATGTAAAATTTACATTAGTAATGTAAAAACAACTACAAGTAAAGCTTCAAAGAAAAATGCTATATGGATAGCAAAAAATGGATACTAAGGCAGAGAGAATTCCTGGAAGAGAATGAAACAATAAATATTTGAAAAGATGATTAATTTTTAAAAAGGCTTTTAAAAAGGCACAAAAATACAGAAAAATTACTTTAAAATAGAATTAGCCTAATGGTATGAGGCACTAAAATCCACTGGAAAAAAATAACTTTGTAAAAATCTAAATTGGTTAAAAGGAAGGAAAGAAATGTTATGAAATGGCATTGAAGAAAATAATTCCCTAAAATGAGAAAATGAGAACTGGTAAAGTAGAAGCTAATGACTCCATGGGACTTGTAGAAAAAGTAAAACAAAATTCAGAAGAATAGGAGTAGGAGGAGGGTGGGGGGAGAAACATATAATGCCTTATTTGAAAGGCCACTGACATGGAAAAAAGTTTCTATAGGGAGAATTTAAGAATTATTGGACTATCTGAAAACCATGATCAAAAACAGAATCTTGATGTTATCATTGAAGAAATTATGAAGTTAAACTGCCTTGATATCTTAGATTCATAAAGTAAAATAGAAAATGAAAATATCCATTAATTACCTCATGAAAAATATTCCAAAATGAAAACTCTTGGGAATATTATAGGTAATTTCCAGAACTTCTAGGTCAAATAGAAAATATTACAAGGGGTCAGAAAGAAACAATTCAAATATTGTGGATCCACAGATATCACGTTAAGATTTAGCAATTTCCACATAAAAGAACTAGAGAGTCTGAAATGTGATAGTCAGAAGGGCAAAAGACGGAGGATTAGAAGCAATAATAACCTACCAAGCAAAACTAATTATTATCTTTAGGGGAAAATGGATATTTAGTGAAATAGAAAATTTCTAAGCATTTCTAATGAAAAGGTTAGAGCTCAATAGAATATTTGACATTCAACTAGGAGACTATAAAAGCTCAAAAAGGTATACGGGAAAGAATTATCATAAGGAACTCAATGTAGTTAAATTGCTTATATTTCTATATGTGAAGAGGATATCTTTAATACCTCTATGATTTATCATTATAAGAACAATTAGAAAGGGTTGGCAAAGGTAGATGTCATGAGTTAATTATATTGGGATACTATCCAAAATATTAAAATTAAGGAGTGGAAAAGAATTCCCTGAGAGGATATGGAAGAGAGAGAATGGAGCAAATTTTCTCACATAAAGGAGGTGTGTATGGAAGAGCTTTAATTTAAAAAAGGAAGAATGAGGAATGGGGAGTGGCAGACAATGCTTGCAACTTGCTTTCATTTGAATTTGTTCAAAGAGAAGAATACACACACATGCTCAGTTCACTCAGTTGGATATAGAAATTTATTTTACTTAATAGGAAAAGGAGAGGATAAGAGATATAAGGGAAGAGGTGTGAAATGGGGAGGAGAGGATTGGGAGAGGCAGAGATTAGAAGTATGATAAACTTTTGAGAATGGACAGCATAAAAAGAGAGAGAGAGAGAGAAGAAGAAATAAAGAAAAAATGAGATGGGGAAATGAACACTTAGTGATCCCAACTATAAATGTAAATGGAATGAGTTTTAATTTTAAGCATAGAGCAAAATTAATGGGAAAACAGAAACTAACAAAATGTTCTGCATAATTGAGGCAGAAATACACATAGAGATTTGAAATTAAGGGCTAGAGCAGGGTGTAAAATGCTTTAACTGAAGTAAAGATTTTAGGGGTAGCAATCTGAAAAAAAGCTAAGGCATAAATAGACCTAATTAAAAGAGATAGTCATGGGAAATGCATTTTGCTAATAGGTACCAAAGCCATTGAAATAATATAAAAACATTTTATAACAAATTTCCCTGAGAAATTGTTCATTTCTCAAATATATAGGAAATTGAATCAAATTTATAAAAATAAGAACCATTTCCTAAATTAATAAGTTCTCAAAATATATGAACAGACAGTTTTCAGAAGGAGAAATCAACACTATAATCATATTTAAAATGTTCTAAATCACTATTGATTAGAGAAAGATAAATTAAAACAACTCTGAAATTCCACCTCATTCCTATCAGAAATGACAAACGCTGGAGGATTTGAGGGAAAATAGCTGTATTAATGAATTATTGTTGGAATAGTGAACTGGCTAAGATATTCTGAGGAAAAATCTAAAATTATACCAAAATATCCCTAAAACTGTAAATACCTTTTGGTCCAGCAATATCACTGTTAGATTTTTACCCCAAAGAAATCAAAGAAAAAGCAAAATGAATTACATTTTAAAAAATATTTATAGAAGTCCTTTTTTGGAGACAAAGAATTGTAAATTGAGATGATACTCATCAATTGGGGAATGCCTGAACAAGTTGTGTTTATTTCTCTATTTATTTATATTTATTTCTCTATTATTTCTTTCTTGTGTTATAGCTAATATGTTTTGAATGATTTCATATACATAATCAATATCATGTTAATTTGTTTCTCAGTGGGTTGGGGAGAGAGAGAAAAACTGTTCAGCATAAATAAAAAATTAAAATTATGTTCTGTGATGAGCTGATAACTTCCTACAGCTACTGGTAGCAAGAAAGGATTGTGAGCAATCAAAAAGTAGCATTTTGACAATATTTTGGGGGAATGTTATTTTATTCACAAGATGTGGGGTAAAAGTAACAGTGCGAATTTGACTTTTTTCTGAGATGATGATGCAATTATGCCAAGAAAAAAGTAGAACACCTAGGTTCTCCATTTGGTTTCCCTCTTTCTTGTTATTCTGCATTAATTCAAATAATATTTGCAAAATATTTATTGCATGTAAGTGATAATGTTATTTGCCTGATATAAAGTATTAAAATATGTGTAGTCTTTTATCTAATATAGGAAATGAGATGCAAATATAATAATACAAGATAATATATCATGAGGACCATCAAAATATGCTAAATATTTCAGTAAAGAGAATGGTCACTTCCAAGTGTCAGGGATCTAAGATGATATGAAGGAAGTGGTGATATAGTTTTAAAGCATGGGTTGCATTTTTAGAAGCAAAGATTAGAAAGAATGAAGAGCTAACAATGAGAAAAAAGAAAGAGAAAAACATTAATAAATAGAAAATGGTTAGAAATAGATGAAATCATAACAATATTGGTAATAATAATTCACATTAATATAGCATTTATTGTTTGGGTACTGGAATACAGTTTGGGAACAATTATGAATGATCTACAATGCCAAGCTAAAAAGGGTGTAGATTATATTAATTAGAAATTGAAGTCTGGTTTCAATTAGGGGAGAAATAACCATAGCTTGTTTTCGAGAAATTTAGCTAATAAATTCATGAAATAAGGATTGGATTGGAGAAAGACATCCATCCCAAGATTCTATAAAATTATCTTTAAAATGAATTAACATAAAAATGATGTCAAAATTGATATTATTTTAATTTCAGTAAATCAAATATAAAATACAATTATTGCTGTTTCAGGGATTCAAGGGGCTTGCAATTTATTAATAGTTTTTAAAAGGTATAACTTTTCATTTTGTTCAAAAGATAACTTCTAAAATATGATAAATGTGGAATCAAAACAGGACTTGGTGAAATGCCACCTCTACTACTTTCATCCTAAAGGAAAGAATAAATCATTTAATATCTCTCATTCTCATTCTCCTTGTTTGTAAATGAGATTGTACCTCATGATAACAACATTACTTATGCAAATATTTGTTGTAAAAATGTAATAATCACTATTCCAGGGAGTATAGATTATAAATGTTTTTGTTACTAGTGACTAATTTTTGTATTTGTATTCCTTGGGCTCAGGACAATGAAAGGTACTTAGTAGGCACTTAAATCCTTGATGATCGATAGGTATACAATGTAGTTTAGGTCACTTAAAAAAAGGTACTTTAAGATTCTCATTTTCCTTTAATATTGTTTTCATTTTCCATATTTCTCACAAAAAATCACCTGGTTCCATGAGACTAATATAGATATGTTTCATTCATCAATGAGAGTTGTTGAGATAAAATATTAAAGTGTATGATTGAAATAAATGAATTCATTTATAACAAAGGGGTTGGGTTGGATGACCTGTAAGGTCCTTTTTATATTAACTTGTAATTTTTATTTTGTCCTCTAATATTTTTTCTATCTCTCTCTTTTATTTATTCTTTAGTTTTGCTTTTATTTTATTCCAGTAAGACAAACTTTCTTAGGTAAACTTGTATTAAAATTTGAACAGTTACCTCTTTTTTTTTTTTTTTAGTTTTCATTGGAGAGGCCCTAGCTAGACAGTTACTTTATAATGCTACTCTTAGATGAAATGTCTGAAGATGAGGTTTTGAGAGTTTGAAAGTCTAAGGTGAAAATCTGTTTTTTGACTTTATACATGAGAATAGTATAAAGGACATTATGCGCACTAACAGAAGTTGCAGTACTAAGAAGTACTATGGTTTTGTAAAAATAGAAATGCCTTTCTCCAAGTATTGCCATTTCTTTCTTTGAATGTCAGCCTACATTTGTAAACCAAATTGTATTCAGTCAGACTAGGCTCAAATTATGAGCTTGCACATTTGAAAACCGATTTCTTTTTTTTGATACATTTGCATATGTTATTCTTGATGGATAGAGCAAAAGAAAAGTAAGTATTCTAGAGAGTTTACAGGAAAGAACAAGAAAATAAATTCACTACCAATCTGAAAAATAATCTGGACAGAATTTTTGCTTTTAAAAGAGTACACATGCGTAGGGGAGAGGGAAACTTCTTAGGTCTTTGAATTGAAGACTAAAATATGTACAAAAAAAAAAAAGCTCAGTCCTATTTCTAGGCAAATATGGAGATATGCCTGTGTGGTCTGATTCAAATGGCACTGAATGGGCTCGAGCCCCAAAGTATCTCAGCATTGTCTGAAGTTTTCAAGTCTATTAAAATATTAATGTACTACATAGAAGGAATCTTAGCCCATCAGGACTCAGACTTCCTATAATAAGACTGATATTTTATTGTTAAGGGGAAGAAAAACAGAAGGAAAGGGAAAAAAATCTGTAGCATGGATTCCAGAGTCTAACTGTGAGAAGACATTACTTTGTGTGGTGACCTTGGGCACCAAAAAAAATTGCCAGAAAAGTTAAAGGCAAATGTTGCCTAATATACATTTTTGCCTGGGGCTTACTCTGCACAAAAAGTGTTAGAATAAGAGAAGCAATTATACTTCACAAATTACAGCAAATATTAATTTATTTGATGTGGAAATGATTCATAAATGCTTTATATTCACACTAATTTCATAATCATTCAATTAATTTATTAGTTATAATTTTGAATGGGTTTCCACATAATACTTGTGTTATTTTTGCATTGTATAGAAGAAAATTTCAGGGAAATGTGAATAAAAATTCCACTCATCTTTGATAATACCTAAAAGTGCTAATCAATTGAAGTAATTGAAATATTCTGGTATCACCTTATTATACATGCCACATTTTTAAAGGTACATTCACAAATTTAAGAATCCTTTGAGGAAAGATAGTAACAATTCTGCAAATCATCACATGAGTAGAATGGTTGGATCAACAGAGTTGACCTTTAAAGAGGTCTGTGAATTATAAATGTTTCCATATACTTCATTTAATCTACCTAGGAGCCATGTAGAATATTAAATATATTATTATTCTCATTTTACAAATGAAACAAATAAGGCTCAGAGATATTAAGTAAATTGCCTAGACTCATACAATCAGTAACAGATGCAGAATTCAAGCCCAGGTCTCTCTGCACCAAGTTAGATTCCCCTTCTTCAACATTATGCTATTTCCATTTAAAGGTAGTAGTTATATTGTGTCTTAAGTAACTAGGCATATTCATCCTAGGAAAATGAAGACTTATGGGAAAAATCTAGGTAATTGAACTAACAAATAAATACCTTCCAGGAAAAAAGAAATTGAGAGCAACAGACAGATATTAAATTTAGTTCCATGAAAGTTACATTTGGATCTAGTGTAAGAGAATTCCTAAAATCAAGATCTGCCCAAAATGGAAATAGCTTCCTGATGCGGCAGTGACCTTTAGTCCCTGCTGCTAAAGATATTACTTGGTGCCTGGGGTTCTCTAGATGGGATTCATGTGTAGCACCATTCTTGTTCTGTCTGCCCTTTCTCACCATTTTATGTGGGCTTCAGGGCTTTGGCAGCTGGTGGAAAGTGAGAAAGTTTTCAAGTTAAAGTGGTAAAATATAAGAGCAAATGTATTTTCCTCAGCCAGAAATGACAGAATATATAGCCAAGGGTAGTAAGAATTGGATTTCTCATGGGCAAAGAGATCCCATAAAGTTAATTCTTTAAAGTGGCCAGGTCCTTGTCATTACTTATTATTGAGTCTACTCACCTTAATCCATGGGTGATGAGTTAACTATGATGAGGAATAATCAGAGAATCCTGCTAGTGACAAAGTAAAAAACAAACAAAAAGGCATTCATTGGATCCTGAGTTAATGTGCCATTTTACTGCACAGGAGAATACGTCTTTGAACATTACAAACTTTTATTTTAGCTGAACTCCCTTATGTAGCAATGCAACTATAAAAAGTTAAGCAAGATGAAAAGTGCATTTTCCTTGTAATCTACATAAATATGTTATCATGGTCATTTTCCTAGCAATCTATGTAGCTATATAATAATAATTCATGTAAGAATAAGTGTCATTTAAAATTAAAAATGAATATAATTAGTTCGAATTATCTGGAGTTTCACAGTACCTAAAAAATGCCTAAAGTCAGGAAGAACTGAGTAAAAACCAAGTTACAGCACCATGTCTGGCAAATAAGAGATGTTTGATAAATGCTTGTTCCCTTTTTCTGTGTATTTTCTAGAACCTAAATAACTCTGGAAAAAAGCTACAAAGGCAGTTTAGCAGGTAGTATTGTTCATTCATTTTTCAGTCATGTCTGACTTTTCATGATAGCTTTGTGGGCTTTTCTTGGTAAAGTTTAGAGTGGTTTAGTATATCCATCTTTAGATCATTTTACAGATGAAAAAAACTGAGGCAAACACGGGGAAGTGTAAACCTTGCTTAGGGTCACATAGCTCTTAAGTGTCAGAGGTCAAATTTGAACCCAGGTCTTCTTAATTCTACTTCTGGCATGCTTTCCTCTATACCATCTCATTGCCCATACAGTTGAGCATGTTATGTATTGTTTATATCTTTTTTTATCATCTTTATTGATTCTGTATTTAATTAAACAATTAATACCAATTCCCATGAGGGAATAGTCCCATTAAGCTAAAGTCACATGATTGAAACTCAGTGAAATACAGTAAATCCATAGAAGAGGAAAAGCTTAATGTAATAGTAGAGCTGCAAAGATGATTGTTAATGAGTAAATCTATACTAACCATACACCCCTCCGACTTAGTCAATTATCATGGCCACTCAGAGGGAGGCAGAGCTGAAACAGAAAATAATCCTTTCTCTGAGAATCTTAGAATGACCAGCACTTCCCCAGGACCCTCTCTTAGTTGGGTGGCATACCCAAAATTACGGAGTGAATATGACACTGGCCTAGAGCCAGATTCTTGCTGATGAACAGGATCAACATAATGCCTAGCACTGCTCCCTGGTGGTCTCTTCAACTGATAAGAGTTTAACAGGTGACACAAAATTTTTCCAACTAAATGATTTTATGATTCAAGGTTTTTTTTTTTTTTTCAAACTGGACATAAGTTTACTTAGATATCATTGGAAATGAGTACTGACAATATTAATTGAAAAAAGTAGAAAATATGTTCCTATTTACTATTTTATAAGAAGCTGTATTTTATGAAGTCCAGTCTCTAAACACCATCTCCTTTTTTAATGTCTACATTTAAAATTTAAGCCATAATATATCCACCTCACTTTGCTGCTGCTTCTAGACCTTACAGAATCAATCCCTCAGGCAATATGAACCTCAAAAAGGTCAAAGTAGAGATTAGGAAAGGAATAATAATCATATCCATGGTTGGTCATTTCCTTCTTCAGGGTTAGAACCCCAACTGTCAAGAGAGCCAAGCCACAGCTCACAATATGGTACCTGGGCAACTGCACAACAGTAATCAACATAGCTAGCTCTGGTGCAGTGCTCGAAGGACTGCAGAGTACACAGTCATAGACATTTTGTTGCAAAGAGATATAGCTATATCAAAACATCATCTATTTTTATATGTCTGGAATTTCTAATTATATAATATATATTTCTAAAAAATAAATAAACACCAAAATGTACAACAAGCATCAGGGATAAGATTGAACACTAGTCACTGGATAGTAAACTTGTTTTCTATTTTTTATCACCCAGATCTCCTAGCAGTGTCTCACACAGAATAGGAGCCCAATAATTATGTGCTTAACGAATATATTAATCCATCTGCCTTATTTATAAGAAAAAAATCCCATAACTTTTAGAGATCATCAACCACAGCTTCTACTCCATCTACACAGCTGTGCCAAAATACAATTTTCATTGACAGTCACAGGTGTGTTACCTCTCTTAGCAGTATTTTCATAGCCTTCAAAGAGAATGCCAACCAAACTGTTTTCCATTCTGCCAAATCATCATCTTGGAATTGTTCTACACTTTTGGATGACAGTCAAAATTGTGGCAGATTTAATAGCCATTTGGGAAAGAGATAGGAATAAAAAAATATATATACACTATTTTCTATCCAATGTTTCTATCACCAGCAATTTTTGAGGAGGCTTTCTTCTTTCCTTTCTTCTTTTTAAATTCATTTGATTCAGATAAAGAACAGTTAAATGGTTTACTAAAATGCATTCTTTAGCTGCAGACCAGGACTTCATTTTCTGACTTTTAAGAAAAATGTGTATATGAATCATTTTTGAAAAGGAATTAAGTACTGGTTTGTAAGTGAGACTAAAGCCTCTGTGTGTGTATGTACATATGCACCTGTGTACTGTGCATGGATGTGTAAGGGGTGAGGGTGGTATGTTTTAAAGTGAATGTTTTCAAAATATATTTCTTTGACATAATTTCTTTCACTGTGACATGCAGAATATCATGAAACAGTTCTGAACAAACCAATGGCCACTGCTATCTCACTGGTATGTCAATAGCTATTTTGGCTGAGCACACATAGATGCAGAAATCAGAAGCTTCTGCTGAATGAGAGATACAACAATGATTAAGAGCTGAATCTATAACAAAACTCAATTTCCTCAGATATGTTTCCTTTTTGGATCACTAAAAAAGTTCCAAAAATATTCCTCACAATAAATAGGACATAGAAATGTTTTTATAAACTCACCAATTTCAAGCAATGTTGCACATCTGAAGTATTTTCCACTTCAACTTGACTTGAAAAATTTCCTCACTCATCATAACCATGTCATTTGACTGAAATAATAGAAAGGGCATAAATGCAAACATGGCTTTGAATTAAACAGGAAATCATGCTTCATTTTTTCATGAAAATTTCATTCCATTTCAGTTTTTTGAGCTAAAGCATTCTTCCAGTAAACCACTGGCCAATACTGACATACCTATTCCTTGTTCAAATCTGGATCTTTATATCAATGACTATATCAAAAGTAATGATTACTTAATAACTAATTAATTATTATTATGACAATTCATATTTCTATAGCATTTGTTGTTTGCTTTGATTACATCTACCTTGTGAGTTCTGTAGTGCAACTATTATTGACTTTACATTACTAAATTAGAGGCATTATCTGTAATTTCATATGTGGAAAGCACCCAGAATTTAGGAAATTGCCTATTCATCTATAGTATGACTCTACAGGTAACTCCTAAGACATTTTCTCAGATATTACAGGTTGAATTACTTTCCTAGAAACCCATAAGTTTATCAAAAATAATTCATATAAAGTGATAACATGATTATTATTAGGAATTCTAAAATACATAGGCATATTTGTGTTTGCTCCATGGGGTGGAATTATATTGCTAATTAATATCTCTCCTAATATAGTAAATTACACCTTGTGTCAAAGTCTCAATTTTAAGGCAGGTCATATTGCAAGCCTAGCATACACTATGACGGGAAACCTCAATTCATGATCTTCATTTCAGATGAGGGAACTTGAAGCCCTAAGAACTTAAATTACTTACCCATGTTCAACACAGTCAATGTGTCTGAGGTAAAATTCAATCATAATTCTTCACATGCCAACTTTTAAAATTCTTCCTACTCTGGCTGCCTCTGTGACACATTGATAAATCTTGAGCCAAAGAGCAAACTATTTTCATTATTTTTAACTTCAATTCATCTTCTAAAAATTGTAATAGAATGTTTTGAATATGCTGAACCCTGTTAGGTTATGAATGAAATACCTAAAGTATTCAGTTTCAAATCACTACTGTGCCATCTATAGGAATGATATTTCTATGACTGTAATTAATCACAGAATCAACAAAAAATAGAGATGAAAGATTCCAAAGTCTGATTTTGTTCATACCATGAAATTTTATTTAGATAGATGCAGATTTTGTGGGATGTCCCAAAAGAGGATTAACCCATCTTTGCTGCTGATGGCACACTTAAAGTGTGCACTTAGCATTTATTCAGGTACTTGGAAACTAATTAACTTGTCATGAAAACATGCTTGGTAGTTATAATGCCTTTTGAGGTGACAGAGTCTTCTTGACTCAAGTGCTTTGGAAATTAAATCACATTCAGCTGAAGGATCCCCTCTTCTTGGCATTAGCTATATTTAACTTCCTCTGATTCTCAGTCAGAAGCTATGATGAATGACTTGTAAAAGAAGAAAACTGCGTGACCCAAGACAGCTCTTTTGAAGCTGAAGATGTTATAGGGTGGAAAAGATCTCCTAGTATAGCATTATTTAATCTTAAGAATTTGTGAGGAAAGAGAAAATTAAACATAGGTTCCTGAACAAAGACTGTAGAAATAGGGTGCTGACGATAGTGGTAATACAAATCCTATAATTAGAATCTCTCATGATAAAGCTAATTGTGTCTGTACTCTAAGCTCACACACACACACACACACACACGCACACATACACACATGCACGCATGCATACACATACTCAAAAGAACAAAGGATAATGATCAGATATAATGCTAAGAAGAACTTGGGAAGAAATAGAAAACTATTATTAACTGATACCATAGTTCCATTCCTTTTAAATGTTATATGAATTACTTTTTTGGCTGACTAAATGGAAATGAATTATACTCATTGTTTCCTCTTCCTGCAATAAAATCCAGCTAATTATTTAACTTTATGTTAATATAATACTTAGTTTTCCTCTAAGAATGTTTAGATTCAAACGAATTACAAGATAAACACTGAAATTACTTTAGAAAATACACTGTTAAATAATGAACTGCAGGGTGTTTTTTTTTTAACTGACCCAATCATTAGTCATGCATACTTATATATAGAAATTAAGCAACTTGTAGGTTTGAACAAAGGATTTGACCAGAAAGCTCATCTGACTAGTTATTAATTGATTCACACAGTGGAGAAACTTTACCATTGAAATTTGGGATCAAAATCTTTAAGACATCAGAAATACAGCTAAAATTGCATTATAACTTTCTAGTCCATGAATGTCAGCCTAAATGTATATCTAAAATACAGCTCACAAAAATATGAGCTTCAGTGTGTTCATTATGATTTAACTTTGACATATAGGTCTTTAATTATAATATGTATTCTGATTGCATCCATCTCCAAAGATTTGAAATACTCTAAACACGAAACTATATTTAAGATGAGAAGTGGGATATAGGGTCTTCATGTTTAGAATGTCTTGATGAAAATTCTGCCATCTATAAGCAAGACCAAAAAAAAGTCCAAGAGCTAGTAAAGTATCACTTCTTAGTAATCAAAAAAAAATTTTTTTAAGATATGCTGTAGAGAATAGAATTGGGAGTTTGCTCAAGGCAATCTCCCAGAAATGTGTCAAGCTCACTGAAAAGTTTATATGGATTTCACCATTTTCACAGACTGAAGCAATCAGTTCATAGAGAGATACATAAAATAGTCAAACCTAAATTTGGGTCATGTTTTTTTTTTCTCTCTTATAGGGTGGTACAAAAATTATTTTCAGTTAAATATAGTCAAAATGAGGTAGAAAAGCAAATAGTTATTAAGTTTATTATACATTTTAAAAGAAAAGTAAGACATATATTGAGAAGGGTGTAGTTTTATTTCAATCCTCTTTTTCCTTTTCAACTATGTATATGAATATACTCATTTTATTTGGTGGTAGATTCTAAATGAAATAATAATAGCTAGTATTAATATGGCACTTTAAGTTGTACAAAGTGCTTTTACAAATATAACTTAATTTATCTTAGCAACCTGGGTTGTAGGTACTATTATTAACTTTGGTATATAGATGAGAAACCTGAGACTTGCTCAAACTCATAAATATAGTTAGTACCTGAAGGCAAATTTGTACTCATCTGGCTGTCTCAGGAACAGTGCTCACTGTGCCACCTAGATGTAGGAAAAGAGGAAAGAAAGTAGAAAGGAAAGAAGAAATTAGGGATGTATAGCTTCCCTAAAACCTTATTTTCTTCCATAATAATTTTAATAATGTGCTTTTAATTTTATATTGAAATATTTAAATTAAAATGCAAAGAATAACAAGACACTGTAGTGATACCGAGGAAACAGGTACTAGATTTGGAGTCTGGGCCCCTGAGTTTGAGTCTCAGCTTTGACTTAAGTCCTTTAATTTCTTAGGAACTCAGATCCCTCATCTCCTAAATGAGAATAACAAATTCACTTTCTACCTCACAAATTTAGTGTGAAGAAAGCTAATAGTAAATCTTAAAGTGCTTTATAAGTTTGAGTTATTATTCTGAATTTAATAATGACAGCATGATATAATGTCAGCAGTAACGTACATCCTAACAGGCAATGGACTAAAAGTTGAAAGATTTGTTTTCTAACCAAGCTCTACTTTATATTAGTTGTGTGACCTTGGGCATGTTGTTTAATTTCATTGTGCCTCATCCATTAAATAGCAGAAATTATCACCTTCACAGTCTTGTCAAAAGAATTAAAGGACCTAGAAGAAGAGATGAGAAAATGCAAATCTGTCCCTTCTTTGCAGAAATGGATGACTATGGGTGTGAAATCTGTACAATGTCAAACTCAGCTGAAACATTGGCTAATTGTGCTGAAAAAGATTTTCCTTCCCCCATTTTTCTTTCACTCATTTTTTTGCTAATAATTAGGTTACAATAAAAAGTGCTATTGTGTTTATATGTTTAAAGACTCAAAGAGATGACATCTTCCTAGTCTACAACTTTGACTGTTACTACTCTGCTCAACAAACTTCAGTGATTTCCTACTTTAAGAAATAAAACAAATAAACTCCAACATCTGGTTTGTAAGATGTTCCAAAATGTGATTGCATTATATATTTTTAGGGTTTTTCCCCTTCTATTCCTATTTGTGTAATCTAGTAATTCACCTTATGTTTGTGACCTGGAGGCCATAACAAAAAGCCATTCACCCATACCTAAAATGTGTTTTCACCTCACTTCTGTCTCTTAGAATCAAGTTTTCTTCAAATCACTGCTCAAATACCACCTTTATCTGAGGCCTTTCTCCATGTGCCCCAGGCTACATAGTGAATCTTGCTCCACCAAAAAGAAAAGGCATTTGCCATACCTTTTCTTTTTTTGGTGGAGAAAGATGTATGTATATATACACATACAATTGCTTACATAAACATATACTTACATATGTTTACCTTATATCTTATTAATCCACCTTGTTAATTAAAGGATATTTAGCAATATACTTTCTTAAGATAGATTAATATTTTCCAAGATCTTATAGAACTACTTTCTTTCACTGAATTTTTATCATATAACTAACTGTTCAAAGCTGGAAATAAAATTAAGCAGGGATAGATTATCTCCTAAATGCTAGTCAGGAAGGAGGAGTTCAGGATAGGAATGTTGCCATGGACAGTTGGAGCAGTACGACTTCCCTGTTGCTAAATGAAGGGGGGCAGGGAGAAAAGGCAAGTTACACCTAGAGCCAGCAGACAAATTTCTATTCTACTTATACTAGATGCATGCCATTGACCCTGAGGAATAATTATGCCCTTAAAGAAGAAATTTTAAAGATAAGAAACTTCATAAAAGGGATCTTGCAACTTCCTTGTTTAAACAACTATATCTGGGCATCTCATAGTTGGGGTGCTATTTAGTTAAGAACATCAAAACTAAACCCTAAAATATGAGATGTATAATCATTCCTGCCAGCATCTGTCACACATTTCATCAGGAAAACTTATGGCTTTTTGTGTATGCATTCATGCATATATGTGTAATTGCACAATTGTGTGCTTGTGTATATTATCCTGTGTGTTCAAAAGACCCAAATAATTCCTAGGGAGTAATCTCATAGCCTTGGCAATTGTAGTTGTAGCTTGCTTCTCTTTCAATGAATGGGACTCTGCTGCTATCTTAAACAAATTAAGCTCTTTCTTGGCAATATATAGACTAACTAGGTCTTAGTAGTTAAAAGAAATAGAATTCTCTCACAAAGCATGTTTCTTCAACAAAGCTAAGAGTATACTTAAAGCTGAAGAACTATGGTTTCTAAAACACTCCAAAAATACATACTTTGATTTTTTTCAGAGGTATATTTGTGGGTTACACTAGGGCAGTTTTGCTTGCTCTTTTAAGATCTGGGAAGCCCCCTTTTCAGGGGCCTTTGACCCTAAGTACAGGTTCTAATTGATGTAATACTTAAAAATCTAAGTCTCAAGTACTTCAATCTTTTCTCTCTAATCACAATTACCCTTAGAATTAGGTCTGTGCCTGTTTATACCACTGGGATGTTGAAATCTGATGCTCTAAACCTTCCATAAGACTTCTAACTGAATATAAAAAAAAAGAAAAATTGGTACTCTGTCATAACCACTGAACATCCTAATTTCTCTTTTTGATAATCAGGAAAATAAGGCAAACATGGTAAATATAAGGTGTTACAAAGTTTTCTCAGTGATTTATCTATTCTAAGATAATAATATCTATTATTCTAAGAACAAAGATAACCTTTTGGGCTCCTATAGTTTAACTAAGATCCCAGAATAATTTCCTTGTTCTCAGTTCCTGTGTTTAACAAGATAGCAAAGACTCGTCAGAACTTTCCAAATCTGTTTTTTATCACTGAAACATACAACCATATTTTGAACACTCTAGTACAATTATCTCTATAATGATGAAAAATCAGGAATCTTCTCAATTTTGGCAGGCAAGTCAATTTGGAAATATAAAGCTCAAAATATGGGGGGTGGGGTGAGGTACACTGTTTATGCTGAAAAATGGAAACAATAGAGGTCTGAATCAGTTAACTAAACTCAGCCATGTATTCATGGAAACAGGGGAAGGAGTTTTTTGGGGGTAGAGAAGCTGTTGGTCCATCTTATGATATGGAAAAAGGAAAGATTCAAGAAGCAGAGAATCCATTTGGAAAGTATATCTTCCTGTAAATGAACATTGAAAGAACAATACACTATTCTGTTGGATTCTAAGTTGCCAAATATCAATCTTTTAAAATGTGTTTGCCCCAATTAGGTATACTCACAAAGGTGAAGGTATAGCGAAGAATTTGATCTGTTGAACTGGACTGAGTCAATCTGAAATCTTAGTACACACACACACACACACACACACACACACACACACACACACACACACATATTAAAACACCACTTTATTAAAGGGACTTATAGATGGGAGAAACCAAGCAAGTAAGACCACCAGTTTTTCTTATTTCCTATTATTCTCTCTTTCTCTCTCTCTCTCTCTCTCTCTCTCTCTCTCTCTCTCTCTCTCTCTCTCTCTCTCTCTCTCTCTCTCTCTCTCTCTCTCTCTCTTTCTCTCTCTCTCTCTCTCTGTCTCTCTCTTTTACTTCTTAGTTCTCTTTATCCCCAAACCCCATTTTCTAAAGGGAAGTGGTTTGTACTTGGAAATATGGATACTTAATGCACAGCAAATCAAGCCTATAATAGATTATGGCTATCCAGAGAATAGCAATCCTATTAGTCAAACAGTTTTCTGCTGATTAAATTTTAAATTCAATGATTTTTTTAGGACTCCACTAAAGTCCTCTATCAGCATCTTAAGAAATCCTGAAAATCTAATGTTTTTGCATACTATCAGAGCAGAGACCAACTCAAGACAGATTCCACCAAGTTAGAAAAGTTTCATGTATGGACCTAGTCATGAAATGTATGCTTATTTTCTGAGGAGTAGCTTAGCTTAAAGGAGAGGGTCATTACTAACTAGTATTCAAAATACTGAATCTTTCTGAACACAATAATTCCCAAAGATAAAGTTCTAATAGGCATTGTTTAGGGAAGCTCTATCATAATGAAATTATAGAACCTTAAAGTACTAATGTTCAATTTTTCTTGTCTATTAATGTATTCACTAAAATGTAAGAGCACCTAAAGTCAAAGTTTTCAAGCTGTCTCAAGTATTCCATAGGGGATCTCTTTGTTAGTATATGAAAAATCAAAAAAGGTTACAAAACTAGGTCTAAATAGATCATTATTTTTTTCCAGAAAATCTAGATTTTAATTGGTTCTTAACTGTGAATGACTCCTATTATTCATTGAAATATGTCAGCTTCTAATAATTTTAAAAATCATTTTTCTCTTTAGTAGAAATGCATAATGAAGTAAGTATGGAGGTCTGCAGGGTAATAAATGTAAGTGGGAAGGCCTATGAATAAGAATGCCTCCAGATTTGGGGAATTTGAAAGAGAAAATAGGGTTCTTTACATTTTATGTTCCATTCATCCTGGGAATTTTTAGTTTTTCATTATTACCTACACTTATTCTTAACATCAATATCTATGCCGACAATGTTCCATTAAGTATTGGTGTCAGCAGTCACTAAAGTGAGTCCTCCCTTCCATATTGTATAAACTAAAACCCACAAATAGTAGTATTTAACAAAAACCTACTCAAGGACTGCTAAATATTCAAGGTATTCTGAAAGACATCATTTTATTATTAAGTGATTTATTGAAGCTAAGGCTGAAAAGGGAGAGAAAAATATGACTAGGTATATATGTAATCAGGGAAGATAAAAAGCTAAAGAAGAAGCAATGTCTTGTGCCTTCCTAAAGTTCAGCAATGTTAAAAAAAAAAGAGGTAGTCATGACATATATTTTTTATAAACTTCAAATTTTAACAAGAGATCATTTCCTTAGCCTTTTAAATTATTCAAAAATGATTTTGTTGATACATGAATTTGATCAAATATATGCATCTATGTATATGTATTTAAAACCCTAGGTATTCGTTTTTCAAACTACTCTTAAAATTTTCTGATGATAAATTTTGATTGCTGTTTAAATTAGTATACTCTAAGACTCCTTAGTATCTGCTATCCTTAATATAATTAGAGTCATTTTGATAGCTATAATTCATTCAACAGTCCTTTACAGCTTTTTTTTTTTTGGAGATCTTATGAATTGTAACTGTGTATTTCGGAAAATATTACATGTTGCTGAATATGTACAAAGAAATGATTGGAAACACAGGATTTTTTGAAAGTAGAGCTGTTTGAAAATCACTTTTTAAAAATAGCCTGTTTCCTAATTTGGTGAAGCCATGATGTTAGGTCACTTTAAAAAATTTCCCTAGAAAAGACTTACATTTCATAAAATGGGCCAATTTGAAATTAGTCATTTAAAATAGTTATAATTTAGTAGAAATAATTAATTATTTATTTAAACTATAAAACATCATCCTAAGGATTATATATTGGTGTCTGATATTTCTAAGCATTAATGCTCCATAGAAGATAAGGAAGGTTTTTCTTTGTCACTTTTCTCTGCACAGTCCTCTCACATGAACTACCTCCTTAACTCCAATGCTTAGAATCACCATTTTTCTACAAAGCTCAGCTAACGGGCTATCTTCTTTTTAAGATCTTTCCTGATTATCTTATCTGTTAGTGTTTTCACCTTTAAAAAATTCATTTTGCATTTATTTTATGTATATACATAAACCTTTATATATGTACACACATATATGTGTGTATGTATTTTAATGTAAATGTTTTTTTCCCTATAGAATGTAAACGATTCTATGGAATGTAAATTTTCTATAGAATGTAGGACTACTTCTGGGCATGGGTGTGTGTTTTAATTATTCTTAGTGCCTAGTATTACATGTGGTGCAGCTAGGTTGCTCAGGGGATACAGCACTGGCCTAGAATCAGAAAGACTTGAATTCAAATATGACCTCAGATTTTTACTATTCTGTGACCCCGGACAAGTCACTCAACTTTCTTTTGCCTTAGTCACTCCTCCATAAAATGAGCCAGAGAAGAAAATGGCAAACCATTCCACTATCTTTGCCAAGAAAACCCTTAATGATATCATGAAGTGTGAGAAACAAACAAAAAGGACAAAACAAGGACTATACCTGACCCCTAATTGCCACAGTAAATATTGATTGAATGATTGATTAATTGATTGATTGATGAGCAAACCAGAGCTCAGAAAGTGAAAGAGACTTGTCAGTGGCCATAGACTATAAAACAAAGGTGTATGTAGTACTTGATTCTTATGACATTAGATTGAAATTCTTTTCATTATGTCTTGCTGCCTTGCAAGGTAGGCTTCAGAAAATACACAAATAAGAGAAGTAAAGTAAGGATTGGTAGACATGCCAAGTCTGAAGCTTATTTATTCAGTTAAAATCATGGTTTTTAAAGAAAATAAAAGTTTTCTGGAGTAGGGACTCTGTGCAAGGAGAAGGAATAATTTCCAAAAAGCCTTCTTGCTCCTAAGTTAATGTGGAATGATTGCTACTTTTTTATCTTGGACAACTCAGGTTTTTCCCATACAACTCTAATCCTGACCCTACCAAACTCAACCTGTTAGGTTTTGGTCTTCCAGTGAATAAGGCTTGGATCATTCCCTTCCTAAAAGGTCTACTTTATTCTGCTTTAAAACTTTTAATTTTTTTCCCTCTCTTTGGACATCTGAAAGCCTACAGTTAATTCTTAACAACTCAGTTACTTGAAGTTAAAGTCTCCTTTGAAGGTTTTTTCCTGCTGCTAGTTAGCTCTCATTGCCCTACCAAAAAGCAAAAACAAATAAAAAAACAACACCTCATATTATAATAATCCATATCTCAATAACATGATTCACAAAATGTTTTCTTCACAGCAACTCTGTGGCACAGCACAGTAGATAATGCAAGTATTATCACTTCCATTTTATAGATGAAAAAACTGAGGCTCAGGAAAATATAACAATTTAAATTCAGGTTACCTAACTCTAAATCCAGAATTATTTTGTATTGCCATACCATACTGACTCTGTGATTATATTCTGTTAACTCAAGAAAGTCTTTGGGTCTATGTATCATTTGCCTTTTAAAAAAATGCTACATTTGCATAAGAAGATGCAGTAGCTTTTGCTTTCAATAGTTAATAGGGATAAGATAGATTATGTGAATACATTATTACATTTACTTAGAACTTCAAGAAGATTGCCATTGTTTGGATAACTGTCATTTTCCAATACAGAGAAAGATTTCTCAATTTGACAGCTATTTCCTTACCCCTTTATCCTTTGAAGGTGAGAGCAAATAATAAAACTTAATTTGTATTCAGTTGCTTAAGATTTCCTGCTAACTACCCCAGAGGTGTCCAGCTCCTTTTAGGCTTGCTTCCTTAGGTAATTTTATTTTTCTTTACAAGCTCTGGAACAGTGTCATCAAACTCAAATAGAGAGAGGGTACAGTAATCTGTATAGAAGTATCCCTGTGAACTGCATGTTGATTTTGTTTTTAATTATAATATTTTCTACTTTGATTTATTTTTAAAAATATTTCCCAATTACATTTTAATATGCTTCATTTGGCACTTGAGAGCATGCTAAGGGCTACATATTAAACCCAATTGCCCTAGCACATATATTTTAGGTCTCTTTCAATTTTAGCATTAAAAAATAAGACTGAAGTGGGGGGCAGGATTATATAACGAAGAACCTGACTAGATCTTTGCTGTGGCTTCTCTATTCATATATTCCTAAGAATTTAGGGGAGGATATTTTTCTCTGTATATTCTATCTACATTGGAGGCTTTGAAACAAAGAATGAATGTAAAATGAATAATTTTGAATACATTAAATTTAAAAGGATTGTACAAATAAAATTAATGTAGTGAAGATTAGAAGAAAGTAGTAAGTGAGGGGGGAAATTATAGACAGTTTCTCAGAGTTCTCATATATAAAATATGTAGAGAACTTTGTCAAAATTATAAGAATATGAGCAATTCTCCAATTGATAAATGTTAAAAAGTTATGAAAAGACAGTTTTTGGATGAATAAATCAAAGTTATATATAACTATATGAAAAAATACTCTAAATCATTATTGATTAGATAAATGCAGATCAAAAGGAATCTGATATATCAAACCTGTTAGATTGGCTAAAATGATAAAAGGTCAAAAGATAATTATTGGAAGGGATATGGAAAAATGGGGACACTAATGTACTGTTGGTGTAAATGTAAACTGATCCAACCATTTGGGAGAGCAATCTGGAATTATACTCAAAGAGTTATAAAAGTTTGTAAGCTTTAGGCACCAGTAGTTCCCATTTTTATGTTAATTTCCCTAGGTAATTAAGTAAAAAGGAAAAGAAACTATATGTTCTAAAATACTTTTAAGCAGCTTTTCCTGTGGTGGCAATGAAATTTTAAAAAATGAAGCAATGTACAACTATTGGGGGATGGCTAAGCAAGATATTGTATATGATTGTAATGGAATACTATGAAGCTATAAAAAATGAGAATGTTCACACAAAAACACATGGAAATATTTATATGAAGTGGTACAAAGCAAAGTGTGCAGAACCAGGAGAAGGTTGTACACAATAACATCAATAATGTATGAGGATCAATTGACTTAAGTATTATAACAAGGCAAGGATACAGGACAATTCCAGGCACTCATGACAAAAAAGGATATCCACTACCATAGAAGGAGCAGATACTCTGAATGAAGATTGAAACATGCCATTCTTCACTTTACTTCCTCCATGAATTTTTCTCTAGTGTAAGCAATAAGTGTCATTTCATAAACTGATAAAGAACCTACAACCTGCATCATATGTACCTGCTTTCTTGGACATAAGGGAGAAGTGGGAGAGAAAGAGAGAGATAGTGGATTTCAAAATGTCAAAAAACAAATATCAAAAATTATAATTAATTGAAAAGTAATCTGGAAAAATATTTTTAAAAGTTTAAAGGTAATTCAATACTACCTGAAAGATATAACAATAAAAGAAAGCCTGATCAATAGCCTTCTAATAACAAACATACAGTAAGACATAAGATAAGGAGATGAATGTCCACCAAATCTATTTCCTATTGTGATAGAAAAGATCTAACTCAGAGTCTAGGTCAAAGAGGGATATTATGTGGACGGTGAAATCTTCCATATATTCCTATTTGTAAATGATATTATGTTGCTTGCAGCTGATCCCACTAGCCTTTTAAAAAGATCTTTAATCATTCAAATGGATTTGACTTATCCTGGCAGAAAGAAATGAAAAAATGGGGAAAGAATTTCTATAACCCAGATGTGAACCTTCCTGTACATGGACACTCAAAATCGATTTTTCTAACAATATGTTTACATCAGACAGATAATGCAAATGAACAATAATTTGTGCCAAAACTTGAAAGGATAAAGGAGAGCAAACTGAAAGAAAAAGCCAGTCTTTCTAATACAAACATTTACTATGTCAAGAACAGAAGGAATGCCAGTGCAGAGAACTTCTACATGGACAAAAGCCACAAAAGATGGGCATGCAAGGGTTACAAGCTGAAATAATGTAGACAGCTACTGGTGTGAATCAATAAAATCACAGATCCATTTGAGTTTTTGAGAAAAGAAAAAAGTAAGCTCATTTAAAAAAATCCTATATATGGATTTAAAGGCAGGTTTTCCTCTTTCCTCACTATTATTTACCCTTCCTATATCTTGTATCTCATTTATATGCCATATATAGTATATCAATTAAAACTTGTATATCATCTGATTGGGTTTGCTGAGTTCATCAAAACAACTGTTCTTCACCTTTCCTTTTGGGTCAGCAAGATTCTAGTTTTGTCTAGTTTTATCCCAGCATTAATTCTGCTTCTCAGTAATCCATCCTAAATTGCCTTTCCCCAATGAGATATATGCCCTCAGAAGCATAAATTCACATCTATCTTCTCCTAATCATAGCACTTTAGGAAAAGAAATCACTCTGATCACATTCCCTTCCCAATTCCCCAATATGTGCCCTGAAGCATGGAGCTAGAATAGGTTGCTTATTTTACACACTGTGGTTTTCTAGTTATACATATTTAACAGACTTGTAGCTTCAAAGATTTGCAAAGCTACTACCAAAAAAAATTAAATGATTATATCCATAAGACAGAACAATTTTCAGTATTTTTCTACTCATCTTTGTCCACTTTTATTCCTAACAGAAATTTTTGATCTGGTATTTATCAATTAGTGAGTATTTTAAAGTATTTTAATAATAATCCTATGAATCTTATTTCATGCATTTAAAAACATTATTCATAGAAGGGATCCATAGGCTTTAACAGGCTGCCATTATACAAAAGAGCTAAAGAATTAGTGATTTTTATGAAACTGTAAATTATAAAAAACAGCAAAATGGCGCAGTAGATAGCAGACTAAGCCTGGATTCAGTATGATTCATCTTACTATTTTCAGACCTTAGATACTTATTAGATGTGTGACCCTGGGAAAGTAATTTAATCTAGTTTGCCTCCATTTTGTTATCTATGAAATTACCTCGACAAGGGAATGGTGAGCCATTTTAGCATTTGCCAAGAAAACCCCGTTTGAAGTCACAAAGGATAGGGCTCAACTTAAAAACAACATAAATTATATACAAATAGTTTAAACTCCCACTTCATTAAGGATCATTGACATTTTTCTAAGAATTAACCCCCTAAAGTAAGTGAATGAAGACTATTTAAAAGTAGCAGGTCAAGAGAGATGACTTAAGGGGGATAAACAAATTAAAAAATATAGCACTACCCCTAACTCTAGCTTTTAAGGCCCCTTCTCACCATATGAAGTCTTCTCTCAATCATATGTAAGGTCCCAATTACATCTTTACTTTGTTCTTAAAAGTCACCAGAACATGCTGTAATATGATAGCATTCAGACGTCAATATCGCAAGCTAAAGGGCCCAAGAGTTGGTCTTTCTTGTTGAGACTGGTGTTTTTTGTTACTATATAAGGAGCCCCTGAGTGCATTACTATATGCAGGACTGATGCATTGTTTGTATATTATCTTATGAAGAAAAAGAATTAGTCCCAAGGGAAGTATATAGTCTATTTGTAAGCCACCAAATCATGGTATTCATATAATCAATACATATCCTATTACTGAATAAAAATAGTTTATATCAATAATCATTTCACTAAAATCAATCTCTAACTAGATACTATTTAATGATCCCATTTCAGGTAAAAAAAATGCTTGGCCTTGAATTTTTCCAGCATCAGAAAATACTTGACTGGCTCATTAAATTATATTTAATAACGTAAACCCTTCCCAATTCATTTTTCCCATATGGGGTACCTTAGATAATTTTATCTAACGAAACCAATAAAGGCATTTCACCTGTGACTCATATATTTAAGGAAAGATTGTATTTTTCTTTAAATTTATCAATATAGTTGCCTTGACAGTCTATCTAATGCAAACCTCTCTTTCCCCCTTAGAAGATGAACTTAACTAATTTTCCTATAGTTTCCAACTAGTTCTCAGTTTCCATCTGTTTATTTATTCCCAACATTAGCATCTTTTGGATTATTTCATTCTTTTCAATAGCCCAGATGTATTGATGTCTTTTTTTTTTCAGATTAAACTTTTGACATATCAGATGCTGGTTCAATGATAATGTATGAATAAGAGGTAGGATTGCAGTAAACTTTTACAAATTTTTATTGGCTAGTCCTTGAGTAGCATAGGTTGACTTATAAAGTCAGGAGGGAAAAGAAGTCTACCTCTTCATAGACAACAGCAGCAGTATCCTGGGCTAGATTAAAAACTAAAAACTTATCCAGGGATGTAATGGTTAATATTTAACTATGTGAAAAATCATGGCCCAATTTTAAGTTTAATCTTCATTATGAACATTTTATGCATCATTTTCTTAAGTCTAGAGAGTTTGCAAAATAATAAATCAAGTCCTGGTTTCTAGTATTTGCTGATTTCTTAAGTATAAATGTTTACAATGAAAATTTAACAATCAGTTCCAGTGAGTAGATTTGAGCTGGCATCAAAATTCCCCTGAATCTCTCTGGATTTATCTTTCTTGTTACAACTGTGTCAACTTGCATTAGAGTAGTTGCTCTGTTCTCTGGTACAGAGAAGATTTGGGTTTGTTTTATATTTTTTTGCTTTCTCATTTTCTATAATACTCACCTGATTACTTTCTAGTTTAAAAATGTATTCTGGAACACTTGAAAATTAAAAGGAATGAGGATCTGTTTCTTGGTAGAGGGTGCCCATAAAATAAAATGATTGTATTTCCCACCTCTGACACATACATGTACACATGTACACACACATACATTCCAGTTATGTTTCTAAATATGTTTGGAGTAATAGTCAAGACTAAATTTTAAGTTTCATATTATAGAAATCATTTTGTGTAATTCTGAGTACTTTGCAATTAATTTAAAGTGCTTTTAAGTGGAATTAATTTAACTAAGTGCTTTGAGCTTTAGCCACTTTGTTTTTGGATACATTAATTTGTATCTTGATCACTTGTAACTTTATATCTATTAATAACTATTTTTCATTCACCCTCCAGTTCCTTAAGGGATTATTAATGAATACAAGTCATTATGATAAATACTTTGTTATAGTTTGTTAAAGTGGAAATGAATTTTTCCCCCTTTTAGATATATATTCATCCTTTTAATTGAAAAACTAAGGTCTCCAGGAGCTAAACAGTATGGTCTATGGGTTGCTGGCTGAACTTAGTAAGAATATTAGGGTTGACAAAAAACTACATTTTTTGGTTTTGTTTGACTTGGTCTAGACTTGTGATGGCCAACCTATGGCACATGTGCCTATGATGGCACACAGAGACCTTTCTGTGTGCTGTTGCCCTCCAGGGTTAGTTACTAGAAAGACTGAGAGATGTTGGGTAGAGCTGCTACCTTCCTTCTCTCCTCCATACCTCTCCACCCCTTTGCCCATAGCCCAAAGGAAGTTCTTACTCCCCCCTGGGAGGAACACTCATTCCACTCCCCCTTCTCCTCTCCACTTGTGCCTCTCCTTCCCCTGATCAAAGAGCTTAAGACACTTCCCTCACTTTCTCCCACTCCTGTCTGGGACAAGAAGGGGAAGAGAGTGTCAACACTCAGTCTTTGGGGGGGCAGAGCACGTAGGGGTACAAGGTATGGGACACAGTCTGAGGGGCACAAAATCTAGAAAAGGTTTGCCATCACCAGTCTAGTTCTTGGGATATTGAAGGCAGTATCCTAAAGTAAACATGCTTCCTTTTACCTGACTTAACTGCCATGTTACTGAAATATATAAAAATATGATGTCATCCTGACAGACCTGAATGTTCTGCTAAGTCAAAACTTATGAAATATAATAATTTTTAAGTACCCAATGCCAGAACAAAGAAAGAGAGTTTATCATTGCTCTAGTGATCTAATTCAACAAATATTTACTAACTAATGAGAAAATAAAACAGTTCATTCAATGAAAGAATTTACATTCTACTAGACATTTTTTAGTCATACCATCTCACACTTGACCTAGATTGTTAGTAGAACTTCTGGTTCTAAAAATGATAGCATCCTTAATAGAAATTATAAAAAGTTCCTGGAATGCTTGAAATTTTTCTTTTCAATTAAATTTTAATAATGATTTCTTATATATCTATTATATGCAAGGTACAAGTCCAACTAAAATTCTGTCTTCTACAAGAAACCTTCCTTGATTCCTCTTAATTCTTTTGAACACATTCCATTTATTAAGTATTACTTATTGGTCCTGTATATATTTGTATATATTCTTTAGCATATTGTCTTCCCTATTAGATTTTAAACTTTTCAAAGGCAGTAACTGTTGTGGGATTTTTAAAATGATTTCTTCTTTTTATATCTATAGTGTTTAGCATAGTGTTTGACAAATAATAAGCACTTAATAAATGTTTATTGATTGATTGTATTCAGGACCAAAGATACAAAAATATCAGCATGATATAGTCATGCATGTAAGTAACTATAGTATATGAAAGGGGAAATATATGAGATATCCAGGTAAAGTGCAATAAAAAAATTAAAGAAGAGATATATCCCAAAGAAGATAAAATATTTGAAAATATTTAAATTAGCTTTGGAACTGGAAACAGATTAAGCATCTGTCAACTGAGGAATGGCTAAAATGAAAGTCCTGGAATGGAAAAGTCCTGATCTATAAGAATCAATGGATGCAAATAATTCAGATATGAAAGTACATTATGAAGTCAGTGTAATCAAAAAATGAAATACACAATGACTACAACTGAAATGAAAGAACAACAAAATGAAACTGAATGTGATCTATTTGTATTATCAAGCTTAAAATAAGCTTTAAAGCTTTAAAATAAGCTTTAAATAAAAATATATATAAATAAAATAATATAAATATATACATATATTTATACATATATATAACTATATATAATATATATAAATAAAATAAATAAAAATAAAGCTTTAAAATAAGATGAGAAAAATCATTCTCATTTCTTCTTTTCAAAGCAGGAAGAATCTGGGTTTGGAAATGGCATATAATATTGGACAGATTTTGTTTGATTTTAATTGAACACTTTTTTCTTTGTCATAATTTTGATTCTCTGTGAGGGGTTATATCAGGAAACATAAATGATATAAAAAACAAAATATATCAATAGTTTTTAAAGTTACCAGTGGTCATGGAGATTAAGAAAAGAATGGGAATAGAGAGTTGTTCATTTTCTCCAAATATATATGTGTGAATATATAAACAAGTTGTAATGGAAAAGGCTGGAAAGGAGGGTTGAAGTTAGTGGATATATTCTAAATAAATCATAATTAGAAGCTCATATTTTTATAAGCAGTAAGAGGCCAGGAAAAGCTGTTAAGCTAGAGAAGTAATGCAATAATAATTTGTTAGGAAAATCAATCAGACAATATTGTGAAGATGTTATTGTTCAAGACATAGAATCCAGTTTTCATGATTTCTAGGCTTGTGGCCTTTGTACTATGACATATTAAAAAATTGTAGTGGATAATAGTTTTTACCCAAATTGCATCTTGCTTCCTAACCCCCCAAAAAGGAAATATTGTTCATCAATAAACATATTAAAATATATAAGGTAAAAACAAGGGACAAGAAAACCCATTAAAATAAATTCCTAATCATAATACTATTCCTCTAGTGTAACAATAGAATGCTAAAAAAATAAAATTACAGGACACAAACCTCCGGTGTCAACTTGTCACCATGTTACACTTAAAGTAGTTATTAAAATCATTATTCTATCAACTTGTGAAGTTTAGAAACACCAAATATAGCAACCTGGTTTAATTGCTCATTGCTTTATGGTGAATGAAAGAAAAAGAAAGAAGAGAAAGGAAGGGATGAAACTGCATGTTAGCTAGATCTTTTCCCCATCAAAATATGAATTTTAAAAATTCTCAGGATGACTATAGAATAAATTAAGGCATATTTGTTCAATTCAGACTTACCTACAAAAAAGAAAAAAAAGCATCTATAGAATTTGACAAATAGAGATTATTGAAAAAGTACAATATACATGACTTTGTAGTTTTATATGAATAGTTTTATTCTCTGAAGTTAAATAGAACAGGTTCCACTAAAGATTTCTAATATTCAATTGCATTTTTGTTACTGAGGTTGAATTACAGTATTCGTAATTAGCTACAAATAATAAGGGAGATAGTAAAAGAAACATACTTTTTTAAATTCCTTAATTCTTATGAAAAGTTGTGATAATGATAATTTTATGTATTTGTTGGTAACATGAGATCTTAAAACAAAAATATTCATGTCCTTTATTCATTTTATTATTACAAATATTCCAGCCTTATAAACTTAAGAATAAACATAATTAGATTCTCTTTTCATTAAAGATAAGAAAGTTATAATTGCATCTTTATGACTGTGCTGAGTTTGTTTTCCCTGTAATATTTTTATTTTAAGGTGATTGGATTAACCTGTGCACTGTTGCATATCATTAGCAGAATTTCCCCATGCCATTAAATTTTCAAGACATAAATAATCTTCAAACTAAAGACATAAATAGAAAACTATCTTAAAATATAAAAAATCAAATAACCAGTGACATAATGCAAAACATCACTTTAAAGATTTTTATATTAATATTAGCCTAATATTAATATTAATCCTTTTGATTAATCCTAATATTAATCATTTAAATATTGTTAATATATAATGCAATGTATATTTACACATACTTTTCAAAATGTTAAAAATGGTATCATTATTCCACATCTAAAGAAAAGTAAGGAGTTCTCATGGCAACATTGCTAGAATTTTTGAGAAAGCCATATTTTTGAGTTCTTAATAATAGGCAATATCAGAAATTTGTCTTTCACTGAAAATTTGCTGTGGTCTCCCAGAGCTCAGTTTTCTAGGTTGTTAAACACAATGGCCTTAACTGTTTTTTTATGAGCATAGAAACAATCTCCAAGTAATAAGAGTACTAACCTAAGTGAACTTTGTAGATCAAAATCATGGAATCAAGTAAGACATCTATGAATAAAATGTCTGCAGACAATATTCTGGGGAAATAATGTCAAGCAAATAGTTTGATGGGGATTAGAAAAAATTACAATGACTGATTGCTAAAGACACAAGATAGGACAAATATTTAAAATAATCTTTTCACACAGAAATAAAATCATCATCCTTCACTACTTACTCTGACATAAATCATGGAATACTCTAGATAAAATCACTATATCACTTTAGCTGAAGGTGATATAGGATGATGAAAAATGAGAAAATATGACTCAAGTAGGCAAAACATGCTTCACAGTAGTAGTTGGCCATAACGTGGGTCAGAGTGAGATGAATAATAATGTAAATAAATTGGGATAACCAGATAAATAATAATAATATCAAAAATTGTAAAAGCATCTTATTATGTTAGCAGTTAGGTTGCACAGTAAATAGAGCACTGGACCAGGAATTAGGAAGACAAAGTTCTAATCTGCCTCAGACAATTACCAGCTGTACGACCCTGGGTAAATCTTTTAACTTCTTTTTGTATCAGTCTTATCTATAAAATGGGAATAATAATAGCACTAACCTCCCAGGATTGTTTTAAGGATCAAATGTAATAATAAATATAAAGTTCCTAAAGTAGTGCCTAAGACTACTAAGTGTTTCTAAATGCTGCCTATTATAATTGCATGCACATACATGTGTATCAATATGCCATGTACATTATACATATGCACATATATATGCACATGCATAATATATGCTTGTGTGTATAAAACACATGTTCACATATAATACTGAAGTGTAATTATCTAAACACAGGTATGCAATTTAGATAAACTGAGTCAAAGTCTGCAAGCTGTAGAGAGTTAAATTTATTATAGGAGGGCCAAGTCCCAAAATAAAGCCAGACTCTTGGTCAAGACCAGAAGACCCCAAACACTGTGAGAGACCTTCCTATATACCCCAAAGAATATCAAAAGTTTTATACAAGTACAAAAATAGTCCAAGACAATAATCATACCCCTCTAAAAATAGAGGCACCCAGAAGCAATGTTCAATGCTTAGGTGAATTGGGAAGCAATCTCAAGACTACTGATAACATTAAAATCTAATCCTCTTTCAAGGGGTTAGGGGATTTTTCTCTCACAGTATCTTGGGTGGACACATGTGCATCTATTTGTACATTTATGGCATATATATAAATATCTACAGATATAATGGATATGTGATTTTATCAATATGACACCAGTACAGATCAAATCTTAACCATGACTTGTCTTTCTGTGCATTTGTTCCATGTTCTTCCGTTTAACCTCTTCAAAGTATTTGAGCAAAAGTCATTCTGTTATATTTCTTATAATTAGTTTTAATTACTTAATTAGTCTAGTTACAAGCAGAGTTGAGGTCAGAAATAAGGGTGTGTGAATTTTTACTCTGTCCCCTTTAGTGGAATAGAAAGAGATTTTGGTTTGTCAGCCCTTTAAGGGAAGAGAATAAATTCCAGGTAAGGGAGAATTCTGGGCCCCATTTTCTCTGGACTATGTGAGAAAACAGGGGTGACTGGATTTAGCTCCCTTGCAGTTGGAAAGAAAGAAGAAGAGACTAAGTTAAGAAGCAAAGACTTACTACTAGTTGTTAAGAGTGATTATTCACTGAAGAGTTTTTCCTCCAGAAAATGTCTGATTTACTTTTCCCTTCTGGTTCATAGGAGAGCTGAAGGGCAATTAAGCAGTCTTTGTGACACCTGTCACAGGCAGGGAAATCTTTGGAGTGAGAGAGGACCCATAGGTGTTGCATTCAAATTATGAAGATTTATACATATGCATATATGTATATATATTTATTTATATAAATGTATATATTTAATATTGTAATTAATATTTAAATATATTTAAAGGTTTGAAAGATTTATAAATTAGATGAACATATTTAGACAGTTGAGTGTAGTTTAAATCAGGCCTGTTTACAGGCAAGAAGATGTTTTGTGAGAAGCAGTTGGTGGTTTTTGATTTTATGTAGAAATCTTAGTGTTAAGGTTAAGAGATTCCTGTCCTAGCTTATTCTTAAATCCTGTCTCCTGTCCCAGCCTCTCCTCATTGATAAATAAATTAGTTGTATTAGACTGCCTCAGGCCTTCAATCTCCCATCTGCAATAAGTTAACACTTGATTTATTATAGTGATTATTACAGTTGGCTTTTTGCCTTCCACCAACCAAATAGTTAGCCCTGGCAGTGTTAGTTTATCAATACAGCTGGGCAATCAAAGCTATCAATACTCAATATCAATGCAGTCAGATTAATTATAATAATAACATTTCATATACAAGATTCAATTTATTTATAAAAGTTGCCTCCAATCCTCTATCATCCACCTGTCAATAGCTTAATAACTAACAGTTTATTGATACAGTTAGCTATATCAGTATAAGATATTATTTGATTATTACAGTTATAAGTCTACCTGATCAACCATTCTTGGCAATAAGACAACTAGCAACTTTCATAAAATTATCTTCTAGCTCTTCGGAATGGGGTTGAGGACTCCAATGAGCCTTTCTTAGCTTGTCTTAAGCCAAGAGAGTAGGTTTTTGAAAGTTTGGTACCCCAGATAAAATATGTTGAAACTTCCCTTTATTAAGAGGGCACTATCCCCTTAATTTAAAATTATGATTTCCAAACAAGTTATGTGAATTTGATTGAGGAGATACTTTCTTTTTGTATTGAGTAAGAGTCCCTAGTATGAACTTTAGATTACTCCACCCTGCTTAGTCTAACAAAAAGAGGAATGTCTACACCTTAACTTAAGGATTAAGTATTGAGGAGGATGGCCTTAAGGATTAAGTATTTAGGAGGATGGCCTATGACAGACATGTGCTAGAAAATGACAAATCAGAAACAATTGACAGACCACTGGGCTGTCCTAAATCAAGCTTAAGCTACCATTGGTACATGTAAGATGCAGGAAAGTGATGTAAAAACTGTCTATATATTCCGTGTCACTTCCTCTCTCTGGGCTCTTTGGCAGCGGAGAGGTGTCTGGCTGGCAGCATGCTGAGCATTTCGGCATCTAGGCATGGCAGAAGCTGTTGTCTGGTTTGGCAGTGAGTTTTCCTTGATATTATACTGGGAGAAGCTGAGTAGCCTAATTCAGGTGAGACATCTTAACTGAGCTCTCTTGGAGTTTAGGCTGATTCTTTTCTCCTTTACCTTCCAAATATTATCCTCTTAGAAAGCCTCTAATCTTCTTCAGAGACCTCATTGTGGAGGTCTTTGAACTTCCCCAGGCACAGGTTAGGCAGGAGAAATCCTATACCCTCCTTCTCTCTCTTCTCCTTAATTCCTTTCCTCCATGTTAATTAAAATAACCACAAATTTCCAGCTGACTTCGCTATTTTATTTGGGATTTCCTCTGGTGACCAAAATTAATTTAGATTTAAGTCACAGCCCTAAAATTATCCTTTACACCAAGAATTTAAGCTCACTCCTTTCTTGGAAAAGTAAGACTATCTCCATTGTTTTTAATATCTAACAGATAATGAAAAGTAAAAATATTGTCATATTCTTGGAGGAGTTTCCAAGAAGCAAGTTTTCATTCTAGAAAGAAGAAACAGGAATAGGAAAATTTGATCAAATTTAGACAAAAGTATTTATTGGAATTTCAAGATGCCTTCCAAATTCTTTTCTTTGATCTCAATCTTTTTCATCTAATTAGGGAGAATATTGTAGGATTGCTTTAATATGCCTCTTATGCTGTTCTTATCCCTCTACTTTAATCTGGAGACCAGAAAAGGGGAAGCAATTTGACTCTTCCCCTCTTCCCTGTCCCTCTCCCTCCCTTCTTTCTTCTCTCCATCCTTCCCTCCACCTCCCTTTCTGAAAATGGAAAGCAATGTTAGAAGATAGGGATATAGAGATTATAGAACAAATCAATTCTCTTTTCCCAGTAAGTTTCGCTATTTCTTTTTTCTATTTTTCTATATCATTATATCTATCCTATTATATTTCAAATCTTTGGAACATTATTGATGACTTATAAATGTTTATTCCTTTCCCCATCTATATGATGAGTGTACCTACCTTCCTGATAATACATTTTGTGAATGATATACCTTATGTCATTTCTTTCATAAAGGTCATCACTGAAATATGACTCAATCTTTTTTAACCCACCATTACTTTTGGGGTCACCTCCAACTTTCTTTTGCTTTACTTTTTTTTAATTGAATGAATCAACAAGCACTTGTTAAGTAATCACACACTACTAAGGCACCTAGGGATTAAAAAAACACCAAAAAATATTTTCGTGTGGCATTTTTACTGTGGAATGCAGAGAATATGTAAATAATTACAAAGAAGATAGAAAATAAATTTAAAGGAGAGGAAAAATAAGCTGAGAAGGAAGAGTAACAGTCTACCTTAAGATATAGGACTGTGGTGGCAAACTTATCACACACATGTAAAAAAGAACATGCAGAGCCCTCTCTGTGGGCATGCCTATTATTTCCCACCAGAGTGAGAAAATAGGGAATTTTTTTTTAAATCTCTCCTTCCTTGCTTTTTGTTTTTATTGCTTCCCTATAAGGCTTTGTACTTTAACAAACATATAACTTTAACTACAGATAAAGACAGAAGGATAGTGCATGACAAACACATCACACATGAAACAATCCCCCAACCCCAATTATTTGTTCTGAAAAACTATAGTCCATTTAACTTATTATATAGAAATCCAGAGGGACCCAGGGAAGAACTGTTCACTTCCCCACTTTCCATGAGACTGAGGACATTCCTCACTTCCCCTGCCTCTCTGCATAGCAGCCCAATGGGAACACTTCCTTCCTCCTCTGTCTGGGGTAAGGCACTTGTCATGAAACTCGGTCTTGGAGTGGGGCATGACATTTTGTCTGGGGTAGAGCCCAGTATTCAATCTCTAAAAGGTTCACCATCACTGAGGTTGGATTTTAACTGTCTTGAAAGAAGTCAGAGAAACTAAAAGTCAGAGTTAAATGGAAAGAAAAGTATAGGCATGAGAGATTGACACTGCAAAATCATAGAGACAGGAAATTAAGTGCAATGTTCCAAGATGAGTAAATGGACCAGAGCTAGACTATAGAATTTGGAATAGAGGCCATTAAATGCCAAACAAAAATGTTGAAGATATTAAGGATTCACTGGATGTGAAGCTAAGATGTAGGCTAATAGTAAATTTGCATGTTTGGAAAATCACCTTCATTGTTGAAGGGAAGTTAGGTTGAGGGATTTCATAAAGGTAGAAATGTCAGAATTTGGCAATAGTTTGGAAATATGAGTGAAATGTCAAAGATAATAACAAAGTTGTAAATCTGAGTAACTAGATGTGTGATTATACCCTGAACAGAAATAGGAGTATTCAGAAGGAGGGAAAGTTTTAAAAGAATGAGCCCTGTTTTGAACATGTTGATTCTGAAATGTCTATAGGACAAAATGTCATTTTGCTGAAAATGCCATTTGGATTTCCTTTGACGAGGTCAAGAAGGATTAGGATTAAGAAAAGTCTATTAAATTTGGCAATCTCTTGGTCACTGGTAACTCTGGAGAAAGTCATTTCAGTTGAATGGAGTTCTGAGGCCATACTGCAAAGGGTTTGGAAAGGAGTAAAAAGATATAAAATAGAAGCAAAAAGTGTAAAGAAATGTGTCAGGTAGTTTAATTCTGAAGGAAAGGAAATAGACATTTGCTGAGTAGGATGGCAAAAGCAAGTGAAGGCTATTAAAAAACAAGAGAGACATGTTTTTTTTTTTTTTGTATACAGCAGTAAAAGTCAGTAGATAAAGAGATATTGAAGTCAACTCTTCATCCATTATATTGTTCCAATATTCTCAAATATCTTGATGGCAATATATAATTTTAAAAGGTAGGGGTGTGTGTGTGTGTGTGTGTGTGTGTGTGTGTGTGATCATAGGTGGCTGCAAATGCAAGTGTGTAGCAACAGCTTGGAAAGTATAAGGGAATACATCTTGGTATAATGGAGTGGGCATTAAATTTAGTCAGTGACTTGAATTCAAATTTCCTCTCAAACACACCGAAGCTATGTAAGTGTATGAATCATTTAACAATATCAGTCCATTTCCTTATAGGCCTTCAAGTTCTTTTTAGTTCCAAATAGATGACAATATGATACTCTGGCTATTATTCTAAGCATTGTGCATTTTACCAAATGCAATCCACCCAGTTCTTTCCATGATGCACCTAATTCATGCTCTACTGATGTCAGTCATCTTAGATATATACACCATTGAGCATCTCAATGGGTTGGCTGCAAAATACCATATCATAATCTGGACAAGAAACATTTGTCAACAATTTAGTTCATCATATGTGAACTGTAAGTCAAGATTATTTTGAAATGCCATGTATCTTATTTAGGAAACTACATGATATTCTAAATCTTAGTAATAAAAACACAATAAAATTCCCAAATGGGTGATTTAGAATATTTTATCATTTAAATAAGTTCCTTCTTCCATTTTGGACATTATGAAAGACATTCCTACAATAGTATCCAACACCAATGGAAAATATTCATATCCTTGTCATATGCCTTAAATGATATGCTATCAGAGTCACTAAATAGAGCAATCTCTGATTGCAGTTGTCAAGGCATCATTTATTTTTTGTAACATGCTCTGGGATATTTCATGTTGCAGAATATCAAATAGTATGGAGTTTTGTTCTATAAAGGCTGACTTTCTTTTGTAATTCAAGAAAAGAAACAAATCAAATACTGCTTTTTCAAAACTTTTCAATTAATTAATTGCATGTTTGTGATGATACAGTTTGCTGTAGGGGACTATTTGCAAAAGCTTGCCTTTTCCTTTCTCATATTTTCTTCAAGGATGTCCTCGATATAGGTTTAGATTATTCTCAAAAAAAAAATTTTTTTAGAGTGAGAAAGTAGGCATTTGGGTTAATAGTTATCAATCTCTCATTCACCTTTTCTGGGTTCATATTACTACCTCTAATATTACCATGCTTTTTGCATCTTCTCTTCACTAAATATCTTACAAATAATCCCTCATAAGCCAGAATAAATATTCTTAGATGTACTTTGCTGGATTTTACCAATCTCCTTGCATTAAATCCTTGATTAACATTTAAAGTTTCTTGTATGACGCCCTGGAGATTGAGATAGTAAGATAAAAATGTAGTGTTTCCTTTCTAATTGATTATGAAAAATTATAGAAACTTTGAAAAATTTCCATTTTATAAAAATGTGTTTTCTTCTAAACAGTTTAATTTGAGAATGATCTTGATATATTGTGGCTTACTTGAATATCATGACATGCTTTCTGTTTACAATATTTTTTATTGCTTTTTGCTCTTTTATGGAGAAATATCACTTCCAATGTTCTTTCATTCTACCTATAATGTGTGAAGATATAGTTTGTATACTAAACATGTTGTCATTAATTGTCATGTCTTTACATCTAGAATGGAAATAAAATATTTGCTATTTAAAATAATTTGCAGGCTCTCTTAAATTTCTTTTTATGACTTCTTTCCATCAGTGAAACTTTTGCAGGAAGTGATGGTCATTAATGTAAAAATCTTTACCTTTTAAAATTTCTCTTTTTCAACATTTATAGCTTAATAATTTAATAAGTTTCAGTAAATATATGACAATTTATTCATATATACAACATGCATATAAAAACACCTCTATATACATATACAAAACATTTATGTATATAAATTCATACTTAAAAGGATCTATAAGGTTATAAATGAAAGTACTACCTCCAGTGAGATAGATTGTAACCCATCTACAACCTCTCAATATATCCATGTCTGGGCATAAATCTTCTATAAGAGTTACACCCAAGATGTAGTGGGATTTTTTCAGTTTTAGTTCTTTGAAAATTATGAGGATGTCAATAAAATTATGGGTTATCACTCCATTATACCTCACTTTTGCCCAATTATTCTTTTTCATTCACGCTTCTTTGATGACAACCTCTATGCCACTTCTTTTACATTCATTTTTGGTAATGTATTTCTGACTATTCATGCCAGCATTGTTTTTACAGGTAATTTGAAATGTACATTTACAAGACATACACAGACACAAAAGATTAGTACCTAAATACATTCTTTCAGACAATAGCAAAGTGTTAGAGACCTGGGAGCTATTTAAGCTATTGTTAAATTTCTTGGTGATAGGCACTGAGATATTGTGTATTTGTCATCAAGAATCTGCTTATACATTTATCAGCTGTCAAACCCTTGAGATGAGGAATTATGCAGGTGGCAAATTAGGTTCAGGATGACATGCCTTGTTGCAATACCCATAGGCTCTATAAAACTTTGATTGTTGATGAGGAAATGACAATTGTTGAAGCCCCCAATAACATTCTCATTACTGCTTTATAAAGGCAGCCACTCACTGATAACTTATTTTCTGGTGTTCCTTGATAAAATCAACTGTCTAGCTTTGTTAACAATGTCACCTAAGAGAAAAGTAAAATCATTATTTTTAAATGTACTTCAAATTTATCAAATTGTGTTATGAGGCCAAATCAGTAGTCTGAAACAATTCTGTTACTACTTCTCAGTTGCTGACATTTTTTTCCTCCTGAACAGGAGAGTAATAACAGTTTACAAAACTGCGCATCATAATTAAATATGATTGAATCTATACATTCTACCTTATTTCATACTTTATAATTTTATGAAATTCTTGGTGTCTTGTTCTAATCATCCTCTTTTTTCTTTCCTGTCCCAGGAAATCTAAATATTTAACAAATAATAAAATTTTAGAATTGTAAAATAATTTTGTGTTGTCCCAGAGAAAATGAAAATGTACACCTGAAAAACATAGCTTGTTCACTGGCCCCAAGAAACACACCCACACTACCAGACTTGGAATTGGCTTCAGGATCAAGACACATAAATAAATTATTTTCTACTAGTTCTTTGCTCACCTTCTTCAAAGAGGAAACTAGCTTTAAATCTAATTCTTATTGCATTTAATTACTCCTGGAGGCAGAGAAAGAAAGTATCCATATTTACTAATAAGAAAACTTCTAGAAACATTCCTAGATTAAAGCAATTCTCAGAGGCTAAAAATTCAATGAAAATAATCTTCCTGTAATCATCATAGAATGTGAGTTAGAACCTATTTGAAAGGCATTCACTACTAGAATTAAATTATTTGATGGATTTAATGGAAAAGTTGTAAAGGATAATTTAATTAAGCAACTTCAGTTTATACTCATTGTTTAATGTCTCCTCAGAGCTATGTAATTTCTGCATGTAATCCCATTAGATAATCAGTATTTCAGTGATAAATTGTAGGGAACAATCCCAATTATTAATTGATTGGATTATTGTGTAAGAGACTCAGTAATCATATTGTGATTAAAATAACAAGAAAAGTACTCTGAAATGCCTTGGTAAGATATTCTTAGCAGGAATGGTTAGGTGGATAGAGAGCTAGCCTTTGAGGTGCTGGGTTCAAATCTGGTATCAGACAATTCCTGGCTGTGTGATCCTGGGGCAAATCACTTAATCCCCTTATCACTCTTCTGCCTTAGAATCAATACAAGAAATAAATATTTACTTTGTGCATGTCTCCACTGTTCTGGAATGTGTTCAAAACTTCCTGAAGCCTGTGGTTTTATGACATCTCAGCTACAGAATGACCTTGTCTGTTACCATATATTGAGCAAAAATTATGTATTTGGCCTCAAGAAAAGAAAAAGAATTTTTTTTAAAAAACCCATCTTCTCAAAGGAGACATTCTAGAGGATGAAAGAAAGAAGTAGCTGATTAGCTCCCTTCTCCCCTGCCCTCCTCCAAAGAGTTTCTGTAATCTGACTCTTTTGTGTAGACTATAAATAATTGACCAGGTCTCCTTCTTAGGATCTTGGGCCAAACTGGGCATGGTTTTGACCCTGACAGTTCAATTTACAGCTCTCACAATAAACGTTGATTTGGCTCAGAAAATCATTTCCCAGTATTTATTTTTATTTTACAAAGTCTAGTTTTTAGAAGGAAAAAATGGAATTTCAACTTAATTTTGTACCACTTGTATTTATCACATAAATAGCAATTTAAAGTTTAGGACATACTTTATATGTGCCATCTTATTTTACCCTAGAAATCCTGAATGGTAAGTACTGCTATTATTCCCATTTTATTAAGGAAATTGAGGGTTAAAAAGACTTACCTTTGCTTAGTGTTATATGGCTAGTAACTGCATCACTCAAGATCTGAACTCCTGTTTTTCTGGCTTCAAGTCCTATACTACTCCACTGTAACACTTTCCTTGATTTTCCAAAAATGTGACCTGCAACTGAATATAACTTCTGCACAGAAGACTGTTTATCAATTTTGTTTCCCATGTCCTAGCAGCTTTGAGAAAATAAGTACTTTCATGTTTTTTTTAACTTCCCTTTTGTGAATATGGAGGGTTTTGAAACAGCTGTAATATGAATAGCTTTTGCAGATAGATATAGATGCAGATATAGATAAGTGAATGTATACATATAATACCTACTTGCCTGCCTGCCTATATACACACAGACACATATACCTTAATTTGGGACATTTAGATCATCTATTAGAACTGATGAAAGAATAGGAAAGTTTTCCATAATAGAGATAGTAAGTGAAATGCTACTTTTTTTTACCTTCCTTTCATTCAATTTGCCATTTCTACAATTGTTTCAAAATAGAAATTTTTTAAAATTTTTTTATGTCATTTGAGTTCTTGATGCCCCCAATATGTTTATCTTGATGGAATTCAAAAGTTAAGAAAGCACTTTAAATGAGTTTTGGATTGGTAGTAATAGATTTTATTTACTTTGACATAAATTTAAGAACTTAGGAAATAAATAGAAAAAGAAAAATACACTGAACCTTTGTCGGTCCAAGACAGACCTACAAAAATTTTCAAATTTTTTTGGGATACGTTTCTTCTTAGGCAAACAACTATTTGTAAACTGATTTTTTAATTGGCAATGGTTAAAGTTAGTGTGTTGAGGAAGAAAATAGTAATGGCCTGGGAATTAGAATATCTGCATTATAGTTGCAGCTCTATTAGGGTATCATTTATCTAGGTGGATTTACTAGCTTGCTCTGTGTCCTTATATTCTGCAAAATCTCCTGGTCACAGTGACATTGTTAAGATACTAAACTGATTTCACTTCACCAGATAAAGGCCTTTGTGACCTTGAATATGTTAGGTGATGTCCCTTGACCAAGTTTCTTTATCTGTCAAATGAGGGAACTGAAGTAAATAATCTCTAACATTAAACCTTTCCAACACTACAATTCTCTGATTACAGATTGATAGAAGCAATCTTTAATTATTTACCTAGCCAAGTCAACAGGAGAAACCCTCACACATACATAGACCATTACTGCTTTATTTTTAAACACCAACTTCAATACCTAATTATTTCCAATTTATTAGGATATTAGAAATTTGACATGCTAAAATGATTCAACACAATATTGTAGACTCTGACTTTCAACTGGTGCCTACTATATAATTATTTGTTATTTGCTGGACTTTTATAAACTCAAGTGGATTTGTCTGATATAACCTATTTACAGATCCACTTACATTTCTGAAGTCTTTTCAGGCTTTGAGGACTGAATTTAATATGTGAGAAATGAATTTATACAATTAAATATATGAATTTTTGATTAATTATCTATTTCTTTGATGAACAAAGTTTCACCCCAGTATCTTTCTTTTTCTTTTCTTTTTTGCTTTTTACACCTTACCTTCTGTTTTAGAATTCCAAGGCAGAAGAGCAGTAAAGACTAGGCAATTGAGGTTAAGTGACTTGCCCAGGCTCACAGAGGTAGGAAGTATCTAAGCTAGATTTAAACCCAGAATGTCTCATAAACCTCTTGTCTCATTGTCTGCCTCTCCATTGACTGAGCCAACTAGCTGCCCCCAGTTTCTTCTTTTTTGAGCATGCAAGGTAATTTTGTCTCAGAAATTGCTTCTTCATTGTTTTGTTTTTTTAACCCTTACCTCCTGGCAATCAATTCTAAGACAGAAGAGTGTCAAGAGCTAGGCAATAGGAGTTAAGTGACTTAGCCAGGGTCTCACCATTAGGAAGTATCTGAGTTGGATTTGAACCCAAGTCCTCCCAATACCAGACTTCACTCTCTGTTCACTCTCTTATCAGCATCTTTACCTGTCCTTGCTACTTTACAGGCATCTTACACCTTTACATCATGCCCTATAAAATCTGAGATCCAGTGACCCTGGCTTCCTTGTTATTCCTTAAATAAGGTTTAACATCTCCTAATTCTGGGCATTTTCAGATTGTTCCCCATACTCACAATGCTCTCCTTCCTCAACTCTCCTCCTCCTTTTCTTAGCTTTTTTCCATGTCATAACTAAATCCTATCATCTACTGGAAGACTTTCACAATCCTGGTACCTATGTTAATCAAATTCCTTCTAAAAGAACACTTTTGTGTTATAAAAGAATACCAATAAAATCACAACTTTCCCAAATCCATACCATTTCAAATGGATGTTTCCCACCATTAGAATGCTCTTCCTTCACCTCACCCACTGTCAGCATTAAATCCAACTTTCTATAAAAACTGATGTCTCCCTGATTACCATATGAGTTCCATAAGGTAAATGATTATATTTTTGTCTTTCTTTTTATCTTTGGTGCTTAGCATCCTGCCCTAAACATAACAGTAAGCATTTAATAAATTATTGTTGATTGATCAATTGACTGAATTCCTAGTCACGGTATCCGAATCCAAATTCTGGAACCAGCACTTACTACCTGCTACAAGTCATTTTTCCTCTCTGGGTATGCTGATTCACAGAACTTTGTCAGTCTTTTTACCCATTTTTCTACATAAAAACACCAAGCACCTTAAATCTCACAATTGTAATTTTAAAATGTTCAAATACTGTTCATAAAATGGCATTTGAAAAATACATTGTGAACAGAGAACCAGCACCATAGTATTTTTCACAATCCCATTTTCCTCATAATTTCTATTGTCCCCTCGGGCAATGAAAAACTCAGGAGACTTCTTGATTGGAAAAAACCATTAGACCACAACTTTATTAGCTTAAACAAAGTACATAGCAATTATCCCCAGATGGCTTCTCCCTGCAATTCTCTGGGCCACAAGGCAACAACTGTACCTTAATTTAACCAGTGCTTAGTCTGATGGCTCTTTTAGCAACAGACTGCCTTTCAAAAAGAAAAAAAAAGTAAGTTTATCCATCTTTATTATCTGTGTTGCACCTACATTAAGCAATGAATGGTATTCTCCAGGATGGGCAACACCTCTCATATCTTACATTCCTCTTTTCCATTGTTATTTTCAAGAGTAAAGAAAAAGTCCTAATAACTATTGCCTCTGATTTCTTGGCTCCTACTTATATATAAATAAATATTTTACATATAGATAGATACATATATGCAGAGAGAGAGGGGGGGAGAGAGAGGAAGAGGTAGAGAAAGAGAGAGAGAGGGGGGGAGAGGGAGAAAGAGAGAGAGAGAGAGAGAGAGAGAGAGAGAGAGAGAGAGAGAGAGAGAGAGAGAGAGAGAGGAAGAGGGAGAGAGAGAGAGAGAGAGAGAGAGAGAGAGAGAGGGAGAGAGAGGGGGGGGTAGTTGCAGACAACCATTCTTTCAGTCTCTCAGATAAATTTGTGTTACCTTGGCATTGAGCTGAACTCTTCACTATCATTCGTCCCACATCTTTAATCATCAGTTTTCTACACATAAGGAAGGCAAAAATTATGTATTAAATGTTCACCTGATACCAGGCCACGTGCTAAATTATGGAGATATTAAATATAACAATAAATAAAATAGTGCAAAATCTATTTTTGAAAGGGTAAAACAAGCACATAACAAGTGTCCCAGGGTTCCTGGCAGCAAAAAGTCCACATATTTGGAGCCATAATAAAGAAGAAAATGAAACATAGTTAACTAGGTTCATCCCCTCAAATAGAGGCCTCAAATTTCCTAATAGGAAAAGAGTGGCAGCATAGTGGGCATGATGCAGGGATATTCCAAAGGAAGAAAGTTGTAGGCATTAGGATGAGTTCCAGAATGAGAAAGCAGTAGAGTCATGGTGACAAAGTCCAGAGTCAGAAAGAGAATCAATAGTTAATTAAATACCTATTTGTTTAATGGGCTAATTGATTCAACTAGGGTTCCTCCTGAGCTTACTTATACTCAACCTATAGGTAACCAAGGCCTACCTATCAATGGACTAACATAAAATATTTTCTATAAAAGGAATTAAATATAAAACTGATTAATGAAAGAAATTTTTCTCCATCCCTGACATCTAATGATCTTCTTGTCAAATCTTCCATGTGATTCTACAAGTATTTATTATTTAGTATTTACAAAGCACTGTGCTAGTACCAAAGATGAAATAAATAATATATTAATATATAAATAGAATAAAATTTTACTGTGTTTTGGAACAAAGATCTATATAATGTGTTCTTGAACATTTAAAGAAGTATTTGCCTAACATAAAGATACTTCTTAATTTATTTATTGAGGAGCCATTTGCTTTTTTTTTTTAAACCCATACCTTCCTTCTTGGAGTCAATACTGTGTATTGACTTCAAGAATGAACTAGTAGGAGAAATATCAATTCAAACTATATCATAAAATAAATAATAACTGATATTTATATAACATCCTAATATTTACAAAGCATTTTTATATTTATTGTTTGATTTTGTTTACATTGATTGCATTAATTTTGTACATTAAATACTTCATATATCATTATTCTTTTTTATAGATTAGGAAACAGAGGCTTAGATATTAAATTATTTTCCCATAATCAAAAAACTAATAAATTTTAGAGTTTGGATATTAATTTGGTTTTTCTTGACTATGTTCTTCAAATGTTAAAAGTTACAAAGGTATAAAACTGAATATTTTGTAATTGCTGTGATTTTCTCTGTGTTAAAACAAAACCATAGAACACTAATCGGGAAAAATTACCAATTTGACTAGATAAAATCAATAAAAATTTTTCAGATTCTCTGATTATGTAGATTGATTTTAAATTAAATTTTACCTTCTCTATAAGCAAAGAATCTTAGCAACTGATTTTGTCTTAATGAAGCTCCTTCAACTAACTCTGGTGGCAGAAAATTTATATAAAGAATAAAAAACAACAACTTTGTAAAACCAGAAGGTAAAAGTAGCATTTTTTTTTTCATTTCAGTGGAAACAAAAGTCAATGAAAAGTCTCAAGTCTCTATTATTGATTTGGAGTTACTTAATGTATTATAAATGAAACATATATTATGGATATTTAGACCCTTCAAATGCCAATTAACAATGAAAAGCAATAATAAAAATGTTGAAGACTGTAGTTTACTTAAAACTTTGTTTTATGGTAGGAATAATTTTCTTAATATTTAAAGCATAGCATATATGAATGTTGTGTCTTAGTGAAAATCATTTTCTGTATTGTTTCTATCATAGAATTCTCAAAGAAATGGCTACATTATTCAAATTACTAACAGGCAATTACTGGTTTTGGTTTATAGTAGCTGGAATAGAAGTTATAATAAGAGGTTGCTTTCACTCTAAATATGATTGTCATTATTTTCCAAGTATAATAGTCTATAGTCTTTCCAGAATTTCAACACTCACTGTGGAAAATTATTATGATTTTATAACAGCCTCCCAAAAAACACAATTTAGCCAATATTTAATAGCCAATATTGATTTGACTTTAGGGATTTTTTTTAATTTTGAAACCCTTTTTGAGAATACAGATACAACATGGAAATGAAAATTATACTTGTTATAATTATTATCACAGTAATTGACATTCATAAAGTACCTTAAATTTATGAGGCAAATGAATTTGTATCTCACAGACTGAAATTATTGCAGGAAACTGAAACTTAAAACAGCTTATGACCCCACTGAATAGGTATTTAATATTTTACATTCACTGTCTGCTGTCCATACATTTCCTTCCAAATACATAACTTCTGGCATGCTAAGCTCTGATTGGACGCATCAAAGAAACTCTGAAGTATATATAGAGGATGCCCTTCCTTGAGCTGGAGCTACAAGTCAGCATTACCAAACTCCCTAAACTGGCATGTCTATGATCAAGGCTAGAGATTTGCTTCTCCACAAAATTATTTAGTTGTGATCAGGCAGTGTGACCTGTGGCAAATCATTTTAGCCTCATTTGCCTCAGTCTTCTCATTCGTAAAATGATCTGGAGAGGGAAATGACAAAGCATTTCAGTATCTTTGCCAAGAAACCCCCAAATGGGAAGAGTTGGACACATTTGAAGTGACTGAACAACAACAATCATGTAACCTGATTGTTCAGGCTAAAATTTTTTAAAATTTAAAAATTAAAAGAGAGACAGAAAACCAAATTCCAGGTTGTGCTTGACTAGCAAAACCCCTTGATTTAATTGCCACCATGCTGCTTGGGTGGTAGAAAGGTAAATATCAATCAATTATTTTCTTACAGAAAATCTAATGAGGGAGAACTGCTTGCTAAAAGGAAGGATCAAAAAAAAAATAAAAAGAGAGAGAGGCAAACCCACTCTTTCTTTAAAATATACCAAATAAATCACTCCTTATTGAATAGCCAATCCTATATGACAAAGCTTTAATGCATTCTCCATTCAAGCAATATTCCTAGTGAGAGAAAAAATTTTCATCTAGAATTTGCTTTGTCATCCCAAATCAACAAGTCTTTGAGAGGTGATCATATATTTCCCAAAAGGCACCAGAGCAACTAAGCACAGGTTCCATGGGATAAAACCCCCAGGATACAAAGAAACCAATATCACAATTTGGCAATGTATAATAGCAGCAATATTAGGCCCTGCCCAATGGATGTAACATTCAGCCTAGAATTCCTTTTGCTACATATCCAGTTCTAGATAGAGAGAACAGCACTGGAAAGAACAATGTCTGAATTCATCAGGTATCTTTTGATTATCTAGGAGGAAGGACCAAATAGTTTCCAGAATTTAAATATCACCAAAACCAATACCCTAAATTGTTTGCAGAAAATCAATAAAAAGCCAAAACAAAGAAAAACACTCCCCCAAAACTATGGGGAGTGTACAAAATTAGAACTTAGCTTCCTTATCCACTGAGAGAATGTGGGATGGTTAATCTACCAATTTTTTAGGATTAGATCTGTGATGTCACTGTATAAGGAATCCTTGGATAAGGAGATTTATTGTAAATTCATAGTAACTGATAGTAATCTGCATCATATCATTGTTAGCTTTTACTATATGCTTGATTTATACAATTTTTAAAAAATGTGTGTTCAGTTTATCAAATGTGTTACCTTAAAATATATTGGTTAAACAGGTTTAGAAAGTGGGGGGAAAAAAAAACATGCTGAGGTTTCCTTCTGGTGTTTTATTTTCCTGATACTCAGGAATATATCTATTTTTGTACTCACTGTTGGTGGTACATTAGAAGGAGAAGAAATACCTTCTGTTGTGCATGTCTCTCATAAGATAAAACCTTTTAAAAGTAGGACTCAAGTAATTTCTGGCTCTTGCTTGGATGTGATTGTTTTTTTATGAATTTCTGGGGTTTACAATTAGAGATCCAGGAACTAAGAAGACTTAGTAAAAATGAAACTCATAGCACACACTCATATCTAAGCGTATAAAGCACAAATCAGAGCTTTTTTTAATGATTATGTTGAAAAATGTGAATTTTTCAATGTGGTAAACTCTTAGTGTGGAAACTTCCTGCAGCAATACTGATTGGCAAGGAATATGCAATTGAAAGCTGAGGGAGCATAATATTAGATGGCTAGATAGATCTATAAGGGGTGACAGAGTCACATCCTCATTTCCATATGAGGAAACTGAGTTCCAGATACCATGTTCATAGGAAATTAACTCAGATCTTCATGGAATCTAAAACTGGCCCTTTTTCTATCATATCTTGCTACCTTTCAGCTAGAAGGGAAAAAAAAATCTCAAAATGTAGGAAAATTAAATTGGCTACAAAAAATGTTCCATCTGAAATTACTGTCAAATGCAACCCAATTCTAATACATGAATTAGAAGCTATACTGCATGTTCATTCTTGCTGTTCAGATTTATTATTTGCAGTATTGCAAAGAAGTTTAGAATTAGTAACATAATTTCTTAGGGGAAAAAGATATTAAAAATACCTAAGAGCTGTCAAATCATTTTATACTTGTATAAGGCTGAGAGTAAAATCATAAGTAGGAATAGGTATGTTCACCTTTAAAGAATACTACTTACCCACACCCCCCTCCCCAAGCACTCACTACCAAAAAATGGAGTGAATTTGCTTTAAAGCTTGACAAAGAGTGACAGACATACTGGGCATGTTTTCTCAGCATGAACATTCCCAGAACCTCCTCCACTTTGTGACTACATTTTTTTGCCCTTTTAGCAATCTGTAACTCAAATAGCAGAAATAGGTAGAAATGTCTGGGTTGATGCAGAGTCACGGTAAAAATAGGTTCTGATGAAAGTGAAATTTAATCAACCAAATGTAGCAGATAACTACATGAAGATCATGCTTCTTTATAATCACTCATGTTGCTTTGTTGCTACTTACATGTTTTATTTAAAATACCATTTGCTATGAATTGGAATTTTTCTAATAAATGACCTATTATTCCTTAATAGCTTTAAAGTTATTGCCTTTTGGCAGAGAGACAGAATCAGAGACACAGAGAGATAGAGGCAGAGAAAGAATAAGTTAAGGACAAGGTAAAAGTTAATGTATAATCTTAAAATTTTGGTGAATGTGTAGAAGTTTAATACAGCTGAGAAATTTTCTAGAGAAGAAGATGAGGGACCCCAAAACGCAATAGTAACAGTGAATAGTAGCAGGTGAGTTAAGAGAAAGAATAAAATAAATCTAAAAGTACTATGGCTATGTACTTTCATGGGGGAGCTAGATGGCCCAGTGGATATGCCAGGCATGGAATCAGAAAGACTTATCTTCATCAGTTCCAATTTGGCCTCTGACACTTATTAGGTGTATGACCCTGAGGGAGTTACTTCACTCTGTTTACCTTAGTTTCTTCATCTGTAAAATGAACTGGAGAAATAAATGTTGAACCACTCTATTATCTCTGCCAAGAAAAATCCAAATGGGGTGAAGAAGAGTCAGACTTGACTGAAAAATGACTGAATAACAACTTTTGTGAAAAGACTTGCATATAGATTAAAAATGCTATTTTAAGATGTCATATTTACCAAATACTTTGAAAATTTATGAAACATCTTCAGAAGAAGCAGATGATAAAATTATTAGCCCCATTTTATAGCTGAGGAAATTGAGCCTTGAGGAGGTTAATTGATTTCATATGATTTAAAGCTTCTGACAACCTTAGCAGTCATAAAGTATAAACCTTTAATTTTACAGTCTATGAAAATGAAGCTCAGAGACCTTGTGACATTAAAGCAACCTAAAATTACATTCAATTTTAAATATCCACAATTCCTCATCTCCTTAAAAACACAAACAAACAAAAAAAAGAGATGTATTTCCCCAAGATTTTTTTCTGTCACCAACTTGAGCATTATAATCACATAGTGTTCCTTTGGGAAGAAGGTCAGTTGAATGGGGAGACAGAAAGTTCACTGTGGTTCTTTCCCACTTATATTGCTTTCAACCCATCTGTAATTTTCCAAGTCCCATTTACTCTGTATCAATATGGTTAAATTTTTCAAGACTTCTTTGAAGCATTCTTTTTCTTTTCTTAGGTACAATAAAGTCACATTAAAATAAAGTACCACAATTTATGTTGCCAGTCCCTTTGCAGTGTTTGTCTCTTTTCTTTTCAGTTCTTTGTTACCATCGAAAGTGCTACAATCAATATTTTGGAGTACATGAGACTTCCTTCTATATTGCCCCACCTTGAGATATTCTTGGCTTCAAGATTTCTTTGGTCAAAGAATACAGACATTTTAGTCAAATTTTACTAAAATTCAAAATTGATTTCCAGAATGGTCATGAAAATTTACTATTCCATCAAAAATATATTAGTGTAACAGTCTTTCTACAAATACTTCATCCCTGAATATTTCTACCTTTTGAAATTTTTATAAATATGCTACATATAAGATAAAACTCTAGAATCACTTTTTTAAATTTTTCCTTTTTTATTAATGGTTTTGAGAACATTTTGTATAGTTGTTAAGGGTTTATTATTCTTTTTAAGAAAAGAATATTCTTCATACTCTTTGGTCTTTAGAGTATACCTATTGGTCTTCTGTTTGTGCATCTTTAATATCATATTCTTACTAGAAATGTTTGATTTAATAATGTTAAGAGCTTTTCACCAGGCATATTTGTGAAAGGAACTTGATCATGTTCCCTCCTATTTTTAATGGCATGATTTTTAATATTCAGGGTGTGGATATATTTTGAATTTATTATGATAGACAGTGTAAGAAGCTAATCTAGCTTCCTTCTGCCAAACTACTCAGCTTTTGAGCAGTCCTTATGAATCAAGGATTTCTTACCATAAATAGCTTTCATTTCTCAATATTTTGAGAATTATAGTATCAATTAGTTTATTAACTTTTACTTATCTACTCAGTCCCATATACTTAATAATTCATGTTTTGCCATGTAATTTGAGGTTTTGAAATTTCAATCCACACTCACTTTTACTTTTAGCATTTCTCTTAAGATTTCAAACAACTCTTTCTTCCAAATGCTATTCCTTGTATTTTGTCTGACTCCACATATGCCCCATAAGTGCTTTGATTGGTATAGGAATAAGCCTGAAAATTAATTTAGGCTGCATCATCAATTATATTATATCAGTGCAGTTTAATCATAAACAATGAATCATTCTCCAACTATTTGTCATTATTTGTTTAAAGGATATTTTATAATCATATTTAAAACTTCATTACTCCTTAATGGTTAAAAATAGGAAATTATTAAATAACAGAAGACCAAAAAAAATTGTGACCAACTATACCATATGCAGAACAGGTCATTCCCACAATTAGAAAATGGTGAATATTTTGATAATACAAAGTCATTCTAGGTAATTTGAAGCTAAAAGTGCAAGAATATTTTGCTTAACCACTTTCTGCTAGCCACGCTGGTACTGCATCATAATGGGGAAGTTTCTTCATGTTCTCAAACTCTATGACAATGGAACATAAGCTGTGGTCACTTACTTATATGTAAAGACATCACATATGGTCCTGAGGATGGACAATGTATAATGACATAAAAGTTAACCATATCATAATTATATATTTGTCCATGTCATCTTTCCAAGACCATGTCATTTTCCCTGCTTCAAAAAATAGAAGTGGCACCCAATAACATCTAGGTTGAAATATTTTCTCCAGTGCTATGCATTTTAAAGACTTTTAAAATGTGGTTCTAATTTACTTTTCCTGATTTGTTCTTTGTGGTTGTTCTTCATATGCTGTGTGGTATAATTAAGCAGGCATACTCATTATTCCTTACACATGGGCATTTACCTACAGTTTCTGAACCTCTGCCCTTGGTTTTCTCCAATATCTAAAATATACTCTCTACTAAACATTGAACATTTCATTATCCCATAAGTTGATGGTACTTCTCCTCTCCATAACCTTTAAACTACCACATGGTTATATCTATGTATGTGTGTGTGTGTGTTTGTGTTTGTGTGTGGGTGTGGGTGTGCGCATGGTTGTATTAGAGTACAGTAGAAAGGAGACAGGAGAGTAGAAATTTCTTGTTGTTGTTTTATTTAGGTGGGGGTTGTTTTTATTTTTTGCTGTTAGACTCCCAGCATGGAGACTTAGTCTAGGTGTGTGGTAAGCATTTAAAAAATATTTGTAGATTGTTTGATTGACATCTACAACCACACTAATGAAATCACAAATCTTTCATGTATTAAAGTTATCCCCTCATCATATGAAAGTCAATCATCTGGGAAGTTAACATGTCTATTTAATAACAGCATGTGTTTTATTCATTTTGTCATTGGAAGAAGAATTTAAAGGCATATTTATTAAGAAAATCAAGTAGTCAAAAAGATACTTGGAAAAATTTCTGAAAACTTATTGAGATTATGTGTATGCTTCAAAGAATTTAAATGATGTTATGCAATGTGATATTAATATACCTGTTAGTCTTTTAATGAAAAACAATGATTTCTAGGACTGAGGTTTGAAATCATTCTGAAATTATCCTTATTCTGCAAGTATCTAGTCAATCTTCTAAACTCAATTTAACCTAGTTATTAATGTCATGACTTTTCCTTAGCTAATATTTTAAACTTATTCTGATCCTGAGCTTTCTTTGTTTTCATCATTCCATTTAATGACCATGGTATAAGAAGTTATTTTGTTTGTTTCTTTATTTGTTTTGTCATTACACCACCACTGTTCTCCCCCCAAAATATACTGACAAAGATGCAAAGACTTTTCATTAAATGACATCTCATAGGGTAGCAGTTTTCATCTTGGAATTTATAGCAGAACCTTAGAACCCTGACTGATTGTTTGTTTAGAGCTTATCTTGTGAGCCAGAGATTCAGAAGAAAATGTGGAAAATAACTACATTATAAAAGCCCAGCTGTGCTTGTTTACTCTTGTCTTCTCTCACACTGAATTCACATTTCTTCTTGGGAACAGCATTAAAACTAAATCTGTTGAAATATGATAAATGATATAACCAAAGGAAAAGATAATCCTTTCTTGAGGACCTTGTGGAGAACATTTTAAATTTATAATTTTTTTAATTTAGTCATGCAAAAGCCTTCCTGTTGTATGAAACAAAATATTAGCCTTGTAGTCACAATTGCTGTTGTTCTTAAATTATCCACTCATGGTCTGACTCTTCATGACTGCATGGACTGTCCCTTCTGTTCTCCACTATCTCTCTAAGTCTATCCAAGTTCATGTTCATTGTTTCCATGACACTATCAACCTCATTTTCATTCCCTTCTACTTAAACTTTCCTAATATCAGGCTCTTTTCCAAATACTCTTGTCTTCTCAATCTGTGGCCAAAGTATTTAAGCTGCATCCCCAGTGTCTGTCTATACAAAGAATGGCCACAATTAATTTAAGTATTGAATGATTTGATCTTCTTGCTGTCCAAGAGACTCTTAAAAGCATTTTCTAGCACCACAATTCTAAAGCATTGATTCTGCAGTTTTCAACCTTCTTTATAGTCCAACTCAGAATCATACATTACTACTAGAAAATCCATAGTTTTGACCATATAGATCTTTGTCAGCTAGGTGATATCTTGCCTTTTAGTGTGCTGTCCAGATTTGCCAGGGCTTTCCTTCTAAGCAGCAAGCATTTTTTTAATTTCATAGCTACAGTCTATCTTTGAGCCTTCTTCTCCTGTTGTTTGCCAAGAGGTAATGGAACCATTTGCCAAGATTTGTCTTTGTTTGATATCTTAATCTTAAGCTTCAAGCTACCTTTTACATTCTCTTTCATCCTCAGCAATAGACTTCTTCATTCTTCCTTTACTTTCTGTCATCAGATTGGTATTGTCTGCATATCTGAGATTATTGATATTTCTCTAGTAATCTTCATTGTGGGTTTTTATTCATCCACCCTGGCATTTTGCAGGATTTTCTCTGAAAAGAAGTTAAATCAATAAGGTGTCGATATACAGCCTTATTATGCTCCTTTCCCAATCTTAAACCAATCAGTTGTTTATATATTGGATTCTAATTGTTACTTCTTGACAAGCATACAGATTCCTCAGGAAAAAAGTAAGATGATTTGGTACTCTTGTCCTTCAAAGGACTTTACATATTTTGTTGTAATCCACAAAGTCAAAAACTTTAGTATAATCAATGAAGCAAAAGTAAATGTTTGGTTTTTCTGATTCCCCTTGTTTTCTCCTTACTCCAGAGAATATTAGCAATTTGATCTCTTGTTCCTCTGCTTCGGTGAAAACCAGTCTGTACTTCTGGTAATTCTCAGTTCACATATCACTGACATTTGGTTTTCAGAATCTTAATCTTAATCTAACATGTGAAATGTGTGCAGTTGATCAATAATTTGAAAATCCTGTGGCATTACCCTTTAGGATTGATATGAAAAAAATATTTTTCTGATCAAATCAAGTTTTCCAAATTTTCTGATATACTGAGTGCAGGACTTTAACAGTATCTTGTTTTAGGATTTAAAAAAACTCAATGAGATTCCATCACCTCCACTGACCTTATTGTTAGTAGTGCTTCCCAAGGCTCACTTGACTTCTTTCTCCAGGATCAGTAACCACACCATCATGGTTATCAGTGTTGTTAAGGTCTTTATTGCAGGATTTTGTATATTACTGCCACCTCTTCATATTATCTTCTAGTTCTGTTAATTCCCTACTATTTTGTCTTTTATTATGTCAGTATTTTCATGAAATGTTCCTTGAACCCTCTAATTTTCTTGAGGCAATTCTTGTCTTTTTCTTTCTGTTGTTTTCTTCTATTTATTTTCATTGTTCATTTAAGAAAATCTTTCCTCTCTCCTTGTTATTCTCTAGAAATCTACATTCAGATCAATATATATTTCCCCTTCTTTCTTTTTCCCTTTCTATCTTTATCCCTTTAGCTATCTATAAAGTCTCGTCAGACAGTTGCTTTCTTGCTCTTCTTTTTCTTTCTGTTGCTCTTTCCTGTACAATATAGTGAACTCCTGTTATGATTTTTCAAACATTCTAATCACTTAAATCTATTCATCACCTTCATTTCATATTCATAAGAGATTTTACTTAGGCCATATCTATAGGGTCTGATAGTTTTCCCTACTCTTATATTTATATCTAAATTTTGCAATAATGTGAACCACTATTGACTATATGTCATGTTTTAACTGACCGTAAGAGCTTTCCCACCTTTAGTTGCAAAGTATATAATCAATACAATTTTTGTCCATCTGGTGATGTCTATATGTGGAGTTGTAATTTGAATTATTGAAAAAGAGGGTTTGACATTATTTTAATATGGTCCATGGGATTTTCCTGACAAAAATTGTGTAGTGGTTTTACATTTCCTTCCCCACTGGAATGTCTTTTATCTGAATTCTCCACTTTGACCTCCATCTTGAGTAACCCTACATAGCATTGCTCATAGTTTCAATGAGTCATGCAATCCCCTCCACCACTGAAAAAACATGTACCAGAGTAGGTAGCAAGAATACCTGAGTTCAAATCTATATACTTACATTTATTATCCTGGGTCAAAGGCAAGTCAATTGTTTTATCTGAGCTTCAGAGTCCTTACTTCTCAATGGGGATAATAATACCTTACTACTTTTTTCATTGAGCTATTCTGAGCTGTGTTACATAAATGTAGTTATTCTAGTGAATCTATCATCTTAGCTATCAATTTTCATTATTTTGTCCAACAACACAAATCACAGTCCTTTCATGTTTGCCTATCCTATTGGATTCTAAATAATGTTTGCCCACAAGTCAGCTATAGTTTAACACAACTTACAGGGATCTTTCCTTAAATTCTTCAGACATTTAAAAGTTTTGAGTGAAGCACATAACTATATGCCTATTTCCCCCATTTTCAAATAATGATTATCTCATTTTCATTCCCTTTATATACATTTCTAATAAAATATTTGAAGACTATTAGTCCATTTGTTACTACAATATCATTACACTAATAGGATGTTGATAGTAAAAAACCATATGCGAATTTCCAAAGGAAAATTTAGGTATATTAAATTAGTTTTACAACTATCAAAGGCAATCCACACTCTTCTATTCCTACTATTCAAATTGAAGCCTAATTCATTCAATATCTGTGCTGTCCTCCACAGGTATAGATATTGATAGACAAGTTCTACAAGATTATATCCATATAACTATTGGTAATGACCTGAGCAATACATTTTCTTCATGTACTGGGCCTTTTCTGTGTAGTTGACCAGGTTAAAATGTTTTAGTGGTTACTGTAGGACAATTTCTATCTCCCTTATACACATGTCTGGAATTGTAAAAAGGGTCTTAATGTGGTGGTTCCACAAATCTAGATGATAAATGTTTTTTTTTCCAATAAGAATATTTATGGATCTTTTCCATTTTTCTTCCTTTTGTGACTCTCTTTTCATTTTCTGCCTTTACTGCCCTTACTGTAACTTCTGTTATTTGGACTTCTTAGGAAAGTTCCTTCATACTCATTTTAAATTATATATTCTTTAGGAGAAAATATTGTCCATAATCTTTTATATTTGTATTATTTTACAAAGAAATTTATATTCTAAGCTAATTTTGCCTCTGAGTCTTCCTGTTTAGTACAAAATTTGCATTTAAAAAATTTCTACATAATAATATGAACAGTGTTAATGAATTTTCTATTGTCCATTTCCCCTTTCCATTATTAATTATTTAATAGATAAGAAAAGTATTTTAATTATCAAACAATTATTAATTAGTTATGATTTCCCTCATTATTCTTCCCTCTTCCTTTGAACTCATCCTTATTTTTTCTCACGAGTTAGTAGTTTACTTATGAATAATTTTTTAATGATTTGTTAAGTACATATTATGTCCCAAACAGTCTTCTAAGTAGTGAGTATACATGAAAAAAATCAGGAAGTTCCTGTTCTCAAGGAGCTCATACAAACAGTTCACGATTTACTTAACTTTAGTATTTCTATTCTACAGCTCTCTACCATTTCTTCAAAAAAAAAAAGAAGCACGAAACTGTCGAATTGTTTGCTAAAATCTAGATAAACTATATTTGTATCTTTATCCTAATATTTCAGTGTTTCTGTCAAAACAGTGATAGTTATTTTGTTCTTCTCTTAGTGGAAAGAAGTGAAAATGACTAGAGTATGACATCAAAGTATACCCTACACAAATAATTTGGCCTCTGGATGCTGTATTCCATTTGTATTTGTGTGTGTGTGTGTGTGTGAGAGAGAGAGAGAGAGAGAGAAAGAGAAAGAGAGAGAGAGAGAATCTGAAGTTTGACCTCATATCAGGTATGACAGTTTAAAAGGCACAGATTTTGAAATCTGTGTACTAAAGACAATACCTATACTTTTTTTCAAACTTTACTTTAGTTCATGTGCAATCTAATACAATCATTTAAAATTTGTTTTGCGTCACAAACTACTACGAATGTGTTTAAATATCCAAATCTCTAGAACTACTTGAAATATCCCTATTTCCTTCCAGTGATTGCAAAACTTCTAGTTAGAATGTGTTATTGAGAGGAAAATCATGCTCAATGCATATGACATGACAGAATAAGATCCAAATTATATTCTAATTAACTTAAATATGATTTTAGTAAAATAATTTCCTTTGAATGTCTAGCTAGTAACTTAAAAACAATTTAAATCCTAGTCATCAAGGGTTTCAAGTGATAAATATAGTTAATACTAGGGCAATATTTCACGAAAGTTCTTGAAAAGAGAATGTCTGAGTTTGGAATACACAGGATGAAAATCTGACTCATTAATTCTAGGCTTATACTATTATGTATAAATATACCTTATACTTTAATAACATAATCACTAGTAAGGAAAAGGTAAAATTTTAAAAACAATATTTTAATGGTTAACAAAAGGTTTTGAACTAATTAAGCAATAAAAAAATTTAATACAATCCTAATGTAGTATCCTTAGAAACATTTGGGATCTGTGTCTTACATGATAGACTCACAACACATGTCATTTGGGGATGGAGAAATGATGCATTGAATCATAAGATCATGTATTTAATGCTAGAAAAAATAGAGGCTTTTGAGTCAGGAAACTGAGACCCAGAGACACTAATTGACTTGTTCAATGTCACATATCTTATAAGTATGTAAGGCTTTCCTTTAGTTCAAATTTCTGTCACTGACAGTGGTACCATTGAGGATCTTGTGAAAGAATCGAATAGTTTTTCTCACAATTTTACATTCCAAGTTATATCTACATTTTAAAATCTTAGAGTTTGAAAGAGCTTTAGAGATCATGTAGTCCAAATCCCTCATCCTATACAAGAATAACGCAAGTAATGATTTTTCCCAAGTTTACACTGTGATTTAGTGGTAAGTTTTAGACCAAAAGTGAGATCTCTGTGCTCCAGGTCCAGCGTTACAGAATCATCATGTTTCTGTCTTACAAAAATAATTTAATCCACGGTATCTGAGCTACTTATATTTTCAATACAAGGAATAAATCATGCATGACCTAAAAAGAGTGATTAGTTTAGGCATCATTGACAAATCTGTCCTTAAATTTTCAAGAAGCCAATAATTTGTGGTTATATTTATGTATAAATGAGCCAATAAAATAAATAATTTCTATGCAGAGTATTTTTTTAAAATCTCTTTCTCTTAAAAATCCTGGAATTGTATAAAACATGATTAAAAATAGTGAAGGGGAAAACTGATAATTGAGAAAATATATTAAAAGCTCCCTTCAGGGATAAAAGTTGCCAGCCATTGATTTGCTGCTGCTCTTGTGGCTGTCCTTTGAATTCTAGTTATGGTCTATAAGAGGATTTAGCCTAAAAGAAGTTAAAGATGCCATGAACCAATTGCTGACTTCAAGTGTGAACAGGTGATCTGATTGGTTTGTTTATATCTCACTGGTTTAATAAAGAAGACAGAGCTTTACTTCATCAGTATGTCCTGGGATTTTTCCTTTGCAATAGTGTCTGTTCAAAGTTTTAAATAGTTCCTAGGATTAAGGATAGAAATAATGAAATTGATGTTTGCTTCAAAATGGTGTCATTTGGGAGAGTTCTTTCAGTGGATAGTTGTAATTAAAATTGGAAACTAGTATGCAGCATGATCCTAGAAATGCTAATATAGAGCTCCTAGTGAAGTAACAGTCCCCTAAGCTCTAAAATCTGTGGAAGTGCATAAGCAATATTGTAGATTAAATAGGGAAACTGTAAGTACTCTTTTGGGACTATTCTGAAGCAACTAGTCAACAGAACTTCAATATCAATATTTTCTAGTAAGTCACCTTCCAGCCTCTCCTTAAAAAGTAAATTGGCTGTCTACAGCTGTGCAAAGATTTCCATCAGAATAAAGCATTTTACTAGATGATGGAAGCCAGCTCGGGTGGACAAATGCCTATAATTTTTACTGGATACCCTGAATAGACTCAGCAACTACAGTAAAATATAAATTCTCTTTAACTGTGAGCTCAATTTGTAGAAGTGAGCTAGAGGGATAAAGGAGCAAAACACAGTTATTCTGCAGTAATAAAGCTGTTCAGGCAGAGTATATTTTATAATCACCAAGAAAATACTGACACAAAACACCAATATATTTCATAAGTTTAAGAGCTTTTTTAATCATAAAAAAGTTGTAAAATATATATATTTGGTTTAAAATGTTATAGAAAAATCAACAATAAAATCTAAGTAAATCAATGATAACCTCAGCATTACATGCACATATAGTCATAAATATGTGTGAATACATGGATAATATATCCAAATATATATGACTATATATGTAAGATAACAAACATAGAGATCTGTCCTTGAGTTTGGAAGGTCTAGGTACAAATCTGATTGTCTGATCCTGGGGAAATCAGCAAGTCATCTGATCACGTAGAGCTCCAAGCAATTCTTTAAGCTATAAATTACAGAACAGGCACTGGTCAGCATTTGTAGATAGAACTCTTCAATGGGCAGCCTAAATAATAATAAAGTCACAGATCTTATAGATAGATAGAAATCTTGTAGATAGATACATTGAATGATACTAGATAGATTATTTATATATATATATATATATATATACACACACACATAGATGGCAGAGATAGACGTAAACATATATGTGTATATATACATATATACACAAAAATATAAGGCCAATATGTAACATATTATAATATAGTAACAAAAAAGGACAAGAATTTTAGTGATCAGCTATATGAGATAAATGGTTGAATTTAGAATTCTATTTATAATAAAACCAAGAACACAATATGAGAATTTATTCCTATGCAATTAGTCTTTACTCCTCAGAGGAAATAAACAAGAAGGAGCAAAGGGTAAGGTTCAGAAGTGAATCAGTCAATTTTTGACACTTCATGGGGATGAGTATTATCTTAGTAACTGGGTTTTTTTCTAGGAAATGAAATTATTTTGTAATTAAATACATATGTTTCCTAGAAGCCATCAAGCATTATAAATTTGTTTTGTTAAGGATTCCAGCTATTCCCCAATAATTTTCAAGAACTACATTTTCTCCAAAAATAATAGTACTTTTTAATACAAAAAGGTATTGTATAATTTTAAAATATCTCAAGTTATTATGCACAATTATTATGAAATAATTCACATTTGAATACCTTAGACCCTTAAGCAAAAAGGGGATCAGAATTGAAAATAATATTTTTATTTGTATGTGCATCTTACTGTAATCCACCTTCCTTTTTCAATTATATAAATTTCTAAGGCTTAATCTGCATACTGGGTTAGATCTACAATTCTTCCTCTGTATATTTCCCTTTTGAAGGCATTTTCTCACAGCAATGGCAATCTTACTTAAATGGCAGCTAAACATAAGGGAAATTTTCTTTCCATCCCATGCCCATTCCTGTGCCAGTAAAGAGCACATCTCCAACATTTTGCAGATAAGCTCTAAAAAGTAATGTTTCAAGTTCTTCAAACCAAGAATTATTGAACTCTAATAGTCTAGTTTGTCTATAAAACAGAAAATGTGAATGTAAATAGAATGAAATGATCCTGGAAAGGCAAATTTATTTCAGGGGAAAGAGAGTTTCCAGTGCCATTTAGAGGAGGTTCTATTAATTCTGTAATCAGTGAGGAACTATTGAAAGTTTGTGTGGAGGAGAGTGATGAATTTCAGACTGGCACATTAAAAAGATGCTTTTGAGATTATGAGCAATATACCATAGATAGGGGTAAGACCATAAATTTTAAGGAATTTTAAGAAGCTATAGTATATACTTATTCCTATTAAAGCTACCAGAGGGCATTGAAATAAGTGGGAAAGTCCTAAAAATAAATATATCTGAAAGCATCAGCTAACATTATATGTAATGGGAATAAACTAAAAGACTTCCCAATAAGATCAGGAGTGAAACAAGATGCCCTATTATCACCACTAATATTTAATATTGTATTAGAAATGATGACTCTAGCAATAAGAGATGAAATTCAAAGAATTAGAATAGGCAACGAAAAATAAAGCTATCACTCTTGCAAATGATATGTTTTGCTAAGAGAATCCCAGAGGGAAAAAACCTAATAAACCTAAGAACTTTAGCAGAGTTGCAAGATATAAAAATGGGCCCACATGAATCATCAGCATTTTTCTATACTACCAATAAATCCCAACAGCAAGAGATTGAAAGAAAAATCCCATTTAAAATAACTATAAATAATATAAAATAGATGGGAATCTACCTGCATAGACAAAACCATGAACTATATGATCATAACCATAAAATATTCTTCATACAAAGTCAGATCTAAATAGTTGGAAAAGCATTAATTGCTTCTGTATAGGCTGAGCCAATATAATAAAAATGAAAATTCTTCCAAAATTAATTCACTTGTTCAGGGCCATACCAATCAAACTACTCAAAAACTATTTCATAGAACTAGAAAAATAATAGCTATTCATCTAAAAGAATATAAGATCCAGAGTATAAAAAAAACATTGAGTAAAAAAATATGAAGGAAGGTGGCTTAGCTGTACTGGACCTCAAATTATATTTTGAAGGAGCTACCAACAAAGCTATCCAGTACTGGCTAAGAAATATAGTGGGAGACCAATGAAATAGATAAAGCACTCAGTAAGAAATGAGTAATTGAGGTAATTGAGGTAATACTCAGAGCTCCGAAATTTTGGAAAAACTCACTATTTGACAAAAACTGCTGGAGAAAAAATCGAAAACAGGATGACAGAAATTAGGCATAGACCAACATCTTATTCCATATGCCAATGTAGTTAAAATGGATACATGATTTAGAAAGGCTGATACTATAAACAAATTAAGGAAGGACAAAGTAATTTATCTATAAGATCTATGGTTAAAGGAAGACTTTAGAACAAAACTAGATTTAGAGAATATTATAAGATAAATTCTAAATTAAATTTAAAAATTTCTGCACAAACAAAAGCATTGCAAATCAGATCAAAAGACAAACAACAAAATGAGATAAAAACTGACAAAGGTTTCATTTCTCAAATATATAGAGAGCAGAGTCAAATTTATAATATAAGGCAATGATGTTGAACCTTTGACATGCGTGCCAAAGATAGCATGCAGAATACTCTCTGGGGCACTTGGCCACCCCCCCCCTTCCCACCCAGAGTTCATTACTAGAAAGGCAGAGGGACTGGGTGGAGCTGCTCCCCTGACCCTCTCCACCATATCCAAGGACAGTTTTTCACATCACCCTCCCCTCCGCCCAGTAGCCCAATGGGAGTGCTTTCTCCCTTTACTGTGTGGGGTAAAGGGGGGGGGAGTTGTACCCACCACTTGGGCACTTGGGGGGAGGGGCACATACATGATCTCTGGGGGGTGAGGGGGGGCACAGAACTTGGTCTTGGGGGTGGAGTGAGGGCGGGGCCTGGCACTCCATCTTTAAAAGTTTCACCATCACTTATATAAGGAATTCCCTAACTGATAAAGTCAAAGCAAATAAATAATTCTCAAATGAAGAAATTAAAACTATTTTTAGTCATATGAAAAACTGCCCCAAATTGCTATGGATTAAGGAAAAGCAAATTAGACAACTCCACCTCCCACCCATTGGACATGACAAAAATGATAAATGTTGGGGGATATGGAAAAATTGGGACACTGATACAATATTGGTGAAACTTTAAATTGATATAATCATTCTGGAAAGCAATCTGGAACCATACCCAAAGGGTCATCAATCTGTGCATAGCCTTTGACCCAGCAATATTAGTAGGAAGTCTGTATCCCAAAGAGATTTAAGATAGGGGGAAAGAACCCCTTCAAAATACCTAGGAAATGATACCATTGTCATGGGCCATAGATAGCAATTTCTCACACAGGAATCAGACACATGGACCTTTTGGATTTCTTCTAACTAGTCTTTCATTACTTTAGTCTTTCATTACTTTTACATGCTTCTTATAGATCAAATTTTCTGCTGAGTCTGGGTTTTCCTCAGGAATAGTTGAAATAGTTTGTTGAATATCTATTTTTTACATTTCTGAATTATGTTCATCCTTGTTATTCTTGGTTATAGGCCCTAGGATTTTTGCCCTTTGAAATACAGTGTTTCATATCCTGCATTCTTTTAATGTTATAGCTATTAAATCTTGTGCTCCACAATTTTTAATTTTTTTCTTATTGCTTGAAGTATTTTCCTCTTAACCTAGGAGCTACTTAACTTAGCAATAATGTTTCTGTGCATTCTCTTTGATGTGGTAATCAGTGTATTCTTTCCATTTCTATTTTACCTTCTGAAATCTAGAATTTCCAGGCAGTTTTCCCTAGTGATTTCCTGGATTGTGATGTTTAAGTGGCTTTTTAAAAAAAATCATAACTTCCCAGGAGTTCAACTATTCTAATATTCAATTGCTATCTCCTCAATCAATTTTCCAGGTCAATTATTTTTCTGATTTTTCATATCCTCTTTTATCATTTCATTCTTTTCATTTTGCTTTATTATTTCTTGTTTTAGAAAAGTAGCTTCCCATTGCCCAATTCTAGTTCTTAATACATTATTTCCTTCATGAGTCTCTCATTCTCTTTTTCTATTTGGCTGACCTTCCATAATTTTCTTAATTTTCTTATATTGCTCGTATTTTTTCCTAATATTTTCTCCACCTCTCTCATTTGATTTTTGAGGTCCTTTTTTAAAGCTCTTCTAAAAGCTCTTTTTGAACTTGTGGCCATTTATTATATTTCTTTGCTATTTTTCAGGTAGAAGTTTTTACTTCACTGTCCTCTGGGTTTGAGCTAAGGCCTTCTCTGACCCATAAGAAATATCAATATGTTGGTTCTTTCTCCTTCAGTTGTTCAGTTTTATTTTAATCTTTAAATTTTAGTAGCCAGGCCAGTAGATTAAATTATTGGCTTTTTGCTGGACTTCTAGGATACGTAGTATATTTGAATATATTACCTCAAGTTTTAAGTTTTTGTGTGTGTTTCTTTTTCCTAGGTCCTATCCAATTTTTACAGTTCTGGGTCTGATGTACTCCCAATCCCTGCTCAAACCCCATTCTATAATTGACCTGCAATTCACCAAACAGAGCCCACGGGCAGCTCTGCCTCTGCAACTGCAAGTAGACAGTCTTCCCCCTGAGGCAGCATCCAGGGTCTCCACTCTCCTAGAAGTGACCAAAATAGATGAGACCCCAGTTCCTCAGAAACCACACTCACCAATGTGTACTTCTTTCTCACTCCTCATTTCCAGCTGCCATGGGCTAGATTAGAGCAGGTGTCTAGTCCAGGTTCCTTGGACCTCCAACATCCCTTGTTAGCAGCCAGTTTTTTAGTTCCTGCCCTTAGGATCTAGCACCTGTAAACTCTGTTGTGTCCACTTCTTCAATCCCCAGCTGTAGGCCAGTGGGGGATCTCCAGTGCTTAGTTTGCAACAGACACATCTTCTTACGGGGCCCTTCTCTTGGAGATTCCAGTGATATCATTCCAATGATATCCACTGAATGCAAGCTCCAGAGCTCAGTAAACAAGATAATTTTGTCAATCCTACCCCTAAGGGCTATCTTGTGAATTTCTCTCCCTTTGCTCTATTCCTACCCCTATCTCCTACTGTAGTGGTCCTGAGACCAGGGAAGAGAGAAACCTTCCTCCCTAGTTATTCCTGACTTCATTCCTGCCCCCTATCTGTTTTTGCTGCTGTTAGCATTCATTCTGTGGACTTATTTTTAGTTGTTTGTGGTGGAGAGAGTATTAGGATTGCAAGGAAGCTTCATTCCCTATGCTACCATCTTGCCAAGAACATTTTCAAATCTTGTCTAAAAGGGTAGAAAACGCAAGAGTTTATACTTCAGTGGAACAACTTTCAAGAACTCAGGTCTATTCAACATAAAATGTATTATAATGTTATTTTGCATTCAATAATAAAAATATAGAATAAATTATTCAATAATGTCCATTAAACAACTCTTCTAGATAGATATTCATCTTCATCCACTATGGTAGCTATTTAAAATACAACCTATTTCTGTATATTCCCATTAATTAATACTTAATTTCCCCCAGATTCTAGCTGATATTTTTTAAAGAGTTAATTGATTACTAGGAGTTAGCATGATACAATGGTAAGAATACTTACTAGGGAATCAAAATTATGTTCAAATTTCAGATTATTCTTACTTTGTGGTAGAGCATTGAAAAAAGTACATAATTATGAATGTGGAATACTGAAAAAGTTTTAAAAATATATTAATATTGGTGAAAATATCCACAAAATGTTCATAGATAATAAATTTCTAATGAATAATTAAATTGCTTTTCAAGAAAGTTATGTTTGTTTGCAAATATTAAATGAAGTGCCATGGAGGACATAGAAATTTTTCTTAGACTTAATTTTTCCTATAATTTATAGATTTCTAGCTCATTAAAATTTTTCAGGTAAATTTATTAACTTTTTACCCATTGCTTTCCACATTTAGGGACACATTGGTACTAAGTATACTTGATTTCATCATGAAATTATAAGTAATAGTCCTTTTTCATGTGATATTATCATAAACATATTTTAGAATCAAACAGGTATAACAATAGTGTGCACATGTATGTAACATATTCATACACATAAAATGCAAATATCGCAAAAGAGTGTATATGCATACACATTTCTTTGTATGTGCTTACAAATGGGTAGGTATATATATGAATATATGCTCATGTATATGCATTTATTCTGTTGTGATGGCTGCTCAATGTGCAATGTATGTTTATATAAGCAAATACATAGCTGCATATGTGTATACATGGATGTGTATAAATATGCATCTTTCTACATGTATAAGCATATACATGTATAAAATTGATCAGGCTTCACAATTGTACAAATATGTCCATATAATTAGGATGCTTATTTGATTTTTAAATATTCTTATGATGTTATCTCTTGAAAGGAAAATATACGTGCCTCATAATTTCATGGTAAAAAATAAACTAAGTACTGATCAGTCCCTGAAGGTAAAAAGCAATAGGCAAAAAGTTAACTCCATGAAAAGGATCTAGAAAGTTTTATAGAAAAAGATGAGGAAAAGGAGGCATAAGAAAAATAACTAAGCCTTCCATGGGACTTCATCTAGCATTTATAAATACGCAATTTATTTTTAAATGATTTTATTCTCTTATAAGAAATAAGTTACTGTGAATACTCAGTGGATATTGCTGCCAATATTAAAAATAGCATATTTCCAAGAGTTTGAGTAGTACTTCACATCCATAATTTTCACATTTTATTATTGAGTTCAAACATCAAGGCCATAGAATTATTTATTTAAAGCAAAATTCTCTGAAGTGAAATGATTTATAGTTTTTTAAAATGCTTCCCTTGACCATTTAAGCACAGAAAATAGAAGGCTGTGCTCTTATAGATTTGCCAAAAAAGCTACTTTTATTGCTGTTGGCCAATAGTTACTTTTAATTAGAATTATATGTATAATTATCATACATGTTGAAGTAGAAAGGCTAAAAAGAACAAAAGAAAATATGACCATAAGTATTGAGAAAATTAATGCAAAATCATGGAATTTATTGGATTTGGGAGGGTAATATTTATGATCTTTTGCCTTAGAAAGATGCCATGGAAGACTGTTGATTTGTTCCACTAAAATTTTCCACCCAGAATATCAAGTCATTAATGAATTCATATGAAAATAAGAAAAAAAAGAATTTATTAAAATGTGTTATGATCTTCACAATAAGCTGTTCTTAAAAGAAGGTATTCTATACTCCTTCATTCTCAGGGGTCACTAGTGAAGATGGATTACCTGAGGAGATTAAAGTTTAGATTTTTATGACCCTAAAAGACCATGAACATTACTACAACAAATTTCATAGAATTAGAAACAATAGTGGCCTAATCCATTGTATGAAAAATTGCATTACTGCTACATATCTAAAATAATTTTAAATGCAACAAGGATTTAATTTGTTGGATGTATACATCTTAAATTCCTTGTGAAGAACATTCTGTATAAAATAAATTTTTGTATTGAATAGCTTTACAAATTATGTAAGTCATAATTTCTTGCTAATGAGTTCTCTTGGATTTCTAGAATATATACATGGATATGACACTGCCTTCAAATATTTACCAGGGAAAAAATCTAAATCATAAAACTTTCTTTGAATATATGATTGATTCTTCTTTGGTAGCATGGCTACTTCTTATCCTTATTCTATATAGCCTACAGTATATAGATAGTTAATACCTTACTTTTTGTTGTTTTGTAGAATAATTAAATATATTTTATTTCATTAAATATTAGCCAATTGCATTAAATATATTTTTAACAAACAAGTCCTAAAATTTGAATTCAAAATTACCTTCCTCCCTCTCACCCATTCCCCTTCTTGCATTAGGCAAGCATTTTGATATTGATTATATATATGAAGTCATGCAAATAATATTTCCATATTAGCTATAATACACAAGAAAATACAAATAAAAACAAGGACACAAGGAAAGGTAAAAATGAATACTTCAATATGTATTTAGGATTCATCAGTTCTCTATCTGGAGATTGATGGCATTTTTCAACATGAGTCCTTTGGAATTGTCTTAGATCATTACCTTGATCAGAGAAGCCGTCTTTCCTAGTGGATCGGTCTTTCAAAATTACTCTTACTGTGTACAGTGCTCACCTAATTCTGTTTACTTCCCATTGCACTGGTTCATATAAGTCTTCCTAGACTTTCCTTATAGCTTATTTTTGTGTCTTTTTTTTTAAAACCCTTACCTTTCCTCTTAGAAGCAATACTGTGTATTAGTTCTAAGACAGAAGAGTGATAAGGGTTAGGCAACAGGGGTTAAGTGACTTGCCCAGGGTCACACAGCTAGGAAGTGTCTGAGGTCAGATTTGAAGCTAGGACCTTCCATCTCTATCCCTGGCTTTAAATCCACTGAGCCACCTAGGTGCCCCCTTGTGTCTTTTTTTTAACTAAAATAAAACTAAATTTTCATATACTTTTCCTCCAATTGACCAAATTGCTTTTGAATTAATGTGCTTATAAATTTGAAGTATATTTTATATACCTAAATATTCATGGCAAATTTTTATTAAAAGAAATCTCCATCTTCTGGCAAGTGAAATATTTGCATCTATTCCCATATGGCTAAAAAGATGACATTAGAATGACCTAATCTTCAAAAGACACTGTCATTTTATAAACATATATAAAAGTTATGTAAATATAACTTTTAGAGCAGATGATATGAGATAAAATATATTCATCAAAATTAAATGATATAATATATACATATATAATTACATAACTTTTATAACACTGACAATAGCAGACATTTGAAAGGCCGAATGACAGTATAGAGAAGTTTGGTTTTGGATTAAGAAAAACAAAGTTTCAAGTCCTCCTTCTAACAAATACTTGTTGTATGACTGGATAATTCATCAAATCTCTTAATAGCTAGGCAATTATCTAAGACTGTGAATTATATACAAAATAGCAATTTTCATTAGTGTAAGAAGTTCCTTTAAGGCATTCTCTAAATGATGAAATAAAAAATCAGAACCAAAACAATCATAAAATTATGTAGAGCTTTATGGTCTACAAATCACTTTATATCCAGAATAAATAAAGCATGGTGAGTTTTTTATTTTTTTAGGAGAGTCAGGAAGTCATGGATTCTATTCCTGCTGCAGACATTTGACAATTATGTGAACCTGAAAAAATCACTGAGCATCATTTTCCCCTGATTTCTCAGTTATACAATGATGAGGTTGGACTTCCTGTCCACAAGGCCCTTTTCACTCAATGGAGGTATGATCCTATGACTTCATTAAGTGGATTTAGTATAACCTAGAGCCATTAAATATATTAAACACAATAAATAATGCTACCTGTCTCAAGGTAGCAAGGAAAAAGAATTCAAAAGCAAAATACCTGGTTCTATTCGGCCTTTTTCAAACCATCCACAAAGCCTGTGAAGTTCCAATTTGAGCTTATATCCTAAAATTCTGTAATTGACTTTCAAAGCCATAATGTTCCAGAGATATAACAGTTTCATCAGCCAAAACAACCCGGAGCACAGTTTTGTCAAAGACTGTAGCCCTAAACTATGAAACTAGTAACTGGGTTAAAATCTTATCTTTTACAAATAGTTCTCACACTCTATAAATTATTTCAAACAAATAATAATAATCTGGAGGTCATTCTACTATATTCTTTTTAAATAAAAATTAGGTCCAATCCTCTTTATCTATCTTGGTTAGAAATATATTTATAGTTAAAAATCTGCTTAGCCTCACATTACAATTGATTTTGAATATATGATAAAACTCATACAGCATTTCCATCATCATAGTAATGCCAGCAGGTTCTAAGAAAATTTATATTTACTAATGGATTTTCAAAAATTCAGAATTTTTGGAACAGGAACTTAGAAGGAATATCAAGGGTGACCAAATCCAAAGGAACAAAACCATTTCATCCCTTTACATTATCTTCTTAACAAGGTCAAACTGTATTAAATAATGACAAGATTAGATTGTATGAATGATCTTTCCCCTTCTCAAGTTTAAAAGACTTTGTGCTATTATAGGAACATAGGCACGTTTTCAATATTATCACTATCTCAAAACTCATTACTGACTAAAATAATGCCAAAATAATTATAAGTGGACATTGACAGCTGAAAGAAATATAGTATAGGTCATAAGGTCATAGATTTAAAGTGGAAAGGACTTTAGAAGCCATCATGTCTGAGTTTTTCATTTTACACATGAGGAATCTGTAGCAGAAAGATGTCACACAGTAAGTAAATTTCTAAGGCAGGATTTGTTCCTGAGCAATTTTGAATTACATTTACATTTTTCTACAGCTAAGTTTCTCTTACATCATGTCAAGTTTCTTTCATGAACTGCTTCTGTGACTAACTTCCCAATTATATCAGTATTAATTCTTTCAAGTGATTAGAAGTAGCTGCTAAGAAATTTTACTTTCAAGATTTCATCCCCATCAAAACTGAAACTGTTGTTTTCTTAAAGTTCTTCTCTATAAAGAATGCCAATTTTCCTCCAGGGAATTGAAATGTAGGAGTATTTACTAATTTATCTTCCCTGCTGTGTTAGCAATGTATCAAGTATACAGAATCGGTCTTGCATCAAAGTTCAAGAAGGAGCAGAATAAACCATGGGGGGTGGGGTATATTCTGCTGCAACTAATAGAAATTACTGAAAATCACTAGGCATTCTATTTCTTATGATGGAAACTATGGGCACTTCATGATGTTTTTACTAGAAACAAGGTGAAGCTACACAACAGGCAGAGCTATGCTTGCTTTTTGAGAAACTGTTTTGTAAAAAAAAATGAAATCTAAAAGGTTTGAGGTCTATTACTTTACCTTGTTTTCCTCTCAGCAAGACAGTTTCATTTTGTATCAGGGAAATAAAAAAGGAGAAATTTACAAACAGAAAGTAGGAATACTATATAAAATGTAGAATCTATCTACTCAATGTTTGGCCAACAAAATGATAATTTCCCTTACTTTTCTCAACTATTTAATGAGGATACAAATAGCACCTACCTCCAAGGGTTGTTGTGAGACTCTAATGAAATATTTATAAAGCATTTAGTTTGATGCTTGGTATATAGAATAAGCCATATGAATATTACCAATTATTGTCTAGCAGAGTGGTATATACATAGTAATCATTTAATATTTGTTGAATTGAGAAGGTAAATAGGTCAAACAGTGCTGAATATAAGATTACAACAGAAGAGACTCATTTCACCTGGAGGAATAGTGTAAGATTCATGAAAAGAGGTATCTTTATTCATTCATAAAAGAAAAAAATGGATTTAAACACATAGAAAAGTGGAAGGAAATGATTCATGTCATGGGAGACAGGCAGAGCAATCATACCCAGGTGGAAAAAGAAAAAAATGAGATCATAGAATAGCTGGCTAATGGTTTAATTTCAGTGTAATTTAAAATGCACCAGATGTATCCAAAGATACCATGAATACTAAAGCGATTTCTCTAATATTCCCTACATCCCAAGACCATAGTTTGGGGATTTAACTAACATGGAAATCTTCAAATAATATGATTTTCTTATTTTAATGTGAATAAAATACAATATAAGGAACTCTTCTAAATAGATTCTAGAAAGAGGCTGACATGACATGACTATTAACATATCTGCATTTCCAGTTTAGTCTACTATAAGTTAGGCTGTTACCTCACTCCTGATGGGAAAAATTCCTTCAAACTGCACTGTTTGCTATACATTCTCATATATACATTTTCTCTGATTTGTTTCTCTCTAAACTTGAATAAAGGGATGAATCCCTTTATTCCATTGAATAAAGGGAATATCTATAACATCATAAATATTCACTTATGAGTTATTTAGGAGTTTTATTATTGCCTTGAATTTTTACACTAAAGAAATTTCCAGATATCTAGAATTTGTTTCACTCCTACTGATTCCATGGAGTCTGGAAATCTAGCCACTAAGTAATAAAACAGTGAATAGTAAAAATAGTCAAATGAATTTGCACACTTTTATATTACTTTTTGTTCTAGCTGCTTTACAACTAGGGTTGTGGCTCTAGGCCCTTCTTAATGTTTGATTAAATTAGATATTAAAATAGTCAATTGTATTTCAAACTGAGTTTTACTGGTGTAGCCCATTTACTTATGTACTCTGAGGCATCTTCATCCCAGCTCCTACTAACACCAATAATCTGAATCTCCAGAATATGAATAACAGTATCTTCCCCTAAAGTTATAGAAATATTCCTGTAAGGTCAGAAATGAATTGGCAATGCCTTTGCCTCAAGCCCTGACCAGTATATTCTCCTAAAGATTATCAGATTAGAGCCAATTATTAAGAAGTTTTTAGCAAAGTATCTTTAATAAGAAAGCATTATATTAACAATTGACATATATTTTTGTCATATGACATATATATATATATATTCACTCCAAAGAATGTGTGACAAACATCCTTTTCAACAAGTACCTATATTGATCAGATGAAAGTGGTCACAACTATAGAAAGCAAAAGTCACAAAGGATGAGCTCACAGATTCTAAATGCTAGAAATCATTTTCTTCTACACATGAAGTATTCATGTTCTCATTTGAAATGGTGTAGTCTCTTTGATAGGCTTCTTGTAGAGCCATGAGACCAATATATCCTTTGCTTTCATTTCTATAAATACTGATTTAAAGAAATTGTTTAGAAAACCCATTGGAAAAAATGGAAACCATACTGCTTTGCCAGGAGTATAATGCCAAGACATTGATGGAAAGATGAGGAGGTTTAACATCTTTCAAAGCTGGCAAAGTGCTTTTCTGGTCAAATATGAGGAGTAGGAGATTGGATCAAAGCTGAGGTCTCTCTCTTTTATTCCCTAGAAATTCCTCCTCAGTAGAATGCTACAAAGACACAGGCTCCAATTTCTGGTAAAGTGCTTTCCTTTTATCGATTTGTTTTATAATTTATAAATCATCCATGCAAGGATGACTAAATTTCCAAGACTATTGGAATACATGTTACTTCTTTACTCATTTCAGTTCATTCAATGCCTTTCAAAGACTTTGCATACTTAATCTGTCTTTTGATTAATTCATTGAGACATGCTATCACCTGGTTCAAATAGAGGATATAAGAAGTAGAGTGATTTCATGCCCAGCTTTAAACTTATAAAACTTATGAAAATTAAAATTTTATATAAAACACTAAATGAAATGTATATGTATGCAATTATATGTATATAAGTATGGAGAAAATACATATGGTATAATCAAATAGAGTAAGATGATTCAAATACAATTAAAGTGCTCACTTTGGCAACACATATACTCAAATATCTGGAGCAGGGGGAGTAGAACAAGAGATAGTCCAGATTTTTGGGATCTTTAAGAAACATAATATTGAAGATGATCTTAAGTCATGCAGCATAAAAAATAAAAATTATTAGAATTGAGAAAGAACAAAATAAGCACTATGACTACAACATCAGAATATTATCAAACTGGCCTCCCCTTGGAATAACGGATAGAATAAACCAATGTGTAGCTATCAAATTTTTCTCATCTGTGAATCAAAACATGCTATCCAGCTGACAATGGTGCCTTTTTTTTCTTCGTACTTGAAATATTTCTAAGAAAAATGATTGTAAAATATACTGAATTTGCTTAGAAATAAGACTTTGCAATCTTGAGATGTAGTGCTTTTGCTTTTTCAAAGGAAGTATCATTCATTCACCAGAAAGACCACCAAGACAAGATACAATGAAGCATTGACTCATCAAAATAGAATTTTGTCCTAATTTTAGAACTTGTCTAGTTTACACAGTCGGTTAGACTGATATACAACATTAATTGGATTTAAGTTTCAATGTCAGTCAAACTCCTTCTTTAAAGTGTCACAATATTGAAATGAGAAGGTAGAAACTATAGACAAAGTCTCATCCACAAGCAATTCACAAATTTATGGGGGGAAATAAGACAAACTTTAATTCTTCCAGGACTGATGATTCAGTCCATCCCCATCCATATAGATGACATATCTTTTATTCTTTAGTGAATGGTCTTTCAAATATACTGTGGTTGTAAAATTTGTCAGCTTTTAATCAACATTTAGATGATTCTCTCTGAACTAAGTAAAGCTAGTTCCTGTAGATGAGGCACAATTATTTTGATATACTGGAATTATTTTCAGTTTCATAAGTCCTGTAGTATATATTCCAATGAATAGTCTTAAAAATCAGGAATCTACCCCATGCCATGAATGAGGCCTTGTAGAATGATATTAGTCAAGGCGAACATAGGAAAAATGCATTTGAGTGTATAACAAAATAGAGAAATTATATGCTTCTCCAGCTCACACAAGTATATCTGACACATTGTCTCTCAAACAGATTGACTGAATTTAATTGAATTTACCAATGAATTTTACCAATTCATCAATTATGTTTTCAGTTGTTTTTCAAGAATGTCCAACCCTTGATGTCCCCATCTGGGGACATCTCTGCAAAGATACTGAAGTGATTTGTTATTTACTTCTGCAATTTGTTTTACAAATGAAGAAACTGAGGCTGAATTAAGTTACCTGCCTAGGGGTTGCATAGCTATTAATTGCCTGAGTCCAGACTTGAACTCAGGAAGATGAGCTTTCCTGACTCCAGACCCTGTACTCTATCTACCATGCACCTAACTGCCCAATTAATAAGTAAGGAAATAATGTAGGTTTGATGAAATGATTATTATGAACAAATGTCCCAGTCCACTAGAGATTTCTTTTTTGAAATTGTGAGCTTTTCGCAGAAGACAAAAACAACCTAGTTATACTAAAAAGCACAATATATTTTATTGTGTGTGTATTTTTCTCTCATGATAAAAGTTACTTAATTCTAAACCTAAGAACCTGAGGAAGGAGAAAAGAAAAATGGACTAGGAATAATATTTCAGTCCCTAAGAGGAAAAATGACACGACACCACTGTATGTCTAGAGACAGGATGCATTCACATGGGTATTTCAGGTCTTGAGTGAGAGGATTTTTAGATCAGAGTTGGAATAAGAAGAGGATTGATGATCATGTAAATGGCATCCCTGTACCTGGTACTCAGGCTTTATTGGGTTCTCATCATTTTTTCTCATTTGAGTGTTAGAGTCAATCCCATACAACTTGAAAAGAGAACTAGGTGTTTTATAGGGAGACGCAGAACTCAATTATATTAATAGACTTGATTTCCCTTTTTTAAGAGGAGAGGGATCATTAGCTAGTGTCTTTCCTAGATTTAGAAAGTATGAGAAACCAAAAGTTCACATCAAGACAATGTGATGTGGCAGAAAAACAAGGCAGATTTTTTAAGGTGCAATATTCACAAAAGAAAAATCAGTCATGGAAAATGATAGAAACCATTTGCCCAATCCCTAAGGCAAAATTGGTAACCCAGCTCCCAGAGGGGATGGGACTCTCTCCAAACTAGTAAAGTCTCCTGTATTTTTAAAGGGCTCTTATCTAGTTCTAGCCAGACTAAGCACTGGGAGAAGGGAGGAAATTGGATGGATCTGGGGACTGGCACTGATTTATTCTGAAGAGAGAAGACAACTGAGAAATTAGAAGGTAGCTTTTTTATTCAAGTTGTTGGGGGCTTGAGGTAAGCCCTATGGATTCAATATGGATACCTTTTGCAAGAATGCAAGACTCCATAACTTAGCTTAGAAATAAAAAGTGAAATTCATGTTGAATTTGGCTAGAAGGACAGAATAGATGGGGGAAAACTGCCTCTAGAGAGGATGTGATATCGGGTCGTTTTACAAAAACAGGGATAATAATATGACCAAGGGCAAGGTAATAGAATGAAGTTGGGTAGGAGTGGGGCTGATGTTTGATATCTGACAGGGGTTTAAACAAAAGGGTGACCCTCATAGTTTAAGGGGTGAGTAGATATCTTAGATACAATCAGATGGTATCAAAGTATAGGCTGGAGGTATATCTCTGTGACCATTTGAAATCTAAGGGAAAATTCCAAGGGGAATATTTGTCTCAGAGGTCTTTCCTTATGGTAAGTCCAGGTTCGCCTTTTCTCAACCCTAACAAGAAAGCAAGGAAGGAAAGGAATTCTCCTGCTTAAAATTTAACCTGTAGTGCTTCTATAATTTGGAGGGACAAAGGGAAACCCAGTGTCCTATGCCACTTATACTTTACATTACGGGGGAAAGGGGGTTAATTACTGCTCCTGTTCCTTTGACTGGCTGAATTAGGGGTTTTGGAGTTTCCCCTAGGTTTATTCATTTAGCAGATTAAGAGGCTATTGTATACTTTATAGCTAGGAAGCTAGAAATTTCCATCAAGAAAGATTCCAGATAGTGAGGATGAGAAAAAACCAGGTTAGTAGGAGGAACCCATTTGGATGAGAGAGAGGTGTTAGGTGACTCAATGGATACAGCATTGGACCTAAAGTCATGAAAGCCTGAGTTCAAATATAGCCACTAACACTTACTAGTTGCACGACCTTAAATAAGTCATTGGACCTCTGTAAGCCTTGGTACCTTCATTAGTAAAATGAGGGTTAATAATAGTAACTAATTTCCAGTAAGGTTCAAATGGCACAAATAGAAAATGCTTACTTAGCACAATGTCTAGCACATAGTAAGTGCTATATAAATGTCAGCTATTATTTGTTACAAGTATTAGGCCTTTTCTTGAGTCAACCTCAAAATCTGAGTTGAGAATACCAAGTCAAATTCAACTTGTATCATTCTAGGAAAGTTTTACAAAGATAATCAATTATTTAGTGCCTTGAATAGCAATTACTAAATAGATGTTGTCTTGTTAATTTATTTGGTTACATTTAAAAACTGAGAAAAGTGTTTTAATTAGGACGATGGCATTAGAGCAATGAGTTTTGTAGGAAGTGGTTAAGAAGCATCTATCTTATCTGAGTACATAGAATGACCCAATGTTATGTTGAGAAATGAAGCAGCTAACTGTGTGATTGGAAGGCATTTGTTGCAGTTCACATTTGAAAAGAGAATCACTATTGATATGAGTTGTGATATGATGAATGAAAAGGAGAAGAGATTACACACTTTATTTTCTACAAGTGAAAAAGCAGCTCTGAAACTCCCTACATCTTTACATGCTATGCTTATGATCACAGCCACATCCCCTCTAAATTTTGTTTTAAGATTAAGTTTAGGTGTGTTGAGGAAATGAAATTTCAGTTTCATTCTTATGGTCTCACTAGAATTAGGGTTTTAAGAACAGTATGCTCTGATTGTGATTCTGCTGGTAGAAAGTCTTGGATTTTTTCTCTCTCAATTTTTTTGAATCCAAGTCAGGGTACAGATCTTTATTGTCTGTGTACTTCACAGATCTTTCAAGATTCTTGCATGACAGAGAAACAATAATAAATACCACTCCGAAAGAAATGTGTTAAATAAAAAAAAAAAATAGTTCTAAAAATACTTTTGAGGTCACTAGGAAATATTTAGATTATTTAGAGTCCCATCTGTTTATATCCCTTTGTAGAGCTCCATATTCTTTAGTAGATTATTTGTATCAGAAAGAGTTGGATGTGGCATGTAATTAAGGCTATTATTTAGTATTGATAGTGTGTTCAGTGTATTTAGTATTCCAAAATGACACAGTATCAGCCCTCAAGGTGCTTACCCAGAAGACTAGACAAGGCTAAACAAATAAGACAAAACAAACACATGGGGTGGGAATAATTGTTTTAATAATAGCATTTATCTAGGGCTTTGTATTTCCAAAGAATTTTTCTCTTTGTTTACTCATCATATGATTGTATGGAAGGACAGGCTCATTATTTCTCATTTTTCAACAAAGAAAGCTATGAAGCTGCCTAGTGTATAGAAAACAGCCTCAGGCTTTCAAAGAAAAGAATTAGATTTGACCATAGAATTGGCCAATGATATTACACAAGGTACTTTACCTCTCTGGGCCTAATTTCATTGTAAAATGAAGGAGAAGGAATAAATGATGTGTACATTTTCTTCACCCATTATGCATTAGAAGAGTACTTGTTCCAGGTCATTCTGACACTAAGGCTGGCTCTCTATTCACTATGCTATACTGCCAATATTAATGCCCCAAACAGCTATAAATTGGCAACATTCATTTCCCAAGAGAGAAATCAATTATTTTTCAAAACCATTTCCTATCTTTTTTGATCAGTTTGATTATCCTTAAAGGGAAATCAGTTGTGCATATAGATTTAAAGTTATATATTGAAAGATGGCAAATGAATCTATAATAGTATAACACACATAATTTCCTGTGCTATATAAAATTCCAAGAGACAAAATTCCATGACTTTTATCAATTTATTAATATGTCCAGCAAATTATCAGTATATTGATGGTCAGTGATCTCTCTTGTTGTACAAAGATGCCAAGGAAGAATCCTGGGCCAATATAAACCCAGATATATCTTCTTCATAAGAAATTACTGACTTCCTTTGAGAAGAGAAAAGCAACAGATGAGAAGCCCAATCTTTAATGAAAGGAACAAGGATACATGAGTCACTTTTCTTAACTGGGGCCAGCTTAGGTTGACTTTACTCTGTAAACAGAAATGCCCAACCCAGACCTTGAAAGAAGATGGAAATTTATGACATTCCTCAGTTAGGAAGGGGAAAAAAAGTCTCTCTAAAAGCCAAACTGAAATGTAGGGGGTCAGAAAAGGGAATATTACATTTTAATATTAATAATAAAATGAGATGGCATTAATATTTATTTTCCTCACTCCCAATCATCAATTGTGCTAGAAGTTAGAATGCCCAGAGCAAAGCTACTGTACTTCCTCTTGACTCTATCCTTACCTTTAAAGGGTTAAGAGCTTACTTTTCTAATACAATAGTTAAAGCCCCAACTGCTATGCTTCTCTCTGATTGCCAGTAATATCAGTTAGCCAGCCAGATTTAGTTTTTTGAAAGAAATATTTCTTAAACTAATGGAATAAGAACAGCTGGCATAAAAGAACCCCAGCTCCCAAGATCTGTGGCACACTCTCATATAGAAAAAAAAAAGACATTGGGCTCAAAGAAAACTTTTAACAAAGTAGAAACACAACCTTTGAATATTCTCCCTTTGAACTTGTCAGGATATTACCATTATGTATGATATTATTTTCAATTCTTTGTACATCATTGAATCTGGCTCCTCTTGCGTGCAGTGCTTTAAAAATAGGCTTTTCTTGTATTAGTCAACTGGTCGTCTCAAGAGAAAACTGAACATGAGATAAGTCAAGAATGTACTGTAGTGATATGAATGGACAAAGTAGCTAAGAGGAGCAGTAGATGTCCAAAATTAAACAGCTCTACATTGAGTCTGTTATCTTCGTTCAGCCAATGAAATGTATGGATGGATTTTCAAGCTTCGCAGAGATCAACTAAAGGATATCTTTCCTCTGATAGACAACCTCCTATTCAGAGCAGAATGAAAGCTCATATAAGAACTAAAGAGTCAGAGTATTCTTGCTGTAGGGTGACTGGGTCCACTGCTAATTCATAAAGATCATAGTTTAAAGACAAAAGGCAGGGTTAGTCATTACACTCTAATTTAGAGTTTTCACTTGGACTCAGTCAATCAGAATTGGAGAGGATGGGATTAGGAGTCAAATGGGTATGAAGTTTCTTTTCATATTCATTGATGAGTAAAAAGTTTTTGAAAAGTAGGTGTAGTTAAAAATGATGACATGGAAATATAAAGATATACTCCTCTCTCTGTCACTAATAGCACTAATTATACAGTTTTGGTAAAGTCAACTCTTTATGTCTTAGTTTTCTCATCTGGAAAATGAACGGATTGTACTGGATTATTTCTAATTTTGCTTCAGTGGATCTATTGCATGTATTAATCTCCCCCACCACCATTTTGCTTTGGAAGATACTTCCTTCTGCTTTAATTTGGTAAATTATTCTTTATTTCCCAATTTAATAATCATATTCAATGTATTAAAGAAGATATAAGAGAAACATCCATATTTGTTATTTAGTAATTAATCATGACTTATTCAATATCTCAGATGTTTGAATTGTATTTAAATGAAAGTATGCTATTATTCAAGAACTTAATCCAAATTACTTACTTTAGAAAATGCTGTGAAAAGTCACTGAACATTTTGCTTCAAATTTAAGTTTTCTCTCTACCCCTCCAAACCATTCCTGTAGACTTGGAATCAGTCCAAAAATCAGTCTCTCTTCTCCATTGTACCATCACAAATATCCAAGATTAAGGGGAAGTGGTGTGAGCAATGAACATTTAAAATATTGATATTTTTTCAGAGAAATGAGTCAAACAAGAGCAAATTATTCAGTTATCTTAGTTGAGAGATGAAAAACTGTTGTAGCAGAATACATCTATAAGGACATATAAGAGGTAAAAGTATTGCAGGAAAAAATGTTGCCACACAAATTTCCCAGTGTTGCTAACAAATTTTACTCAATAGTCTCCTCCCCTCTTCCTTTCTCAGTCTGGAGAAATTCAACCAAGACCATGGAAACAACACAACCCAATACAAATTAATATATAGAAAAGGGAAAAATTCATTTACTCATCTTTTGTCCACTCAAAGCCAAACAGCCAAATATTTGCTGTGCCTTACTCATTGTTTTAAATAACTTTTGGACTGAAAAGTTTAATATTTCTAAATACCAAATAAGTATCAGATATTAGGTATCTTGATACTATAAAATCAAGTAATTGACTGGTTTCCTATTGGTTCTTCCTTCTCCAAATTTTTGTTTGTTTTGGGCCACTGTTAGGATACACAGGCATAACCTTAGAGAAGTGCATTCGTATTTGCCAGAAAGAACCAAACAATATTTCAGTTGAGCAGGATCCAGACTTCCCAAACAAAAATAAACATGCAAAAAATTTAAGGATTTAAATATTTGAGAAAAGGAGCTAACCATTAATTAATGAAGAAAACAAAACTACATTGAGGAGAGAAAAAGTGTTATTGGCAGAGAATCAGTTGGACAGCAGGTTTATACTCAATATGAAATCATTACGTTTAGTAATCATGCCTTCAAAATTGAATGGGGTTTTATCACTGCTACATATACTTCAGGCATTAAATCATGGCACTGCATTTTTCCCATTAGAACAGCCTTTTTAATAATACACTCTTTTGAAGAAATGTTTATAATTATCTTTCACATAACATTATTTATTTGAAAACTGCTTATCTTTTCAAAAAATTGCTTCGGATATTTTTTTAAAGAATGAAAGGAAAAATAAGGAAATGAGTATTAATCTCAGGAAATAAATTAATTTGATGGAAACTCTGGAATCTCATTTGGAGTTGTTTGTTATTTAATGTTTCCTTCAGTATACTTTGTAAAAGCAGCAGAGATATCTCATAGAAATCATAGATTCAAAGAGAAGCGAATCATAATGAATAAGATTTCCATAGGTTAAATTGCAGTTGGGAACCCAATTAGCATAGACTTAATTAGAGTTTGAATATGTGTGAATAATTAATGTGCTCACTGAAGCTGGGTAAAAGTCTCAGTCACTCAGTGACATGAAGTGCCAAACAATATTATGAGATTTACTCTAATTCTTTAAAAATTATTACAGTTTCCAGAAAATCCTCTCTTTATCAATAGTTATGAATTTAGGTATAGGAAACAGGGTATTGTAGTCTAGAAGGTTGTCTTGAAGGAAGATGTAAAATACAAATAAAGGAAAACATTAAAAAAGAGAAGTGGTGTATCTACATAGTAGGTAGGATTATACCATTACTAGAAACAGTAAACTCAGCAGAAGGATATTTTCTTTCTGGAGTAGTTTGATATAGAGTACTAGAATTTATTCTAAAGTGAAGGAATTGTCCTCATTACCTTAGAACACCTGTGATTTCATCCTTTTGGTCTGTCTTCACAAACTCAAAAGAACATTAGTTTAGGGTTTTTTTTCTTTATCAGTAAATAATTCTGTTATCAATGAGTCATTTATTTAACATCAGGTAAAACAAAACAACATGTGAGCAAATAGGTTGTTTTTTTTTTTTATTTCAGGTAATTGGTATGGCAAGCTTCCCACACAGCCTCAATCATCTCTAATTTTGAAGGGTTTTTAGTTTAGGTATATGGAAAAAATATCATTTTTTTTTCAGCAAGGTCTAGTACAATTACTTTTAAAAGATTATCATAAACAGTTTAAACAAATATATTTGTACAAGTGAAACACGGTTGATGTTTCTTGAATGATTCAGGATTTTAAAATTTTCAAACTCAAGAATATTGCTCTTTATTATATTAATATACATCTGTTCATAGATCTCTAGGGTACATTTAAGTTTTTAGGATTTGAAAATGTAAATAAACTTCTGAATATAGAAGTCATAAATGTGCACAGCTGAATGGACAACAATCCTCACAGCCCCCTCTCTACTTCTCTCATAGGAGAACTATCTCAATGCAGTATTTGGAATTTTCATAATTATTTTCATCTTCCTACATTTCCATTACTTAAATGCTGACTTCAAGTCTTCTTTAATCGGGCAGAAAATAAGCATTTGTAAGTAATTCCTATGAAAAAGAGAAAAGAAAGAAAAAAAGAAAAATGTTCTCTAAAAGTGGCTTCACATAGGTGCTTGACTTTTTCTTTTTTCCATTATATGTGATTAAAAAAAATGAACTCAAAGTCAATTTGAATACAACTAAATTTAGAAGGACATCTAAAGTGTTTTCTCTTTTGTGGGATCTTTATTTTTTCTAGGACTATGCTGAGAAGGAGAACACAATAGCAAAGGCTCTAGAAGACCTAAAAGCCAACTTCTACTGTGAACTCTGTGATAAACAGTACTACAAACATCAGGAGTTTGACAATCATATTAATTCATATGACCATGCTCACAAACAGGTAAGTTAAAGATGTGACAAACTAAAATAAGTATTATAAAAAAGATTTGACATTTCAAAATTTGATAGTAACTTGATCTTTCAGCTGTTCTTCTGGGACATGTTGGCAAATCTATGGCACTCATGCTGGAAGGGACTGATTTCTTCCCCATCTCCATGTGGAACTGAGGATATTTCTCATATGATCCACCCCCAGCCAATCCAACCACAGATAGCTTCTTTTAAATTAAAAAAAAAAAAGGATGAGGTCTTTTTTTCAGTATACAGTGAAATTAAAGCATCAGCTTTCTAAAACTTTAAAGGAACATCTGAAATGGACCAAGCCCAGAAAGAGGTTTTGGAAGATTTTAAAAAGGATCATAAAAACTAAATGAGCAAGTCAAGAAAAAGTTAGAAACAATAAACACAATAAAAGAAAATATTAAAAAATTATGTAAGAAAGATGAATCAATTGGAAAAAGAAATCCAAAAATTCATCAAAGAAAATAATTCATTAAAAATTAGAACTGGAAAAGAGCAAGCTGATAACTTAAGACAACAAAAAATAATAAAAACACACTTAAAAATAAAAAATGGAAGAAGATAGGAAATATCTTATTCCAAAAGCAACTAACCTGGAAAACAGATTGAGTAGAAACAATACAAGAATTCTTAGACTACAAGAAAGTTATTCAAAAAGAGTTTTTAAAATATCATTAAAGAAATTATTAACATAAATTGCCCTGAAATTTTGGAACAAATGCTAAAGTGAAACATGAAAGAATTCATGAGTCACAACCTTTAAGAAATCCAACAGGAAAACTCCCATCCTAAGAAGAAAATACTACAAACTAAAAAGAAATAGTGAATTTTACTAAGCATTTACAGATCATATAATTCCAATATCAAGTAAGTTATTAAGAACATTTGCTAAAGGTCTCCTCTTAAGCAAAAATATCATCCTGATGCCTAAACAAAGAAGAACAAAAACAAAGAAATGAAATTATAAGTCAATTTCATTAATTCAGATGTGAAAATTCTAAATAAAATATTAGTGAGGAGACTATAGCAATATATGATTTTAGATCCTGACCAAACAGGATTCATACCAGTTATACAGGGATGGTTTAATATAAAGAAAATTAAAATAATTGGTTATAGCAACAAAAATATTAAGAAATATCATTAGAATATATCAATAGATACAGAAAAAGGTTTTCACAAAATCCGATACATTTCTATTAAAAACACTTGAAAGCATCAGTGTAAATGAATTTTTCCTTAGAATAATAATGAGTATAGATTTCAAACCATCAGAAATTGTCATCTTTAATGGGGACAAATTAAAAGTCTTCTCTGTACAATCAGAAATAAAACAAGGAGGTTCATTATCACTAATATTATTTAATATTCTGCTAGAAATGCTAGCAATAGCAATAAGAGAAGATAAAGAAATCAAAGGCATTGGAATGGACAAAAAGGTAATAAAACTATCTCTTTTGATAGATGATATTATAAGATTACATATATATAGAAAGAGAGAGATGTAGATATAGATATAAATATAGAGTGACAGAAAATTCTAGCAATTAAACTAAAGTTAATTGAAAATATTAATAATTTTAGCAAAATAGCAGATTATAAAATAAACCCACATAAATAATCAGCATTTCTATATATCATTAATAATATCGTAGAAGAAGAGAGAGCAAGAGCTAACACATTTAATAACAAATATAGTAGTAGACATAATAAAGTACCTAGGAGTATATCTTAAAAAAAAAATTCAAAACCTATAAGAACATAATTATAAAGCACTTTTTATATAAAGAGTGAGATTTAAATAATTGGAGTTATATTAATTGTTCATGGGTAGACAGAGTCAATATAATTAAAATGACAATACTATTTATCTAGTTATTCAATAACATCTCAATTACATTATCAATTTTTTATTCAAAAATAATAAAATTTACTTGGAAAAACAAAAGATCAAGAATATCAAAGGAAATAATGAGGGAAATGTTATAAAGGAAGGAGGTCTATCAGTATCAGACTTCTAACTATATTATAAAGCAATAATTATCTAAACTATCTGATAAAGGCTAAGAATTAGAAAAGTAGATCACTGGAAAAGAATACATACACAATAAATGGTCATAATAGATTATTATAGTAACCTTTTGTTTAACAAAGGTAAAGTTCCATGTTTTTGTAATTTACTATTAGATTTTTTTTTAGAAAAATATAGAAGTAGTCTGGCATAAACTATATATAGACGAATATCTTACACCATTCATGAAGATAAGATCAAAATGGATACATGACATAGGTATAAAGGGAGATATTATAAACAAAATAAAAGACCAGAAAATACATTACCTATCAGATTTGTGAATAAGAGAGGAATTTAGGAATAAACTAGAGGCAGAAATCATTGAGAAATTTAAAATGGATAATTTTGAATATATTAAATTGGAAAAGGTTTGTACAACTAAAACCAATATAGTCAAGATTAAAAGGAAAGCATAAGTTAGGCAAAAATCTTATTGGCAGGTTGTTAAATAGAAGTCTAATATCAAAAATATGTAGAAAACATTATCAAATATATAAGAATAAGAGGAAGAGATGGAGTCAAGATGGCTGCTTAGTCACAGCAAAAGTCCAGATCTCTATAAAAACCTAACAAACCAATCAAAAATGGAGTGCTTCAAGGGGACAGAAAACCAAATCTAATAACAGGACAGAGCTAGGGGACCCTCCTGCTGTATTCAACTTAAAAGGTACACAAAAAAAGCTTTAATTCTCCAATTTAAGGAAAAGGAAAAAGTAAGGTCCCAGAATCCCTCCTCCACTTACTGTGTTGAGTCTGGCTGGTGTTGTAATCTCTGGGCAGACAAGGGCTCTAGCCTGGAGGGAGTGCCTTGCTGGCACAGCTGTACCAGGGTCAGGGTGCTGACCACAGGTGCCAGGGAGGTAGCTGGAAAAGAAGTTCAGAGAGGGTAGCCTAGTCTCAACCAAAACTTTCCATCTTGCCCCACACATACACCTTCCGGAGGTTTTGGCCTCAGGACACATCCAGCTCTGCGGATAAGCTCCACCCTGATTTAATCCTATCAGTCTGGCAGATAAGAAGTCTTCAGAGAGCAGGGAAGCTCCATCTCTAACACCCCTTCCCTACTGACTCTGCTGTGAGCCTTGCTAAATAAATTCCCAGGGAGAAAGCTACAACCACTATAGAACACTACCTTGGAACAGGGCTGGAAGCACAGCTCCCTTCAGTCTCTACATCTTCACCTACACCTTCAGCTTCTGCTGCCAGCTAGGGAAAATCTGACCTTGAGGCTCATTAATACTCCATCAGGCTAATCTAGTCCATCAGCAGAGCAGAGAAGAAACCCCTTGAAGACAGAATAGCTCAAACCCACAGTTTCAACAAATAAACAGAGGAGCAAGATTACAGTCAGTAACAGGGGAAAAAGAGAAAAAAATAATAGTAAACAACAGAAAAAGCAAAAGGAAACACAAACAACAGTTTCTATCCAGGTAATGAACAAAGAAAGAGTAAGTGGAACAGAGAAGAATCAAGTAACACAAAGCAAAAATGCAAAAATTCCAGCAAATTGGACACAGGCTTTGTAGGAACTCAAAACACAATTTGAAAAAAAAAAAATTAAGAGAGGATGAAGAAAATTGAGAAAAGAACTTAAAAAGCAAAATAAGTCATCTGGAAACAGAGGCATATGAACTAAAACAAGACAACAGTATCTTGAAAGCCAGAATTGATCAGCCTGAAAATGAGGCAAAGAAGGTGAAAGGTAATCAACAAAGAGAATCAGACCAGAAGAAGAAGGATGACCAAAAATCCAGGGATAAAAATTCAGTCTTTAAAATTAGAATCCAACAACTAGAAGCAAATTATTTCATAAGGCATCAAGAGTCGATAAAACAAAATCAAAAGAATGAAAAAATTGAGGAAAATATGAAACAACTCGTTGATAAAAGTATAGGCCTGGAAAAATAGAGGCAATAATGGGCATTCTTGTTTCACTCTTGATATTATTGGGAATGCTTTTAGTTTATGTCCATTCCAGATGATATTTGCTGGTGATTTTAGATATATACTGTTTATTATTTTTAGGAAAAGCCTTTCTATTGCTATACTTCCTAGTGTTTTCAATAGGAATGAGTGTTGTATTTTGTCAATGGCTTTTTCTTCATCTATTGAGATAATCATGTGATTTTGGTTGATTTGATTTTTGATATGGTCAATTATGGGAATGGTTTTCATAATATTGATCCATCCTTACATTCCTGGTATGAATCTTACCTGATCATAATGAATAATCTTTGGGATCACCTTCTAGAGTCTTTTTTCTGGTATTTTATTTAAGATTTTTGCATCTATATTCATTAAGGAGATTGGTCAATAGTTTCTTTCTCTGTTTTTGACCTGCCTGGTTTTGAAATCAGTACCATATATGTGTCATAAAAAGAATTTGGTAGAACTCCTTCTTTGCTTATTCTGTCAAATATTTTGTATAATATTGGGATTAGTTGTTCTTTGAATGCTTGATAGAATTCATTTATGAATCCATCTGGTCCTGGGGATGTTTTCTTAGGAAGTCCTTTGATGGCTTGTTCAATTTCTTTTTCTTATATGGGGTTATTTAGGTATTCTATTTCTTCTTCTATTAATCTAGGCAATTTGTATTTTTGTAAATATTCATCCATATCACCTAGATTGCCATATTTATTGCCATATAATTGGGCATAATAGTTTTTAATGATTGCCTTAATTTCCTCTTCATTAGAGGTGTAAAAATTATTTTAGTCTCTAGTAATAAAATATTATATTTTGTGAGGTTTATTAAAGATTATTAGAAATCAAGGAATAAAGAAAATACAAAATAAGAAACCATGGGCCTAGGGCTGATTAGCCCATTCAAAGCTTACTTACTACATCATTGCAATGGCTGAGCAAAGAGAGCCTGGGAGGCAGAGACTGCCAGTTAAATACTAATTGTGATCTTTCCCAGGTGTAGACTCGGGTGAGATTATAGGGAATTCTAGGAATACCAAGGACTTCTGGAGATTGAAATCTGGGGTTCAAAATCTCCATTTTTACTTCTCCCTGAGGCCCGAGGAAGACTAGTCTCTCCGATGGCTCTTATAAACATACCAGCTATGAAAATACAATAATTTTAGGATAAGAAGAAAAGAGAACAAAACCAATAATTGATTGGCGCACTGGCAAAAAGCCAGTTAGGGGGCAGTACCCTTAGGCATAAGAGATACATACAAAACAAATGCATTAAACCCCACACAGTTCAAATCACCAAATCCCGAAGTTCTCTCTGGATCTTCTTGTGTAGCTTGTGGTCTGAGGAGGCATCTTCACACTGTCTTCTCCAGACAGTTCAATTTCTGGATTCAGATAGATAGCACGTTTCTTAACCTAAAATTACTCTCAAAAGGAATTTGATCTTTTCAATTTAAAAATAATAATATTTATACAACCCCCCACCCCCCAAAGAGGGTGATTGAGAAACATAGGATCAATTTAGGGATGCATGGCTGAGTTATGAAGTATGTGAATCAATTGGCAAGAGAAAGAAAAAACATAAAAACATCCAAATAAAAAAGATAATTTCTAGATGAAATATAGACTATCAAACTCTTATGTATAAAAATTCTAAGTAAAGGAAAAAATAAATCTATAACAGGTCCTTGAATCAGAGCCCAATTAAAATGATATAAGCATTTACCCAATCAGTAAGTCAAGACTACAGAAAGTTGCCACATTATAAAAGACAGAAAACAGAGTAAATTATAGGAGCCAGGTAGGAGTCAAATTTGAGATACTTGTCTATAAGTATTTTCACAAAGAGTGTGGATACAAGGAAGGCCTACATCTTAATGTATAACAAGCATCACAACCTTGTCTCACACTAGGTTCAAGTCCTTTGTATTGGCTTAGAAGTGCATCAATCCTTCCTAGATTGGCTGCTGCTGCTGCTGCTGCTGCTGCTTCTTCTTCTTCTTCTTCTTCCTTCTTCCTTCTTCTTCTTCTTCTTCTTCTTCTTCTTCTTCTTCTTCTTCTTCTTCTTCTTTTCTTCTTCTTCTTCTTCTTCTTCTTCTTCTTCTTCTTCTTCTTCTTCTTCTTCTTCTTCTTCTTCTTCTTCTTCTTCTTCTTCTTCTTCTTCTTTCTTCTTCTTCTTCTTCTTCTTCTTCTTCTTCTTCTTCTTCTTCTTCTTCTTCTTCTTCTTCTTCTTCTTCTTCTTCTTCTTCTTCTTCTTCTTCTTCTTCTTCTTCTTCTTCTTCTTCTTCTTCTTCTTCTCTTCTTCTTCTTCTTCTTCTTCTTCTTCTTTCTTCTTCTTCTTCTTCTTCTTCTTCTTCTTCTCTTCTTCTTCTTCTTCTTCTTCTTCTTCTTCTTCTTCTTCTTCTTCTTCTTCTTCTTCTTCTTCTTCTTCTTCTTCTTCTTCTTCTTCTTCCTCTTCTTCCTCTTCTTCTCTTCTTCTTCTTCTTCTTCCTCTTCTTCCTCTTCTTCTTCTTCTTCTTCTTTTTTGAGCTGTGTGCTCTTTTGGCACTATTCAGGTTAAGTCTATGCTCCTTTTTTTGTATTCTCTTGTCCTGGAATCAGACAGAATCATTAAGCAAAAGTCTCATAAATTTTCCTTTTAAACAATTAATGGCATTATTTTTATAGTCTCAAGCTTTTGGGGCATGCGTTGACATTATAGCAAATATATTTTGAACTTATATTATTGCTAAATGAAAGAAGTTTAAAAAATCTTAATACTGATGACATGTGCTTCAAATATAAAAAGGAGAGAAAAAATAAAAGACTGAAATAGTATAGTGCACATGCAAGAAAAATATAGTAAAAGAGTTTTAAAAATCAAAAATATAGCTTATAATTATTGACACACTGTGTCAGCTAAGAAAAATTAGAATACAAAGGTTTCTCACCAAAAATGAGATGCATTTCCACTTCATACCTGGCCATGATCCACTGTGAGTACAAGCAAATGAATTTCACAAAGCAACAGTTTTTTTTAATAAAGAACAGTAGTCAAAATCCCCTAATTCTCAATAGCCCAATTAATTACAATAGCAAAAAAAAACCCACTATCATATTTTACATAAGTTGTTGTATGACATTTAAAGAACCTATGAACTGATGGGTATTTGTCACAATTTTTAGAGACGTAGCAAATTTTCAAACTTGGCAAACATTTTTAAAAAAGTAAAACTTACTTTGGTCTAGAACATCATCAAGAAATCTAAATTGTACTTCCGGTTAAGATGGCGGCTTAGAGAAAGCTGAAGTTCAGATCTCCGGAAAACCCTTCCCGACCGATCTCAAACTAGAAGCTCCTAAGGCGCCGAAATTCAAAACGATTCAACAGCACAGACCCTGGGAACCCTCCTCCTGGACCTGGACCCGGTTTCAAAAGGTACGGCTCCCCTTAAAAGCCAGAACCCGAGATCCCTCGGACCTCAGGGGTAGGAGCGCAGAGTCAAGGCTCCCGGAAGCGCAGCGGCGCCGGGCTCAGAGAGCAGGGTCTGAGGAACAACAACCCTCAGGGTCTTCTACCCAAGTCCCAGTCGGGTGAAAGTTACTGCCTGGGGCTTCCGCTGCAGAGAGCCGGTAGGTCCGGGTGAAAGTTACTGCCTGGGGCCTCCGCTGCAAAGAGCTGGTCGGTCCGGGTGAAAGTTACTGCCTGGGGCCTCCGCTGCAGAGAGCTGGTCAAAACAACAGCAACCCTCAGGGCGGCAAGACAGCCTCACGGGCTGGATCCTGCTATCCAAGTCTCAGTGAAAGTCTGTGCTCTCCGAGCTTGGGGAAGCGGCAGCCCATCCCCCCGCAGGCCGACGAAACAGCCTCACGGCCAGGGATTCTGAAGGCAAACTTCCGGAAATCGAGCCAGGGGGAGAGTGTGGCCTCGTGGTCCCGACCCTTCCATTCCAGTTCCAGTGAGGCATATTCAGTTCAACCCAGGGAACGCTCATAGAACCAACATCTTCCCAGGACTAAAGCCACTGATCACCAGACAAAGACAAGAAAAGCCAATCCTCCACGTTCAGAGATGACAAATTCCACAGAAGCACAGAAGCCCCAAAATACCAAGAAAAATAAGAAGAAAGGGGCGACTCTGGACACATTCTATGGAGCCAAAATACAAAATACAGAGCAGATAGAAGAAGATATACAAGAAAATTCTCCAAAATCTTCCAAAGGAAATAGAAACTCTCCACAAACCCATGAAGAATTTGAATCAGAAAGGACCAAAAAGATGGAAGCCCTCTGGGAGGAAAAGTGGGAAATGATGCAAAAGAAATTCACGCATCTACAAAACCAGTTTGACCAAACTGTAAAAGAAAACCAGGCTTTAAAGCAAGAACTAATAAAGCAAAGCCAAAACACCAAGAAATTAGAAGAGAACATAAAATATCTCACCGACAAGGTGATAGATCTGGAAAACAGGGGGAGAAGAGAAAATTTAAGAATAATTGGACTCCCAGAAAAGCCAGAAATAAACACCAAACTGGACATGGTGATACAAGATATAATCAAAGAAAATTGCCCAGAGATTCTAGAACAAGGGGGCAATACATCCACTGACAGAGCTCACAGAACACCTTCTACACTAAACCCCCAAAAGACAACTCCCAGGAATGTAATTGCCAAATTCCAAAGCTATCAAACAAAAGAAAAAATCCTACAGGAAGCCAGAAAAAGACAATTTAGATATAAAGGAATGCCAATCAGGATCACACAAGACCTTGCAAGTTCTACGCTGAATGATCGTAAGGCATGGAACATGATCTTCAGAAAGGCAAGAGAGCTGGGTCTCCAACCAAGAATCAGCTACCCAGCAAAACTGACTATATACTTCCAAGGGAGAGTATGGGCATTCAACAAAATAGAAGACTTCCAACTTTTTGCAAAGAAAAGACCAGAGCTCTGTGGAAAGTTTGATACCGAAAATCAAAGAGCAAGGAATACCTGAAAAGGTAAATATTAAGGAAAGGGGAAAAATGTTATCTTCTTTTACTCAAACTCTCTTCTATAAGGACTACATTTATATCAACCTATGTATACTAATATGTGGGGAAAATGTAATGTATAAATAGGGGGTAAAGAAAGACCAAATAGAATAATGGTTCTCACACAAAGATTCACAGGGGAAGGGGAGGGGAAGAAAACTCCTATAAGAAGGAGAGGAAGAGAGGGGGGGGGGGTTACTTAAACCTCAATCTCAGGGAAATCAACTCTGAGAGGGAAAAACATCCAGATCCATTGGGATCTTGAATTCTATCTTACCCAACAAGGGTAAGGAGAAGGGAAAACCAAGGGGGGGAGGGGGAGAGGGAGAACAAAAAGGGAGGGAAAGAGAGGGGGGAAGGGGAGGGAACAAAAAGGGAGGGACTAAAAAGGGAAACATCAAGGGAGGGGACAAGGGGGACTGATTCAAAGTAAATCACTGGACTAAAAGGTAGAGCCGAAGAAGAAAAGGTTAGAATTAGGGAAGGCAATCAAAATGCCAGGGAGTCCACAAATGACAATCATAACTTTGAACGTGAATGGGATGAACTCACCCATAAAACGTAGACGAATAGCAGAATGGATTAGAATCCAAAACCCTACCATATATTGTCTTCAAGAAACACACATGAGGCGGGTTGACACCCACAAGGTCAGAATTAAAGGATGGAGTAAGACCTTCTGGGCCTCAACTGATAGAAAGAAGGCAGGAGTGGTAATCATGATATCTGATAAAGCCAATGCAAAAATAGACCTGATCAAAAGGGATAGGGAAGGTAATTATATTTTGTTAAAAGGGACTCTAGACAATGAGGAAATATCATTAATCAACATGTATGCACCAAATAATATAGCACCCAAATTTCTAATGGAGAAACTAGGAGAATTGAAGGAAGAAATAGACAATAAAACCATACTAGTGGGAGACTTAAACCAACCATTATCAAATTTAGATAAATCAAATCAAAAAATAAATAAGAAAGAGGTAAAAGAAGTGAATGAAATCTTAGAAAAATTAGAATTAATAGACATATGGAGAAAAATAAATAGGGATAAAAAGGAATACACCTTCTTCTCAGCACCACATGGCACATTCACAAAAATTGACCATACATTAGGTCACAGAAACATAGCACACAAATGCAAAAAAGCAGAAATAATGAATGCAGCCTTCTCAGATCACAAGGCAATAAAAATAATGATTAGTAATGGTACATGGAAAACCAAATCTAAAACCAATTGGAAATTAAACAATATGATACTCCAAAACCGTTTAGCTAAAGAAGAAATCATAGAAACAATTAATAATTTCATCAAGGAAAATGACAATGGCGAAACATCCTTTCAAACCTTTTGGGATGCAGCCAAAGCGGTAATCAGAGGCAAATTCATATCCCTGAATGCTCATATTAACAAACAAGGGAGAGCAGAGATCAATCAATTGGAAATGCAATTGAAAAAACTCGAAAGCGATCAAATTAAAAACCCCCAGCAGAAAACCAAATTAGAAATCCTAAAAATTAAGGGAGAAATTAATAAAATCGAAAGTGATAGAACTATTGATTTAATAAATAAGACAAGAAGCTGGTACTTTGAAAAAACAAACAAAATAGACAAAGTACTGGTCAATCTAATTAAAAAAAGGAAGGAAGAAAAGCAAATTCACAGCATTAAAGATGAAAAGGGGGACAGCACCTCCAATGAGGAGGAAATTAAGGCAATCATTAGAAATTACTTTGCCCAATTATATGGCAATAAATACACCAATTTAGGAGAAATGGATGAATATATACAAAAATACAAACTGCCTAGACTAACAGAAGAGGAAATAGAATTCTTAAATAATCCCATATCAGAAATTGAAATCCATCAAGCCATCAAAGAACTTCCTAAGAAAAAATCCCCAGGGCCTGATGGATTCACCTGTGAATTCTATCAAACATTCAGAGAACAGTTAACCCCAATACTATACAAACTATTTGACATAATAAGCAAAGAGGGAGTTCTACCAAACTCCTTTTACGACACAAACATGGTACTGATTCCAAAACCAGGCAGGTCAAAAACAGAGAAAGAAAACTATAGACCAATCTCCCTAATGAATATAGATGCAAAAATTTTAAATAGGATACTAGCAAAAAGACTCCAGCAAGTGATCAGAAGGATCATTCACCATGATCAAGTAGGATTCATACCAGGGATGCAGGGCTGGTTCAACATTAGGAAAACCATCCACATAATTGACCACATCAACAAGCAAACTAGCAAGAACCACATGATTATCTCAATAGATGCAGAAAAAGCCTTTGATAAAATACAACACCCATTCCTATTAAAAACACTAGAAAGCATAGGAATAGAAGGGCCATTCCTAAAAATAATAAACAGTATATATCTAAAACCAACAGCTAATATCATCTGCAATGGGGATAAACTAGATGCATTCCCAATAAGATCAGGAGTGAAACAAGGATGCCCATTATCACCTCTACTATTTGACATTGTACTAGAAACACTAGCAGTAGCAATTAGAGAAGATAAAGAAATTGAAGGCATCAGAATAGGCAAGGAGGAGACCAAGTTATCACTCTTTGCGGATGACATGATGGTCTACTTAAAGAATCCTAGAGATTCAACCAAAAAGCTAATTGAAATAATCAACAACTTTAGCAAAGTTGCAGGATACAAAATAAACCCACATAAATCATCAGCTTTTCTATATATCTCCAACACAGCTCAGCAGCAAGAACTAGAAAGAGAAATCCCATTCAAAATCACCTTAGACAAAATAAAATACCTAGGAATCTATCTCCCAAGACAAACACAGGAACTATATGAACACAACTACAAAACACTCGCCACACAACTAAAACTAGACTTGAACAATTGGAAAAACATTAACTGCTCATGGATAGGACGAGCCAATATAATAAAAATGACCATCCTACCCAAACTTATTTATCTATTTAGTGCCATACCCATTGAACTACCAAAATACTTCTTCACTGATTTAGAAAAAACCATAACAAAGTTCATTTGGAAGAACAAAAGATCAAGGATATCCAGGGAAATAATGAAAAAAAACACATATGATGGGGGCCTTGCAGTCCCAGACCTCAAACTATATTACAAAGCAGCAGTCATCAAAACAATTTGGTACTGGCTAAGAAACAGAAAGGAAGATCAGTGGAATAGACTGGGGGAAAACGACCTCAGCAAGACAGTATACGATAAACCCAAAGATCCCAGCTTTTGGGACAAAAATCCACTATTCGATAAAAACTGCTGGGAAAATTGGAAGACAGTGTGGGAGAGACTAGGAATAGATCAACACCTCACACCCTACACCAAGATAAATTCAAAATGGGTGAGTGACTTAAACATAAAGAAGGAAACCATAAGTAAATTGGGTAAACACAGAATAGTATACATGTCAGACCTTTGGGAGGGGAAAGGCTTTAAAACCAAGCAAGATATAGAAAGAATCACAAAATGTAAAATAAATAATTTTGACTACATCAAACTAAAAAGCTTTTGTACAAACAAAACCAATATAACTAAAATCAGAAGGAAAACAACAAATTGGGAAAAAATCTTCATAGAAACCTCTGACAAAGGTTTAATTACTCATATTTATAATGAGCTAAATCAATTGTACAAAAAATCAAGCCATTCTCCAATTGATAAATGGGCAAGGGAAATGGATAGGCAGTTCTCAGATAAAGAAATCAAAACTATTAACAAGCACATGAAGAAGTGTTCTACATCTCTTATAATCAGAGAGATGCAAATCAAAACAACTCTGAGGTATCACCTCACACCTAGCAGATTGGCTAACATAACAGCAAAGGAAAGTAATGAATGCTGGAGGGGATGTGGCAAAGTAGGGACATTAATTCATTGCTGGTGGAGTTGTGAACTGATCCAACCATTCTGGAGGGCAATTTGGAACTATGCCCAAAGGGCGACAAAAGAATATCTACCCTTTGACCCAGCCATAGCACTGCTGGGTCTGTACCCCAAAGAGATAATGGACACAAAGACTTGTACAAAAATATTCATAGCTGCGCTCTTTGTGGTGGCCCAAAACTGGAAAACGAGGGGATGCCCATCAATTGGGGAATGGCTGAACAAACTGTGGTATATGTTGGTGATGGAATACTATTGTGCTCAAAGGAATAATAAAGTGGAGAAGTTCCATGGAGACTGGAACAACCTCCAGGAAGTGATGCAGAGCGAGAGGAGCAGAACCAGGAGAACATTGTACACAGAGACTAATACACTGTGGTATCATCGAACGTAATGGACTTCTCCATTAGTGGCGGTGTAATGTCCCTGAACAACTTTCAGGGATCCAGGAGAAAAAAAACACCATTCATAAGCAAAGGATAAACTATGGGAGTGGAAACACCGAGAAAAAGCAACTGCCTGAATACAGAGGTTGAGGGGACATGACAGAGGATAGACTCTAAATGAACACTCTAATGCAAATACTATCAACAAAGCAATGGGTTCAAATCAAGAAAACATCTAATGCCCAGTGGACTTACGCGTCGGCTATGGGGGCTGGGGGGGAGGAAAAGAAAATGATCTATGTCTTTAACGAATAATGCTTGGAAATGATCAAATAAAATATATTAAAAAAAAAAACAAAAAAAAAAGAAATCTAAATTGTTCTGGTGGAAGTAAAGTGAGCTGAAGAGTTATAAATGAGAGATGCTTCTCTTTTGGGAGCCATCCAGAGGTACCATGCCCTAGGATTAACTTCCCAGCTCCTTTGGTATGAGACTGTGATGTCCCATCCATTCACATTTTTATAAATGTGAGAGGTGGTGATTATAATTGTATTTCACTTCAGCTACTAAAATGAACCTTACCTCCTGTTAGAGGCAGGCAAAATGACCAGAGTTATTGGAAAACAAAAATCTAAAAATCATGTCTAAAGATCCCTTAAAATTAATTTGAGATATTTAGCTCATTAAATTTTCCAAAAGTCGTTATACAATTATAACCAGTTTGATGACGTCCATCTATCCTCTATGTGACAATTTACATAGTCAAAAATAGGAAAAAAAGCTGTTTTTATATGGGCTTTTTCAGTAATATTTGTTCAGTATAGTTATAGGGAAAAAGCAGCAGAATATAATAGTAGTTAAAACCCCGTACATTAAAATGATTCAGTGTTACAGAATAGTATTGAATACATTAATATATGAACTTAAAACCAACAAAATTAAATCATAAACAAAACACTAAGCAAGATGCAATAAAATACAGAGATTTTTCTAAAACATTGGGGTGTGAAAACCTTAAAAATATAACCTCCAGTCTCTTTAAATTTCATTTTTTTTTTATACATTGAGATACCGTTTGTCAGAATGTATTGGTTCCAAGGCAGAAGATTGGTAAGGGGTAGGCAATGGGGTTCAAGTGACTTGCCCAGGGTCAGATAGGTAGGAAGTGTCTAAGGCCATATTTGAACTCAGGACCTCCCTTCTCTAGGCCTGGCTCTCAATCCACTGAGCCACTCACCTGGCCTCCAATAGTGAGGGTCAGTTTTTGGAATCTCTAATTGGGCCAAAAAGAGTTTCAGGGAGATGAATTTCTCTCCTGAATCTCAGGTGAGATAAATAAAAGAATCAGTGCAGTCATGAAAAAACATCCTTTGAAATAGGAAATGCACTGCTCTCTCATAGAATATACCATACTTCCTGTTTGGAAAAGTCTCTTCTTTCTCCTTGTCCCCCCCATCCCCTCTGGTCCCCCTGTCTTGTGGAGGCTAATTGTAACCCAAGGGAAAAACACTCCCATTTTTACCATCTTGTTTTTGATTCTGAAGACACAAGGGGCAGCTACCAGCAGCCTGGGTCCTGGGGCTGGGCTGGGCTGATCTGGCTTGGAGGCTGGAGATCATCTGGGGCTGGGCGGGGGGCAGGTCGCAGTCTGGGTCAGAGCAGATGAATGGAGGCATGAACAGTCAGCAGGTGGGCAGGGCCAGGATGAGGTGAGCAATCTTGGTCAAGAAGGTCAGGAGGAGCGACCTGAATTAAGAGAAGCTTGAGAGGGTAGGTGGGTGGGACAAAAAGTCTTTGCAAGAGAAATGTGGCCTAAAAAATATTATCTAGGTTATCTTTAAAAAAAAATTGAGAAGTTCTTGTCTGAGTCTTGTGGTTGCCAAAAACTGTAAAAAATAAATTAGTCTCTAGTAATAAAATATTATATTTTGTGAGGTTTATTAAAGATTATTAGAAATCAAGGAATAAAGAAAATGCAAAAATAAGAAACCAAGTGCCTAGGGATGATTAGCCCATTCACAGTTTACTCACTACATCATTGCAGTGGCCAAGCAGAGAGAGCCTGGGAGGCAGACATTGCCAGTTAAATACTTGTGATCTCGCCCAGGTGTAGACTCAGGTGAAATTATAGGGAATTCTGAGAATACCAAGGACTTCTGGGGATTGAAGTCTGGGGTTCAAAATCGCCATTTTTACAGAGGTGAGGTCTCCCTTTTCATTTCGGATACTGTTAATTTGGTTTTCTTCTTTCCTTTTTTTAAACTAGGTTGTCCAGTACTACGTATTTCATTTGTTTTTTCAAAGTACCAGTTTCTAATCTTATTGATTAATTTAATAGTTCTTTTACTTTCGATTTTATTAATTTCCCCTTTGATTTTTAGAATCTCTAATTTAGTTTTCATCTGAGGATTTTTAATTTGTTCACTTTCTAGTTTTTTAATCTGCATGCCAAATTCATTGACCTGTGCCCACCCTTTTTGTTAATACATAAATTCAAGGATATAAATTTCCCCATGAGTACTGCTTTGGCTGCATCCCATATATTTTGAAAGGATGTCTTATCATTGTAATTCTCTTCAAGGAAATTATTAATTATTTCTATGATTTGTTCTTTAACCAATTTTGGAGAATCATATTATTTAACTTCCAATTATTTTTTGATTTGCCTCTCCATGTACCCTTACTAATTATTATTTTTATTGCATTATGATCTGAAAAGGTTGTATTTATTGTTTCTTCTCTTTTGCATTTGTTTTCCTTGTTTTATGCCCTAGTACATAGTCAGTCTTTGTGAATGTACAATGTGCTGCTGAAAAGGTATATTCCTTTTTGTCCCTATTTCTTTTTCTCCACATATCTACTAACTCTAATTTTTCTAAGATTTCATTCACATCTCTTACCTCTTTTTTATTTTTATTTTTTGGTTTGATTTATCTAGATCTTATAGAGGAAGGTTCTGTGAATCTTAAAATTTCTCAGACTTGTGAATGTTAAAAATTCTCAGATTCTACCTTAGAACATTTGGTTAAGACCATTCCCCATTTTAAACAATAAAGGTACTTGATCAGGAATGTAAGAACTCTAACATTACTCCACCTATACGTAAGCATACTTTAGGGGAAGATAAAGTTGTGAACTCCTTAGTGAACAATGAAAAGTACTTAACCCATATTTAAAGTAAAGCTAAAACCCTTAAGCTGAGTCTATTTTTAAATCTAATACAAAAAGGTGCTAAATACCAATGAAGGCCAAATTAATCACTAAAAGTTCAAACCAGCTTAGCAAGAGGTGTAAGGTTTTAGTCTACCCAGAGAAAGTGATAACAGGTGTGAATTACTCAAAAGTTTTAGTCTACTGAGGTGTGAATTAAGAATGGTCAGTCCTTTGGAAAAACATCTATTATAAATTCTCTTTAAAAGGAGATCAAAAAGGCCTCTGAAGTTAATTCAGCTATGGATCTGAATTGGAGGCTGGTCTCTGTCTTGGTGGCTGAAAATGAATTTAGCCTTGGAAGCTGAAGTGGAGCTGAGGAGCTGAACTGGAGGGTCTCTCTGAACACTAGAGTTTTGCTTGGAAAAGATCTTGTGGTGAGTGGATTAAAGACTGACTGGTCTCTCTTAGGGCTTAGGCCTAGGCCATTTTGACCGAGGCCATTCATACTATATTTCTCTCTGTCTCTCTCCTTTTTCTTAATTCCTTTATTTGTATTAATTAAATCTCCATAAAACCCAGCTGACTTGGGTATTTCATATTTGGGAATTTTTTCCATGGTGGCCACTTTATTTTGATATAAAATCAAGACACTAAAAATTATCTTTATGCTTTTGGCTATTCAAAGTCTTGAAACTATATTTTCGTGGTCACAGTTTAAAGCAACCACTATTTTAACTGTTATAGTTCAGTCTCCCACTAGTATAGTTTTACTGTCTATTTCATCTTTGAGCTCCACTAGTTTCTCCTTTAGAAATTTGAATGCATACATGTCAAGTACTGATATTTACTCAATGTCTATACTGCCTTTTATCAGGATGTAATTACCTTCCCAATCTCTTTTTACAAGATCTATTTTTACTTTGACTTTGTCAGATATCATGATTGCAACCCCTACCTTTTTTCTGTTGTGCCCAATAGATTTTGCTCCATCCACTTACCTTTACCCTTAGTGCATCTACCTTCCTAGTGTGTGTTTTTTGTAGACAGGATATGGTAGGATTTTGGTTTCTAATCCACTCTGCTATTAACTTGTGTTTTATGGGTGAGTTCATTCCATTCACATTCAAAGTTGTGATTACCAGCTGTGTATTTCCAGCATTTTGATTTCCACTACATGTGGAAGTGAGAAATTGAGAATGATTTTGTGGCAGGAGGTTGGAGCAGCTGAGTGATGACCTGTCAGTGAAATGAGAGTGTTCTATATAGAATGTTACCGGGAAAGGCAGATGGAAGCCAGAGCAACTGTTGGCTGAACCTTGTTGCCTTGAAGGAGGGATAGAAGTAGTTTTATTTTTTTTCTCTTGAATTTTGAGAGAGAAGTCTGAAGGTGCTCTTTGATTTTGAAGCCTGAAAAAAGAAGGACAAAAGTCCAAATATCTCTCTCTGCCTTGCTCTGTTGTGATAGTAACTGAAATTCTAGACCTATCAGCCATTTATGTCAATTGAACTATATTCCACCATTTTCCAACCTAAAACTCATCCTAGTGATAGGGAAACCCCAAAAATCCTCTTTCCTTGGATTTCCTTATCCTTCCCTGTCTTCCCCAATAAACCCTTTTATTTAATTAAGATAGAGAAGATAAAAGCTATTTCATTTGAAACATCATAAACTCACCCCTGAGTTGATTTAGAAGAAGAAGAGAGAAGAAGAAGGAAGGGGGGAGGGAAGGAAAAGGGATGCTAAAGGGAGGGAGGAAATGGGAGAAAGGGAGTAAGAAAGCAGGTAAACAGCCTGATCTGTTAGTTATTAATTACGAATCAATATATAGTCACTTATTACTACCTATTACATACACTATTTCCTTTTACATCAGTGTTTTGTTTTTAATCAGACCCCCTAATTCCCACCCTTATTTTGCTTCTGTTCCACCCCTTCTCTTCTTATCCCCCCCCCATATTTTTCTTTTGGGTCTTTTTAAACTATCCCCCACACTCTTCTTCCCTTATATTAGTTCCCTCCCCACCAGTCCTTTTGTTACCCTTCTACTTCTCTATAGGGCACAAATCAATTCTCTGCCCCAATGGATCAGATTGTTCTGCTCTCTTTGAGTAAATTTTAATGCACGTAAGAATTAAGTATTTCCTGTGTTCTCCCCCACTCCCACCATGAGCTTCTTTATGAAATATAAATTTACCGTATTTTGTCTCTTTTCCCATTTCTCTTAGCATTAATGTTTTTATTTTACTTCTGGTTATATATATATATATATATATATATATATATATATATATGTATATATGTATATATATACATATATATGTGTGTGTGTGTTTGTGTGTGTGTGTAGATAGATAGATAGATAGATAGATAGATAGATAGAGATAGATATATAAATTTATGCATACATACATATAGATATCTTGGCATTTCATCTTATACAGTTTGTCACTGTTCCCTCTACGTATAATTCTTCTAGCTACCCAGGTGATACTAACAATTTTTAAGAGTTACCAATATCCTCTTTTCTTATAGGGCTACAAATCATTTTAATTTATAGAGTCCCTTAAAAATAGTTTGTTTTTTACACCTTTCTTAAATTACCTTTTGGTGATTCTCTTGAGTTCTGTTAAGCCATCAAATTTTCTGTTCAAGTATGTTTTTTTTTTTCTTTATGAATGCTTGGATGTCTTCTATTTTATTAAATGACTATGCTTTTGCCTATAAGAATATAGTCAGTTTTGCTTGGCAGTTGATTATTAGTTGTTAACCTAATTCCCTTGCTTTCACAAATATATTCCATGCCTTTCGGTCTTTCAGTGTAAATTAAGGCAGACCTTGTGTTATCATAACTGTGGTTCCATGGTATTTGAATTACTTCTTAGCAGCTTGTAATATTTTTCCGTGGTGTGGTAGTTCTTGAATTTGGCTATAATATTCCTGGGCTTTGTCAGTTGAGGTTTAAGTAGAGGAAGTGATCTGTGGATTCTTTAAATCTCCATTTTTCCCTCTTGCTCTAGAATGCTGGGGCAGTATTCTTGGATAATTTCCTATAGAATTATATCCAGGATTTTTCTTTTGTCATGATCTTCCAGTAGTCCAATAATTCTTATGTTGTCTTTCCTGGATCTATTTTCCATGCCTATAGTTTTATCAATGAGGTTTTTTCATATTTTCCTCAAATTTTTCATTCTTTTGATTTTGTTTCATAGATTCTTGTTGCCTTGTGAAGTCGTTTGATTCTAGTTATTAGATTCTAATTTTAAAGACTGAATTTTATCCCTGGATTTTTGGTCATCCTTCTTCTTCTGATCTGATTCTCTTTGTCGATTACCTTTCACCTTCTTTGCCTCATTTTCAGGCTGGTCAATTCTGGCTTTCAAGATACAAGGGGCTTTTTCTCTGCTGATTGATCAGGTTAGGTTGATGGTATTGATGAGCCCTGAGGTCAGATTTTCCCCAGCTGGCAGCAGAAACTGAAAAAGAGCTGGGCTTCCCACCTTGTTATCAAGGTTATAGCCTGTAGTGTTTCGAGCCTTTGCCCTTGGAGCTTAGTCAGCAGGACTCTCAGAGAAGTCTTGAAATTCCTTGCCTTCTGAAGGCTTTTTATCTGTGCTATTGATAAGATTGAGCCAGGGCAGAGTTGATCTGCAAAGGTGGATGTGCCCTGAGGTCAAAACCTGGAGAAAGGGTATGGGGCAGCAAGATGGAGTGTCTTGGCTGTGACTAGGCTGCCTCCCTGCTGCCTGTGTTCAAATCCCTGAGCCTGGCACAGCTATGCCAGCAATAAAATCATGTGCCAGGATTAGCATCCTTGCCTGACCAGAGATTTCAGCCACACTGGAGGCTCAACACTATAGGTGGGGGAGGGTTCCTAGGACCTTCCTTCTTTCTCCCCCTTAAACTCAAGTGTTCTAGACTTCAGGTTTTTTGAGGGGCATACCTTTAAGTTGAGTCCAGCAGGGGTGGGGGGGGTCCCTAGCTCTGTTCTATTGATAGATTTGTTTTTCAGTCCCTTTGAAGCACTGTGTTTTTGATTGGTGAGGAAGGGTTTTGTTTAGGTCTGAACTTTTGCTACCTCTAAGCCGCCATCTTGACTCTGCCGTCGAGAGATTATGTTTAGATGAATATCACATCCTACACCAAGATACATTCAGAATGGGTGAATGATTTAAATATATAAAAGGAAGCTATAAGTAAATTAGGTGAACATTGAATAGTATGCCTTTCAGATCTATGGGAAAGGTAAGACTTTAAGACCAAGCAAGAGATAGAGAATGTTACAAAATATAAAAGGAATAATTTTTTATTACATTAAATTAAAAAGGTTTTGTACAAACAAAACCAATGTAAATAAAATTGGAAGGAAAGCAACAAACTGGGGGGAAAATCTGTAATACAAAAACTTCTGACAAAGGTCCAATTATTCAAATTTATAAGGAACTAAATCAGTTGTACAAAAAAATCAAAGCATTCCCCAATTGATAAATGGATAAGGGAAATGGATAGGCAATTTTCAGATGAAGAAATCAAAACTATTAACACATGAAAAAGTGTTCTAAATCTCTAATAATTAGAGTGATGCCAATCAAAACAACTCTAAAGTACCACCTCACACCTAGTAGATTTGCTAATATGACAGCAAAGGAAAGTAATAAATGTTGGATGTGATGTGACAAAATTGGGACACTAATGCATTGCTGGTGGAGTTGTGAATTGATCCAATCATTCTGGAAGGCAATTTGGAACTATGCCCAAAGGACTTTAAAAGGTTGCCTGCCCTTTGATCCCGTCATACCACTGCTGGGTTGGTACCTCAAAGAGATAAGGAAAAATGCTTGTACAAGAATATTCATAGCTGCACTTTTTGTGGTAGCAAAAAATTGGAAAATGAAGGAATGCCTTTGATTGTTGAATGGCTGAACAACTTGTGGTATCTTTTGGTGATAGAGTACTATTGTGCTAAAATGAGTAATGAACTGGAGGAATTCCATGTGAACTGTAATGATCTCTAGGAAGTGATACAGAGTGAAAGGAGCAGAACTAGGAGAATATTGTACACAGACTGATGCAGTATAGCACAAGTGAATGTAATGGACTTATCTACTAGCAGCAATGCAATGATCCAGGACAATTCTGAGGGACTTATAAAAAAGTACACTATACCCATCCAGAGAAAGAACTGTGGGAGTAGAAACATAGAGGGAAAAAAAAACGCTGCTTGATCACATGGTTCGATGGGGATATGACTGGGGATGACAAGATTTAAACTAAGGACAATGAGTCTTCCTTATTCCAGGCCCTACACTCTATCCAGTAAGCCATCTACTGGCTTATTTGCAACCTACCTTTCCAGGTTTATTATATCTTACTCTACATTCAACCTTTGCTTACCCAAGCTAGTCTTCTTGCTGTTCTACATATATAACATTACATCTCCTACTTCCATACCTATGCTCTCTGATTTCTACTTTCCAACCCATATAAAGAATGTGTTTCTTCCGTACCTCTACTTCTTAGAATCTCTGGGTTTTCCTCCAAAATCCCCATATACAAGAAGGGAAACAGTCTTTTAAAAATTAAATGAAACCATTGGTATTTTAGCTAGGCAGTAAGTATACAAGATGGGATTAAAGGCCAGGTCTTCTGTCTGCAAGTTCAGTACTAAATCATGTACACTATTAAATGAGGACATAAATGTTCCTTAGAAGACTTTTTACACAGCCTTTGAATTAGTAAGATTTAACATAGAAAGATCTAGTTTTATTTTTTGCTTCTTGTTTTTACTAGCTTTTTGCATGATAAATATGTGCATATATACATGTTTGAAGTTAATGGCAATAATGCAACATGCAGTTGAAACAATAGTTATAAGATAAATAAGAACACAAAGTTATTATCCAACTTAGAAATAAATGCAGCATTCTATGGGACACAAAAATCTTTTAAGAAAACTTAAGGATCTCTTTGTCTCTATTATTTAATATATGTTTCAAAGGTTTGGATAAAGCCAAACATGGCATACTCATCAAATTTATAGATGCAACAAAGTAGGGAGGGAAAACTATCACACTGGATTGTACAGTTAGTGTCCAAAAAGATCTTGAGGGGTATCATATTGGCATGAATCTTATAACTTGAAATACAATAGAGATAAATGTAAACTTTTACATTTAAATACAAAATAATTCAACTTCAGAAGTATGACAGTATGTAAGTACACTTGGAAAGCCATTTTGAAAAATATATCTAAAGATAACCTTAAGTCAAATTAAGTCAAAAGTACCAAGTGATGGCCAAAAATGCTATATAATTGTGAGCTGCTTTAAGGGAAGAATACATAACTTTTAGGAATAGGAAGGCATTAGTTATACTTGTCAGAATTCTTTTAGAGGACTGTGTTTAGAACTAGGCATCAGAAATTAAAAAAGGTAGTATTTTAAGTGAAGAATATCCAGAGGAGGGGCTGGAGGTTATGTCATATGAGATTCAGTTGGGAAAAACTGAGGATATTAAAGAGAATGCTTGAGGGGCAGAGTAGAGAAGAACATGAGGACCATCTTCAAATATTTGAAGGGCTATTCTGGAGTAATGATCAGACTCATTCCATTTGGCCCTAGAAAAAGAAATATGAAAAACAGTGGATGAGATTGTAAAGTGACTAAAAAGTATAATGTCAGAAAAAAATTTCCTAACAAAACTGCCCAAGAGTGAAAAATTTATAGGTAGTTGGAAGACTGCTACAGTGAGGATTTCCTTCTTATGCGAGTTGAATTATATGACCACTCAAGATACCTCCAAATCTCAAATTCTTTGACTGTGATAGAAATACATTTTAGGAGGTCATTTCTTAATAAAATGGATATTTCCCCCCCTTAAACTTAGATCCAAAATAACCATGCCACCAAAAGCTAACAAGCATCGGGGGGAAAAAAACTATTAAGATGAAGGAACATGTCTTTTAAGACATAAAACAATTATCTAGGCCCATGATCTCTGTCAACAAAATTCATAGTTTATGGCACTTAAGCTATTTTCTTCATTTATGTGTATACATGCATAACTGTTTAATTATAGTTGAAATGTTCTAAATATAATGCATATTTGAGCAAACTAATCAGGACCTCTATATCCAATTATACAATAAGAAGAGTCAATTATTTCAAAACTACGAGGAATGATTAATCATTCAAATTTGTACCCTAGATGGTTTGGTAACTATTATTCTAGAACTCTTATAAATTGCTCCTGATTCAAGGTATGTTGGAAGTTAAAGACTAAGAGAAGATGAGCCCTTCCACAGGCTCCCTAAGTATCTCCTCATTCCTTCTTTTCCATGTGTAAAACACTCTTCTGAGTACTTGCCTAGCTCTGATTGAAATAAACAGACTATTAAAGTTTTCTTTTTTGACTACAAAGAATAACATCATTTACTTAAATTTCAGGAGCATCACTGGAATATTCTTTCAGAGCATTATTTTATTATTTAGTTTATCTTTAATTATTATTTAAAATAGTGTATAGTATTATGCATTCCTTACTTAATTTGTGTCCTGTCTCCACATCTAGCTATATTTGCTACAAATAATAGCATATTTTAATGTGCATAAAGTGCACAAATTATTCTATCAACCCTTAAATGGTTTATAATTATAGTTTATTTAAAAGCCTACAGAGAGATAGCATCTTATTCACAAAAACATCCTATTAGAGACAAATAAATTACACTTTAGTTGCAGACTATTTTTTAAGCTGCATGTACCCTAGTACTTAATTTGTGATAAAAATGCCTTTAGGAAATTATGTACAAGTAAGAGTTGTAAATGAGGTTTATTTATTGGGAAGGGGGAAAATGCACTGAAAGTACAGCTATATTTCCATTATATTTCATTATCAATCTATATTCTTCAAGAATAGTAAACAGGGGGGCAGCTAGATGGTTCAATGGATTGAGAGGCAGATGTAGAGACAAGAGGTCCTGGGTTCCAATTTGGCTTTTGGCTTCAGACATTTCGCAGCTGTATAACGCTGGGCAAGTCACTTGATCCCCATTGCCTAGCCCCTACTGCTCTTCTGCCTTGGAATCAAAAATAGATGTAAAGCTTTTTATTTTTAAAAAAGTAGACAATCTATTTTGAACATTCTATAAATGATAGGTTTAGCAGTTATTTTTTCAATGAAATACCTTCTTTGCTTCAGAGAAATAACATATATTATACATTGTTGATAAGCTATTATGTTTCATTACTAATTTGCCACATTTTGTCTGGTCAACAGTATAACATAGTGTAACATGCCCTAAATTCAAATGATTATGAATTACTTAAGTGTGTCTCTGCTATGAATACATCACTGAAATTCCAACCAAGTTCTAACATAAAATATTGCTCCTTAAATGCAGGTAATGAGCACTTCAAAATAAGGGGGGAAAAGTTTACTCTCACCTACTTTCAAACTGATTCACTTTCCCCTGAAGTGAAGCATCAATGAATCCATTCACCTGGCAACTTATAGGCAATTCAAAGTTATTTTCACTGCAAGGAATTTGCCCTACTGATGGTATCTTGCAATATTTGGACATGTGAGAAAATGGAAAAGGGAAAGATTGGCTTATTGCAGCTGCTCCACAAAACTCTTGATTTTTTCTTCTCAAAAAGTCTTGATGCGACTGAAAGACTTCCCACGGGGCATTAAGTAACCTTCATCCAAAAGTTCAGGATTCTGTGCATTGACCTGTTTTGTTCTGCCAAGAAGGAGGTCAAGATAATGTCATTTTTCTCCCTTCAGAATCAAGTATTTCTGTGGGGACTTACATTTAGAAATGGAATTATTCCACATTAAAGTTTGGAAATATTTTAAAGCTTATGTTTAGATAATCTAAATAAAAAGAGCAGAACTTGAGATTTGAATGTCTATTTTCCCCAGAAATTTTCACACAGATATTGAAATATAAGAAACCTATAAAAATCAAAAGCAGTTTTCTACCAGTCAGGAATTCTTTAGATCCTATATTGTTAATTCAAGCTAAACATATATTGCTATGCACTGGGAATGAAATACTTTAATTAGATATTAATCCTTATATCTTTATAAATTCTGGTGAATCTGTTATTTCATTTCTCATAAATCAATGGCTTAGTTATCTTTATTACTGCTAAAAACCAGGGTTGGAAGTATAATACGGACAATCCTGTATCCAAAGTTTATAAGTAGTCACTGATTCAAGTAAATATGAAAGATATTTCAGAACTCCAGGATTCACTAATTTGTAGCTTCCTTAATTAAAACATTTGTTTAATTTTGTTTAGCCTAGCAAAAACATCGCTAAATGGATGTTATTCTTAAGGAATGGATATGAGCTTGGAAAAAAAATCTATCATTCTTTCTAGATAGATGGCTAAGATATAGATATAGGAGAGAGAGAGAGAGAGAGAGAGAGAGAGAGAGAGAGAGAGAGAGAGAGAGAGAGAGAGAGAGAGAGAGAAAGAGTAGTTATCAGGAAGACTTAGGTTAAAAATTTTCCTCTTTCAATAAGGATACTTAAGGCTCTTCTTTCACAAAGTTATGAGATTCCAAACATAGTGATATATAAAGCATTCATGATCAAAAAAGGGAAAATCACTCTGTGATTTCTTTTACAAATACACAATTTCATATATGTGAAATCAGATTATAATGAATATTACAGTTGGTATTTTCCTAGGGGAAGTGAAATCCCCAACAAGTAATAGCCTAAGAATCTTATGGAAGGAGGAAGGAGAAGCTTACATTTATACAGTGTTTTTCTGTTTATAAAGTAAGTTCTATATAATAATATTGTAAAGTATTATGTAAATATGTAAAATGTAAAAATTATTTTCCCATTTTACCCAGATAAAGAAACAAAGTCAGCAATATGACAAACTAGATCACCTATCTTATGAATACTTTCTTTTACAGTTATGACAATAATTTAGTCCTCAAAATCCTGCTCAACATCTGCTCAAAAGGATCTATGTATGCTAAGGCAGAAAACATTACTTTATTGTCTTTATTGACAGAGTTAAAATAAATAACCAAACCAATCAATCAATGATGCATGATTTACATATGGATTTCTTGAATTTAAAATGAAATATATATATATTTTTTTTAATCATAGAGCCCGATTTTGGTAACAGTTCAAAATAAAATAAAGCACTCTGTAAAAACCTAAGAAATTGGAATCTGAAACATTGCCTACCTTCCTGCTAAACTACCTCCCACTTCATGTTTGGTATAGGAACATTTCCCTTCCACATGCCCTGATAAATCCAGAGAAAGATTGTCCCTTCTCAAATTCCTCATTATATTGGAGCAAACTCCCTTATACTTAATAGTTACATATGAAAATAAATACTGTAGACATCCAATCCAATGCACTCATTTTTAGGATGGTAAAAATGAGACCCACAAATTTTAACATTTGCCCAAATTCAAATAGGTAGTAAGCGTCTGAGATAGAATTTAATCCCAGAGTCAAGGACTTTTCTAACATACCATATATCAGTTATGTATATATTTCTTCCTAATTTGCAATGCAACATTTAATAAGTGTCTTCTATGTGCCAGACAAGCTCCTAGAAGGTTCTGTTTGTATTGTAATCATATCAAAATTTCCAGAATCCAGAATAATGTCTTCAAAATTGTAAATATTATTCTATGAGTTGAATGAAAGGGAGGGAAATAGAGGTAGAGAGGAATCTATTCTGTTGGTTGAGTTATTAAATTAGGTATTTTCCCAGAGTGCAGATCTTAAACTTTACTTACCTCTATTTGTAGCAGGCTCTATTGTCTATTTAAGATAACTGAATTATTCAACTCCCTCTTGAAACTTAACTATCATCATGTTTCAAAGACTTCTTTTCCACTGAAGTTCATACCACTTGACCGTATACTTATATGAATGAATAAATATTTGAAAGGCAATGTCATATAATGAATTAATTTCTGCACCTTGAATCAGAAAGATGTAGGCTTGAGTCCTACCTCACATCTCAATCTTAGTTGTTTGTTTTTCATTTGGAAAACAAGGATAAACCTAGGGACATTTGTCTCATATGTGGGTGAAAGTTTCAAATAACACAGAGTGCCTTGTAACCTTTAAAACAATATATAAATGGCAGTTATTGATAATATGCATCTATATAATTATCAAAACATTATAAGATATGAGACTGTCTTATAATACTAAAGAAAAAAGTTTATCTTTTGACTAGGTAGTCAGAATCCAACTTAGTCATTCATTAATCATTCCACAAATAGTACTTGCCATTTTTGTAAAACATTTTTGTCTTTTAGTCCTCAGTAATTAGTGCAGTGTCTGGCTTAAAGCACATTTTTAAGAGATGCTTATTGAATTGAACTTTGAGAGATGCCATGGAAAAATAAAGAATTTGACAAGTCCGTCATCCTTCTTTTCCTCATAGTATTTTTACATTTTTATATCTACTTTGTGAAATTACTTTGTGGGATAACTTAGGGAGCAACATTTGTTTTTAAATCCTACTTCTGAAACATCCTGGAAGTGTAACTTTGGACAAAACACTTAACCTTTCAGTTTCCCAAGCATTTCATGGTTGTAATGTGATTGACATATGACCGGAGGATTCAGTACAACTTACATGATTCTAAGGTACTAAACAGTTTACTGGTGGAGAGAGGTTCAACAACCAACAGAATCATTAGTCTGGAACAAAATAAAACAAGCAAACCCAACTCTAAAATTGTAATCAATCTTTCTTCTGCAGAATTTGGGAAAGTTTAAAAAATAAAATAAAAAGAATTTTGGCATAAAATTTTATCTTCCCAGAATACTATTGCTCATGAGCACATATGTTTTTGTCATCTGAAAAAAAAAAGGAAGCAGTATTTCAAAGTGAATTTAACTTATATTAGAGCTAGGGATATTGTTTGGTAGAGTAGAACTGTCACATCAAGAAATATCCAGATGGACAAGAACTTCAAAGCAGTTATATTCATATTTTATGTAACTCAGATATAAAATTTAAAATTTCTAAGAGACTTTATAATCTAGTAGACTCGTCTCATCTCTGTTTAGGGCTTTAAAGAACAATTTATACCTCTTCAGAGAACTGCAGGGAACTAAATTATCTCTGGCATTTTCCAGCTTACATTTTATTTGCATAAAACTGTTGATTTTGAAAGGATTAAATTTTGTTCTTCACCCAAAGGCCAATGCTTATTATGTCTATGAAATCTGGAGCAGTACTGGAAAAATTCCAAATAGTAACTCCCAGGTGATAAACCAGTACTGAGTCCCTCTTCTGCCCACTCTCCCTACAGCCTTCCTTCTGTAACTCCCCCCCTCCCTCTCCCTCTCCCTCTCCCTCTCCCTTCCTCCCTCCCTCCCTCCCTCCCTCTCTCTCTCTCTCTCTCTCTCTCTCTCTCTCTCTCTCTCTCTCTCACTCTCTCTCTCTCTTTCCACCTCCCTTGGCATTTTAGAATAAGAATTTTTTTTCTTTTATAATTTAAATAAATCCCAATTTTGTTGTCCTAAATTCACAATATAATTGTAGGATCTATGTATAGTCCTATCTAATCAGAATAAGGCAATTATTGGATAAATTAGGGTTGTGCAGATGGTCAATTCAGATAACTGAGGCCAAGAAATGGATTTATATATTCCAGATTCACCATAATTATCAGTTCTTTACTTTATGATAATTTTTGTTCACCTGGCATGAGGAAAACCATTCAAGCAATAGTTGGAATAATAAAAATATGATCTAATAATTATTGTGGCATTATAGACCTGAATTCATTCTGAACCTTCTGGAAATCATGTTTTGTCTTAGCATTATGTTAAATAAACCACCATTGTTAGATAAAGATTTTATTTCAACTTTTATTTTTATTCTGATGTTAAATAGCAAATAGAATGTACATTTGCATGTAAATAGTAGAGGAGAGATTATATTCATTAAACTGTAGGTCTCATATTATACCTTGTTTTTCTTTTAATAAGAGTAACTTCTACTTTTCAAAGCTATTCTGCTTATTTGGCCTTCTTTATGCCTGGATGGGTACCAGATTTAATCAACAGCCCTCTTGAATCAAGTTTGGTTTTTGCACTGATTATAGTTCTCAAGCCTTTAAATCTTTTTAATGTTGTTATTATCTTATAAAGTATTCATTTAGTTCTGCTACTTTATACAGCATCAATTCATACAGGTATTCTCAAGTTTCTATAAAATGATTCATTCTATCATTTCTTATGCCACAACAATATTTTTCACATTAATATGAATAAGGGAATTGGCTTAATTATTCATTAATAAGGGCATACTCTTAGTTGTCAGTTCTTTCTTGTCTCAAAAGGGACGACCATAAACATTTTTGGTAAATATGAGTTCTTTTCCTCATTTCATTGATCTCCTGGAAGTAGAAGGCTAATAGTGGTATAGCTGAGATAAAGTGTCCATGCAATGTTTTGACTTGCAAAGCTTCAAATTGCTTTCCAGAATGACTAGCACATTTCACATGATATTATTTTACCTCTTTTTCAACAGCCCCTCCAGTAACTGAAATATTCTATTTTATTTTACCATTTTTACAAATTTTATAATTCTGGGGTAAATTTCAGAATTTCTTTAATTTTTATTTTTAGTAGTAATAGTAATTTAGAGATTCTATTGCTAGCATGGATTTTATCTTTTAAAAATTGCCTGTTTGTATCATTTCACCTTTATTATAAAGGTACTGAAAGCAAAATATTGCTGTGTTTTGGATCCCAAACATTTTTATGAGAAGTCATTTTTTTTCTTTTTCTATTGTTTTCTGATCAACAATGTTTGGAAAATGGTGTGGAACATAAATGAAAGTTCATATTGCTGGTAGACATGATCTTGAGCATGAACTGATTTCTTTCTCTTCCCCCAGCAAGAGTAAGGGCATAAAAGTCACAACTACAAACTGGTCAAATGAATTTTAAAATATTTCTACTCTAGTATATTTATACTGTTCAGAAGAATGGGAGGGGGAATCAATGAAGTGATTCATGAAGGTTGCCTGGTTTAATACTAATTTTTGCTTTATATGTAATATAGCTCCTATATTACCAAGAAGTATCAAAAGTCTATGACATGAGGGAAGTAGGTGGTCCAGTGAATTGAGAACCAGGCCTAGAGATGGGAGATCTTGGATTCAAATTTGACCTCAGATACTTCCTAGGTGTATGACCCTGGTCAAGTTACTTAAGACTCATTGAATAGCCATTACCACATTTCTGCCTTAGAACCAATACACAGTATTGATTCTAAGATAGAAGGTTAAAAATAAAGTCTATGGAATATCAAGCAGAAGTCAACACAGTGATTCATTATGTCCCCTTCTTTGAAATTTTGGTGAATTCTGAACTGTGGAGAAAACAAGGATCTATAATTACTGATATACTATTTTTAAAGTGTCCTAAAGAATCTCATTTTAGATCTCAGAGACATAAGATTTTTAAGATTTTAAGGAATCCTAGGCTAGATGATGTTTTTTATTTTATATTTTATGTCACCCCTACTTATATGTAAAAACAAATTTTTATCTTTTTTTTTAATTTTGAGCCACAAATTCTCATCCTCCTCTCTCTACTCCCCTTGCCAAGACAGTAATCAATTTGATATGAATTTTACATGTGAAATATTTTTCCATATTAATGCTTTTATGGAAGTCAATAGAAAAAATAAAAAAGGTGAAATACTTTGGTCTGGAATCAGATTCCATTAGTTCTTTCTCTGGAAGCCTCTGGCATTTTTTTTTATCATGAGACCTTTGAGATTGTCATGAATCATTGTATTGCTGAGAATAATAATAATATTGCTATTATTATATACAATATTATCCTAATTCTGCTTACTTCAGTCTGCATCAGTTCATGTAAGTCTTTACAGGTTTTTCTGAAATATTCCTGCTTGTCATTTCTTAAAGCACCATAATATCCTTTTACTATCATATGCCACAATTTACTCAGCCATTCTCCAGTTGATGTATATATTCTCACATTTCAATTCTTTTCCACCACAAAAAAAAAAGCTGCTGTGAATACTTCTGTGCATATAGGTCCATTTCTATTTTGTCTTTTATCTCTTCATGAAGCAAATTTAGTAAAAACATTATGACTAATGATAACTTTAATTACTCTTTTGGGGAACCGTTTGTTCATATCTTTTGACCATTTATCAATTAGGGAATGATTTGTATTCTTATACATTTTATTTATTTCTCTATGCATTTGACAAATGAAGCCTTATTAGTGAGATTTATAATTTTTTCACCATTATGATTATTGTGTATTATCTCTCATCTTATTTTCTTCCCACTTTATCCTCTCTCCTTTCATCCTGTCTATCCTCAAAAGTGTTTTGCTTCTGACAACTACTTACCCCAATTTACCTTTTCCTATTACTTTCCTGTAGAATAAAATAGATTTCTATACACAATTGAGTGTGAATGCTTTTCTTTCTTTGAACCAATGCTGTTAAGAGTGAGGTTCAAAGGACTCCCTTCTTCATTTCCTCATCTTCCCTTTGTTTGTAAAAAGCTCTTTCATGACTCATGTGAGATAATTTATCCTATCCTACCTTTCCCTCCCCCTTCTCTCTATGCATTCCTTTCGCTTTGATTTTGTTTTTTTAATATCATCCCATCATATTCGACTCACGCCCTGTTCTCTGTCTCTATATACTCCTTCCCTAATAATGATAAATTTCTTAGGAGTTACAAATGTCTTCCCAAGTATGCATGTAAATAGTTCAACTTTAATGACTCAAAGCAAAGGGACTCCTATTAATATCCTTCGGAGAAGCTGTCTGACCTGCTTACTATGTGTTTGAGAGTTCTGGAAGCCATTAAAACTGATTCTTTTGCCTCCAAGACCTGCACTGGCTTAGGAAGGAAGGGACTGTCTAGGATTACTGCTTTGAGCTTCATTCCTACCCTGGTTCAATAGACCTTTACTGAGAATACTTAAAGTTATCTTGGACTGAAAAATTGTTTCATATTATCATTTTGTCCGTTCTGCCACTCTAGAATTCATTTTGAGATATGAGATCAAAGTTTTTTGAAATGTAACTTGGTAGAGAGCCTCCTCTGCCATCTTGTCTCTGCCCCTCATTTTTTTATATAGATAAAATCGCACAAAGAAGTTTGTTAGTACTTAGATTTGACTAGACATCATTTGGAGTAAAAATGGAGACAATAAGGTAAAGTAGCAAGATTTTACAACCAAAATTTTGTTGTCGGAGGTTTTTGTGCAGACAGAGGGAATTCCTTTTTCCTTTTCTTGACTTAAATAATACCATTTTAGAATAGATTTCCATTTCAGTTTAAGAAGAAAGTCATATAGTTAGGTTTTTACCATAACTCAGAAACTGGGTAGTGCTAAGTAAAAGACAAATAGTGTCATTTGCTTCTCTAACTCCTAAAGACAAGAAAAGAAAGCAGAGTAGTTCATCTCAGTTCTGCTCCCCCGGAACAGCTTTGGGGAAATATTGGCAAGGGGTTCCAGCCAGCACCTGGGAAGCTGCTCTGTTTCCCCTCTTCCCAGTGACTAAGGATATTTTTTGTGTGTCCCGCCCCTCCATCCAGCTACTCTAAGCAAGCCCTGGGTAATAGGGTGCGGGTTAGGAAAGGTCACAGACAGCTTGAATTTGTCCTCTGGGCACTTGAACTTGAAATCCTTTGCCAAAGCTGCCCTAGTACACACACACACACACACACCACACACTATCTAGCTGTAGTGCCTGGCTGATGGTGAACCTGGCATGGCTATCTGTCTAATATAGATTATAAATTCTTGTAGGAAACTGCTTGCATTCTAATCCTCTCTTTCCTTATAGAGATTTCTCTTCTTTAAGGACCAACCAAGTTTTTCTATGCCATGATGTATGGAGCGTTAAACAAACCTTGTGCTGACTTCTAACCTAAATTTTAAATGCTGAGTTTTCATTCTGTGACAATTTCTAGAGCATAGTACCAGCTATAATTGCTAGAAGCATTCTAAAGCTAAAAGAAGGTTCAAGGGGAAAAGTGACTTGTCCTCAAAGTACTGAATGAAAATAGAGGCTTACAGAATTTTAAAGTGAAATGAGAAATTATTTAATTCCACCCTCTCTTTAGATAATGCCAAATCATTAGCCAGATCTCAACCTCCAAGGGCCCCAGTTTTTAATGTGTTTCTATAGACTTTGTAGTCTTTCTGAGTCAGATGCTGACACATTATTTGATAATTTTCAATTTTGCTACTCTGAATAATAATAGAAGGCATTAACAACATCTTTGACAGCAGCAGTACAGTTGTTATGGTAAAGAATGACTAAATCTGTTTGAAGTACCTCTTCTTAATCTGAAATAGTCAAATTTACCTGAAACTTCAGTAAATTTTGGCACTGTGATGACTTTCACTAGCTTATTTATTTATTTGTTTGTTTATTTATTTATTAAAAAAACCCTTACCTTCCATCTTGGTGTCAATACTGTGTATTGAATCCAAGGCAGAAGAGCAGTAAGGGCTAGGTAATGGGGGTCAAGTGACTTGGCCAGGGTCACACAACTGGTAAGTATCTGATGTCAAATTTGAACCCAGGACCTCCCATATCTAGGGCTGGCTCTCAATCCATTGCAATACCCAGCTGTCCCCACTCCCACCCCAATTATTTAAAATGGAATCATGGTGCTCTAAATTTAAAAAAAAAATCATAAGTACTAGTTTTACTGTCTTCTCTATCCCTCTGGGACCAAAGTGCTATCTATATTTAAAACATAGAGATAAAATACCATCCATGTAAGACAGATGTGGAAACTGAAAGTCAAATACTCAAAGATGAGAAGTGATTTGGTAGGAGTTAGTAAACAGCAAACCCATGATTTATTTTTTTTTAACAACAAAGGCAATAAATACTCCTTGTATGTTCCAGAGATCTCCTGGCTAGAGTCCCTGGCATGAATAAAACCTGCCTATTGATTTATCTTGTAGACTAAAAAGAATAATACATAATAAAATGCTATGTGAAAATATTTGTGTAAATTGAACCTTAAAAACAATCTGACTTTTTACATATGAATGTATGCATGACTAATATCCTAATAACTATAATTTTCACTAATTAAAATTAATGCAAAAATGAAGGACATTCAAATTTGTAAAGAAAAGTTCATGAAGTAAATGCTACTATACCACTATGATTGCTTTTGTTAATTATATTATTTTGGGTGTTGACAACTAAACTGCTTAATTTGTACTATTTAGCTAGATGAATGTGAACTAGAATCCTGATGGAAGCATAGTTTTCCCAACAGTATGTCATAGTAATGATTAAAATTACATGTAGATATAGTCTTAATCATTATTCTCTGATGTTTTGTGATCCATTTCCCCTCCCTGCCTCTTTCCCTGTCCTTCCCTCTCTCTGAAAAGACAGGTAATATGATATAAATTATACATGTGCTATCATGCAATACGTTTTCCACGTTGGAAAAGAAGATACACATCGCTTTATACAAGAAAAAAATCTCATGAAGGAAAAAAAGTGAAAAACGGTTTACTTCAGTCTGCATTTAGATTCCATCAGTTCCTTCTATGACAGTAGATAACCTTTTTCATCAAGAGCCCTCAGAGATGTCTTGTATCATTGCATTGCTGATAATAGTTAAGTCAGTTACAGTTTATCATTATGCATTAATGTTGTTACTCTATCCAAGTATCTCCTCATTGTGCTTTCTTCACTTTTTAACACTTTTTATAAGAATTTCCAGAATTTTATTTGTTTGTTGTTTTTTTGTGATCGTCCTGTTCATCATTTCTTATTACACAGTAGTATTACATTGCAATCATATACCTCAGCTTTTTCCACCATTCTATTCCACAACTGATTACATCCCTTCAGTTTCCATTTCTATGCCAATGCAAAAAGAGCTGCTATAAATATTTTGGTACACATACATCTTTTCCTCCTATCTTTGATCTCTTTCACATCAACATTTAGCTTTATGGAACTTCCTTGGGTCTACAGAGAAAATATTTTTTCTTTTATTTCTGCTTTTGCCTTATTGCCCTCTACTTTATTTATTCACCCCCAAACTGTATAACTCTAAAAGACAGGACACTCATCAAAAACAACTTATAAAGCAACTTTTGACAAATAAAAAATTCAGTGAATCTGGATATGTATTTTAAAGATTTAGATACTCATGTACTCATCCACCAGTTTACCAGTTTGAGAATATCATTTTTATATCGGAACCTCATGGAAGTATATATTATATTCCTGGCAAACTTCTTTTTTCTAACAGAGAAATATTTCATTTTTTACTCAATATTTAAAGTATTACTTCCTGCAAAAAAAAATCTATCTGTTCTTGGCTGCTTTTGATGAAGGCCAAGAAGCAAAATTTCCTTTTTAATAATTATTTATTTAGCATTTTAACCAAATATTTTTCCCATTAAATTTTTGTAGTTATCATTAAAGAGATATATAAAGGTTAGGGGGAGATTCATTATGTAATTGAGAAACACTTTTTTTTTAATTTTGGAAAATAATTAATTAAAAAGAAGAATAGAAAAAACGAACCTGGGCAATGCTGATTATAAAAAGTAAACAGGGTAACAATGTTAGAATATGCAGTGAAAGGAAAATATCCTAAAAGAGGACATTTGCCACAAAGAGCAGGAAAATCATCTTTAGGGGAAGAGTGCTCTTTTCAAGGAACTTAGTGAATATTGATTTTGAAGGATGTAAATTATAGAAAAAATAAAAATTGTTTATATCCCCAGGGACCCATTGTTGATTAAGATGACTCACATCTTGGGAAGTTATGGGTCCAGTGTCCTTTCTCTTCATTTCACATGTCATGCTACTTCCCTTGGGTTCTGGGTCTCTTCTGAGCAGACTGTTCAACTAGGTTTCCTACTATTGTCTGCATAGGATTTTGTGGACTAATAAAAAGTAAAATCTTAAATCAAAGATTATAGGTGTTTTTTTTTTATTTCACTTCACCTTTTCTAAATAATTTGATTTCATTAAAATGTTTTTTTCCTCTACTCATAGAAATAGAAGATGGTCTTCATGACATTTTATTGCCAAGAAAAATTACAACCTATAAACCAACTGGTTTTATGTTATGAAGAATTAAATAAGCATTATTGTTTCCTAAATAGGAAACCTTTGAGAAATTGTCTAGAGAAGAAAAGGAAAAAAAAAACTTTCTCTTGCCCCATATGTAGAACCTTAGAATTATTCCTATGGGGAAATGATTGTATTGCAACTAATTACTAATATTTCACATTTGCATGGCAATTTATTTTCTAAGTATTTTACATGTTTTATTTCATTTGAACTTAATAACACTATGAGGTAAATGAGGCAGTCATCATTTTACACATTAAAATATTGTTTTTAAAAAAGGAGCAAAGAGAAGCTATTATTTTTTATTTATGTCTAAATCTTTATGAACTCGGAAATAATTGATAGTAATAAAGGTGGTGATGTTAGGAGGTTGAGATGCTAAGATTATTGGATTCCTCGGTACCTCTCAGTGAAGTAAGCCTGAGAGCCTGCCTCACCATGACCAGTGAGCTCGAAGTCTCCCAGACCAGTTGATAAACTCAGGACTTATTTTGAAATAGCAAATAGATAGGAAGGGAGGATTAAGGAAAAGGATTCCCTAACTCTAATGAAATTCTCACTAGCCTCCCCCCTTGCAACATGCCCTCATTGAGGTTTCTTCTGTTCCTCTTAATACTCCCTAGGCCCTGGACTATCTGACTAGATTCCCCAAACTCACTAGCTAACCTGGCTCTACTTAATCCTCCCTGGTTGGTTATAGGATGAGTTCAACCCTAGTTGAACTCTGATTAGTCTGGTTAGATGAGGATAGCAGTACACAGATATTTGTCTTCTCAGCAGGCAGGAACTATAAATTTCTTCAAAGTAGGGCTTTCTTCAAGCCAGGAACAACAGAGATATGATATTGTGATCTCTTCTGCTCCAAGGGACAGGAAGTCACACTGCCCTCAGCTCCAAAGACAGGAAGCTCAAGAGCCCTGAACAACCAACCATTGGTGTTCTCCAGTTCTCCAGTTCTCTCTCTGTGTTCCAGAATTCCTTGTCAATCAGTTCCTGGCATGCGGCTGGCAAATCTTTCTCTCTCACTTATTGTGACCCATTTCTCTTCTTCCCTTCTTACACCTCATTTGGGATTTTCTTGGCAAAGATACTGGAGTGGTTGGCCATTTATTTCTCCAACTCATCTGATATATAAGGAAACTAAGGTAAATAGAGTTAAGTGACTTGCCCAGGGCCACACAACTAGTAAGCATCTAAGACTAAATTTGAAACCATAATGATGAGCCTTCCTGACTCCAGACCCAGCCTAAACCACCTAGCTTCTTAAAGAGTGGTTATGTGACATTTTTATCCAAAGTCACAAGTGAAGCAAGGAACTATCTCAGCCCAGAACTCAGATCTTTGGACTTTTTCTAACTAGCCCTCTTTCTGCTATGTTAAATTTCCATGTGCATAAAGACATGAGCTTGTCATTAAAATCTCAACATCTTCATTACATATATAGAAATAAATTACTTTGCCAAATACAATATATTTAATGCTAAAAATAGTTTATTTAATGCTAAATATTTTCATTTGTACCAAAAAAGTGTAATGGGATAGGCCTAAATATTTAAAAAGGCTAAAATGGAGGTGGAAGACTCATCTTTACTAAAGTCCAGGATTACCCTTTCCAAACTTTGAAAACCATAAGAGACAGGCTTGTGTGTAGACCTTATAAATTCTTATTGTACAAGTAACATACTATCTTTTTTTCAGAATAGTGGCCAGCACATACAGGTCAACATCATCAATTTTATACTAATATATATGTAGGGATTTATTTTTCGTTATTATCTTCTACTGATAGTCCTCTTTCTTCTACCATGTATGTTATGGGAAATGGATTATGCCTTCCCAGCCATTCCACATATGCATTGTTCAGTAATATCCCAACCTAGGTGCAACCAACAGTTAACTATAAAAAGCCAATGAGAGTTTCTTCAACTAAGTTCTCAAATGCTATTTGTTGGTACCATGTTCAGGCCAGGAAATGCATCTAGACTCATGTATTTTAAGCATAGACACTAAGAAGAAACAACTATTAACTATTGGAAGAGATTTCTGTTATGAGCTATGATAACATAGAAGAGAGGTCTTTAAATATTGAAGAACTGAATATAAAAGTGAGCAGGAATTCTTCAGTTTAAACACAGTAGTGCCAGAATTCTTAAGTCAAGACGTCCCTTCAAAATAGCCACAGATAACTACAAAAATCTGTTCACGGTCTAACTTTAATATCAATGACATTTACGCAAAACCAGAGATACGATTTAAAATATTTTACCCTAGAATAACTTTGGTAAAGCTGAAAAATATATTCTGTCTAGGGCAACAATTAATATAGTTAAAAATCAATATGTGTATTGCAGAAAGGATGTATATTTAGTGATATTCCCACAGGTAACTGATAAGAAAGTTTTAAATCAAAAACATGATGCTTTCCACACAAGTAGGCCTTATTTATGTTAAAATATCTATCAAAAAGGGGGAATTTCTTTGCCTGAGACAAAAGTCTTAGCTCGTTTTAGCACATCTGTGATCTTTTGGAAGAACATATCATCAAATGCTATCTTGAATCACCGAAGGCTGTGCCAAAAAGAGTAAATGCTATTCAAGAAAGTTTTTGTTTTATTCTATCTTCATTCTGTATCCTAACTACTGAATCAGGTGGTTGCCCCCTCAGTCTTTATAAAATATTACTATTGATAATTCAATTTATAGATATAAAATTTATAGATATTTATAGATATTTTATTATAATTCAATATAAAGATATAAAATAAAAAATGTACCAGAAAACCTAAAGAAATCAACTATTGCTTTACTTTATTTTCAAATACTTCTCTTAAAAAAACTTAAATAAATTTAGTTCTCTCTCTCTCTCTCTGCCTCTCTCTTTCTCTCTCTGCCTATGCATCTCTCTTGTGTGTGTATGTAGTTTATGTGTATATATGCAAGGCTATAGACATATGTAACATATTTGTGTGAGTATATAATAATTTTTCTTGGACAGGAAATGCCCTTACACATATGGAGATGTATATACTTATGCTACATATGCTATAGTTCAAATCTTTTTAACATGACATAAAACATTAAATTTATAACATGAGTTCTGTTCTTAAATAGCATTATGATGGAGGTCTAATCTACCTTCAACCAAGATATCTATATCTACATCATGAATCTAGATTATATATTTCTATATGTTCATATATATATACATAAATATACATAGGTTCATACATACATAAATTTACACACAGAGAAATAAAAACAGGGACAGGGAGACAGAGAAAAACAGATGTATATATATAGAGAGAGAATGGGAAGGGTGATGATAGATGATGGATTTTAATATATAGTAGATGTAGTTAGAACTATAGGTAGATAGTTGATACGTCAGTAGATAGAAGTATAGATGGAGAAATAGATGTAGATGTAGATATAGATATAGGTATAGGTATAGGTCAGTGAATAGATCAAGTTAGAAATATATATGGATATTTCAACTTTGAGTAGAGTAGATCTTCATAATAATGCTAGTATAATTTGGTTCTCTCTCTCTCTCTCTCTCTCTCTCTCTCTCTCTCTCTCTCTCTCTCTCTCTCTCTCTCTCTCTCCCTCTCTGTCATTCTTTTTGTCTCTCTAAAACCATGTGTATGTGTGTCTATCCTTGTGTATGTATGTATGTATGTATGTATGTATATTAGATGACATGTTAAGAAATATGAGAACTATAGCATAGTTCCTCAAATCACCATATGGATGAAAGAATATCCTTCTCAAGGAAGATTCATGCTGAAGGGGAAACAACACTTAAATTTTAAGATTTGGAAGAGAGCTGTGAGGCTATTAAGGGCAATTGCCTGTCTGGTGCACAAGTCCACTCCACACATTATCTACATATTGTTCTTACTCACCCAATTCTGCTTGAGCACTTTCAGTGACTATGCATCAAACAAAAAATATGCCTATTTATAACTTCTACACGGTCATACTTTGTACCCTCTGAACCAAAGCTAAGCCCTCTAGGCAATAGCCTAACAGCTCAACTATACTTCTGACAATTGCATTACCACCTGCTACTGACTCACCTCACACTTAAGACTTGAAAACATCAAATCTTTTGTATCTAAGCTACTGATTGATCATTTCTATCTGATCCTGAACTTGACTTTTATACTCAGATATGAAACTTTACATTTATCCCTTTTTATATTGCTTAATTGGATCTGACCCATAATTCCAGAATTTTTGAATTTCAATCATCCTTCATATTATCTCTTATCTCATTTTTTAATATTTTATTTCCCCAATCACATATAATAACAATTTTCAACATATATTTTCTGAAATTATAAGATCCTACTTTTCCCCATGTTTCAGTGGGATGTAATAATTTGATCTGGATTGTACATGTATGATCATACAAAACATCTTTCCATATTGGTCATAGTTGTGAGAGAATACTCACATAAATCCAAAACAAAAAATAAAAACACAAATTATATGTAGTTAAAAACAATATGCTTTAATCTGTATTCATACTGCAACAATTCTTTCTCTGGAGGTGCATAGCACTATTTGTCATGAGTGATTCAGAATTGTCATGGATCATTTTTGATAAGAGATAAGTCTTTCACATTTGATCATTGTATAACATTGCTGTTCCTGAGTAAAACATTCTTCTGGTCCTCATTACTTCACTCTCCATTAGTTCATGCAGCTTTTTCCAGGTTTTTCTGACATCGTCCTGCTCATAATTTCTTATAGCTCAATAGTATTCCATCACAATCATGTACCACAATTTACTCAGCCATTCTCCATCATCATGGGCATCCGTTCAATTTCTAGTTCTTTGCCACCACAAAAAGAGCAGTTATAAATATTTTTGTATAAATTGGCACTTTCCCCCTATCTTTAATCTCTTTGGGAAAAAGATCTAGTTATGGTATTTTTGTATCAAAAGGTATATACAGTTTTATAGTCCTTTGAGAATAGATCTTAAAATTATTGAAAGTTTTAATATGCTTTGTAAGTCATCAAAATAGATTACTGACAAAATATTAAACATGACAGGACTAAAGACTAAATCTTTTCTACCATCTACAAAATATAGTCAATTAAAGTAATGCTATTTCTTCACCCTAAAAAGGTTAATGCGGATAGTAGTACCCCATTTATATGCAAGAAATTGAAGCAATCGATTAGTCCATAAGCATATAGTTAAATGCTACAGCTAGGTTTTGAATCTAGATCATCTTAACTTTATGTCCAACTTTCCATTCATTACTCCTATTTTTATTAAGAAATATTTTCAAAATGGTTGGGCTTCTGGGACCACTGAGCTTCATATATATGTTCCCCAAATAGTCTATCCTAATCCCCTCTTATTTCAAAATTCCATGTCTAGTATAATCACTGACAAAAACCTACATCAATTAAATTTGGCAACATGTTTTATTAATGAACTGATGTTGTCCCTTAGAAGAAGAAAGTGACCACTAAGATTTGGGAAAACTATTTTTTTCAGAATTTTGCCAGGAATTGAAATAAAGTTCACTAGTATATACTATATGGAACCATCTGCTTTGAGAAAAATAGAGCATTTATCCATATCAAATTTTCTGACACCTCTGATGTTCTCCACAATTCATCAGAGGTCACTGACAGAGTCAACAATTACAACTGTGCTTTCTTTTGGTTCCCTGGAGTATAATTTGTCTAGGCTAAGTCTGAGCTCACTTAGCTCTGTTAGGTTCTTTCTTACTATCCTCTTCCCTGTCTTAGGCTTCAAATCTCTACTATTCAGGCTAGTTATCGTCTTTACTTACTGAAAATATTCTTAACAAGGCAAACGAAAGTAAAACTGCAGAGTTCCTCATTCACAGGAGGTGTTTAATAAATGCTACTATTCTCTCTATTATCTGTTAATATTTTTTTCTATCTGCCCTCCAAAAAGATCTTTCTTGTTCTTTTCACTCAGAGTGTTTAAAAATACTATTGTCCTTATTTTCCACAAGTCTTAGCTCATTTAGCCGTATCTCTCTAAGGAAACATTGTACTGACAATCTGGAAAGACAAATTTTAGTCAAATTTCAGGTACTGACTTCAGTAGCTGCCTGACCTTGGGAAATGAATGTCAACTCTAGGTTTCAACTCTATTACATTAAAAAAAAAAAACAAAGCAAAGAGGAAAGACTAAATTATTATTAAGACTGTTCATATTTTAATACTATCTATATTTCAAAAGCAGAATTAAGTTAATAAAACAAATATACTGCATATAATTTTTGTGTGAAAGGCTTTTAATAGACTGGAAATATGTCTGTCAATCCTGAACAAAAATTTTAAACATAATATTTTAAATAATCTCCATATAAGAATATAACTTTTGCTGTAGAGAGTGTAATTACCTGAATATTCAATCTGAAGAATAACAATTATAAAGGCATTCATAAAAACTAAAGGCAAGCATATGACTTTAAAAATTAGTCATTTTACCATCTTCAGTTATTCCACACACTTTTGTACAATGTCTGAAAATAAATTATGATATTCTCACTATGGAGAAAAATGTTTCTTACTTAACCAAATTACAGTTGTAATGGAAGACTATATAATGGATACTAACAATAGTATAAATATTATAGTTATGTAGAGAGAATATATAATTTCTTAAGGTAATGCTAATATTTTTCTTGAAATATTGGGGAGAGATAAAAATTACAACATTTTCTTGGTTCCCTAAGAAAGTTGATTTCCAAATTATTCTTGTTCCACACCTTGAATCACTGATCAGAAAAAATAACTGATCTAAAAAAATAGACAGAAGTAATAACTCCTTTAAAACAGGAAGCCACTTCTGAAGTACAGAGAAACAAAGGAGAAAATGAAGAAAATTGTTTGCTGACACAAACCTATATACTGAAAGTTGTTATTTATATTCAAGGAAGTGGTATATATCTTGTTCATTCTATTCCCCTGGGTTGTTCTTCATAATCTTATTATTATAAGAACATAAAATATCTGTGTAATTTATTTTTTATTGATCCATTCTGTCAAGTAATTTCTTCCAAATATCTTTAATACTTGACCTCTCCACTTTTTTGTGAAAAATTTAAATGCTTGATCTTTTCTTTCTTCTCAACTAATTGATCAAATTCACTAGATTAAATATTTTTTATTCAGAAATGAATGGTTTTTTAGTTTCAAACATTACTTAAAAAGACAAAATTATATTTTCTCCATACATAGACAGAATACTAAAAATATTAGCATTTCATTTAAATATTATATATACATATATAATATATGTAAAATTGTTCACTGTGCTTTTTTAGAGCCCTGAATTAAACCTCTGCATCATTTTCTCTCCCTCTGGGCTTAACCTAAGGCAGAGCTCTTTCAAAAGATTCCTGGTCAGTCCCTGAGCTGAAATAAGAAATTAATGAATGCATCCATCAAATCGATGGTGCTCTGATACTGAGGGTGATGAAAAACATATGTGTTGACCTCTTGACTTCCTTTTGGTTGAGCCTAAGATCAGATCCCAAGTGGTTGTTAAAAGCAATGACTTTTAAAAAGAACACTCCATCATTCCTGAGAGTTTCACTATAGCTCTTTTTTCCATCTTAGAAAAAATACTTTCCTTGAAAACAGAGTTCTTTAAAGTTTATCATTCTATTCATTTCATAAAATATGGATATATTAAACTACATTTTGGCAAAAATCACTCAAGATTATCCCATACAAATGAAAGCACTCTAGATAGTATAGACATAGTACAATAATCACTTGCTATATTCACTCACAAGGGACAAGTGACTTCTTTTCCTTAGACTAGAATGAGGGTGGTTAGACTAGATCCTGGGATTATTGATTTGGAACTGGAAGGAAATTCAAAGGTCATCTAGTTTGATCTTCTCATATTGGATCATAGAGATGCCCTTTAAATCCTTGTTCAGCTTTCTGCAAAGGAAATGTTAGTTGGAAGTAGCAATTTGTGTGATTCCTAGTAGAACTGTATATCAGCTAATGATAACCATGGGGTATCCCTAAATTAATAACATTTATTAAGCACCTATGTTCTAGTCACTAAGATTTTTTTAAAGGGGAAAAGAAACAGTCTCTTCTCTTGAGAAGTTTTTACATCAAAGGAGATTACAACTATATATATATATATATATATATATATATATATATATATATATATAGTGAGAGAGAGAAAGAGAGAGAGAGAGAGAGAGAGAGAGAGAGAGAGAGAGAGAGAGAAAGAGAGAGAGAGAGAGAGAGAGAGAGAGAGAGAGACAGAGACAGAGACAGAGAGAGACAGAGAGAGACAGAGAGACAGAGAGAGAGAATAAATACAAAATATGTACTGAATGAATCTGGCCTTCCTAACTTCCTTCACATTCTCAGCTAAAGTCCCATGTTCTTTAAGAAACCTTTCCCAGTCCTCCTTAATCTTAGTGCTTTCTCTCTGACATCTCCAATTTATCCTAGAAAAGCTTGGTATTTTTTACATGGTCATTTGCATTTTGTCTCTCTGGCAAACTCCCTGAGAGAACTTCTTTCCCCCATTTATCACCAGTACTTACTATAGCACTGGCACATATTGTTGTTATTTGGTCATTTCAACTCTGTGACTGTGACCTTATTTGGAGGTTTTCTTGGCAAAGATACTGGAGGGATTTTCCATTTCCATCTCTATATCATGTTTCAAATGAGGCACAGAAGTTAACAGGGTTAAGTGGTTTGCCCAGGTAGTAAGTGTCTAAGATCAGATTAGAACTCATGAAAGTAAGTCTTCCTGATTCCAAGCCCAGTACTCTATTCACTGTGCCATCTAGTTTCCTGGCACCTAATAGGCATTTAATAATTATAAGTTTCATTTTACTTGAAAACTTCCCAGTTTGAGTGCCATTTTGAGGATACGCCACCTAATCTTTCTCATTTGTGCCGCACATCAAGAGAAAATCTAGTCGTTTGAATATCTGGCTTGCTTTACTCTTCTGTAAAGGCCCTCATGTTAACAAGACTTTTAAAAAATTCATTTAAAAACCTCTAAATCTAAAGAGCCAACTTTAACCTGTCACCTGAACTCCTCTGCATATACAAATGCCTGCAAAACATCACTTATATGTGTGGTTGCTATCTCAAATTCCATATATCCAAAAAACTCAGATCTTGCCCCCTCCAAACCTCGTTCCCTCCTCTAAACATCTCAATTTCCACTATGATTATCATCGTTTTTAGAGGCACTCATGTTTTCAGCCTTTTCATGCTTATATCTTCTTTCTCCCACAGCCAGCCCCAAAGGAAAACATACTCCTATTTCCCATGGGGTATTCTTTCAATTTTTAGTAGTGGCATCTATAGCTTGGGAGATGAGTAGACGGTTGTATACAGATGACTCCTCTTCTTCTTCTCCCTCAAACAATCCACATAATCCAGAGTATTTTCAAAGACAAAGATCTGAGTGATTCTGTGTTTCGTGGTTCCAGGTCTTATTGCTCCCTTGTTCCAGCCTCTTGCTCTGGTTCTCTCCCCCTCAATCTTGTTCTTAACTATCCCTCTGCTTAGCTCTCTGCTGCCAGTTATACAGTCCCATGAGCACTGTCTGCATCATCAATCTATATGTGTTTTTCGTTCTTTCTCCTTTAGCCTGGGTAGCAAGAATGTAATCTTATACTCTGCATGATATCTATGATATATCTCCCAGTCTGACTTTTACCTGGTCTCTTGTGGCTTTCCAATCTATCTGGTGTCCATTCACATCCTATTTATTTTGTCCCCACCCACATTGTCCCTTTTTATGTCCTCTTGTACATGTGCTCAATCCTCAAAGCCCTATCCTTACTCTAAAGAGAGGAAGGACTTACCTCTTTATGTATTCCACCCACAGAAAGTAAAATTAATAGTAAACAGAGTGCTAATTATTTTATTTTTTCCATTTTAACTGACTTCATTATATAGGAAGTAGTCTGTAGACTTTTGCTGAAACCAACAAAAATATCTTAAAGTTTGCAGCCTGGCCAGATTGCTTTTGTACAGATGGCTTCATGCTTGTGATGGTGGTGGAATTCCCAGTTTGCTGGTCTCAGCAGTTTTATAGCCTCAAAAACCCCTGAAAAGTGAGGCCATTTAGTCAACTCCAGATGATGTGACCTGCAAGGAAATGAATTTATGTACCTAGGAATTCTTAAATATCAATATAGCCTGATATAGAATGGCATCTACTTCTCATTTAATTCAGTACATTGCACATGAGTAGTTAGAAGAGGAATTTATGCTGGGAAAAGACATTTTTGCATTATTAATATTTATTGCCAATAAAATATATGAATCATAGAGATGTTACCCATAAAAGGGCTATTAGTAAAAAAGGTGAATATTAGGAAAACTCTGTTTCATCATGAGTTTGGTTTTTGTCTTCTATACCAGATGTTGCACATATAAAAACCTTTTCTATTTTCCCTTCACTCACATCAATGTGAAAACTGAGTGTTTATAAATAATTAGATATGGGGGACTTATGCTCTGCTCTTCATGTTTTATCTTTCAGTTATGATAAGCATAGGCACGGCTAGCAGGGACAATGGGTAGATCATTAGATTTGGAGTCAAAAACACATGAGTGTAAATCCTGCCTCAGCCACCTATAAGCCATGTGGTCCAGGAAAGTTACTTAATCTTTGTAGACTTAAGTTTCTTCATCCATATATAAAACAGGAATAATAAAATCCCCCACCTCACAGAATTATGTGAGGGGCAAATGAAGCAACATGTGTAAAATGCTTTGCATCTTTGAAGCACAGTGCTTATTTGTTTACTTATTGAGACCTTCCTGTCTTCTTAGCACTACAGCAACAATCAGAGAAAACTTTATGAAGGCAATTGAGACTGGACTTTTAAGAATAGGAAGAAGAAAGAGCTAGAAGTTTCCCATGAAAGAGAGCAGCATGAATTAAGGCATGCAATGGGGAATGAGTATGGAAAAATTCTGGAATAGTATACTTGTGGCAGAGAATTCACACTAACTATCTCTAGGGCTTAATACAGTGCCTGGAACAAAGAAGGTACTGTATAAATGTTTATAGATTATTTAGTATCACCAGAGGATAAGTAGTAAAAAGTAGTAAGGATATCAGAAGTCATTTGGTGCAGTACCTAAAAATTACAGGCCAAATTCTCTTATTGTTGCTCAGTAATTTTAGTTATGTCTGACTCCTGATAACTCTATTTGGGGTTTTCTTGACAAAAATATTGGAGTGATTTGCCATTTTATTCTCCAGCTAATTTTACAGATGAGGAAACTGAGGAAAACAGGATTAAGTGATTTGTTCAGTGTCAGACATGAAGAAAATGTGTCAGACCAGTTTTGAACTTGGGGAAATGAGCCTTCCAGATTTCAAGACCTGGAGTTACAACGACAAGTTCAATTCTGGTCTTAGACATTTATAATTTGTATGACTCTGGGCAAGTCACTTAATCTTGGTCTACCTTGAATTCCTCATATGCAAAATGGGAATAATACTAGCATCTAACTCCCAGGGTTATCTTAAGGATTGAATGAGATAATACTTGTAAAACATTTTGTAATACCTTAAGGTGCTATGTAAATGCTAGCTATTAATATTATGCCTAATTGGGGATATACAATATGGTGCCAAGTAACTGTATATAGAAACTACATATTTACAATGTAGGAGAGATGATGTGTTAACATGGATTAAGAGAACCTGCATTAAAGTCTCACTTCTCATGCTTAAATAGCAAAGGGCAGGTCATTTAATCATCTTGAGCTTTATTTTCCACATTTCTAAAATAAATGAGTTAAATTAGATGATCTCCGAAATCCTTTCCTGCTTTAGAACCATGGGACTAATGTTCTCTTCCTGAAAAAGAAAACTTGTCCCATAGTAAATCCCACTTCATATGGCATGATCTTGAGAGCCTTCATATCCTAGCTGATTTTCTCTAACTTAACGGTGCCCTTCCTAAATGTGGTTCCCATACAAGTAACCTCATAAAGGAAACACAGAGCCAGAAAGAGTCAACAATTTATTTATACTCAATTCTTAAGGACTTTGTCCCTGAAGCAGGCTCCTTTTCATGTTGTCTAGACACCTGATGCCTTTCTTATATCTAACCTCCTGTCTGGTTTCTAACTCTGCTGATTGCATATGGGTTAACCTAGGTCTGACTTCAACATGAATTTCTTTTTGGATGATTCTATTTTTCCGAGTGATGTTTCTAAGATAGTGACAGCATTCAGAGATGAACTAACATCTATGTATTAGAATGCTAAATATATTATACTAATTTCATATTTCAATGACTTATTTTTAAAAGAGAGTGAATAAATAGGGAAGTGGATAGGAAACTGGTCTCAATACCAGAATTACCCAACTTTGAGTCCCACATCTGATCTACTGACTGTCAATTTGGGCACTTAATCTTTCACTTTTCTAAACAATTTTTTCTAAGACTATAATTTTCAGAGTAGGTAATGATCTGCATCAGTAGATAGTTTCCTCAACTAAGAGTTTCTTTTGCAAATGAAATCAGATCCAGTCCTTATCTTTTTCTCTATCCCTATCCTTTTAAACATACAGGGGTAAAAATCAAACTATGACATATTCATTCATTTATCAATGATCTTTTTTGAACAATGTTCTATGCTAGGTGCTGTGAGGAAAACAAGTTTTAACAGGGAAAGATGTATTAGAGTTTTTAGTTTAGAACAAAAGATAAATATACTTATACAAAAAGTTATTCTATAAGGCTAAATGTAATACAAACTGTATGCAGAACTGAATAGAGATCGAGGTAGAAGGAAATGGAAAAATCAGAAATCACTTTGAATGACTTCGTTCTTATTCCTCAACAAATTCAATATGACAAACATTTTCCCACTGTTGCTTTGTGACTAGAAGTCAGAGAAAAGCATCATCTTGAAATTATCAAAATTTCAATCAATCCAAAGAGCAATCAATGTAAGACACAGAGAAGATATGGGTTGTCTGTAGTATATGGTTAACAATGATTTGCTTGTGAGAACCATTGTAAAAGACATTGAAGCTTTGTATACTGGGAAAAGGAGAAAGATTGTGCATGCAGTTAGAGTAAAGGAAATTCAAGCAGCTGGAGTATTGAGTGGGTATCTAAGGAATTTAAAAAGAAACAGAGGGAAAACTCATCTGAATTGAGGTCTGTTTCCCCTGAAAAATTGTTAAAAAATTATATGAACAAATTTTACATAAGTAGAGAAGGAATGAGTTGATTTCAATTTGTATTTGTTATTGATTACTTTTTCTAAATGTTTTTCCCCACTTTTCATTGCTTGTTATAAAAGGATGGCTTTCTAGGAAGAGAAAATAAAGGAGGGACTAATGTTCTCTTCCTGAAAATGTAATTGATGTAAAAGAAACATAGAAATAAATTCACTTAAAATAAGGAGTTGATAGTGAATTGTTTGGGAGTATAGTGTAGGATGAGAAATAAAGTTGAAAACAATTTTGAAAGTTGTTGATTGAGAGGATGATTACATAAATAGAGAAGTTTAGAGCAAGGAAAGGAAGGAAAAGAAGGATAATGATTTGTTCATTTTAGGAAATATTGCCATCCAGTGGGACATCCTGGTGATGTACACCAGGTTGTTCAATATGTGGGACTGGAGCCCAGGGAAAATATCAGGGATGGAAATATGGATTTAGAAATAATCTGCATAGAGTAGATAATTGAAGCCAAAAGAGATTGTCAAGGGAGAACGAATCTGCAGTTCTGAAATAATAATGGTTTTCAAAGGAATAGCAAAGCACTGATGAAAAGTGAGGTTTCTTTTTTAAAAAAAGAAAGAAAAACAAGAAACATAAAATCCCTAAGCCTACGTCTAAGCACTCATTTCAATAAGGACAGGAATAAACAGATAAGATGTACCCATTCACAAGGGAAAATATTTATTCTGTACTCATATCAAAGTAAGGCAGAAAACAGTTCTTTCTAAAAAAGAATTTTTGTCTGATATATATGTATGTATCTCTTTCAAAAATTCACAAATACCTATGAATTTACATATATAGGCATATAGGTATATTCATAAAATAATCATTACCATTCATTAAGGTAATGAGGCCAGAGTAGAACTGACCAAGATGAGTCTTCCTAACTCCAGGTCTAGCAATCTATTCACTACTCCACTTAGCTACTCCTTCACTGTATAGCATAAGAAATGGCATCTGTAGCCCATCACATTTAATCTTCTTGTTCTGATATGTAAAAGACCACTTGAGTGCCCTGTCTTTATTTAAAGCAATTAAAATCTTCTTACTTATGATATTAGGTCAAAAGTTAAAGGGAATGGAATAAAGGAAGTAATTTCAGGAGAGGAATCGGATATTTGTTCCTTGGATAATTCATTTCACTTGATTCTTGCAAAGTCAAGTCTACAGAAACTTGACTCCCTAAATTTCTTCTTTCAGCTAGTCAACAATGGACTGATTTATTGAGAGATAATAAGATGTATATTAAGATATATTGGGAAATTTGCTGAGAGATAATAAGGTATATATAATTAATGTGCTTAAAATATATATTAAAATAGTTCTCAGAGTTTACAGTTATAAAAAGATAAGCAAGCAAGAATTTATAGAAATTATAAAATACCAAAAGTATATGGGAATCAGAATAACAAGATTGTGGTGAATATGTAAGGCATTTTCTCCATCTTTTCCTAATAATGTCTTCTAACATGCATGCCAAACCAAAAAAGTTCTAGAGGAAACCTCTTCAACAAGATCCTTCAGGGCAGGGACTATGTGTTTTTATGTGTGAATATACCTCAGTATTTCACATAGTTCTTACATTGTAGTAAAGCCTAGATAAATACATGTTTGCTGCTGTTAGATAATAGGGAATAAAGGAGCAAGATAAGAAAAGTGAAATAATTTAATTGACTGTACTTTGCATAAAACCAATATGATATCTGCCAGAGTTTTAAAGATAATTTGGTAGGAGACATTTGGTTTGCATTTCTCTGGATGCAATTTAATCTAACAAAATAAATTTTGTTTTGATAGTATCAGAGGAAAGCAATTGAATGATTCTAAACTGAGTCTTATGATGCACATAACAGTTTTTATTCAATCAAATAATGTCAATGGGCACCCACTATGAAGCATACAACAAAATACAAGACATATTTCCCTTTGGGAGTTCACAATTTAAGACATAATTTATTTTTCCAAAAAATACATAAATGATTATATAAGACAGCATGAAATTTTATAGGTAACATATAATCATATTGCCAAAGGAAAAATGTTAATGAGAACAAATCATCTTCTACAGCTCTTATGAGAAATAGTCATTGATTCTTTTTTCTTAAAATCTTTGAGTAAAGGGTAACCCACTACTTCCTGATAAAACCTATTTCATTTTTAAAGGATTGTAATTTTCAGTAAGTTTTTCCTTATGTCAAGCCTAAACTTGCCTTTTTTGTTACTTTCAGTCATGTTTCCTAGTTTTACCTTCTGGGACTAAGAAGGATAAGGCTGCTAGCCTTGCCAGGCAACAGCCCTTCAGATTCTTAAATGCACATTTCATGTTTCCCTCTTCTCTCTAGAGTAATCATTACAAATTCTTTCAACAAATTTGAATGTAACTGAAGTCTCAGGACTTGAAAATTGTTCATAAGACTTGTCTAATTGGTAGATAGAATCATAATGTCATACTTCATACCTTTGTGAAGGGCAGAGTTAGCATAATAGCTTTCAAGTAGAGAAAAAAATAATTTTATTTCTTCTTTGAGAGACAACATGTGTGATTCCAGATACTCTGGGGCACCAATTCCATAGTTTTAAGAGAAACAGATTTCAGAAGGCAGAAATGAAAGAAAATTAGCTCTTCAACCTATATTTTATTTCCAGCTTGCCTCCATAGGGAATCAAGAAGATTTTCTCTTGGGTAAAATTGGGGCTACTTTGTTGAGCAAAATCTCAGTTTGTTTGTTTAGTTTCCTATCTAAAGAACTCATTCACTTACATATATATTCTGTTATATTCAAATCTAGAACTCTGATTTCTATTTATTTCCTTCAGAAATAAATAGTTTTACTCATGACACATTTTGTGATAGTCTTTTGTGTAACTAGCACTTGATGGGAAGAGGCCTATCCTATGGGTGTAAGTTTAGGGTGTTTTCCACATTTAAAATATAATGGCTAAGGGGACAGGTAAGTGCCCCCAGTGAATTGAAAGCCAGGCCCAGAGATAGAAAATCCTGGGTTCAAATATAGCCCCAGACAATTCCTAGCTGTGTGACCCTAGGGAGGTCACTTATAACCCTTACCACTCTTCTCTGCTAGAACCAATACACAGTATTGATTCTAAGATGGCATATAAGGGTTTAATATGTTTTAATATAATGGCTGAAGAAAAATTATACCTCTAGCTAAAATTAAAGAGGTAGAGAGATATATTAAAAGCATAATTTCTTTCTCAGAGAACTGGAGATTCAGTCTTATAGACTCTTCTCTTCCCTCTGAAGAAAGAATCAAAGCCTCTGTGGAAGAAAAGTGAACAGATTTAGAGAGATCTCTATTCATGTTTTCTTTTGAGTGCCAGTGAGACAACTCATATGGACATGCACATGGTTCATGGACAGCATCCAACTTTAACTATGTCATGAACTCTATAGCCTTCTCCATCTTTGTAAAACTCTTCTTAATATTCTCTAGCTTAGTAATTTCCTTCCTATAATATGATACTCAAAATTGAATGCCATACTTCAAATGTAGTGTAAGAAGAGAAAAGAACAAGTTGATCATCTCATCTTTTTTGGTTTGGGTCAATATGGTAGCCTCTCAAGCTTTTTAAACCCGGTATATTAACTATTTATTCCCAGCTATGAGTCTTCTGCAAATGCCAAGTATAAGAAATATGCTTTTAAGTCTCAGATAAAAATGTCAAACAGCTCAGGGCCAGGTCTACATCAATATCTGGAGTTCTCTTCTGAATACATCTTTGCATACTGACATTGGCCCATTAATGTTGGCATTGAATTATAACTATGTTAAATAATTATTGTTGTTTCTCTTTTTGGGGGTGTCTATTATGTTAAATTCATTAAATTATATTCAACATTTGATTATCAATGTTAATCAACATTAATATGGTAAAAAATAATTTAAAAGAATAGATAAATAAGAAATTATATACTTTGACTTTGAAGTGTTTTAATGATATCTGAATGTAAAAGTATTATACTCTGAGGATCCACATAATTTGCAAAACTATTCATTTTACGAGTGCAAATTATTGCCCTAATGTTATTGTTCTCACAAGGTATCTGCCATCCACACATAAAATCATGCAGGATTCCTTGAAAAGCTAACAGGAATAACCATATTCAATGACACTTTGATCATAATTATCACACAGTGCATAAAATAGGGTGACATATGCTCACTGAAGATGTTCACCACTATCATGGAATATATTCAACATAGAATCCAAAGACATATAGATTCTTTTTGGTTGGTAAGATTTTCTAGATAGTCTAGTTTGCATGTGATATCATACTGGTTGAATAATGCCCTGGAACACTTCAGATTTTCCTGGACCGGAATTATAACCATTCAAATGAATTTGGCTTAACTAACACGTCAAAAATCAAGTATATGAAGAATATTTATGGTGTAGGTTAGTGATGGTGAACCTTTTAGAGACAGAGTGCCGGTTCCCCCCCCCCAAAGACCATGTGCCATGCCCCTCCCCACCACTTCATCCTGAGCGCACTATGCCCCCAGACACACACACAGGGAAGGTAGGAAGCATTCCCATTGGGCTGCTGAGTGGAGAGGAATGTCCTCAGGGGGTGTAGAGAAGGGGAAGGAAGTGGCCTGAGTGCTCTGCTCCCATCCATCTCTGCCACCTGTGAGCTACCCACCTTACCCCCTGAGGCCTCCCATTGGCTCCTGGGCAGAGGGATGGGGGGGGGTGTGTGAGAAAAGTCCTCAGGCACAGTAGAGAGGGGGAGGGAAGCAGGTCCAGTGGAGTCCCTCTGCCTTTCTAGTAAAGAACTCTTGGGGGGGGGGTATGGCAGAGTGTCCACAGAGAATGCTCTGTGTGTCATCTTTGGCACCCATGCCATAGTTTTGCCATCACTGGTCAGAACATGAAATACTATTAGATGAGCATGCTTCTTCATGAGCATTTATCCTATTGGACTCTCCTTATAACTTTATTATTCTTTTGATACAGTACCAATATTATCTTTAAATTCAACTTTGTGTCTTATAAAAATACTGAATAAATCCTTCCCTGCTAGCTGATTCAAGAGTGTATAATTCTTGTACACATTTTACCAATAGGTGCTGATAAGTGTTACCCCAATAGAAAAGAAACTCATATGGGGAGGATAGCTCTGCTGAAATTGGGGTATTGCAGCAGTGTGAGAAAAGAACCTGTTTTCCCTGTGACCTTAAAAATAGAGAATACTGTGACTGAAAAAGAGCATAAGAGAAGGAAGACAAGATAAACATTGTTCAAATAAAGTTATAACCAGCAATTGAGGTAAAAACAAGGCAATAGTTAATTATAATATGAATATTTTAAGGAAACTTACTTAAATTGATGTTTAAAGTTATACTTGAATTCTGCTAATAACTATTTCCTATTTGCATTCTTTCATTTGAGGTACTTTGCCAATAGTACTTAGACAGTGGTATTCACAACCCTCACCACACACACACATATACACACTCCTACATATGAAAAGAGAAGATTATATAGGAAAGATCAGATCATTGTGAACTTTAGTAATTTCTGATAAAAGTGTTATACTTCTAAAGACAGACATGACAAATGTTAATATAGCATATTTATGCAGAGACTTTTAAATGAAGTTAGTGAGGGTCTTGCCTCTTCAACCAACATGAAAACATGTTTATGATTCCTTCAGGAAAGAACTTTGAAAAAATGTACACACTTGTTTATTTGTGTATATGTTGTAAGGTTTTGGTTTGAGAAGATTAGTAACAAAAATGAACAATATGGAGCTTTGTTTTGTCTGATAATACATCTATAACCTAGTCTGAATTTCCTTCGAGCCCCAGGAAGGGTGAGGGAAGGAGGAATGGAAACAATTTAGATCATATAACTTCAGAAAACTTATGTGGAGATTTGTAATTACATGTAATTGGTAAAAAAAAAAATGTGATTTTTTTAAAATGCATGCAAGATTTACATCTTTGTGCAATGAGGCAATTCTAGGTAGCCAGTATGAGAATGCATTTATATCACTAGTTTTCTGAAATCATGTCTTTATTAATGGTATGGAGGACTATTTATAAATACATTAATTCTAAGAGAGGATGAAAAGAAGAAAATAAACCAATAGGCTAAAAAAGAATAATAAACAGAGTTTGAAATGTATTTAATAGAAGACAGTGTATTACAGAAAGCAATGAAACATAAAGAGCTTTTTAAATCCTTTTGTGTTAGTCTTTAAAGAAGCTAAATTAATTTAATTTTTTGAATATTAAAAAGTGCATTATTTTCAAAAAAATGAAGACTTCCAATATCAATATTGAGAAAGTTGTTCAATGAGTTTGTGAGTTTAGATGTAAATCTTCTTAGGTACAGAACATTATCTTCCCATTTTGAATTTCTTTATGCAATAGTGTGGAAGAGGCATGCATGCAAAGGACAGAAGCTGGAGATGGATCAACTGTCAAAGGAAAATTCTATTTGGAATGTTACCGGGAAAAGCAGTTTGGAACCAAGCCAACTGCTGGACTTTTTCTGGGTCTTTGGGCTTTCTGGCTGATGTGAAGGGAGAAATTGGGTTTTATCTCTGGGAGTTGGGATAATCAAGTTGGAGGTGACTTGGCAGATTTGAAGAAGAAGAATAGTAGTCCTTATATATCTCTCTGACTGGCTCTGTTTCATAATAGTGAATTGCCATTTCTCTCAATATCCTCCAACTTAAGACTCACTGTAGATAATAGGGATATCCCACCTCTCTTACCTCCATTCTCCACCCTTGTCCTGTCTTCCCCAAATAAATTCCTTGTTTGACAAACACGATTAAGAACCTTTTCATTGAAACCTGACAGCTCACACTGAGTGACTTGAGGGAGATTGAAGAAGGGGAGAGGGGAGGATGAAAGGCTTCTGAAGAGGGAGGTACAAAAGGGAGGAGGTTAGGCAAAAAGAAGATAACTACCTGATCCATTAGTTATCTGGTATCCATCAAATATACCCTCCAAAATATCATCTATTACAATAGATACCATTCATTATTTTTAATTGAAGTATTTTTTCCTAATTTTTTGTATTCCTTGATTAAAAAAAAACTCAGTTTGAAATATGAGAAAAATTCAAATTAAACATTGTAAGAATAATATATAAATAACCTTTGATGTTCTTCCCATTAAATGTACTCATAAATTTTAGACAATAATATATTTCAAGTGTAGTGCAACATGGTCCTATTTATAAGATAATCTAAAGTGGATTTTTACAAAGTAAGCAAAAGCATATTTAGACCTTAGCAACTATTTTGGAGTAAAACTATAGATGAAAATACAATTATGTTTTCCCCCCTTTTACTTCCTGGCCCAGATAAATATCTTACAGGATGTTAAACTATGTATAACTCCTAAGGAAACCATGAAGGAATTCCAATTTTGGATTTTAGATCACTAGACTATTTTCTTCTACCTTGTGGTTTTGGGGGAAGATTAAGTAAGAAAATAATTATAAAGCCCTTAACACACTTCCTAGCACATAGTAAGCATTATATAAATATTATTATCATCATCACTATCATTTTCATTATTATCACTCTCAGGAGTTCTATACAGTTGGTAACTATGTTGCTATCCCTGTTCAACATAATGGTCCTTCCTATAAATGAAAGGTGAATCTCTTCCTCTCACCTACCTTTTTTAAATTATAGAGAATATCCAGGACAGAATTTTTTAAATTTGTATCCTGTGGAATCTAGTCACAATTAGTTATTCCTACAGTTAGACTTGAGATGCTTTGGAAAATGGATATTATCCAGAAAAAAGCTATCTACCTACATACATGTGTATTTGTATATGTGTGTATATATATACATATATATATATAAATGCATACATATTTAGGTTATATGTTTATACAAACACATATAGATATTGTTATATATTTTTGAACCAATTAGGTAATTGTCCAAAATAAGGGAATTTTTTTACAAAAGACAAGGAGGGAACAAAGGAAGTGTTTTAAAAAATAAAAATGGGAAGTTTTATACCCCAAGGAAGGACTTTTGGTATGGAGAGGGGGAAAGAGAGGAGAACCCCCTTCCACTACTCGAGACCAAAAGGTCTCCCCTTGATCCATTCACTCACACTCAGCTTGGGGAACAGATAACTTTTAATGTTAACTCAATCAGGCAATACAAAATGAATAATGGGAAGGGAAGAATGGTAAAAGGAAAAGTGGGAAAAGGGGGTCCCTGTCTCTATCTAAACCCCTTTTCCTCCCTCCTCAAGTTTGGGGGGAACTCAGGCCTTAGCAGCCTGAGCCCTCCTGAAAGAAAGTCAGTTTGACTCACCCCTGGGCAACAGGAGCTGAGGTAAAGTCTGCTCAGGTTTCCCTTCAGAAAGTCCCTTCAATTGGGAAGTGTTGAGGGGAAAGATTTCCAGTCACCAGCAGGAAAAGTGGGTAACCCTCAGTCTTTATCCACCTCTCCCGACTGACAGGCTCACTGCTCTCTCCTCCAGCTAGAGTTGTCTCCTTGGGATTTCACTCCTGAGGCCCCTCCACTGTCTAGGTGATCAATTTCATATATTCTTCAGTCTTGGTACTTTTTCTCTAGTGCTAGCCTCTGTCACAAGAGGGATTGAGGAAAGTTAGAGAGGAAGTAAGGGAGAAAGGAAGGAAGGAATGAAGGGATGGAGGGAAGGACAGAGGGAAGGAAGGAAGAAGGGAGAGAAGGAAGAAGAAAAGGAGGGAGGAAGGGACAGGACAGAAGGAGGGTAGAAGGAAGAAAGGAAGAGAGGGAGGAAAGAATACAAACATGTTATCATTACTTTAAATTTCTCCCTTCTCAGCCTCTAATACTTTGATGAATCCATGACCTCCACAATGTAGGTCCTCTATATTGGTTTGCCTTGTAAGGCATCTCTGACTTCCAATTCTCTTTGAATCTTACTTTTAATTTCTTTCTCTCAAATGTTCTATTAAAACTTTTCTCAGGTTCTTTCATCATTTTGTAAATAAAAGAACAATATTCAAGGTATTCATCTTTTATTTTCTACTTATTTTCTACTCAACCAATCCACACAATTTTCTAATCATACATATCTGTAGGTAGAAAGAATATTGATGTTAAAACTCAGAAAAATTTAATTTAATTCCTGGCTTTGCTGTTAATTATCTGTGTTCTCTAGAAAGCAACTTCACATCTCCGATCCTCATTTTCCTTATCCTTACAATAAGGGGATCAGTTTTTCCATTTCTCCTAATTCAACCTCTAACAACATTCTTTATGTCTAAATCATGTATCTATTTTGAGATTATTTTAATACATAGTGTGAGATATTGGTTCGTGCCAACTTTCTGTCAAATTACTTTCCAATTCTTCCAATAATTTTTTTAAATAACGAGTTCTTGCCCCAGAATTTTGGATCTTTGGGTTTGTCAAAGACTAAATTATTATGATCATATTAAAATTCATCTGGAAGAACAAAAGGTTAAGAATATCAAGGGAATTGATGAAAACAATATAAAAGAAAGTGGCCTAGCAATAACAGATCTCAAAATGAATTACAAAGTGGTAATCATCAAAACCATCTGGTATGGACTGAGAAATAGAGTGGTAAATTAGTGGAATAAATTAGGAACAAAACACACAATAGCAAATTACCATAGTAATCCCTGTGATCTTTGGCAAATTGACATAATTTATTTATAACCACTCTATGTCTTTTAAGACACTTAAAATTTTGATTTTTCACAATTGTGATATTCCACAGTTCATAGCCATACAACTACACCTGGAAAATGCTTATATTAAAAATATAAAGTTCATGAAAGAAATATCACAATTGTTAAGATCACTTCACAGTTTCCAAAATGCAATCCAACCTGAACTCTACCTCATATAATTTGTGTACTCAGTTTACTATACATATCTTGTGCCCAAGTTGTATGAAGTGATGGTCAAACATAATTAACCACCTCATATAAATAAAATGGTATAAGAGAGATTACCCAGCAAACATATGATGGGAAAAGAAGACAGACCTGTCATAAAGCAAAAAAAGAGGAAATTGTTGGTCTGAATGACAAACTTGTCTCCACAACATGCCAAAAGAGCTTTTTTCCTGAATCATTTTCATAATTCTCTCTCCATTCCTTCTTAATTATTTCTCATAACACACCATGTGTTCAACCATCAGTTTTATGAAATTGATTACCAAATGTATATTTCTAGACCCCAAAAACTTCCTAAACTGAGGCCCTAGAGTGTGGACCCTCTCTACTCCTTCAACACCAGGCATTATACTTCACTCTTTTCTCATACTAGTGTGTTAAATACAAGTTAGTTACAGTCTTGTTGATTCTACCTCCATAATATCTATTACATCTGTCCTTTTTTCTCACTCACAAAACCAGCACCTTTATACAGGACCTCATCACTTCTTAAATAGAGGCATATCACTTTTATTGCTCTCCCCAGATGAAAAAGTTTTTCACTGTAAAATCATTTTCTTCATACTTAAATTGACTTTTTAAATGTACACCATGTTCTCCCCAGTCAGCTAAGGACCTTTCTTCTTACCTTATTAAGAAAATTTGAAGTAATTTACCAAGAACATTATGCTTTTTTCTAAAATTCTTTGACAACTCTCACACCTTTTTCGCAGTCTCATGTGAGAATCTGTCTTCTTGCTAGTGTCCAATCCTTTGTCTTCTCCAAGAGAGGCTATCCTATATCACCACCATTCCCATTTTCTCTAGAACAAAAAATAACCCTTCTGTTTTAAATTTCTTCACAAAGTATTTGTTTTAGTTTTCCTACTCTTCTGTGCTTTTTCAACATAGTTAATTCATTTCCATGCCTCTATACTGATTGCCTCTCATGGGTGGAAAACATTTCTTCCTCATTGCTGTCTGCCTTCAATATGTACCTTAAACACAAGCTTCTATTCAAAGCCTTTCCTGATGCTCCCTGTCCCCAACTAATTGTGCTAATTCACTCCCTTCCTAACTACCAACTATTCATGTACTTTGTGTTTATTTACATTTAGAGTTAATATAGATAGATACATAGATATAGATATAGTTTTATTTTCATTTAGAACTAATTTATATAATTTTGCTTAGATATACATAATATATTATATATATATAAATTCATTTAGAACATATATATATATATACATATATATATATATATACTTATTGCCTTCTCACTTAATGTAAGCTCTTAGAATAATTCATTCTTACTATATGTATCCATAGCACTTGGCATTGAATCTGGCACTGTTTAGGTGCTAAATTAATGCTTGCTGTTTGACTGATTGAATTAGTTGAGGTTGGAAACTGTTTGAAACAATTTTTTGATTCCCAGCACTTAGCAATGTTCCTTGCACATGATATATTCTTGATAAACATTTAATAAATTGAATTTAAATCTGCATTGTTGAATACTTTTTGGACATTAGTGAGATCATATATTTGTTGAAGTAATAATTACAATAGTAATAGTAATCATAATAATAGCTATGGAATTTGCAAAATACCTTAAAATATTAACTTACTTTTCTTCAAAAAAAGACCTGGGAGGTAAGAGTTATTACTACTACCATTTTATACACAAATAAAGCAAATGGAGATAAAGTGACTGCCCCTGGGTCAATATAACTTGTAAGTACATTTGTCTGAGGTTGATTTGAACTCATCTTTCTGACTCCAGGTTGAGGATATCACCTAGCCGTCTGTTAAAGAACTATACATATAGATGATATAGAAATGAAAACGGACACCTCTTAATATATCTATTCATATATATATACATATTTATGTATATATATATATATATATGCTTCTATGTCAATATTCTAGCTTCTAAAACATTTTTTCATGTGAATGTCTGTCAGCCTTGTAGGAACTATACAAACACTCCATTATTTATTGGATGTCAACTGAACAAAAAGATGGAAATAGTTTAATGCACTCCAAATGAATTCTTGACACGATGCTATGGATATCGGAGAGAGGTGGAAAGAATTTTTGTTGTGTGAAGGGGGAATGGAAGAGGTAATTTATAAGTAATGTTCTTTCCATTCTCCATAAAATTAGAGATCATACCCTAGCCCTTCATCATGACCCTGTTTGAGGTTTTCTTAAGTAAGATACTGGAATAGTTTGCCATTTCCTTCTCCAGCTCATTTTACAAATGAGGAAACTAAGGCTAATAGCGTTAAGTGACTTGCCCAGAGTCACAGACAGTAAGTGTCTGAGGAAAGAGTTGAAGTCAAGAAAATGAGTTTTCCTGACTCCAAGTTTGGCACTCTATCCACTGTGCCACCTAGCAGTTTCAACCAGTAGTAGCAATGTTCCTAACTACTATCCTGAATTTTAAATTATATCTAGACCAACTGATATCTCTATTAATTTATTTAAACTCTATCCATGTAAAACACTTGACTATCACTTATAATAACTTATTAAATGTCTAGCACATTCCAGGCACTGTGCTACATGCTGGATTGTGTAAAGTCATTATATATTGATAAGAGCTGTAGTTTTCTTCTATCTTATGTTAAAATTATTTTGTGTTATTTTAATATCCCATGTAAATATAAGTATTTAAGTTAAACTCACTCTTAAGATTTTGGAAGTATTCCAGTAGCTCTATGAAAAGATTAATTTATCCCTATCATTTCAGTGAAAATTAGGAATTGGATCAATGCTTCACAATACCATGTACACTAGTATTACATGTAAAGGAATGTATATCTTAGGCTGGTTGTCAAAGGGCAGAATAGAATATAGCTATAGGAATTCAAGATGTTTGTTTCATAATCTGAAAGGTTAGACCAAGGCATATAACAGACAAAGCTTTTCTTTGGCATTTTCTGTTTCCACTTCCTACAACCTTTATCATCTAAGAACTACATCCCTCCTTTTTACTCCCTACTTTTTAGCATATAATCAATACCCTCCTGCAGGTCTCCTGAATTGAGAAGAGCTTTAAAGTTATTCTAAATAGTGTAGGACTTAATGTGCTACCCTTCCCAGTAGAATATACATTTAAAAAGAGAATCCATGCCTCCTACATGCAAAATACATTTCTAGGTCTTTGTTGATAAGATATTCTTTTCTGCGAATTTAGTTTAAGGGTATGAAGCTGGGAAATAATGAAAGAATTTACTATCTTAAAGCTAAGCAGAGCAACAAAGGCGCAAGTGAGGCCACCTCAGATCCTGAACCTTAAATCTTTTCATATAATAAGTTTCTGAAGAAAGAAAGTTGAAATAAATGCTTTCAATTCTCTTTGATAAAGTGTATGATAGTACACAGTAGCCTTTTAAGTAAAGACATAGCAATCCCATATGTAGAAAATATGGGGGCTTTGAAGCCTCAAAAGAGTCAAAACAATTTGTTACCAGCTAAGTCTAGTAGATTCCAAGTCAATCACATATAGCCTAAGACCTAAAGAGTTTTCAAGAGTATGTCCCCAATTATAGAACTCAGAAGCTTTTAACTATCTTGGCCTGTGAATTCCATGCTGTCAGTACTTTTCACGTATCAATAACTTTCCCATCTAATGAGAATATACTTCTTTTATCTGTTCTCATCAAATCAGAGAAGAAATTGATATTCATCATTTCACTTTCTTTGATCTTTTTCTTTTTTCTGTTCTTTTTTTTCCATCTTTTTCCATGAGACAGAAGACAAAAGGGAGATATAGACTAGTAGGTGTTATTCAGACACAAAGAAATCACAAAGAAGTGTACATAATGTTAGATATGAAAGGAACCTTAAAGATTGTCTCATCTGTAAGGGATAAAAGGGGTTAATTTTTAAAGGGTTGGACTTGATTATTTAAGAGTGTGGTTGCCAGGAATTTAATTAATTCCAAAGAGATTTTATTTACAATTTATTTACAAATGTAGAAAGAGTGAAGCATGAAAATCAGAAAGAGGGTAAGGTAAGATATCTAGCCTGACCACTATGTAATTTACTCCCTGTCCCTCTGGGCAGGAAGAATTAGTTTCAACCGGCCTCAGCAAAACTAAGGAACCAGGAAGCCTCTCTCAAGAGTAGGTCTTTTCCTGAGGCCTTTCTCTTCAGAGAAAAACCAGTGGTTATGAGTCAGCCTTTCACTCACCACATATCAGTCCAATTAAGTAGATTCTTTATCAGTCTCAAAAGGAAAACAGGATCTCAGGTCCAGTCAGGAGATCCTTCTGCCCCTCTTCACCAGCCTCAACTCATAAGCATGAAGAATTGCTCCAATCTCCACTTCCAAAAAATGAAGAACTAAATCTCACAGGAAGTAACAGCTCCTTTTCAAGATGCTTCTTTTGCATCACTTCCTGTGTCTTGCCCTAATTTTACATCTACCAATCACAGTTGGCACTTTGTTTTAGGACTGCCCAGAAGCCAGTCAGTCGATTCTGATTTGTCATCCACTAACAGACACATGGGTCACAGACCTTCCCCACTCAATGTGTGAACTAGGGTATTTGAACCTTTAGTGATTAAATCTAAAAATGGGTAGATCTCCATACTTAACTTTTAAGCACTGTGTTCTAAAAGTAGACAGGAGTTACAATTTAATCTTAACAATCAGGGGACAGTTAAGTATTTTCATTGTTATAATCAGGGCAGTGTTAAATATAATCTTCACACATCTAACAAATGAAGAAATTGAGGCAAAAAAAATTGAAATGATTTGATCAAGGTCAAATCATATAGTTTTAGAAGTAGTAGAATCAGGACTCTAAAACTGGATTAGTATCCATACTATCTCTTTTCATTCTGTGTGACTTTTGTGCATATATAAAATTGTGATTGTTAGCATTCTTTGCTCATCACCCTCTGCCCCCAAGACCCTGCTACCATTACTGAAAAAGTAAAAGATGTTTTCAAGAACTGAGGACTATATCGCAGTTTTTTTGTTGTTGTTCCAAGAATTGTCTTGACCAAAGCATTCATCTCTAAGTAGTCAAAATTTCTGATGATGACTAATTCTGTGTCTAACAACTCTAGTTGTCAGAAGGTATATCAAATCTGTACCTGGGACCAGAGTTAAAGCTTGCCCAGCATGCTGAAAACTTTCAAAATCAGTATTCTGCTGGCAGTCTTTGAGAACCCAAAATTATCTCTTTTGCCACAATAAAAGGTCAGAACAGAAATTTGTGGAAGTATAAGATTTTTTAAAAAATCCATTTTCCCTTATCAAATTTTTCTAGCTATGTTGGTTTTCTTTGGGGGTGGTATAGAGGAGGGCAGGGTGAAGAAATGAAACAAGCATTTCACCCACTTTTTTTTACTCTTCTAAGATAAAATATGTAAATTCTAAAATTAAGATACAATGGCTCTGTTAATAGAAGTTGTAACACAATTTTGCTTATATCGATTTTTCATTGTGAGAAAACTCAAAATAATTTTCTTTAGGAGCTACATCTTTGTACTGTATAACATTACATTGTGGATAGAAAAAAACAATGATTGGTAAAGGTTTGGTTTCATCACAGTTGCTGTTTAATTGAAATTAAAATAAGGGACAATAAAAGAAAATAATTTAAATGCATTTATTTGCACATATTTACTTCAGTAACTGTTAAATTGGATTTAATCAGAAAATATCATTTTGTATTTTATATAAATCATACTCAGATGGCTTTGCTACAGATTGATTTGTAAAAGGTATAGCAACTCTTATTTGTTGAGTATTAAGCAAATTTTGAGTGCACTAGTTTCCTGCAATTTATAGTCAGAAAATTTCGCAAAATAATAAATTAATGTGTCAAAGTCATTTGACCCCTCTCATCTTTGTCTAATTAGCACAAATTAAATGTTTTGCTGATCATCCAAAACATGTAGTGCACAGTGTGAAACCCAAAATTCTGCCAAGTGTAGAATTTTATTTATAAAGTACAAATAGCAAAAGCATACTTTCAACTCTGTGGTAGGTAAGGAAACATTCTTTTCCAAGGAAACCTGACTTAATGTTACATATGTATTTTTTAATAATATATTTACTTCAGTGCTTCAAAGAGTTCTTATTTTGTTGGTGAAAGTAATCTTTTTGTAGCTATAAATAGCAACCCTTTTTGATGACTTAGGTGGCCCACTAGAGTCACGGGAGCTGAAAAAATGATTTACCTTGCCAATTCCCCAGCCATGCTGGGAATAAGCCTCTCAAGTTTAGCCAGATAGACTTTGCACACCAGACACAATCCCTCTTTGGGCTCATGTTTGAAATCTTTTTCACATGATAGAAGCTTCCAGAAATTGTTCTCCTGTGATATAGCCTTCATGAATTCAAGACCACTTCCAAACCATGATGAGATATTACAATAGGATTCTATTTTTTTGGTTTAAAATTTTTTTTTGTTTTATTTGTTTTTGTTTTTAAATTGTACTGAAAATTCAAAATATGCCCTCTGGGCCTCTCCAATTAACCTTCCCTTCCAAAAAGCATGCTGGGGGCTGTAGGGCTAGGGGGTCAGGGGGAGAAGGAAGTTAAGCAAAACCAACCTACATATTGTCTGTAGCTGAGAGTATATGTGTACCTTTCCTTATCTTTAGTCTTTACCTCTCTAATGAATGATAGTGATGATGATGAACACCACACAATGATGACAACTACTACTACTACTACTACTACTACTACTACTACTACTACTACTACTACTACTACTACTTTATATGGCTCAGATATTTCCTTATCTAAGGAAAAGAATTCTATCAATATTATGTGACATTCAGTCACATAATTATATAACATTCAGTTTTATATCTTGTTCCTTCTTTTATATAATTTAAGTTATATACTATTTTTCTAGTTCTTCCTTCTGCATCAGAACATGTAAATCTCCTGGTTCTTTGAAGTTCTCACATTCATATTATTTATGGTTTATTTATTTATTAGGCATTATATTAGGCTAAATAAAAGTGTCATTAAGCCTAAAAGAAATGCTATTAATTTTTCTTCTTCATATTTCTTCCCCCTTCTTTTATCTTCCTCTCCTTTAACTCTGTTGCCAGAAAAATCCGTTTGAAGAAAATGGGGTATATTTGCTCATGTTTTAAATGTTCATGTTTTTGTTATGTTCCAACCTATTGAAAAGGCACATTTTTAAAAGGAGTAGCAGTAGCAAATGAGAACTAGACTAATGTATGATTTTCAAAACATGTGACTTTTAAAGTTTACAATGTTGATGTTGTATAAGAATTTTGCTGAACAATTATGAGCAAAATACATGCATTTACAGAGTATTTTTAAAGTACTATTATTATAGAATAAGGAATGTATGTGCTTTCCATGGCAGAGTCGAGGTACACTATGAATGCTACATACATATACCTTTATAAATAGACTCTTTGTACTGTGCTCAGGAGGCACGCTTAGATACATAGTACAATTTAATGCACATAGAAGTTCTTTCTAGTAGTTTGGTATTCTTTTTGTATAGCAACTCACATTTTCCCATCAACATCCAGAAAAATTATCAATTTCTTGTTTCAACAAAAAAAAATTTTAAATTTTGCATCATATGCTTTGCATAATAGTACTAGAATAACATGTATCAGACTATTACCACCTTGGAATAGGACAGGGTAGGAGTGAGAAGAGAATCTGAATCACAAAACTGTCAAAAAAAATTTTTTAATGTAATTGAAAACATTTAATTAAAAAACAAAAATATTTTTTAAATATTAAGAATTTTGCCATCCTCAAACTATGAACTTTCATTTTCCTGAACTCTCCTTTAAAAAAAAAACTTAAAAAAGAGATGACCAATCCACATGATTCTGCATACATACTCAAAACATTTCTCTTGGGGTGATATGCTCCATACTCCCAGAATTCTGGAAATACTACAGATATTTGGTAGCATTTCTTACTGGGAAGATCAAAAGTGAGGTGTTTTTTAATACTGTTTGGACTTGATAAGGATTCTGTTATTTACATCAAAAAGGTATTGCTATTCGATGTCAATTTTCTCAGCTATCAGTAACTACAACAGAATGACTAGACTTGGCCTCTTCTTTGAGCAGTACATTTGTAAGGCTTAGCTGAATGACAGGTGTCTTCCTATTTTCTCCCAAGACATGGTTAATGTCTGGTATTATCTGTGTAAATTGGATCAGCATATTTTTTGTCCTGGTTTGTCAAATACAGTTACAGAGTGGATCCATGCTTCAGCCTGGATGTTATACGGTGTCTGGCTATTATTATTGGATGTGCATGGGGAGCAGGATTAGGCTTTCTGTGAGGGTCTAGAAAGGAGAAACTAAGGAATAGTGACCTGGAAGGCATAATAAAGGCAGAGTATTGGGTCTTTATAACAGGGCACTGGGATTCCATGGACACTGACAGAATTGTACTTCTTCAATGAAGAGAAATAATTGAGCTTAGCAGTTAGTTAGGAAAAGTAATTAGATAAAAGAGAACACTACCAGATTCAAGTTCCCTCATACTCCCTTGATCACACCCCAGGAGAGCTCCTCCCTAACCCAAGCCACTTCTGTTCCTTCTCTTTATTTTTCCCAGTAGCAGACTACCTTAACAGCTATCTGGAGATGTCCCATCATCTTTGCCCATAGAGACTGATAATAAAGGCTTTGGGTCATGACATCTGAATTCTTACTCTTATTTGAATTTGCCTTTAAAATTTGATTTGAAGGCAGCATTCATAATCTTTATCCATATTTTGTGATGCTTATACTTTGGCCACCAGAATTTCTAATGATAGCTCCAAGTTTCAGAAATACAAATTTTCATTTTGTATAAGGCAATATTTTCAAATAAGCTGACATATAAAATGATAAACTACTCATTACTACAAGTGTTCATGCCCAAGCTGTACGATCATCTCTAGGTATAGCTTAGCTGCATTCTAAGGAAAGGTAGATTTCCTAAAAGATCACAAAGATCACATCTAATTTTAAGAGTACAGTTTTCTGAAGTGCCAAAAAAAAAAACAACCACCAAAGAAAAACCCTAAGAAGCATATTGAACAGAAGGTCTATCTTGAGAGCATAAGGATTAGAAAGAGATTTTTTGTTTGCTTTTTTATAGTCAAATCACTCTTAATTTTCAAAATTAGAATTATATTCTGTGAAAGTTAAGTAATGGATATAATAGAGCACTGAACTTTATTTAAATCAGGAAGCCCTAAGTTGAATTCCTGCTTCAGACACTTCCTAAGTTTAGTGATTGGGCAAAATCACTTAACCATTATCTGTCACATTTTCCTGATCAATAAAAAGGGGACAATAATAGCACCTTCCTCCTAGTGTTGTGAAAATAAAATGAAATTATATGTGTTAAGCTCTTTTCATATCTTAAAGAACTATATAAATGCTCAGTATTATTGTTATTGATGATGATAATGATGATGATGATGATGATGATAATAATAATATCTCATCAGGAAAATGGAGGTGAGGCTATGCCACTGGAAAATAAATTTGGTTTGGCCCTACAAAACTGAAAATGCTTTGAATATGTAGTCCAAGCAAGGGACTATATTTCTATGATTTGAGAACTAGAATGTCTAATTGCAGAGCAACCATAGTACATTTTTAGCACAATTCATAAGTAGTTTTATGGCTCAAAGGTTATAAACAAAGGTATTTAGAACTGAAAGGCACCTCAAAATGTTACCTTCTCCAAATCCCTTATTTTACCAATGAAGAAGCTAGTCTAGAAAAGTTAAGTGTCTCAATGAGGACCTCACTCATAAAATGTAGAAGAAATGAGATTTAAACCCAGGTCCTCTTGCTTCAAATCCAACATTATTTCCACTGTGTCTTGTTCTCTGTGATGTGTCAAGAATGGGAGGCATTTCCCTGAAAACTTAACAGATCTTACCAGTATTGAAGGAAGGGAATTGACTTCATTGAATTTAGAAAATGAACAAGCTTCATAAAAGATATTCTTATGAACTGAAGTTTCATTTAAAGGATTCAATGTTTTTAAGACTGTCATTTTTGAGGTTCAAATGGTATATATATATATATATATTTATGCCTGGGAATGAAAAGAGAATTCTTTTCAAATCCATTTTCCATCCTTTTCCATCCATAAATCCCCTCAACATAATCCCATTCATTTCAAAATGTATAATAAGAAATTATATACTGAAAGTTTAATACCATTCACTAGAATATGTTAAAACCTATTTTAAAATAACATGTTGGCTAGTTTTCAAAAAAAAAAGAAAAAGAAAACAAATTTAGCCAAAATAAACCACAAATAGCCTTTTGCTCCAAAATAGCACAATTAATTCAAGAAATAAAAATTATGATTGAGTTGTAATTCTTTGAGAATATTATATCAGAAATCAATTAAAGTATATTCATATTTCTAGATGGCCTTTGGCAGAGTACATATATAAATTATATCTAAGATTCAAAGAAGCTAAGAAACTTGGTAGTAGGATGAATTTTAGCTTGCAGAAAGATAGGAACATAGGATCAGTAATGTTGGATCATTTTGAGGTAGTAACAGATTTCCTGGTAGTGAAAAACATGTTCAGAGCCATTTCTTGTTATCTTTCTAAATATAAACTTGTCCTAAAATGAACTATCTCTATATTAAAGATGACATTACTTGGAGAGAAAAATCACCAGAGAGTAATGTAAAAATAACTTTCAGTATAGATATTCTGCTAAAAAAATCTTGAAAGCAGAATAAGGAAACAAGTGAAAAATTATTTTTAAATGGCGTTCTGTATTCAAAACATTAACAACTATGTAAGTTAAAATAAATCTAAGATAACTCATTATAGAGAAAATCCTTTAATAATTACTAATTCACATTCTAAAACTGACTCTCCCTTTCATTGTCAGTAGTATGTTAATTGCTCACTACCGTAGGTGAATATGGTTCTAATGATTATGTGGACTTTAGTCACACACTTTAATTTGCAAGTATAAGTGATAATTCTTGCACTTAAAAAATGGAATTCTATTCTCAAGAAAATAAAATTATTAGCCTTTAATTGTAGTTGAGTTAAGGCATGGCAGTTAGAATGGATGAATGAATAAATCAAAAAGTATCCATTAAGTGCTTCTTAATTCCCAGACACTATAAGCTATCAATCAATAAGTATTTTTTGAGCACCTCCTCTGTATCAGTAACTTATGCTAGGTCCTAGGATCCAAGTATAACAGATACAAGAGTACTACTTGTATGGAGTTCATATTTTAATGGGGAAGATAACAAATACATGTGGAATATATATGGCTTAAATACAAAGTTAATGTGTGTATATATATATATATATATATACACATATATATATAGGGGCAGGTAACTATATATATATATTATATATAATTAGAAAAAGTCATATATGGTACTTTGAAAAAAGAGGTACCAACAGTACAAAGCAATCAGGAAAGTCCACATGCAAAATATGAGGCCTGTTCTATATCTTAAAGAAAGAAAAGAAGCCTGAGGCACAGATAAGGAAAGAGTGCGTTCCACGCATGTGTCATGGCCAGTGCAAAAAGATGGAGACAGGAGATAGAGCTGAAAAAGGTTACCAAGAAAGAGAGCATAGATGAGGTAGAAAAAGAGAGAAATCAGGACAGAGCCTTGGGGAATCGGGGCATTTAGAGGGCACCTAATGGGTGATAAGTCCAGCAAAAGAGACTAAGGAATACTCAGATAGGTGGAAGTTGAAAGAAGAGAGAGTAATATCAGGAAGTCCCAGAGGAAATAATACCCCACACAGGAGAGTGATCAATTGTCACATTCAACTGAAAGGGTGAGGATTGAGACTGAAAGAAGACAGTCAAATTCACCAACTAAGAGATCACTGGTTACTTAGGAGGAGGAGGAGTTTCAGTGGAGTGATAAGGTCAAAAGCAAGACTGCCAGCCACTGAGTGAGTGAGTGAGGAGAGGGAATGAGTGTACACTGTTTTGTTTTGTTTTTTTCCAAGAAATTTGGTAGAGAAAGAAAGAATAGTGCCCAATCAAGTCTAGTGAAAGTTTTTTTGTTTGTCTCTTTTGTTTCTTTGTTGTTCTTTTATTTTTTAAATGGAACAAAACTGCACAGTAGAAATGTAGTAATGGCAGTAGAAAAGGAGCAAGTTGAAACAAGTTGAAAATTAATAATAAGATATAAATTTATAGAATCCCTCAATTTGAATAAAGAAAAGGATCACATATTGGGGAATAATGTCTATCTAAAGAACTGTGACTTAATCTGGGGAGTCATCAGGACAAAGGATTGATACCTAAAGCAGGTTATGGATATACTTTTTTCCAGAAAGAATGGTAAAATTTCTTAGCTTGCCCTGCCTATTACAAGTGATAGAAAGGGAGTGAGGGAATACATATCAGCTGGACAGGTGGAAAGATGGATGGAGTACATGAATTAATGGCATGTAAAACATCTGGTTTGGTCTTGCTAGAAATTAAATGTGAAGTGAATTTATATTAACTTATCAAGACAGATTAGTGTGATGAAAGGAGTTCCAAAGCAGAGTGAATGAACTTCCCAGGGGACTGTGGTCATAGTGTCTGGTGGTATGGTACAGAGAGAGCTATTCTAGATGGGAAGAAGAGTGTCAGCAGTAGGACAGATGAAAAGGTGGCTCAGGAGCCAAGAACTAGATACACTATGAGGTGGAGAGAAAAGATTGCTAGAACTAGTCATAAGATTTGTCTTCAGATTTTGTACCACTATTCTTACTGGATAACATGAAATTAATTATATTTTCCAAACCTCGGTTTCATTAGGGTTTAGATTAGACTATGCTCCTTCATTTCTTCTCATTTTAAATCTATAATCCTATGACAGAATTTCAATCTTCCTCATATCTTACATTTTTTGTGAAATATAAAATCAGCTCTTTATAGTTTCCTTGTTTCTTTTTTATATTTTCTGTTTATTTACCTCTAAGAGAGGAATATTTAAAATCTCCTATTGTTACTCTTTTAAAAAATTGTTTCCGTCAAGAAATAGTCATTACTTCATTTCCTTCATTAACAATAATGTTAATTTTCTTCCTTGTCTACTTGGATGTAAGTGTTAGTTTCTCTTATTTTTTTCTTGGATATTCAATTTCTGTCATTATCATATCTGGTATTATGATTGTAATTTCTAATTTTTTAAGATTACATTAGATTTTGTTCTGTGCAAAAGACTTAGATTTTTTCCATATGTAATATTTATTTCATTTTCATTGTTTAAGTGCCTATATGTTTTAAATATTCTGCATTTATAGAGGGAAATGATAGGTTTTGTTTTCTTTTTTTTAAAACCCTTACCTTCCATCTTAGAATCAATATTAGGTATTGTTTCTAAAGCAGAAAAGTGGAAAGGGCTAGGCTATGGAGGTTAAGTGACTTGCCCAGGGTTACACAGCTAGGAAGTGTCTAAGGTAAAATTTGAAACCAGCATCTCCAGTCTCTGGCCTGACTCTCAATCCACTGAGCCACCCACCTGCCCTCTAGGTTTTGTTTTCGGAGTCAGCCTATTTCTTTTTATTTGTCTTTGTATGGTATTAGGGGATATAATCCATTTATTTTGAGGACTGTAATTCTTAACTTTGCATTTGTCTCATGGGTTGTAAGGGGAATTTTAGGGTTGTGACAATCTAAATTTTATTGGTCACCAGGGAATATCCCAAATAATATACCCAAATCAGTTGGAAATTTTATGGTGATTTAATTAATATAGAGGGAAGGAATTATGGAGAAGAGAGAGGGAAAGTGTATAGGATTTCTCCCACCTGGCCTGTGCCAGGGGGAATTCAAAAACCTCTGCCACAAAGTCTTTTCAGAAGATTAGAGGCTTTGCCTAAACTCTGAGAGAGCTCAGAGAAGACACCTCACCTGAACTAAGTTACTAAGCTTCCCCCAGTAGTGTATCAAGGACTCTCACCACCAAACCCAGACAATAGCTACCACCACACAAAGATGCCAAGATGCTCAGCACGCTGCCACCAGAGCTACCTCTCCACAAAAAGAGGCCAGAGAGAGGAAGTGATGACAAATATATAGACCATTTTTACATCACTTTACTGCATCTCACATGTGCCAATGGTAGCTTAAGCTTGTCTTAGGACAGCCCAGGGGTCTGTCAGTTGTTTCTGATTTGTCATTTGCTAGCACATGTCTGTCATAGGCCATCCTTCTCAATAACCCTAAGTAGACATCCCTGTTTTGTTAGACTAAGCAGGGTGTAGTAAATCTAAAATTCACAGGGTCTATATGAAATATGTATTCCTCTAAATATTTTTCTTTATATATTAAGTGCTATTAGTCTTGAAAGTCTAAATAAATAGTCTAAAACTTGTGGGGGAGATAGAAGGGATGATGCTAAAGAATTGTCCTTGGAGTAATGAAGACTTAGATTCAAGTCCTATCTCTGACATGTTCTGACAGCATGATTCATATACCAAAGAACTCTCAAAGACCATGAGTGCAAAATAGGTCCTTACCTACTTTGATAGAGGGAATTTCATCATCAGGAGCTCTTTATGTCATTTAAATTACAAGTTCAGTCCAAAGGAAGAAGAAAAAAGGTGAGAGAGGAAAAAAGAGACAGAAAAGAAGGGAAGGGAAAGTGGAGTAGAAAGTGCAGGAGGACAAGAAAGTTACATTATAACAGGACCCTAATGTTCCAATAGAGAGAAGCAAATAGGAAAATACAGAGGACAAATTTCATGAACTAGGTTTAATTGTCCTATGGCAATTTATGAATGAGTATTTGGATTTAAACATGAGATTTCTATTAAAAAAAGCAATCATGTGCTATGTCTTAAAGAAATACTAAACAAAGGTACAAAGGTATATATAATAATCTATCTCCTATAGCCCATGACATCATACATTCATTAATAAATGAAAGTAATATGTGTAAAAGACTGATCTAAATAGAACCTAATTCATGGCATGCAAAATAATGAGCAGATCAAAAGAAAAAACAGAAAGTGTGAATAATTATTTTAAAGATAATTAATGTAGCCCTGAATAGAAACTGTTGAAAACAGGAAAAAAAAATAATCAGGTTAACTGAATGGAATTAAAAAGTGTAGAAACAAATAAATAAATAATTGTAAAAGAAGCATAAACAAAGTATAAAAGAGTAAAGATCAAGAGAGGCTAGCTCAGTGGATGTAGAACCAAGCCTGTAGATGGAAGGTGCTAAATTCAAATGTGACCTCAGACATTTCTACATATATAACCTTGGGCAAGTCATTTAATCCCAATTGCTTAGCCCTTATTACTCTTCTATCTTGGAACTGATACTTAGTGTCAATACTAAGACAAAAGGAAAGAGGTGAGTTGTTTTGTTGTTTTTGTTTTGTTTTGCTTTTTCTTAATGTAAGGATTGATATAAAAATAAAACCAAAAATTTAAAAAGCCTTTAAAGACTCACAAAATCAACAAGTCATTAACCATTCTAATCAAGAAAAGAAAAAAAAGAAAAATCATATTTTAAAAATATAAAAGGGAAAGGATGAATCTATAACAAAGAGGACAGCAAGGAAATTTTCAAAAACTCTTAAATATAATTTTATGCCAGAAAAGTGAGAATGTAAAAGATATTTATTAATTAATCTAAAAACGAAAATATCTCTTAAAACAAGAAAGACCCTTGCTTTATCATTTATTGTGTGTGAAATTTGTCAAGTAACCCTTCAGCATATTTTTGAGGTTCAATTTCTTCATATGAAAAATAAAAGATTTGGATTCAATTACATATAATATTTATTCCATTTCTCAATTTATAATTTCATGAGATTAAATTGATTGAGTCATTAGTGAGGCTGGTCTTAGTAAATTTTATTAAATATTCAAAAAGCAATTAGTACCTGTGAAAACAAAAATTGTCATAAAGAGAAAAAGAATAGATTAATAAAAATGTATTTTTATAATGCAAATAGATTCATGATACTCAAACAAAAGATGACTCAGTTTTTCATCTCAATATTATTACATAGCTGTTGACAATAAAAGGAGAAGAAATTTAAATGCATACATACTGGCAAAGAGGTAAATTTATCCCCATATGCAGATAGTAGAAAATCCAAATTCAACAATTAAACTGAAGCATTTTTATCTTTAATAATATTGCATGATACCAAATAAGTCCACAAGAGCCATGATCATTCCTATACAAGATATTAAATATCAAATATGACAAAAATAAAAAATAAGAGAAATTCCAATAAAATAATTATAAAATTAATTAAATTTATAGGAATTAACATAGTAATGAATAAAAGGTTAATGTAAGTATACTTATAAACATTTTAAAGAAATAAAGGGAAAATAATTTGAAATATTGTTTTTCTTTGTTAGACCAAGCCAATAAACCTAAAATGACAATAATACCTAAAGCAACTTCATACTTATCAATTAAATTACTGCCAGGATACTTTTGTAAAACTGGAGAGAGCAGTGTTTCAGAAATGCAGAGATGAAGAGAATCCATTCAGATAGAATGATCAACAGAGTCAAATGCTATAGAGAGGCCAAAAGGAATGTTAAGCCATATCTCTGCTTTCATGTCAGAAATCTGGAAGATATTAAGACTGGATATTGTATATACTATTAGACAGTCATCATATGATGTATTTCTTCCTCCCACTGCCCTTTTGTCACAAGGGTTCAGTCAAGAGAGCCTGATAGGAAATGACTATGATATAAAGACAAAAGACATTTCACACACACACAAAAATAATGGGAAAAACTATCAAAAGAAAGCCCATAGTTCAAAACAATTGCTAATTTTTTCATCCCACAGATTTTTCTCTTGAGGATGCTTGTATGCTTAGTGATAGATCTCTTGACTTTGAAGAAAACTTGTTTTTATAATGTCAAGCTATTTTGTCTACAATCCACAAAACCTTTACTTTCCACCATGAAAAAAGTATAGGAGCAATTCATGTAATGAGCATCCCAGGAAAGACCCAGAATAGCCAAATGGCAATGATTTGCTTTCATTTGCAAGAGAGAAAAGAAACCAGTATTGTAACTTAGATTGCACTGGAAGAGGTGAGAATTGGGAGACAAGCAACAACTATTTCTTGATATGAAAAAACACTTTAAAAAATCAAAAGGTCAAGACTCTTTAATAAAGCCCAAATCACATTCATGCAATACTAATGAGATTGCTAATCTCCAAAGGTTTTTGCTCTTATTTATAAATAGCTTTATCTTCTTAATTGGTACAGATAATTTGTTTCCTACTAATTCCTATGGGAAGCTACTGACATAGTACAAGGAGAAAAGCTTGCTAGAGTAATATGTGTTTTTACAAATTAATTTTCATGAAATACTTCCCCATAATAATCAATTTTAGAGTAAATACAATCTTTGAAGTTTGGAGCATTGCAAATGTCAGCGTAGTTAAGAAGAAAACCATTATGATATTTCTAAATTTCACACACACAGGCAAAAGAAAAAAACTGATGTCTACAGAAATGAAGCACTAAGATATTGTCTTATCTGATGATCCAAATGATTTTTTGCTTGACATAAAATCTTTCAGATGTTTCAATAGTTGAGCATCCAGTTATTGCTCCATTACTGAAAATTAATGTTGTTTGCTCATTAGTATTTTGCCTATTTGCTCAACATTTAGCCTGAATCAATCCCAAGCACTGATGTGATATAGGACATATATCGAAACTATAGTTGTAGAAACGTTTTTCTTCTTTTGGGCAGCTAGGTCCAGTATAGTGCTGGATATGGAATAAGGAATACTTTAGTTTGAATCCTAAGCAAGGACCCTAACACTCTCAGCTTCAATTTCCTCATCTGTAAAATGGAAATAATAATGGCACCTCCTCCATGAAGTTAAGAAGATCAGTTGAAATAAATCCGTCTGTAAACATTGAAACACTATGTTTTAGGCTTCATGCCTGATTATCTTTGGAAAAGGACTTACTTATTTTAAGCTTTATGCTAAATGCTATATGATAGAGGGATAGATAGATACTTAGATAGATAGATGATAGAGAGATAAAGCATTTATTAATTGCTATGTCCTACCACTAAGAGCCCAGAAAAATAAATATGAAGAAGAAAATCATTTGCTACACTCAAGTAGTTTACATTCTAGTAAAGAAATATAGTAAATATGGGTGGCCAGAAAAGCCTGGAGGAATGGTACCTGAGTAGAAGACAATGTGGCACTGCAAAATAAGGAGATGGAGTCAAAGCAAGAATGAAACAAATCATGATTAATATCTTTCCTAAAATGGTAATTCTCAGGAGGGAGTTAACAATGTTCATGGGACTAATGGGTTGTAGGTGGACAATTATTAAAAAAATCATCAAAGGTTAACCGGTAGATTTATCCCAAAATATGATGTCTGATACCCATGAAATAAATAAAGGCTGGTATATCTAGGTTCCCTTGCACGGATGGAGATAATATGGCCATTCCAACTGAATAAATCTCTTCTCAAAGTAATTCTGCAATGGCCAAATAGATTCTGCTGCAGGCACCATTAACAGTTGTTCCTCAAGCTAAACAACTGTGGCTATCACAAGAGCTACTCTGTAGTATGACCATTCTGATACACTTATCTCCCTGTGGCATAAAATAGGTCTTTTTAATAAGTACAATTTACATTATTTTACTCGTCTAAACTGGAAAACATACAGAGATTTTATATCCAATCTATATCAAGGACAAGAATGGCCATTTGTGCCAGTGTTTCATCTCTCATGATATAACTATTGAGTATAATGATGCTCTTTGCAACAAAGGAGCTGTGTCTGTTGGAGAATTTCCTGATCAAGTTGCACCAGGAAAGAGAATTACTACTAAAGCAACAAAATGCAAAACAACATATTGAGGACACTAGTTGTTCTCTCTCTCTTTTCTGGAGTGTTTTACATTTGGCATACACTGAATTATCACGAAGCCACTGCTTGTTTGAGGGCCTAGAGATGGGAGGTCATGGGTTCAAATGTGGCTTCTGATACTTCCTAGATGTAGGAACTTGGGCAAGTCACTTAATCCCTATTGACTTTCCCTTACCATTTTTGTACCTTGGAATCAATACAGAATATTGATTCTACGATGGAAGGTAAGGTTATGAATATATATAATATTATTAAAGAAAATAACAATAATTAGACAACATACCAATACTTATGGGATATATCAAAAACAGTAATTAGGAGAAAATTTATATTTCTAAATGCTTACATAAATAAAATAGAGAAACAACAAATTAATGAATTGAGTATACAATTAAAAAAAACAGAAAAAGAACAAATTAAAAATCCCCAATTAAATACCAAATTGAAAAGTCTAAAAATTAAATATTAGATTAACAAGATTGAATTTTAAGAAAACAATTGAATTAACAAATAAACCTAATAGTTGATTTAATGCAAAAAATACAACAAAATAGACAAGCCATTAGTTAATATGATTTTTTAAAAAGATATGAAAATCAAATCGCTAGCATCAAAAATGAAAAGGTAAATTTATCACTAATGAAAATGAAATCAAAGAAAATTATGAGCACTTATTTTGTCCATTTATATGCCAAAGAATTTAACAAATTAAGTGAAATGGAAGAACACTTACAAAAAGCAAATTGCCTAGACTATCAGAGGAAGAAATAGAATATTTAAATTAATCTATTTTAAAAATAAGCTGAATGGGCCATAAATGAACTTCCTAATGTGAAGGATGAAATTTGTGCATTATTCCCCGACATCCATTGATAAGTATTAATAATTATAGACTGGCAACTTCCAATAGAAAATAGTGAATTTAGATGCCTTACACTAAGAGATATCAATCTCTCCTTTTGAAGAGTAGAGGAAATCCCCTCCCCAAGCAGCTTTATACACAAATATTAATATAGGCTGTTAAAATATTCTTTTCCAAATATGACTAAGAGACTGTCCCCCTTAATTTTATTCCCATGGGAAGAAGGTTAGGAGTAACCAACTCCTATGAGAGAAATCTCAAAATTTACAAGTTATAATTTTGACTACATGTCCCAAGGAATGTTGCAATGCCATGGCCCAAGTAATGTTTCAAAAAGTGTTTCCTGAATCTGATGAATCCTTGGACCGGCCTAAAAAACTAAAAAAATTCAAACTCAAGGTCTGAATTGTTGCAATTTGACAAATCCTCGAATAGGAAGGAAGATAGAAGAAGGAAGGTAGAATAAGATACAGAGGATGGGAAAGTAGAGATAGCATTGTGTTGAATCCCTTTAAAATCGGAGTAAACCTAGGCATCAATGCTCACAGTTTCAGGGACCTCAGACTGTGGACTCTCTCTCTCATTTCTCTCTCTCTCTCTCTCTCTCTCTCTCTCTCTCTCTCTCTCTCTCTCTCTCTCTCTCTCTCTCTCTCTCTCTCTCAAGTTATGGCCCCATCCCACCCCTTGTGAGGAATACTGGCTATGCCTGGTCCAGTATTCCATCACCCTTAGCTCCCCCTTCTTAGGACACTGTCTAAACCTAGGCAATGTTCCTCACTCTATGTTCCCCCCCCCATGCCTCTGAATAAAGCCATATGAACTCTGCCAGCATCAAGTCTCCTGTCTTCTCATTAGAGTGATTTGGGGGGTACAAGCCCCCCAGAATTACTCCAAACACTAAGAATCTTCAGAACAAGATAATCTTATAGGTAAAATTTAACAAATATTTAAAGATCATCTAATTCCAATATTAAATAAATTATTTAGAACAATTGGTAAAGGAATGCTGCCAGACTCTTTTTAAAACAAATATGGTGCTTATACATAAACCAGGAAGTGTAAAAACAGAAAGAAAATTATAGGCCAATTTTATTAATGAATAAAAATGCAAAAATTCTAAATAAAATATTGGCCAGGAGACTACAACAATATGTCCTAAAGATTATATATTATAAGCAAACAAGATTTATACCAAATATGCAGTTGTTTAATATGATAAAACCATTGACATAATTTAACACATCAACAAAAAAAAACAAAAATATGATTATATTGATACAGAGAAAGTTTTTGAAAAAATACAATACTCATTCCTATTAAAGAAAAAAAAAACACTTGATGTTCTAAATCCCTCTGGATTAGAGAAATGCAAATAAAAATCACTCTGATTTTACCACCTTATACCTAGCAGATCAGCCAATGTGGCAGCAAAGGAAAGTGATAAATGTTAGAGGGGATATGGCAAAATCAAAAAAAAAAAAAACTCTGCTGATGGACTTGTGAAGTAATCCAACCATTCTGGAGGGCAATTTGGAATTATGAACAAAGGGCTTTAAAAAAAATTTCTGCCTTTTGATCCAGCCATACCACTTCTGGGTTTGTACCCCAAAGACATAATAAGAAAAATATGTGAACAAATATATATATATATATATATACACACACACACACACATATATATATATAGTCGCTCTTTGTGGTGGCAAAAAATAGAAAATGAGGGGTCGTCCCACGACTGAGGAATCACTGAACAAATTGTGGTATATGATGGTGTTGGAATATTATTGTGCTGAAAGTAATGATGAACTGGAAGGATTCCATGTGAACTGGAAAGACTTCCAGGAATTGATGCAGAGTGAAAGGAGCAGAACCAAGAGAACATTGTACACAGAGACTGATACACTGTGGTACAATCGAAAGTAATGAACTTCTCTAGTGGCAGCAATGTAGGGCAATTTAGAGGAATTTATGAGTAAGAATACTCTCCATATCCAGAGAAAGAACTGTGGGAGCAGAAATGAAGAAGAAAAACATATGATCGATCACATGGTTCAATGGGGATATGATTGGGGTTTTGATGTTAAAAGATCACTCTATTGCAAATATGAATAATATGAAAATATGTTTTGAACAATGATGCATTTATAATCCACTGGAATTGCTTGTCAGCTCCAAGAGGAGGGAGGGAAAAGGGGAGGAAAAGAAAATGAATTATATAACTATGAAAAAGTACTATAAATAAATAATTAATTAATTAAAAGAAAAAAAAACACTTGAAAGCATAGATATGCATGAATTCTTCCATAGTATGATAAGATATAGATATAGATATATATACCAAAAACTACCAGCAAATATTATCTGTAATAGAGTTGAATTGGACTCCTTCAATATAATATCAGGAGTGAAACAAGGATTCCAATTTTCTCCAATTTTATTTAATATTGTAATATAAATACTACCAAAAGTAATAAAGGAAGAAATAGATACTAAAGGAATCAAAATAGGAAAAGAGGTAATAAATCGACCTCTTCACAGATAATATGGTATGATGGCATATATGGAAAATCTCAAGATTCAAATAAAAAAAATCAGTTGAAACTATAATTTTAGCAAAGTATCAGGATATAAAATAAAACCATAAATCATCAACATTTCCACCTATCACCAACAAAGTCCTGCAAGAAGAGAGAATAAGGTATAATCCATATAATATAAACATACATAAAATAAAATACCAGGCAGCCTAAAAGCAATCAATCAAGCATTTATTAATCATCTAATAAGTGCTGGGCATTGTACTATATGTTGGGGATATGAAAAGGATCAAAAACAAAAAGTAATCCATGCCCTCTCGGAGTTTACAATCTTTTGGGGAATCCAACATGCAAACAAATATATGCAAAATAAGCTATATACAGGAAAATATAGGAAATAATTCTAAGATGGGAGACACTTGAATCAAGAGCAGTTGGGTAAGGCTTCCTATGAAAGGTAGGATTTTAATTGGGACTTAAAAGAAACAAAGGAGATTAATAGTTTGAACTGAGGAAGGGGAGTGTTCCAGGCATGGAGAGTCAAAGAAAATACCCAGAACAGAGAGATGAAGTGTCTTTTTTGTGGAACATTCAGGATACCAGATAGCAAGTTGTCTCTAAGTTACTGGGTGACCCTGCCAATGAGGAGATAAAATTTGGATTGTCAGTGTTTAATGTTTAATATAGCCTTTTGGAAATTAATAAATAGAGTTATAGTAACCTCTCAATAATTGTGCTAATCAACCTCATGGACTAAAACAAGTCTATGAGGATTGCAAGGTAGATCCAAATAGGACAGAATATCCCCAATATTAATAAATGGCTTTCAGAAATAGAAATTGCTATTTATGTACCTGAGACCACAGCCCTAAGGATAATGATGCCCCTGATGGGGTGGGATTATTATAGAACCATGGTGGCTAACCTATGGCATGTCTGCCAGAGAGGGCACCGAGAGCCCTCTCTGTGAGCACACCTGCCCTTGCCCACCAGAGTTCATTACTAGAAAGCCATAGGGACTCAAGGTGGGACTGTTCCCCTCCCCATCTCCATGCACCTGAAAACATTCCTCACTTCCCCTATCCCTCGGCCTAGCAGTCAATGGGAGAGCTTCCTCCCTCCCCTGTCTAGTATAAGGCAGAGGTGGGGGGTGGGGCATGGCACTTGGTCTCTAAAAGGTTCACCATCACTGTTATAGAGCATTTAAAAATGATTCCTTGCTATTAGAGATTTTAGAGTTTGAAAAATGGTTTTGTTACAGTGAAAGAAAGATCATGAATATGCATCTAGAGTTGCGGTAAGGTAGAGACTAAGAACTTGAGGAAACATATATGTTGTTACATAATAAGATCTAAGAAATATTATGTAGAAAGTTGATGAATGGAAAATATTTAATAATAGTATGGGAGAGAGGGAGAATCAGGCAGACTAAAACAGAGAGACTGATACAGAGAGACAGAGACAACAAGATAGAGTCTTTGTTTGGTTATAATATCTCCACCATGGAGGGAGGGAGGGAGAGAGAGAGAGACAGAGACAGAGAGATCTCAATATAAATAGCAAAAAGAATATTAAGTAGATATGGTCATTGAATTATTTTTATAATTTAGACATTTTTAATATCTTATTTAGACTAAATCTTTCTGTCTTACCCAGGCTAAAAGTATAATGGCCTAATCCTTCTGGGATTTTTGGCTACTGCATTTTTCTGAGCTTTGGGTAGCATAGGGGCCCAGAGTAGTACCAGAATTGATACCTGATAAATAGCTTTAACTCAATTGTAGCTCAGAAGCCCAGATTGATAGGTCCACCCCTCAGCTTTCCTCAGTTTTATGACATCTCTCCCATCCTGCATATTTCTTAAGCTCCCCAAAGTCTGTTTCTGGAAATGAATGTTCAAGTTGATATAATGAACCTACAGCATAGGGACTCTGACATATGATATTGGGTGACAATTTCATGACAATGGCTAAAAATAACTTTTGGTCTAAAAACTGCAAGATTGTTGACGTCCTATGTGTCTATAGAACTGTGTCTATTCTTCGGAGAAGGGTATCATCTTGAAAAACACTCAAAATAAGTTTCTTGGAACATTTAAGCTCTAGAATTAGTCCTACCTATGTAAGTCTGAGTACCTAGATGGCACAGGTGATAAAGTGCCAGAACTATAGTCAAGAAGACTAATCTACTCTAGTTCAAATCTAGCTCCGGATACTTAACAGCTTACCCTATCTGCCTCAGTTTCCTCATCTGTAAAATGAGCAGGAGAATGAAATAACAAATTATTCCAGTATCTTTGCCAAGAAAACATCAAATAGAGTATCAAAGAGTTGAGGAAAACTGAACAGTTACAACCCAGGTCTAGTCCTCATGAACCAGAGAGTTTTTCATGGTAGGATAGTCTTAATATTAGCTATTACTCCTCAGATCTGTGTAGGTTAGTCATTCTCAAAATGCAAACTATTGGGAACCCTTGAGCAAAGAGGAAAGCCTTTTATTTTTTGTCCATTATATGGTATCTAGTCTCTTCCCACTGACTTCCTACATGTTTGCTAATTCCTCACTCCTACAATTTAATTGATTTTCTTCCTGGAATTTTTACTCCATTCAGCTTTGTGTGGACTAACTATTTGGATAGTAAAGCTGCCTGCAATACTTTCTACTTCTAAGCCATGTCACCCTATTCCACCAATTTGGTTGTACTCCCTATCTCAACTAAGACACACCTCTTTAGCCTCCCCATCACTCACCTTAATGCCCTCCACTCATTCATTATCTCTGTCTATACTAGCTCACTCTTCTTAAACCACAAAACACAATCTATCTCTTATCCATTCAAACTCTTGAAGCTAACCCTACCACTATACTACATCACATCTCCATCCTTGCTCATTTCTGGGCCAGTTCCTCAGGAAAATTGAACTATGGATCCCATTTAAATCACCTAAGATCATATGCACATCTGCAGAGCACAAATTGTCAGAAATGTCTTATTATGATTTATGCTATTATTAAAACTCAAAATATAAAAACAAAAAGTTTGGAAAATAAATTTTTAAAAAATTTACCAGAATTCCCATGGAGTCACACACTATTAATTCCTTTTTTCACAATTATTTTCCTAACAGAGGCTTAAGGAATTAAAACAGAGAGAATATGCCCGAAATGTAGCATCTAAATCCAGGAAAGACGAAAGAAAACAGGAAAAGGCTCTTCAACGACTACACAAGCTGGCTGAGCTACGGAAAGAAGCCACGTGGTGAGAATGGAATGAAATGTTATTTTTTTAAAGATTACAAAAGAAAATTGGAGGTGGAAATGAAGGGCATATTTCTATTTATATCCAATCCCAGAATAAGGCGCATACATTTTCATGGCTTTCTGTGGGTTGGTAAGCAGTAATTTGAATTTGAATTTTATGCAGAAACCTGTTTAAATGCACATTTCAGAAGAGGCTAAAATGACATATTTTTAGTTTATTAAAAAAAAAACTTACATGTTCTATTTCTATTTAAACTATAGTGGTTGAAAGCATTGGTTGACTCGTTCTCTTAGTGGAAACTTAAAAACACTTAATTGAAGATATCACTGTACAATCTCTTGACCTTTGCTTTTAAATTGCTCACCAGTGATTTGTTCCAAGAACCTACATTCAGAATGAAAAAAAAAATACTTGCAAACACATTTGAAACTATCTTCACAGAAAACTATCCTTGTTTAACCAATGTGACCCAAGTTGCTTTCTATTCTGAATAGAGTTGAGCTATATTTAAAACATGCATTATAACTGCTGCTTTTTGATCTGGTCTTGGTAGAGCCACATAGCAGATGCAAACACTGCTATCTTCCCTGTTCATATCATTAAATGACTTTGAAGGAGGTTCTTTTAGACTTTTAATAACTTTATCATCTAATAGAAGAACTAAGATAGGCATATATTAGACATAGACCTGTTTTATTGTGAATTTGATGATTGATTCCAACAAAGTACTTTATTGATGCTAAAAAAGCACCCATAACACAAAATTTAAAACAGTTTGAATATGTATGAGTGCCTTTACTAATTGTTTTCAAAAGTATGCAAAATTAAACATAACTATAGGAGTTCATTTGCAAATGTGGCTATTAAGTTATAATAAATAAAACCTAAAAACAGACAAATACAATTGCTACTATGTGGTATCAAATCCATGTTATTTAAAGCTGATTCATATCTAAAAGAACATCTTTCTCTAAGTTGCATCACTTAACATAAGACATGAACATATAATCATCATGAATGTTTGTTTTTTCAATCATCACTCTTACATGTAAAACTGTTTTGTTTTGTTTTTCAGTGCTCCTGGAAGTGGTCCTATGTTCAAGTCAACCACTGTTACAGTGAGAGAGAATTTAAATGAAATTTCAAATGGAGATATGGTAGATTCGGTTAATAAAGAGGAGGAATTCAAGGATACCTTGATTTACAGTTCTCAGAATGCTAGAGATGCTGAAGTTATTGCTTCAGCTCCAGAAAACGCAAATAATCATAAGTCAAAACCTAACAATCTTGGAGACCAAGTTTCTGGAGTCCATGGGCAGAAGGTTGGTTTTTCTTTTGCCTTTCCAAAGAAAGCTTCAGTGAAACTGGAATCTTCTGCTGCAGCTTTCTCTGAATACAATGATGATGCTTCTGCAGAAAATGGTTTTAACAGAAGAAGTAGATTTGTCCCAGGAATTTGTCACCATCTATTGTCTTTGCCAACAGAAGTAGTTTTGAATCCTGAAGAGAAGCCAAATTCATTTCATTCACTTGGGGAGATATGCTCTGAGAGAGAAGAAACTCCTCAAACTCCAGAGACAAAAGAACCTGTGAGTAAAGATGATTCTTTATTAGTGCTCCCTTTTTGCCAGCCAATACTCCCACTGTCTGCTGATTCTGAGGGCTATATAAATTCAAATGTATTACTGGATCAGACAAAACCCAAAGATGTCATTATTAATCAAGACGCATCTATAGATTCTGATGGATCTGAACTATTAGAAAATAAACCAACAACTGTTGCCATTGGTACTGATAGTTTGCCTTTGCCCGCTATCCAAGAGGAAAATCCTAAGAATCTTTACAGTGATTCATCCCTTAATGAACCTGAAGATAAAACAATAATGCATGATATTTTGGTCCCTCCAAATACTGATGGGGATACAACTTTGCAGAATAGAGAGGACCTATGTCGAAGACCACAGGACCCTTTTGTACCTGTGCTTAGTAAGTATGGATCAACTGTTCTTCAATGGCCATCTGAAATGCTAATTTATACAACTACAGAACCATCAATTTCATATAGCTGTAATCCTCTATGTTTTGACTTTAAATCTACCAGATCAAGCAACAGTCTTGAGAAAAATAAGCATAATTTAAATGTTCTTCATTCTCAGCAAATGACTGAAGATTCTTGCATGAGTCCAAATATAGATTGCAAGGATGATTCCATTGCAGAGGCCAATGATTATGAAATTGGAAGTAGTAAGAATGGTTATAACCATGCCATATCACTTATAACTGATGATAATTTTAATAAAGACTGTGATTCTGCAAAAAGCAAGGAGATAGACACAGAGCTTGAAGGTGATCTATATACAACTGAAAAACCAGATAACTTCATTGTCACCAAAAAACAAATAAGGCAAGGCACTACAGATGAGAAACACAATAAAAAATGGTTAAAGGAAACTCATGAAAATTGGTTTCACAGAAGTAGAAAAAAGAAAAGAAGAAGAAAGGTATGTCAGCATCATTATGGGGAAGTAACTAAAGAAGAATCAGATGCTTCTTTCAAAATAGAACCAGACACTAATCATGCTGATGTGGCGAAGAACCATGAGTTGGAAACAACTTCAGAAGTAGATAGAGATGAATGTAAAACTACATGGCTAACTAAAGATCAATTAGGGGATCCACATGAATTATTGGACAGAAGACCCAAATCAATGCCCATCTATCTACATAAGAATAAAGGAATGTGTAAGATGTGGAATATGAAGCAAAACAGTGAAGCTGTCAGTTCTAAAAATTTCCATAGGAAAAGCAAAGCTATTTTGCATGGGCCAACAAGTCAAATGTTGTTCAATTCTGGAAAACATAACTTAACATATTCGAGAACATTTTGTAGTTGGAAAGTCAGAACAGCTAGCTGTAGCCATGATCATAATTGTTTAGTGCACCAAAATGAGGTGAAATGCCTGGGTCAGAATCCATCCATCAAAAGAGGGTACAATTCAGTCATTAATGAACCAGACAGATCTTATCGAAAAAGAAGACAGTACACAAACTCTTGTTCATCAGATGAAAGTGTATATAGACAAAATTGTTTAACTGAACAGCATATGAGACCAACAAGGACTTTAGCTAAGCCCCATAAGCCTAAGAAGAAACGGAGGAGGAAAAGAACTAGACTTCATTCTGGATTTAGAGACCAGGAGGTAAGGGGGAAAATAAGTTATAGTTGTGTGAAAGAAAGCTCTTTGTCAAGTAATCTGAGTGACTTAATGACCCAGGAGGAAACAAAGGAAGCCAAACCACAACCCATCCTTGACTTCGCAAGAAACTCGGAACAAACAGGGGCAGAGGAAAATAAGTTGACTCTGAACTCCTCTGGTTTTATTCCTCCGGAAACTAATAGAGAAATAGAATATATGCAAATGGAGAATAATCCAGGGAAAATTCCAGAAACTTTCAAACATGCTCCAGACTCTGTGTTTGACCTCAAACATTCTCCAGACTCTGCGTTTGAACCCAGCAGCACCCTGTCAAAGTTACCAACTGAGAACATAATGGAGCAAAAAGAAAAACAGGAAAGTGTAAATATCCACGAAAACCTCCCTCCTTTGAAGCTGCCTAACATAGAAAAGAGTTTTGGTCCTCCTCCGCCCAAATCCTACCTTTGCCATTATGAACTTGCTGAGGCTCTCCAGCAAGAGAAGGTGAATGAAGCAGCAAGTGAATGGCTTCGGTATAATTCAGGAATCCTTAATAGCCAACCACCGTTACCATTCAAAGAAGCACACATAAACGGTCATACTTTTTTAACTACGGAGCAGATCCTTGCGCCATTAGCTCTGCACGATCAGACTTTACTGTTCCCTCTAGAAAACCATGAAAAATTCAAAGATCTGCCCTGTGACGCGTACCAGCACATCATGCCTCCTAGCCTGCTGCCTACCAAGGTCAAGCTGACCTTTGCTCCACCGGCCCTGCAGCCAGTTAGCCCTCCCCTGCAGCCTTTGCCTTTGCAGCAGCCCCTGTGTTCTACCTCGGTAACCACCATCCACCACACGGTCCTGCAGCAACACGCGGCTGCAGCGGCAGCTGCGGCCGCCGCGGCCGCCGCCGCAGGGACCTTCAAAGTGCTCCAGCCCCACCAACAGTTTCTGTCCCAAGTTCCGGCTCTCGCCAGAGCACCTTTACCTCAGATCTCAGTAGGACCCAGACTTTGTCCTACAACTCACACGACTTTTGTTGCACCTCCTCAGTTGCCTATCATTCCATCTTCAGTCCTTCATCCGGGCAACCTGGCTTTTTCCCCTCTGCCCCACGCCCTTTTCCCGTCCCTGCTTTCTCCCCACCCCACTGTCATTCCTCTGCAACCTCTCTTTTAGTCGCCAGTCAGAGGGGCAAAGGAAATATCCAAATGAAAGCTATTTCTATCTATTTATGTAAGTGCTCATCGGCTCTGTAATGGTGGAAATCAACAGGCTTACGTTAAGGCCTCATTAATTCGAAATCATTTACTGTAAGTGTAATGATGCAAATGTATACATAACGTTCTTACCCATGATATAATGAAAGCACTGACTAGTCTCAAACTAATATGAACTATATGCTGTATATTAAACTGTATTAGATGATGTATAATGTACATAAAATATATTTATAGTACTGTAATTTATGTTGTAAAGTACGCTCTTTTGTTTTTTAATCTTTGTGTACTTGCACCTATTTAATGTTTAGAAAGCGGATGCACTATGTTTTGTACTCTGTTCCTTGAAACTGTAAATCCAGTGATGAAATATCTCTTGCAATAAATTTTTGTTAACTATTTAAGTATATCAGGAATCATTTGTTATAATAAGTTGGTTTTCACCATTTGACTAACACCTACTTTGCTTGTCCTTCATGTTTGGAAAATTAGATTTCCATTTTTTCTCAGCACTATTTGATCTCAGAAACTGTAAAAGAAATTGTTTTAAAATACTTTTGATGCTCCAAATGGAAAACCCACTTTTGAAATGAGGAATGGAAGATAATAAATTTATTTGATACAGTATTGTTAGATCTGGCAGTGGCTACTCTTAGGATGAATTGAAATTTCCTAATGTTTGGTCTGCATTTTATAGGTGAAATCCCCCAAAGTGAAAATATTTTATTTATAAATTAATATAAATAAAATTTTAAAATATATTTGTTTATAGTAGTTATATAGAGAGTACGTTTTTTGCAAATAAAACATTATTCACTGTTTAGGAAAGCTAGATCAGGAACATTCATGATATAATACTTTTGGATTTACAAAGCTGGTAATTAAATTAAACAAGAGGAAACCAAAAAAAATGGCATAGTTCACTATATACATACATTAATCAGTCAGTCAGTCAATAAGTACTTATTAAACAACTACTGCATGCCAGTACTCACAGTCAAGGGGGCTGACAGTACACAAACAATTATATACAAACAAGAACAAACAGAGTAAATTAGAAATAATTGGAAAGGAAAGTTACCAAAATTAAAAAGGATGAGAAAGGCTTCCTGTAGATGAGATTACACTAATACAATACTGTGAACTATCAAGTTCTGTGTTCTATAGTTTAACTTAACAAACATTTATTAAGCATCTGTTTTAAGTTAAGATTCAGAAAAACAATTTTTCCAATTGGCAAATAAATAAGTACATGAAAGCTAATCTAAAAAGGGAGAGAGCTTTAACAAATAGGACTATGAAGAAAATCAGTTGGATTTGTTCCAACTCAGATGAGCCTTGAAGGCTGGACACTCATTGAAATTTATTGTACTTTCTATGTAACCAATGAAGCTTTTTTTTCCTTTTTTTTTCTGTTTAGAATGGATTTTGATAAAAAAAAAAAAGTCCCAAAGATACTATATAAGATGAAGCTACTGGGAGATATAGAACTTAGAATACATCAGTGCTAACCCCCCAGAAGTCAAGAAGAAGATTATATGATGTTGGATGTATGGTGAGCAAGGAATCCATAGGTTCCCTTTGGAAAGTGTTGGAATTGAGTTGTCTATAGGCCATCCAAATGGAGATGCCTCAGAGTAAATTAGAAATCAGAAGAAATAAAGGACAGATTTAGGTACACACACACACACACACACAGACACACACATATGATTGTGTTATATGTAAACAAGTGCATACATATATGTTATGTTATAATGTGCATGTTATCAATGTAGTTATAGGAAAGATAATGAGATCAACCAAGGAACTAATATAGAGAAGAGGTATTAAAACTTTTTAGGTAATATTGACCTTTAAACATTGAGATGAGAAAAAGAGGTCAACAGAGGAGAAATTCACAAAAAAGAAGAACAATTTTTCTGTCCATGTCCAGGAAACAGCTCCCACTATGTTTTTGTCAACTACATTTAAAAACTCAGCATGACATATAGGTTTGATTCTTGCCACATTTTAAGGGGGTATTAAAAACTCTTCTGTCCAAAGGAGGATATGACTAGAAGCTCGATGTGTATAGAAATCATATCATTTAAGAAATAAATGGTTGTACTTTCTATGGCAGCCATAAACTAAAATTGGTGTAATACAGAAATTATCATGGTTTCTGTGCAAAAATGACAAATTCAATTAGCATTTCATGTTTTAAAAAAGAAAAGAAAAAGAAATGGTTAAAGAAATATTTGCTGTTGTAAATTAACAATTGATGGAAGACATTCAAGTTATCTTTAATTTTTTATAAGATTGGGGAGACAATTCTGAATTATTATTTAAATTAGGACATAATAAAATTTTGCTCTACAGGAAAAAAACTGGATCCAGTAAGGATGGATAGAAAAGGCAGATATACTCTATAGTAAGAATTTTCTAACCATTAAAACTTTGCAATGGTACATGAGACTACAGAGTCAAGCAAATTACAGTGGAAAACAAGCTGTCATATATGGTAAGAAAATTATACTTTAATTGAATGGATAGTAATTAGACCAAATGGCCTCTAAAAGACCATCAATACCCACATAACTGTGAGTAAATCCCTTTACTCAATCTGAAATGAATTTCTGATTAAGAAATGTCAGACACTTCTGATTAGTAATTAATGGAACTTTGCTGGAGAGAGTAATCTGTTATCAGATCAAATCAAAACACTGCTTTTCTGTAATCTCATCCCTATTTGGAGTCAGTATTTAGATAGAACAGAAGTAGGGACAGAAAGATCACTACATTTCTTTGAGCATAATTTTCCAACGTATATGCACTCTCCTATATAATTTGAGTAGTCCTTTTAAAGGTTAACTCTGTGCTGGTAGGTGATGCCCTAGCTAAGTCACAGTACTTGGGGTCAGGGATTCCCAAGTTCATATCCAGCTTTGGGCACTTTATAAATGTGTGACCCTGGGTAAATCATTTAATTGTTACCTGACTCAATATCCTTATCTATGAAATAAAGGGTAATATTACATCCCAGGTTTGCTGTGATGATAAATTCAGATAATATTTGTAAAGCATTTTCAAACTGTAAAATACTATATACATGATAGCTACTAAAAAGGAGAGATCATGATAGCTTGGCCTCTACAGCTAATGTAAGTAATATATTATCATATTCTAAATTAATTCAGTGACCACCTTAACATACACTTACTTATTACTCCAGTAGGAACAGAGGTTCAATATCAGTAATGACTAAAAGAGGCTTTTAGGGGAGACAAAATCATTACTTGTTTCTATTTTAAATATAGAAGAAAAAAACTAGTTTTGCTTTATTCCTTACCAGAACTATCAGTGATTTAAACATGACTTTTTTAGGAATGACTAAAAAAGCTGAATATAGTTTTTTTCAAATATGCAAAATAGAGAGAGAACTTTAAACAAAGAAATGCTATTTTGAATGTTTCATAATTCCTACTGTGGGACCCCAAACTGGACACAAAAGATTTTCCCCAGGCCAAACATTGAAGAATATCTTCTAAGAAAAAAGGATTTCTGTTGGATAATAGTGACAATGGTTTACTCTATGAATACAAGGTATTGGTTGTGATGATAAAATTCAGTAACTTATTCAAAATTAGAAAATCATTCTTCACCTCCTCTTGATGGTATGCTCATCTCGCTCCTTCCTTTTGTCCTCTTCTCCTTATTCTCATCACATTCTTTTTCCTCCTTCCTCATCTTCTTCATTCCTTTCTTCTTCCCAAACCTTCCCCATACTATTTTCTTGATCTTTTTTCCATTGCATTTTTGTTTAAATCCATTTCACCTTCTTATTCCTACTTTCTCTTCTTTTTTCTCTTCCATTATATTCAACAAGTATTTTTTAAGATTCCAATGGTGGCCAGGCACTACAGACACCAAAAGAGAAAGAAATAGTCTCTTAACAAAAGGTGAAATAACACAGAATGATGACTGAGTAGAATGTGGTCCTGGAAAATGAGGAGAAATATTTTTAAATGCTTTAAATAAATTGAGGAGTTTCAGATGGTAGTTGGGAATGAAAGAAAGTTCCTCATGTGAAGGATTTGGGGTTTAGCAAAATATCAAAGAGAAAGATTTAAACAGGCGATCATGTAAGAGTGCCTTCAAGGAAAGAGTTTTGCTCACAATCTGCACAGAATAAGAAGGTAAAGGGCAAGACAAGTCTAGAGAGTAGGTAGCCATCATGTTTGTTTGGCATATAGAGTATATGAAAGGAAGTTTCTTGAAATAAGGCTATGAAGGTAGGTTAGCGCCAGTTTGTGGAAGCATCAAAGAAAGAATAAATTTGTATTTGATACTATTGATAAAAGTGAACCACTGATATTTTCTGAGCAAGAGAAGAATGTAATCTGTCAAGACTTTAGGAAGATTAACTTGGCACCTGCATGAAGACTGAATTGGAGAAGGGAAAAGTTTGGAAGTATTGTAATAATCCATGGGTCACATTTGAAAACATGAGTGATTAGAGAATCAACAAGTCCAGTTGAGCTTTTTCAAGCACCTACTGTGTTCCAGACATTTTGTTGTGCACTGGGGATGCAAAGACAGACCTTATCCCAACTCTTAACAGATCAAAAAAGGAAGGAAGGCATATAAAAGCTGTATGAATAGAGAATCTACAAGACTGAGGAACTGATTAGGTATTAAGGCTGAGGGAGTAACCAAAGATGTCTCCAGAAGATTTCTGTTTGGGTTATGGATCAATGATTATACCATTAACAGAAATGGGCAAATTAAGAGGGCGGATAAATTTGATAAGGATAGGGGAAAGGAAGATAAAGGGTTTCCTTTGAGACATTAAGTTTGAGATATTCTAAGTAGATATATATGTATATGTATATATGCATATATATGAAGATGTCCAATAAGCATTTGGAAATATTAAACTATAACTTAGGGGGAAGGACTGAGTAAATAAATGGATTCAGAAACCATCAGCAAATAGTTGAAAATTGAATCCAAAATAGTAAATATAATTATCAAAAGATGAAATACATAGAGAAGGACAGAGCCTTTGGAGATGCATACATTTAAAGCATGGCAGAAAAAAGATGAGCCATGAAGGGGAAGTGAAGGATAGTCAAATAAGGTAGATAAGAATCAAAAAGCATAATATCAGTAGTTCCAAGAAAAAAGAATGTCCAAGACTTTTGGAGAAAAAGAAGTGTCAACAGTGTAACATGCTACAGAAAGGTCAAGAAAATTGAGGAATAAGAAAAGGTCATCAAATTGGATAATTTAAGAGGTCAAAGAGAACTACAAGAAGAAAAAAATTTTCATATAAAAGTGTGAGAAGACAACTTTTAGGATGGATTTTAAGATGGGGAAAATACCCAGGGATTTAAGAAATTAGAATATGGAGACTGCAACTTTGATTACTGGTTACAGTGTGTGTGTGTGTGTGTGTGTGTGTGTGTGTGTGTGTGTGTGTGTGTGTGTGTGTGTGTGTGAGAGAGAGAGAGAGAGAGAGAGAGAGACAGATAGACAGACAGAAACAGACATAGACACAGAGACAGAGACAGAGAGACAGACACAGACACAGACAGAGAGACAGAGACAGACAGAGACAGAGAGAGTATTTATTACTAAGAGGATAGACAGTTCACTTAGAAAAGAGAGTGATGATCACTAAAAGAGGGCATGACTATCAGGATCAGGTTAGATCAGACCACCATTTTCTTTATGAACAATGTCGCTATTTGTAACAATCAGGGAAATTCTATAGATGGCATTGGCCTAGATTTTATCAAAGTATTTGAGAGAATTTCTCTTTTTGTTTGCTTTGCTTTGGTTTTTTGTGGGTGGTATTTTTTTTTGAGGATGGAAAAAATGCGAATTAAGAATCTAGTACTATCAAGTAAGTTTTGAACTCCTTGAACAACTGGATATTATTGATGGTTCAATGTTAATTTGGAAAAAGGAATCCAAAGTAGTGCTTCAAAGGTCTTTGTTTGGCCTTGTAGTATTTAAAATTTCGAAATGCCATATACGCCTTTATTGAAGTCTCAATAAAGGCATATATGGTATTTTGCTGGAATTTACAGATAACACAAAACTCAGAGGGATAACTAATACAGCTGAATCAGGTTACCAACAAGATCTTGATAGGCTTGTACATAGAATGAAATATAATTTTTTAAATGAGGTATAAGATCTTACACTTGGTTAAAAAATTAGCTTCACATAGTTATCATATAGTAAGTGCTTAATATGTGCTTATTCATTCATGAATTGATTGACTGGTTGATTAAGACAAGATGGAAGAGACATAAGCAGGTAATTATTTATGTGAAAAATATTTGGAGATTTTGTGGGGCTAGAAATCCAATATTCTTTGTATCCCCAGAGCTAATGCTGTGCACAAAAATATTTATTTATTTATTTTTATTTCTATGGTATACAGAAAAAATAATGTAATCTTGGGTTATGTGAAAAGAAAGGCACAATTACTGGAATGAATAAGATGTCATCGCTGTATTCATCACTAGGCAGATCACATCTGAAATATAGTATTCAGTTCTGGGAGAAATGATTTGGAAGGACGTTGATAATCCAGAAAAGGACAATTTCCTCTTGTGAGGATCTTTGGGAACATGCCATATAAAGATTAGCACAAGTAGAGAACGTTAAACCTAGAAAAACACAGGAGCAGAGGTATTCTGGTAAATATTTCAGAGGGATAATGTACAAATATAAGAAGATTAAACTTAATTTTGCATCATTAACATTTTCTTTCACCACTTCCTTAAATTTAAGCAAACAATAACAGATTTATATGGGTTTTAATTTCCAAGGTGTAAATGATCACATTGAAAATTCAACACTGTTTGACGTGGCTCCAGTACACTCTGTTTTTAATATTTGAAAGGCTGTCCTATAGAAGAAGAACAGACTTGGTCTGTTTGTCCTTAGATGGTAAAATTTAGAGCAATAATAGAAGTTAGAAACTGAAAATTTTAAGCTAACTGTAAAGCAGGAGAGCGGAACTTCCTAACAATTAGAATCTTTGTTAGTAGCAATAATATAATAATAACTAGCATAATAATATTGCCAGGGACTATGCTAAGGGTTAACAATTATCTCATTTTATGCTCACATTAACCCTAGGAAGTATGTTCTATTATCTTCATTTTATAGATGAGGAAACTAAGGTAAACAGGTTAAATGACTTGCTCAGCTTCACACAGCTAATAAATATCTAAGTAAGCTTAGAAATCAGGTCTTCTTGACTCTAGGCTGTATGGTCTATCCATTGCGCGGCCTAGATGCCCTTCTATTAGAGGTATTAAAGCAGAATAAAAAAAATAGGTACGTTAAAGTATGGATTGGATTAACGGGCTTCTAGGCCTTTTTCTACTCAGATTCTGTGAAGTGTCAAATGTAGATTATTCTTTCTAGAAAGCTAGCATTGAAAGGATAGTGGGATATGAACACTCATTAAGGATGTTGGAGTATAAAAACAAAGATATTTTGTTTGATTTTTCTTTGCTTTAATGATAAAGCTTAAGCCTTCATGTGTGTTTAGACAAACATATATTTGAAAGTCAGAGACAGAGAGAAAAATAGAGACAAAGAGAAACAGAGACAGTAAATAGAGATACAGAGAGATCATATATCTTGATCTGAAAAAAATCATAGAAACTGTTAAATCCAACTATTTTTTTTTAAATTTAAACATTATTTTATTTGGTCGTTTCCAAACATTATTCAGGGAAACAAAGATCATTTTCTTTTCCTCCTCGCCCCCCCCCCCCACCTTTCCCTCTCCCTCTACTGGTTATCACATGTGTTCTTGACTCAAACCCATTTCCCTGTTGTTGGTATTTGCATTAGAGTGTTCATTTAGAGTCTCTCCTCAGTCATATCCCCTCAACCCCTGCAGTCAAGCAGTTGCTTTTCATCGATGTTTTTACTCCCACAGTTTATCCTCTGCTTGTGGATAATATTTTTTAGATCCCTGCAGATTGTTCAGGGACATTGCATTGACCCTAATGGAGAAGTCCATCACCTTCGATTGTACCACAGTGTATCAGTCTCTGTGTACAATGTTCTCCTGGTTCTGCTCTTTCGCTCTGCATCACTTCCTGGACATTGTTCCAGTCTCCGTGGAATTCCTCTACTTTATTATTCCTTCTAGCACAATAGTATTCCATCACCAACATATACCACAATTTGTTCAGCCATTCCCCAATTGAAGGGCATCCCCTCGTTTTCCAATTTTTGGCCACCACAAAGAGCACAGCTATGAATATTCTTGTACAAGTCTTTTTCCTTATTATCTCTTTGGGGTACAAACCCAGCAGTGCTCTAGCTGGATCAAAGGGCAGATAGTCTTTTAACACCCTTTGGGCACAGTTACAAATTGCCCTCCAGAATGGCTGGATCAATTCACAACTCCACCAGCAATGAATCAGTGTGCCTACTTTGCCACATCCCCTCCAGCATTCATTACTTTCCATAGCTGTCATGTTAGCCAGTTTGCCTGGTGTGAGGTGATACCTCAGAGTTGTTTTGATTTGCATCTCTCTGATTATAAGAGATGTAGAGCACCTTTTAATGTGCTTATTAATAGTTTTGATTTTTTTGGCTGAAAACTGCCTGTTCATGTCCCTTGCCCTTTTAACAATTGGAGAATGGCTTGATTTTTTGTACAATTGATTTAGTTCTTTGTAAATTTGAGTAATTAAACCTTTGTCAGAGGAGTTTATGAAGATTGTTTCCAAATTTGTTGCTACCCTTCTGATGTTGGTTACATTGGTTTAGTTTGTACCAAAACTTTTTAATTTGACTTATTCCAGATTATTTATTTTGCATTTTGTAACTCTTTCTAAGTCTTGCTTGCTTTTAAAATCTTTCCCTTCGCAAAAGTCTGACATGTATGCTATTCTGTGTTCACCTAATTTTCTTATAGTTTCCTTTTTATTTTCAAGTCATTTACCCATTTTGAATTTATCTTGTGTAGGGTGTGAGGTGTTGATCTAAACCTAATCTTTCCCACACTGTCCTCCAATTTTCCCAGCAGATTTTATGAAATAGTGGATTTTTGTCCCAAAAGCTGGGATCTTTGGGTTTGTCATATACTGTCTTGCTGAGGTCTCTTGCCCCCAGTCTATTCCACTGATCCTCCTTTCTGTCTCTTAGCCAGTACCAAATTGTTTTGATGACTGCTGCTTTATAATATAGTCTGAGATCTGGAACTGCAAGGCCCCCCTCCTTTGTATTTTTTTTCATTATTTCCCTGTATATTCTTGATCTTTTGTTCTTCCAAATGAACTTTGTTATGTTTTTTTCTAAATCAGTAAAAAAAATTTTTGGAAGTTCCATGGGTATGGCACTAAATAGATAGATGAGTTTGGATAGGATGGTCATTTTTATTATATTGGCTCGTCCTTCCCATGAGCAGTTAATGTTCTTCCAGTTGTTCAAGTCTAGTTTTAGTTGTGTGGAAAGTGTTTTGTAGTTGTGTTCATATAGTTCCTGTGTTTGTCTCGGGAGATAGATTCCTAAGTATTTTATTTTGTCTAAGGTAATTTTGAATGGGATTTCTCTTTCTAGTTCTTGCTGCTGAGCTGTGTTGGAATTATATAGAAATGCTGATGACTTATGTGGGTTTATTTTGTATCCTGCAACTTTGCTAAAGTTGTTGATTATTTCGATTAGCTTTTTGGTTGAATCTCTAGGATTCTTTAAGTAGACCATCATGTCATCTGCAAAGAGTGATAATTTGGTCTCCTCCTTTTCTATTTTAATGCCTTCAATTTCTTTTTTCTTCTCTAATTGCTACTGCTAGTGTTTCTAGTACAATGTCAAATAATAGAGGTGATAATGAGCATCCTTGTTTCACTCCTGATCTTAATGGGAATGGATTTAGTTTATCCCCATTGCAGATGATATTAGTTGATGGTTTTAGATATATACTGTTTATTATTTTTAGGAATGACCCTTCTATTCCTATGCTTTCTAGTGTTTTTAATAGGAATGGGTGTTGTATTTTATCAAAGGCTTTTTCTGCATCTATTGAGATAATCATGTGGTTCTTGTTGGTTTGCTTGTTGATGTGGTCAATTATGTGGATAGTTTTCCTAATATTGAACCAGCCCTGCATCCCTGGTATAAATCCTACTTGATCATGGTGGATGACCCTTCTGATCACTTGCTGGAGTCTTTTTGCTAGTATCCTATTTAAGATGTTTGCATCTATATTCATTAAGGAGATTGGTCTATAATTTTCTTTCTCTGTTTTTGGCCTGCCTGGCTTTGGAATTAGTACCATGCTTGTGTCATAAAAGGAGTTTGGTAGAACCCCCTCTTTGCTTATTATGTCAAATAGTTTGTATAGTATTGGGATTAACTGTTCTCTGAATGTTTGATAGAATTCACAGGTGAATCCATCAGGTACTGGGGATTTTTTCTTAGTAAGTTCTTTAATGGCATTTTGGATTTCTTTTTCTGATGTGGGATTATTTAAGAAATCTATTTCTTCTTCTCTTAGTCTAGGCAATTTATATTTTTGTAAATATTCATCCATATCACCTAGGTTGTTATATTTATTGCCATATAGTTGGGCAAAGTAGTTTTTAATGATTGCCTTAATTTCCTCTTCATTGGAGGTAAGATCCCCCTTTTCATCCTTGATGCTGTTAATTAGCCTTTCTTCTTTCATTTTTTAAATTAGATTGACCAGTACTTTGTCTATTTTGTCTGTTTTTCCAAAGTACCAGCTTCTAGTCTTGTTTATTAGCTCAATAGTTCTGTCATTTTTGATTTTATTAATTTCTCCCTAAATTTTTAGGATCTCTAGTTTGGTTTTCTTTTGGGGGTTTTTAATTTGTTCGTTCTCAAGTTTTTTTGATTTGTATTTCCAATTCCTTGATCTCTGTCCTCCCTAATTTGTTAATTATGCACTCAGGGATATGAATTTTCCTCTAAGTACTGCCTTGGCTGCATCCCATAAGGTTTGAAAGGATGTCTCTCCGTTGTCATTTTCCTCAACAAAATTATTAATTTTTTCGACGATTTCTTCTCTAACTATCCGATTTTGGATTATCATATTATTTAATTTCCAATTAATTGTTGATTTGGCTCTCCATGTACCCTTACTGATCAATATTTTTATTGCCTTGTGATCTGAAAAGGCTGCATTTATTATTTCTGCTTTTCTGCATTTGAGTGCCATGTTTCTGTGACCTAGTATATGATCAATTTTTTTTTGTGAATGTGCCATGTGGTGCTGAAAAGAAGGTGTATTCCTTTTTGTCCCTGTTATTTTTCTCCATATGTCTATTAACTCTAATTTTTCTAAGATTTCATTCACCTCTTTTACCTCTTTCTTGTTTATTTTTTGGTTTGATTTATCTAAATTTGATAGTGGTGATTTAAGTCTCCCACTAATATGGTTTTACTGTCTATTTCCTCCTTCAATTCTCCTAGTTTCTCTATTAAAATTTGGATGCTATACCATTTGGTGCATACATGTTGATTAGTGATATTTCCTCATTGTCTATACTCCCTTTTAACAGAATATATTTACTTCCCTATCCCTTTTGATCAGGTCTATTTTTCCTTTGGCTTTGTCAGATATCATGATTGCAACTCCTGCCTTCTTTCTATCAGTTGAGGCCCAAAAGGTCTTACTCCAACCTTTAATTCTAACTTTGAGTGTCAACCTGCCTCATATGTGTTTCTTGAAGACCACAAATGGTAGGGTTTTGGGTTCTAATCCAATCTGCTATTTGTCTACGTTTTATGGGTGAGTTCATCCCATTCACATTCAAAGTTATGATTGTCATTTGTGGATTCGCTGGCATTTTGATATCTTCCCCTAGTTCTGACCTTTCTTCTTTAGCTATCTCCTTTTGAACCAGTGATTTACTTTAGGTCAGTCCCCCTAGTCCCCTCCCTTGAGATGCTTCCCTTTCTAGCCCCTCCATTTTTATGCTCCCTTCCCCTTCCCCTCTCCTTCCCTCCCTTTTTATACTCCCTCCCCCCTCTCCTTCCCTCCCTTTTTATACTCCCTCCCCCTCCCCCTCCTTAATTTTCCTTTCTTTCTTGCCCTAATGGGTAAGATAGAATTCAGGATCCCACTGGATCTAGATGTTCTTCCCTCTCAGATTTGATTTCACTGAGAGTAAGGTTTAAGTAATTCAGCTTCACACTCTCTTCCTCTCCTTCTCTCATATGAGAGTTCTTCCCCTCCCCTTCCCATGTGTATCTTTATATGGGAAAGATTATTCTATTAAGTCCCCCCCTATTTCTTGAAGTAAATCTTAGTGTTATTGACGGTTCCCCTCTCCCTTTTCCTTTCTTTGCCCCCACTTTCCCCAAATCTTCTTAATGCCCCAATCTTTCCCTATGCATGTTTCTTCTAACTACTCTTATGATACATACAATTTTTGAAAGTTACACAAAACATTTTCCCCGCATATTAATATATATAATTTGATGTAAATGTAGTCCTTATAGAAGAGAGTTTGACTTAAAGAAAGAGATAAGATTTATCTCCTTTTCCCTTTCTTTCATATTTACCTTTTCATGTTTCTCTTGCTTTCTGTGCTTGGATATCAAATTTTCCACTAAGTTCTGGTCTTAGCAAATGCTTGGAAATCTTCTATTTTGTTGAATTCCCATACTTTCCCCTGGAAGTATATAGTCAGTTTTGCTGGGTAGTTGATTCTTTGGTGGAGACCCAGCTCTCTTGCCTTTCTAAATATCATGTTCCATGTTTTGCGGTCTCTTAGTGTGTTAGCCACTAAGTTGTGTGTGATCCTTATGGGAGCCCCCTTATATCTGAAGCTCCTCTTCTTGTCTTCTTGTAGGATTTCTCCTTTTCTTGGAAGCTCTTGAATTTGGCAATTACATTCCTAGGGGTTGTCTTATAGGGATTTAGTATAGAGGGTGTTCTATGAACCCTTTCTATTTCTATTTTGCCCCCTTGCTCCAGAACGTGTGGGCAATTTTCTTTTATAATCTCCTGTAGAATAATATCGAGTTTATTGTTTATCTCTGATTTTTCTGGGAGACCGATAATTCGGAGGTTGTCTCTTCTTCTCTGTTTTCCAAATCAAATCTGTGACCTTTTCAGTGAGATATTTTATGTTTTCTTCTAATTCATTAATTTTTTGGGTTTGCTTTATTGATTCTTGCTGTTTTATGATCTCACTTTCTTCGAGTTGCTTAATTCTGGTCGTTAGGGACTGGTTTTGCTTTTCAGCTTTGTCTGCCCTTCAATTGGATGCTTTGAGTTCTTTTTCCAATTGAGCAGTCTTATCTGTCAGACTGCTGATCTCTTTCTCCCATTTTTCTTTCTAGGTTTCCATCTTTTGGATAAGTTCCAGTTTGAGATCTTCCAGAGCTTGTTGATAGTTTCCATTTTGGGAGGCATGTTCTGATTTTTTTTTTGTATTTCCTCCTCATTCTCTTCTTTTCCTTGGGTATTTCCACCATAAAAGTTTTCAATAGTCACCCTTTTCCCTTTCTTCTTGGAGGCTTGATGTTGGGGCATGTGAGCCATCCCTTTTGTGGTTTCATTCCCCTTTCCTTTTTGGTCTGGGGTCTGGGTGATATGGGCGGGTTTTCTGTGAATTTAGGTTGCCTCAGACTATTTCTTCTCAGCCTCTGAGGTTTCTTAGAGCGCTGGGCCCTTGATCACAGCCGAACTGCCCAGGTGTTCAGCTCCGCCCAGATAATCAGCATGTGGTCTGCCCCTGGTGTTTAGCTCCACCCAGATGCTCAGCACAACCTCCCCAAGTACACAGGATTCTCCCGTGAAACCGCCCTGAGACATTTTTTCCTGGTGATCCCCAGATCCCAAGGACCCTGGAGTTCCCCCCTGGACAGAGACATTCCCCACTCACTCGCTGTCCCAGTGAGTGCTCTGGTAGCTCACTCTGGTTTGGTGGGGGAGGTGAGGTGGGGGAAGGGAGGCTCAGTTCACGTTTTTGTGCAAGCTATTCCTCCTTCTTATTATAGTGTGGAAATGTGGAAATGTTCAAACCCCACATACCTTTGCCTCTGTGGTGTACTGAGGAGTACTGGGGAGTCCTTCTGTTCCTCCCAAGGTGATTTTTATGCTCCTTTGATATAGTCTATTTCTTTAGGTGCCGGGAAGAGGAAGCATGTGGTGTCTAGATTGCAGCCATGATTACCCCAACTATTTTTAATAGTGAGGGAACTGATTGATAGAGAAGTTGAGTGATTTACCAGGAATTTTATGTAGACCAAAGGTTTAGAGACAGGGGAGGGGGGGAATAGGACAGAAGGGAAGAAAGGAGACAAGAGGAAGGAACCTTTTAGAGGAGAAGGGGGAATACATTCAAGGACTCAATGGACTGGGTTAACTTTGGAAAGAAATTTAAATTGATTTTGAAGAGAAAAGAACATATTTCTTTCCTTTGTACCCTGAATGAATATGTATTTACACTCTGCATATCACGAAGGTGAGAATTGGGGCCACTAAAGTACTTAATTTCTCTTTTTTTTTTCCTCCTCAAGTATTTCTGTATCATTTAACCATTACAATTTAATTAAAATTTATAATGTAGTTAAATTTTCTAAGTGTTATATATCCAGAAAATTAAAATGAAGGAAGTAAAAACTAAGAAAAGAATCAGTTTATTTTTAATGTTTTCAATATTGTTGCTAATTCTTAAACATAATACAAATAATAATTTAGTTCATAGAGATACCTTTTCCACTTTCTATTTCATTTTCTATTATGAACTTATTGAATTTTTACTTGATGGTCTCCAATGTGGAGTGAATGATTAAGAAGTCCAAGAATCACAGCTTGCTTAATTATATGGAATTTATTAATATCTACCTGACACCCAAAATTTATGTTAATGATTTCATTTCTAACCAATATGGCCAACTTATTGAACCATTTTCTACTTTAACTATAAAAAGTGACTATTCTTTTAACTCACTTGAGTTTGGGGAACTGATCTTTAGATTGCAGTGATAATTCTAAATTAGCTTATAGATTTCTTGTTAAATGGCTTCCCATTTCCAGAACAACTATATAGGAGGGAAAAAAATAATTGAAAAGTTATGTTCCATTGAGATGAAGAATGTGCTTTTTTCTGTCCTTGGAAATCAGCAATTTGTCCAGACTGTGACCTTCCTAAAGACATTTATTTCTCAGGTATGTGAACCACAAACTAATGTTCTAAATAAGCTATTGCAGACATTAAGAATTCTCATCTTCTCACATTTTCATAGGCATTTTGCACTAATTATGTCCTTACCTCTCAATACAATTGCATAACACTATTTGAACATTAAACCTATTGCTAAAGGGCAAAAGGGAAAAAGAGAGGCTTTCTTTGTTTCTCTGAGCCTAAGAATGCATTTGTAGATTTTGCATAACTACATGCATCCTATGGATTATCTCTGCCTGAAAGAATTCCCTGTGGACTAGGGTTGTGGAGTAATGGGGGAAGCAATGTCCACACACTGACAAATCTTTGTGGTACAGTAGGAAAAGCTTAAATTTAGCTTAAAATCATAGCTCTGCTAATACTAGCCACACAGCCGGGGACAAGAGATTTACGTCTTTGGGCCTCAGCTCCTTCATCTGTGAAATGAAGGTATTGCACAGCTCAAGACCTTTCCAATCCTAATGCCTATGAATTCTAGATCCTCTAGTTTGAGCTGAGGAAGGCTTAAAATCACAGGGTTATAGGTTGTTTACATGTACTATTGTAGGCTTTACAATGTTAATTCAGTGGATGTTTACTAATAATTAAGATGAACAAACAGTTTCATGGCAGAGTAGAGAGCATGCTAGACCTGGAGTCAGGAACCCTAGAGTTCAAATTCAATCTCAGACACTTACAACCCATGTGACTCTGAGCAAGTCACTAAGTCACCCAGTCTGCCTCAGTTTCCTCATGTATAAAATGACCTGAAGAAGAAAATGGCAAACTCCATTTTCACTCCAATATATATTCTCCAACTCTCATGACTTTATACCTATTATCCAAATCATGACCCTGTTTAAGTCCTCTCTCTTATTCTATCCAATACCATACTATTTTATAATAACTTTGTGTATCTTCTGCCAATATTATCTCATATACTATATATATATATATATATGTTATATAGCTACAACTGTCCTATTTTTAATCTTCCTGATTACATTCCTCAGAGAAACGTGAACTTGTGGGGCTATGGTTGAGATAGTTATAATAATAATAATGATGATGATAATGATAATGATAATGATAATAATAGCTAATATTTCAATAGAGGTTACACTGTCCCACCTCTGTTGCTAAGCTTTCTATAAATGTTGTTGTCTCATTTAATCCATACAACAACCCTGGAAGATAGGTGCTATTATTATCCCCATTTTACAGATGATGAAATAAAGCCAGGCAGAGGATGAAACTACTCCACCAAAGTCACATAGCTCTTGTTTGGGGTCAGAGAGAAGGTGGGTCTGGACCCTTGGAGGGATCAATAATGCCCATTGGACTCATTTTGTCACTTCTGTTCAACTTTGAACCAATCCTAATATCACTTTGGTTAAGAGTTATAGGGTAGAGGACTTCTGGATAAGCATGGCAGCAGTCTAGACACGGGAATTTTCCTCTCCTCAGCACCCAATGTTATAGACTACTCCAAAGGACCAAAAAACCCAAATTCATATGAACGAAGGACCTCTACAGTAGGGGACAACATTGAAGGTCCTTGGGATTTGGGCATTTCCACACTATAAGGGGGTGAAAAATCTCCCACGCAAATGTGAGCTGATCCATCCCACCCACCTACAGAGCCAGAGTCAGAGCCAGCTCACCAGAATCAGTGAGTGAGCAAGGGGCACCTCTAGAGTGAGCAAGGATCACCTCTAGGTCCTTGGGAGCTGACTAAGATCACTAAAGACCTACCCCTGAGAGCAGATACACCTGAAACCCCAGCGGGCTGGGAAACACAGACTGTGGGCACTCTTGGGAAGGTGGCTCAGAGAAGGGCAGAGAATAGCGGAGTCTGCGGAGATCTGAGAGCTTGCCTCAGGCAAAATCCTTGCTCCTTAACTCCATAAACAGAGAGCCTGCCCATCTCATTCAGATTTCTGACTAAAGAGGAAAGGAAAAACCTCCACACTGATGGCAAATTGTGCCCAGGAGCAACAAGCCCCCTCCACCAAAAACAAAACAAAACAAAAAGCAAACAAACAAGCAAACAAACAAAAAACAAGAAGAAGGCATTGACCTGGAAATTTTTTACAGAGGATAAAACCCAAGCTACAGAGGAAATAGAGGAGGAAACTCAAACAAAGCCAAAACCTTTCAAAAAATGGAAATTGTCGACAATCTCATGAAGAATTTAAATTGGAGTTCATCAAAAAGATGGAAACCTTCTGGCAAGAAAAGTGGGAAATAGTTCAAAGAGTTTAAAGTTAACAGTTTAAAGGACAAGAACACCCAATTGGATAAATAGCTGGAAGCCACAAAAAGCAGGATAGACCAAACTGAAGAGGAAAACCAGGATTTAAAGACCAGAATTACATAACTGGAAGACAATGATCTTGCAAAAGAGCAAGAATTAATAAAGTAAACTCAAAAGACTGACAAAATAGAAGAAAACATAAAATATCTCACTGACAAGGTGACAGATCAGGAAAACAGAGGAAGGAAAGAGAATTTAAGAATCATTGTTCTACCTGAAAAGCCAGAAAGAAATGGAAAGCTTGAGATCATAATACAAGAAATTGTCCAAGAAAACAGCCCTGATGTTCTTGAACAAGGGGGCAAAACAGACATTGAAAGAGTTCATAGAACACCCTCTACACTAAATCCTCAAAAGATAGTTCCCAGGAAAGTAATTGCCAAATTCCAGAGCTTTCAAGCTAAGGAGAAAATTCTACAAGAAGCCAAAAAGAGACAATTCAGATACCAAGAAGCACCAATCAGGATCACACAAGACCTGGAAGCTTCCACACTAAAGGACTGCAAGACTTGGAACATGATATTCAGAAAGACAAGAGAATTAGATCTTCAACCAAGAACTATCTATCCATCAAAACTGACTATATACTTCCAGGGGAAAGTATGGGCATTCAACAAAATAGAAGATTTACAAAGATTTGTAAATAAAAGACCAAAACTAAGTGGAAAGTTTAATATTCAAACATAAAGATCAAGAGAAACATGAAAAGGTAAATAAGAAGGAGAAGGAAAAAGGGGAAAATGTTTTTTTTTTAATTCAAACTCTCTTCTTTAAGGGCTTCAGTTAGATCAAATTATATATTAATAAATGTGGGAAATGTTATTTGTAACTCTCAAAAATTATATTCATTATTATAGCAATTAGAAGAACCATTCACAGGAAGAGATTGGGGCATTAAGGGCTATAAGATGATATGAAAAAAAGAAAAAGGGAGGGGGGAATCAAAGATGGCACCAAGAGATACTTGAAGAAATAAAATAAATAGGATAAGCTTTATCACACAAAGATACACATGGGAAGGGGAGGGGAAGAATACTCTTATAAGAAGGAGAGGAAGAGAATGCTAATAGATAATACTTAAACCTGTTAATCAGTGAAATCAATTCTGAGACAGAAGAGCATCTAGATCCATTGGGATCTTGAATTCTATCTTATCCTACAGGATAAGTGAGAAGGGAAAACTAAGGGGGGTAGGAGGGAGGGAGTATAAAAAGGGAGGGAAGGAAGGTGGCCGTGCAGTACTAGATCTCAAATTATACTATAAAGCAGTGGTCATCAAAACAATATGGTACTGGCTAAGAGACAGAAAGAGGATCAGTGGAATAGGCTTGGGGTAAGTAACCTCACCAAGACAGTCTTTGACAAACCCAAAGACCCCAGCTTTGGGGACCAAAACCCACTATTTGATGAAAACTGCTGGAGAAATTGGAAGACAGTGTGGGAGAGATTAGGTTGGGATCAACACCTCACACCCAAACCAAGATAAACTCAGAATGGGTGAATGACTTGAACATAAAGAAGGAAACTATAAACAAATTAGGTGAACACAGAATAGTATACATGTCAGACTTTTGGGAAAGGAAAGACTTTAAAACCAAGCAAAACTTAGAAAGAGTCACAAAATGTAAAATAAATAATTTTGATTACATCAAATTAAAAAGTTTTTGTATAAGCAAAATAAATGTAACCAAAATTAGAAGGGAAGCAACAAATTGGTAAACAGTCTTCATAACAAAAACCTCTGAAAAAGGACTAATTACTCAAATTTTTACAGAGCTAAACCAATTATACAAAAAGTCAATCCATTCTCCAATTGAAAAATGGGCAAGGGACATGAATAAGCAATTTTCAGATAAAGAAATCAAAACTATTAATAAACACATAAAAAGTGTTCTAAATCTCTTATAATCAGAGAAATGCAAAAAAAAAAAAAAACTCTGAGGTACCACCTCACAACTAGCAAATTGCCTAACATAAAAGCAATGGAAAATAATGATTGCTGGAGGGGATGTGGCAAAGTTGGGACATTAATGCATTGCTGGTGGAGTTGTGAGTTGATCCAACCATTCTGGAGGGTAATTTGGAACTATGCCCAAAGGGCACTAAAAGACTGTCTACCCTTTGATACAGCCATAGAACTGCTGGGTTTGTATCCCAAAAAGATAATAAGGAAAAAGACATGTAAAAGAATATTCATAGCTGTGCTCTTTGTGGTGGTAAAAAAGTGGAAAATGAGGGGATGCCCTTCAATTGGGGAATGGCTGAACAAATTGTGGTATATGTTGGTGATAGAATACTATTGTGCTCAAAGGATTAATAAAGTGGAGGAATTCCATGTGAACTGGAACGACCTCCAGGAATTGATGCAAAGTTAAAGGAACAGAACCAGGAGAACTTTGTACACAGAGACTGATACACTGTGGTACAATCAAATGTAATGGACTTCTCCATTAGTGGCAAATGCAGTGATCCTGAACAACTAGGAGAAATCTATGAGAAAATCCACTATCCACATTCAGAGGAAAAACTGTGGGAGTAGAATCACAGATGAAAAACAATTGCTTAAATACATCGGTCAAGGGGACATGGCTGGGGATGTAGACTCTAAATGAACATCCTAATGCAAACGCCAATGACATGGAAATAGGTTCTGATCAAAGATACATGTAATACCCAGTGGAATTGCATGTGGACTATGGGAAAGGTGGGGGTAGGGGAGGGAGGGATAGAATATAATTCTTGTAACCAAGGAATAATGTTCTAAATTGACTAAATAAAATTTTAAGAAAGCAAAAAAAAAAGTTATACAGCAACCAGAAAGAATGGATTAATCTATTAGCTTTTTGCAATTTCATACCATCGATGAAATAATTTCTTAAAATTTTCAATGTCATCATCTTGTGCAGCTCTGGAACCCGTTTCTTCATGAATAATAAATTTAGGATCTATCTAACCTACTGGAGGCCTTTCTTTTTGCTGCTTTAATGTCTCACTAATATCAATGTTCAGGGCTTTCTGTTTTTCCCTTTCTCATCACAGAAGTAGCCAATGTCATTCTATAATTATCTCTGTCCTTAATTGTGGCCTTTTCATAGCTCTTGGGTAAGCTCCACATCTTTGGGATAAATCTCTAGGAAAGAGTTGTCCTCAATAATTGATGGATGAAAACTCATCTCCACACACAAGATCTAGCATGCCCCAAAGTATGATCATTCTCCTTCATAATTATCCAAAAGAACATCAGAACACAAGGTCTATTCAGGCTGCACATTTGTCCTATACTTCCCCCTCCCAATTTCACTTCTTTCTCATGGGAACAATAATCTGGTTAAAATTATCAGAGGGTTTGCCAATCTATGGTCCTATAATTCCACTTCCAAACCTTATTACTGCTGTGTAATTGGAAATCTTGTGCCTTTGAACTACATTTCCCAGGAGCCCACTGAATTCCTGTCCTTATGTGCTGACATAGATAGGGGGATATATTGGGTGGGGTTTCTGGTCTTGGGCTCTCTTTGCTTCCTGTTGGTGACTGTTGAGAAACACGGGGTTTTTGAATAGGTAGATTAGCCATGGGCATGTGATTTTATTCTGCGACCTTTTTTATTCCTTTAATTTTTTTTTGAAAATTTTATTCAATTAGTCAATTTAGAACATTATTCCTTGGTTACAAGAATCATATTCTTTCCCTCCTCTTCTCCATCTCTTCCTGTAGCTGACATGCAATTCCACTGGGTTTTACATGGGTCCTTGATCAGAACCTATTTCCAGGTTGTTGATGTTTGCACTAGGATGATCATTTAGAGTCTATATCCCCAATCACATCCCCCTCTATCCCTATAATCAAGCAGTTGTTTTTCTTCTGTGTTTCTACTCTCACAGTTTTTCCCTCTGAATGTGGATAGTGTTCATTCTCATAGATCCCTCCAAGTTGTTCAGGATCACTGTATTGCCACTAATAGAGAAGTTCATTATATTTGATTGTGCCACAGTGTATCAGTCTTGGTGTACAATGTTCTCCTGGTTCTGCTCCTCTCACTCTGCATCGAGTCCTGGAGGTCCTTCCAGTTCATATGGAATTCCTCTAGTTCATTGTCCCTTTGAGCACAATAGTATTCCATCACCAACATATACCACAACTTGTTCAGCCATTCCCCATTTGAAGTGCCTCCCCCCATTTTCCACTTTTTCAGTACCACAAAGAGCACAGCTATGAATAATCTTATACATGTATTTTTCCTTATTATCTCTTTGGGGTATAAACCCAGCAATGCTATGGCAGGGTCAAAAGGTAGACAGTCTTTTAGTGTTCTTTGGACATAGTCCCAGATTGCCCTCCAGAACGGTTGGATCAATTCACAACTCCATCAGCAATGCATGAATGTTCTGACTTTGCCACATCTCCTCCAGGATTCATTACTTTCTGCTGCTGTCATGTTAGCCAATCTGCTAGAGAAAGGGATAAGCCAGCCCTGGTCAGCCCTGGCCAATCCAGGCCTAAGCCCTAAGAGAAAGATCAGTCAGTCCTTAATCACTCACTACAAGATCTGTCCAAGCAAGGATTCTAGTGACACCAGGCCAGCTCCATCTCAGCTACCTCCACCAGCTCAATCCTGAATCTGAAATCTCTCTGAATCTGAATGAATCTGAATGTCCCTTCAGCTCTATCTGAGCTCCTATTTAAAGGGAATTTTCTCCTATGTCACTTCCCCTAAGTTCTTACATCTATCAATCACAGTAGATGTTTTTCAAAGGATAGACCATTCTTAATTCACACCTAAGGCTTACATTTTTGATTAAGTTCACACCAGAAAACTTCTGAGTAAGTTTCTCACCTCTTTGCTCCTTGTAAATCCACAAGTTGCATGACCTTTATAGGTACTTAGCACCTTTTTGTATTTAGTTCTAAAAATAGGCACAGCTTAAGAACTTTTTGCCTTATTATAAGTATGGGTTTAAGTACTTTTCATTGTTCAGTAAAGAGTTTATCTTCCCTAAAGTATGATTAAGTAGGGGTGGAGTAGAGGTCTTCACATTCCTGATCTAAGTTCCTTCATTGTTTAAAATGGGGAATGGTCTTAACCCAACCTTATGAAATAGGGTCTGGGAATTTTTAAGGTTCACAATCCTAACTTTATGAAGTAGGGTCTGAGAATTTTTAAGGTTCACCTCAGAGTTGTTTTGATTTGCATCTCTCTGATTATAAGAGATTTAGAGCACTTTTTTATATACTGATTAATAATTTTGATTTCTTTATCTGAAAATTGCCTAATCATGTCCCTTGTCCATTTATCAATTGGGAAATGGCTTGATTTTTTTTGTACAATTGATTTAGCTCTTTATAAATTTGAGTAATCAAAATTTTGTCAGAAGTATTTATTATGGAAATTTTTTCTCAATTTTTGGTTCCCTTCTAATTTTGGTTGCATTGGTTTTGTTTGTAAAAAAACTTTTTAATTTAATGTAATCAAAATTATTTATTTTATATTTTGTGATTTTTTTCTAGCTCTTGCTTGGTTTTATAGTCTTTCCTTTCCCAATAATCTGACATGTATACTAATCTGTGTTCACCTAACTTACTTACAGTTTCCTTCTTTATATTCAGGACATTCACCCATTCTGAGTTTATCTTGGTATAGGGTGTGAGATGTTCATCCAACCCCAATCTCTCCCATACTATGTCTTCCAATTTTCCCAGCAGTTTTTATCAAATAGTGAATTTTGGTCCCAAAAGCTGGCATCTTTGGGTTTGTCATAGACTGTCTTGCTGAGGTCACTTACTCCAAGTCTTTTTCACTGATGCTTCTTTCTGTCTCTTAGCCAGTACCATATTGTTTTGATGACCATTGCTTTATAGTATAGTTTGAGATCTGGTACTGAATGGCCCCCTTCCTTCACATTTTTTTTCATAATTTCCCTGTTGTTTCTCTGTTGTTCTTCTAAATTAACTTTGTTATGGTTTTTTTCTAATTCAGTAAAAAATTTTTTTGGTAGTTCAATGGGTATGACACTAAATAAGTAAATAAGTTTGGGTAGGAGGGTCATTTTTATTATGTTAGCTCATCCTACCGATGAGCAATTAATGTTTTTCCAATTGTTTAGAATTAATTTTAATTGTGTGGAAAGTGTTTTGTAGTTGTGTTCATATAGTTCCTGTGTTTGTCTTGGCAGATAGATTCCTAAGTATTTTATATTGTCTAGGGTGATTTTAAATGGAATTTCTAATTCTTGCTGCTGAGATGTGTTGGAGATATATAAAAATGTTGATGACTTATGTGAGTTTATTTTGTATCCTGCAACTTTGCTAAAGTTGTTGATTATTTCCACTAGCTTTTTAGTTGATTCTCTAGAATTCTTTAACTAGACCATCATATCATCCGCAAAGAGTGAAAGCTTGGTCTCCTCATTGTCTATTTTAATACCTTCAATTTCTTTTTCTTCTCTAATTGCTACTGCTAGTGTTTCTAGTACAATGTCAAATACTAGAGGTGATTCTTTGTTTCACTCCTGATCTTATTGGGAAGGCTTCTAGTTTACCCCCATTGTAGATGATGTTGGATGATGGTTTTAGATATAAACTGTTTATTATTTTTAGGAAAGGCCTTTCTACTCCTATGCTTTCTAGTGTTTTCAATGGGAATGAGTGTTGTATTTTGTCAGTGATTTTTTTTTTGCATCTATTGAGATAATCATGTGATTTTTGTTGGTTTGCTTTTTGGTATTGTCAATTATGTGGATAACTTTCCTAATATTGAACCATCCTTGCATTCCTGGTATAAATCCCACCTGATCATAATGAATAACCCTTGTGATCACTTGCTGGAGTCTTTTTGTTAGTATTCTATTTAATATTTTTGCATCTATGTTCATTGAGGAGATTGGTCTAGTTTTTTTTTTCTCTGTTTTTGACCTGCCTGACTTTGCAATCAGTACCATATTTGTGTAATAAAAGGAATTTGGTAGAACTCCGTCTTTGCTTATTATGTCAAATAGTTTGTATAATATTGGGATTAGTTGTTCTGTGAATGTTTGATAGAATTAACTTATGAATCCATTAGGCCCTGGGGATATTTTCTTAGGGAGTTCTTTGATGGCTTGTTAAATTTATTTTTCTGATACTTTAAGAATTCTATTTCTTCTTTTGTTAATCTAGGCAATTTCTATTTTTTTGTAAATATTCAGCCATATCACCTAGGTTGCCATATTTGTTGCCATGTGATTGGGCAAAATAGTTTTTAATGATTGTCTTAAGTTTCTCTTCATTAGAGGTAAGGCCTCCCTTTTCATCTATGATACTGTTAATTTGGTTTTCTTCTTTCCTTTTTTTATTAGATTGACCAGTACTTTGTCTATTTTGATTTTTTTCAAAATACCAGCAGCTAGTCTTATTTGTTAATTCAATAGTTCTTTCACTTTTAATTTTATTAATTTCTCCCTTAATTTTTAGGATCTCTAATTTAATTTTCTTCTGGGGATTTTTAATTTGTTCACTTTCAAGTTTTTTGATTTGCATGTCCAATTCATTGACCTCTGTCCTCTCTAATTTGTTAATAGATGAACTCAAGGATATAAATTTCCTCCTGAGTACTGCTTTGGCTGCATCCCATAGATTTTGAAAGGATGTCTCATATTTGTCATTTTCTTCAATGAATTTATTATTTCTATGATTTGTTCTCTAACCAACTGATTTTGAAGAATCATATTATTTAATTTCCAATTAATTTTTGAATTGGCTCTCCATGTACCCTTACTGATTATTATTTTTATTGCATTATGATCTGAAAAGGTTGTATTTATTACTTCTGCTTTTCTGCATTTTTTTGCCATGTTTTCATGCCCTAGTACATGGTTAATCTTTGTGAATGTACCATGTGTTGCTGAAAAGAAGGTGTATTCCTTTTTGTTCCTATTTATTTTTCTCCATATATTAACTCTAATTTTTCTAAGATTTCATTCATATCTCTTACCTCTTTCTTATTTATTTTTTATTTGATTTATCTAGATTTGATAGTGGTAGGTTCAACTCTCCCACTAGTATAGTTTTACTGTCTATTTCTTCCTTTAACTCCACTAGTTTTCCTTTAGAAATTTGGATGCTATACAATTTGGAGCATACATGTTGATTACTGATATTTCCTCATTGTCTATACTGCCTTTTGTCAGGATGTAATTACCTTCCCTATCCTTTTTGGTTAGATCTATTTTTACTTTGGCTTTGTCAAATATCATTATTACAACTCCTGCCATCTTTCTCTCAGTTGAGGTCCAATATATTTTGCTCTGACCTTTAATTCTAACCTGGTGAGTGTCTATCTGCCTCATGTGTGTTTCTTGTAGGCAATATATGGTAGGATTTTGGTTTTTAATCCACTCTGGTATTTGTTTTTATTTTATGGGCGAGTTCATCCCATTCACAGTCAAAGTTATGATAGCCTCTTGTGTCATTCCCCAGCATTTTGATATCTTCTCCTAGTTCTATCCTTTCTTCTTTTGCTATATCCTTTTAAACCAGTGGTTTGCTTTTAATCAGTCCCCCTAATCCCCATCCTCAATAAGCTTCCCTTTTGTCTCCTCCCTTTTTGTTCCCTTCTTATTTTTTAGGATGTGTTATGTTCCCTTCCTCCTCTCTTTCCTTCCCCTTTTGTACTCCCCATCCCCTCTCTTCACTTAGTTTTCCCTTCTCACTTTTCCTATAGGGTAATATAGAATTTGATATCCCAATGGATCTTGATGCTCTTTCCTCTCAGAATTTATTTCACTGAGAGTAATGTTTCAGCATTACTTATAAAACACTCTCTTCCTTTTCCTTCTTATAGTAGTATTCTTCCCCTTCCTGAGCCTGAACTGTGGCCAAGGGTCCAAAACCAGGGTGAGTCAACCTGACTTTCTCTTAAGGGGCTCAGGCTGCCAAGGCCTGAGTTCCCTCCAAAGGAGGGAGGGAAACGTGTTTTAGATAGAGACAGGGACCCCCTTTTCCCACTTTACTTTCCCATTCTTTCCGGGCTAGTTATTCTTTGTTAACCCCTGATTGAGTTGACATTATAATACTAATCTCTTCCCCAAACTGTGAATCAAGTGTGAGTGAACAGATCAAGGGGAGACCCTTTGGTCTCAAGTAGTGGAGAGGGGGACAAGAGGGAAGGCAGCCAAAGCTAAGGAGGAAAGGCAGAAGGGGGAAAATCCTCAAACCCCCTCTTCTCTCTCTGTGTAAACCCTAAACATCAACTGTCTCCCCTGAACCCCACTTTGAGAAGGGGGGTCTCTCATTCTTTCCCCCTCTCTGTTCTGAAAGACTGAACCCTCAGTTACAAATTAACCTCCCCTTGAATGCAAATATCATTAGACTCAGGGCAATAGGAGCTGAGGTAAATTTGGACAGAGATTTAAAATGTCTTTCTCAGGTTTCCTCTTCAATAGTCTTTTCAAGTGGGAAATGTCAGGGGGAAAGATTCCAGTCACTAGCAGGAAAGGTGGGTAACCCTCAGGAGAAAGTCTTTTTCTACCTTCTCTCTTTGGCTTCTACAAGACTGAGAGACCAACTCCTCTACTAGGCAGAGTCTTCTCCTCCTCAAGATTCCAATCCCTTGGGTCCCCTCCCTTGTCAAGGTGATCAATTGCACACACTCTTCAGCCTGGCACTTTTTCTTTAGTGACAGCCTCTGTCACACTAGGCCATGGGGGGTTATGACTTGCCCAGGGTCACACAACAAGGAAGTGCCTGAGGCCATATTTGAACCCAGAACTTCCTGTCTCTAGGCCTAGTTTTCAATCCACTGAGCTGTCTTGCTGCATCAAATATATACAGCTTTTTAAACTAATCAATAGAAAAATACATTTCTATATTACTACTAGAATTGGGAGGACTTTAAAAATCATTCAGTACAAGTATCTTATTTTATAGACTAAGAGACTGAGCCACCAAGAGGTAGATAAAAGTCTTCCTCGTAAGGGGAAGAGTCAGAAGTAGGCACTAGTCTTCTGCCTCTTAGTCCACTATACTGGATCAGCCATTGCATAAGGTTCTTGTTCCTCCCTATGCTACCAAGAACATGTGAAAATGATGCAGAATAAAGTAAACAGAATCAGGAAATGTATTCAAAATAATTATGACAATATAAACAAATAGAATATTAAAATGAAGATAAAATCTATAATTGGCATGAATAATCTAGTTCCAAGAAAAGAGATACGCACATGTACCTACTGGAGAGATGGGGTGGGACAGCGAGGGCTTTCAAATCTCTCACCCACGACCAGTGCAGTCACTGTCAGGCTTGCTGAACTGTCTTATTTGTAAAAGGTAAAACTCATGGTGTTGGGGAGTGGTAAAAAGAGGGTCAAAGAAAGAAGAGAATGAATATGTCCAGAAATAACTATGATCTACTAACAAAGGGCTTCAATAAAAAAAAATTAAAGGAAAGAGAATAGGAAAAAAAAGCAGCGTGCAAAATTATTGTGATTTGCATGTGACAGGTCTGAATGTGCCTATTTTGGAACTCATACTATTTTACTACCGAACAAATATTATTGCAGTCTTTGCTTGCAATAGTAAAAGCAAAGTAGCTGAGTTGGTCAATGCATTGTTCTAAGGAGATGAAGGTGTATGTTGCCATATTAGAATATTTAACTTTTCAAAGAGAAAATTTTTGTGTCAAAGTCACAATAACATACCTCATTGTACATAGTTGTCCTACAAATATGTACCATCATCTTAATGGACACTTCTTGAGTAATGTCTAATTAATGGAAATATAGTGTTAAGATTGAGAGAATATTTTTGCTGTACTCTGACTTGGTCAGACTACATTAAATATATATATCATGTTTAATATGAAGTTAAACAGTTTATGAAGGTAATAGATGATCTGAATCCCTTTCAGAGGATCCTGGTAGAAAGAGAAGAATTTGGATTTGTACTCAGAAGACTTGAGCTAAATTTCTATCCCTGCTTCTTATAAGATATATGACCTATTTAAGCAAATCATTTAGGGACTCTTGGTCTTAGTTTCATCATCTGCAAAAGAAGGTCTTCTAAGGTACCTTCCAAATCTTAATATAATGAACCAATAACATAAGAGGACTTGAAGCCATGACATAAATGATGGTATTGAAGAAACTAAGAATGTTTACTCAGAAAAGAAAAAAAAAATAATAAATGGAGATATGACCACTGTCCTCACTTATATGAAGGGCAGCAATGTAGAATAGATGGTAAATTTGTTGTGCTTATTCCCAGAGGATAGAATCAGGGGAAGACAAAAAAAAGAAGTTTCATACAAACAGATTTGGGTTTATATAAGAGAAAAAGGTAGTAACAATAATGGCTAACTAAAAGGATTATTTTAAGAAGTTATACATTTTTCATCATTAGTGATTCCCTTCATGAGAGGCTGTCTAAATTCTTTTGGTAAGTATTGTAAGGGAATTCCTTTTAATAAAACTAGGTAATCTCTGAGGTGTGTTTCCCCTTATATTCTGTGATGCTGTGAATCAATAAAAACCATTCTTACTTAGAACATATTCAAGTCCCATATCCCCTTCAGACTGGTCCATTAGTGTCACATTAGCGTATTAAAATATCAAATGGTTTGACAGGATAATATCATTTTAGGTTCTATATTTTTTCTAACATAGTTCCACTCTTGAAGAAAATAACAAGTTTATTAAATACCTTTTGACCATTTACTCACTATAAACAATGACCTTTAATCTGATAGCTTTTTTATGCCTCGTAGAGTTCTATTCTGATTTGCATCACTATATTGCCAAATAAATGTTTCTTGGAATATGTAAATTTTATAACTGAGCTGTCAAATGGGAAAGTTTCATTTTTAGTGTTCTACTAACCTTTGTCTGATTTAGAAAACATTATTACAAATCATTTTATTAAGTTGTTAAAAAATTGATAACTTTAAATGCTTCCTTTTTTTTAACAAGAAAGGGGGTGAAACAAATGATGTAAGGGTATTACAAATACCTATCATGTTGTCCCTTGGTTACATTATCAAAGTGACCATGACAACCTAACATTAGCTCTAATATATCTATCACATCATTAGGTCATCACACCACTGTAAGGAACTCCAGCTTGTATGTTCAGAATCTAAGATAATAGTAGAAGCCCCTGAATTCCTGTAAGTGCCAACTTATATTCAAAGATCACTTGATGGAATATTCTGATTCTGTTTTTGGCCACTTACTAATTCAGAGAAACAATTAGAAATATGAGTTATTTCTATGAGACATCAGAAGTATGACCCACTTAGCTACCCAGATGCCCTCTACTCCCCATTGTGGTCTTTCTGAGCTTCCAAAATTTTCCCCAAAGAAGTTTAAAATTGTCTCTCTTTCAAAAGATTTTTATTTCAGAGGCTTCAAGGGCTTCTTCAGGTTTATCCAGTGCCAAAAATCCCATACCCAAACATGTTCCCTTGTGAGATGAACTCTATTTCCATGAATGTGACTTTCACATTCTCTGCCCATAAAATTCACAAGGAATCCCTAGATTTCTTTCAGAGTAAAGAGGCACCATTTGGCCAACCCATGCTTTGGGTCATTTTAATACGACTATACTCTCAATTACTTCTATCATCTATCATGACTTATTCTGGCCTTCAGGAACTTTATGGAGAGCTCTCAGAAATTATAAGAAAAATAATTATTTCAGTGGTACCCTTTGGGGCACATAGGGAATGATTGTAGAAGCTTTGCTACCCTCGATCTGGAATTTGCCATTGAATTTGATCCACATATAGACTGGGGAATCTTGACAAAAAAGGTACAAAAGAAAAATCAGGAGTGTTATGCCTTCCCTTGCTCCTTCCTTCCCCAATTAACATATTATACTTTACATTATTGTCTTTGAACCACTAACCCCCTGTATAGATTTGATGCAAAGGAAAAAGTTTAGGTTTGCAGTTAGAAAAAACATTTTGTCCCTGTTAATAATTAACCTTATGTTAATAAACCTCTTCATCCCTCAGATTCTTCATCTATAACATGAATGAGGGAAATTAGGGAATTTCCAAGAGGACATGGAATTATGATAATCTTTGAAGGACTAAGAATTCTGAGAGGTAGAGGTGAATAGTTAATGTATCCCAGTGCTAGAGAAAGATTGAATGTTAGAAAGTAATGGACATCCCAAGTTTGGGCAATAGTATTACAGTCCATCAGAATGGTAAAAGGCAGTCACAATTAGGATATGGTAATTGGGGCTTCATTCTAGGATGCTGGAATATAGAAAATGAAAATGATGATGATGATGATGATGATGATGATAGTGGTGACAATTAGCTAGCATTTATGCAGCACTTCATTCTATGCAAAATGCTTTACAAAGATTTTCTCATTTTGCCCTCAGAACAATCTTGGAAAGTAGGAACTATTATTATTTCCTTTTACAAATGAGGGAACTAAGTAGAAGTTAAGTTTTCAGTTAAGGACCCAGGGTCAGCTAGTAAGCTAGTAAGGGTCTGAGGAGGTACAATTTGAACTAAAGTCCTCCTGATTCCAGGTTCAGAACTGCTGTGAAGGTGATCCAGCTTCCCACATGGGATAGGGTCTTGGAGGTGGGATGGTGTCGACAAAATGATGGATGGGACACAGCTTTCTATTTAACCCAGAGCACAGGTTTCACAGGATAAACTTCTCCACCTTGGCTGAGGCTTAACTTTATTTTATACCCTCATGATCATACATCTACTTGGCACACAATTTCATTCTCAACATACATGTTTCCATATAACCTGACAACAGACATGAAGTCTAAGGAGATAGTTAACAAAATATTATTGCTAAGTGCAGGGTCAGAGGGTAGAACCAACACGACCCAAACATAGGTTGGGGAATTCAGAGCACAGATTTGCCAGAAGATTTTATGTCTAGAAAAGAGGGTCCTATATAAGTAGGTATATAAGAATCCTAAGGTTTAATTTTTTAAGTGGGATCTCCTGGTAATATTCTTGGGGGACAGAGTGGGACATCCTGCAAGTATGTTGCTCTCATCTATTTTTCCTGGGGAATAATCATAGAAATTCCAATAATAAGGGTATTTTAATAATGAAAGTCACTGGGGGGGGGGGGGGTTCAATGGATGTTTCCATCCTTCCTGGTGGCTGCTTTGCAGTCCCCAGATTCCATGTGTGACCATGTCAAACAGTGTGGTCTTTGATGACTCCTGGCACAGAACTCTGTCTACTAGCTGCCTCTAAGACAGATATTATAATTTTTCAGCAGGTTGAAGTTTTAGAAAATAATAACCATGAATTGTTAGTTAAAATCTTTCTTTTAATAGATAGCATTCAGCCTCATGGCACTGAGAGGAAGTTCCTTCCTATCCTGGCCCTAATCTAAACCCTCCTCCAGAAGTGAGCTCCTGAGATAACAAGGTCTCTCATCTGCATAACAAGTCCTTATAAATGGAGATCTTGGATCTTTCCCTGAGTTTTCCCTGCCCATATATGTGCACACAAATACATATACACATACATACATTGCTTAATATGCTTAAATACATTCACATTTGAGGTCAATTTGAAGACACCTGTGCTAATTTTTATGGGTACATTTTGTAGTTCTCACTTTAGATGTCAGAGTTTCTAACTATAAGTGGGAATAAAGGACCATAATATTAAATAGTATAGAATTGGTGGTTGGTATTAGAATTCTAAGTGCAAAAGGAAGGGACCTACAGACAGACTTTAAATGACAAACTGCAGAATGTGTTTTTCCTAAAGTCAGTGAAGATTGGGTAGTAGAGAAGAGACATGGCCAGACCTATACTTTAGACAGTCTATTTTAATAGATATTTAGATAAAGAATTAGAAAGGTGAGGGATTGTAAGTTTGGGGGCAATTACGAGAGTATCACAATATTCTAGATGGGAGGTAATGAATTTAAACTAGAGTGGGTACCCTGATAGGAAAAAGAGTGGAATGAGTGGGAGATAAATTGTGGAAATAGGTCTTGGCAATGGATTGGATTTAGGCATGGCAAACAAGAGAGAGAAGAGTGAGGGAGTCCTAATTCACTAATATATCCTCACCAACACAAGTTGATGGGCTAGATGTTGTTTAAAATCCACCATTAGGGATTAATGAAAAAAAATTCCTATTATTTTTGTTTTGTTTTTATTTTTGCCTTTTAGATATTATATCCTATAACAAGAGAGCACTGTGGTGAGAGTCTAGAAATCTGAATTGCTAATCCTGGCTCTGTGGCCAGTTATGTGTCCATAAGAAAATTACTTGGTCTCCCTGTACCTCAATTTCATCCCCTGTAAAAGTAAAATGCTAGGCTATGGATCAACTAAAGTCTTTTCTAGCTCAAACATTCTATTATTCTATGAATCATCATTTAAGGGAAAATATACCCTCCTTCACCTCACACAATATTCCTATTTATCATTGTACATTTTACCTCTGAGGTACTTAATAAAGAATTATGGCAAGTTTAAAAATAACTTTCATGTAAAAATAATTGGCTGAAATATCCTGAAGTAGTGAAATAAAACATTCCATTGTCAAACTGAAGAACTTTCAGAATAAAATAATAGGATAACTTCTCAATTAAATAATATACTTGGGTTGGTAATCAGTGCTTCATATATTATGTTTTCTCTTAAACTTCTAGTTGGCAATTCTTCACCTGATAGTTTGAGAGGTCCCTCTCTCTCACACGAGGTTAAATAACCTGTCCATTGTGGTATAAATAGTATGTGTCAGAAGCATGACTTGTCTTCAGGACCCCAGAACCAATTGTGAAACCATTATGTCATTCAACCTTCCTTTTTAAGAATTGAGGGAGATATATAATTTAGACTGGGCTTCATTCCTATTTCTTCATCAGTGAAAATTCAAACATTCCAGACTGCCCAGCCATTGACTCTATCTTGAAGCAGATTCCACCATTAGATTCTACCATCTTGGACAAACACTGATTCTATGAGCTGGCTCAAGAGAGTAGGACATAGCACCAACATTTAAGAAAAAGAAATGTTAGCTCAGAAAAGGCAATGTCTGTTGTAATTTCACCTTCAGCTCACAAGCAGTTTCTGAGAGGGCTGGAATAGATTTGATGACATTTTGTCCTTGCCGTAAATCTCTGGGATCTCCAACAGTGATTCTACCAAATGTAATAGGATAGAAAATCGAGGACAGCTCAGTGTGAACAAAAACACTGTACTTTCCTTGAAGGCAAAAAGGTAGAGCCATGGAAATTAGGATTAGAAGTGGTAGCAACTTTGCATGGAAGTGTCAAATGTGAATTGCCTATGGAGTCATTCTTTAGGGAAATAAGTGAGAGAAATATGAGAAAGAATGTTTTAAGAGATGGAAAAGGCATGGACGAATGAAGATTAGGTTTCATAAGAATGTGTGTCAGAAAATGGTGATTTCTTTTAAGATAAAGAAATTAAAATAACCGCTTTTTTGCCCTTTTTATTTCTGTACTACCAATAAGTCTCTTAGTTGGTGTAGACTCACTGTTTTACCAGTTTGGGTCAAAATGATTCCATTATCAACTTATCAATATCCTCTATTTTAAGGAATGTTTCCTTATTAATGATACTTCTTGATCTATCAATCAATCATTAAACATTTATTAAACCTCTATAGTGCCAGGTATTGTGCAAAGTGCTAAGGAGAGAAAAAGAGGCTAAAGATATCACTAGCCATCAAAGAATTTATAATCTAATGGGAGAGACAGCATGCAAACAAGTAAATAAATACACAGCAAACTATGTACGGAATTAATAAGAAATGTATAACAGAGGGAAGACACTACAATGAAGACGATTTGGGGATGGATTTCCAGTAAAAGATTTTATTTGGGATTTGAAGGAAGCCATGAAAGCCACTTGTCAGAGTAGGATGGAGACTGTTCCAGGCATGGGGGACACCCAGAGAGAATGCCTAAAGTGATGATGTATCTTATCTGCTGAACAGCCAGGAGGTTAGTGCCACTGGATCAATGAGTATGTGTTGAATAGTAAGGTGTAAGAAGACTGGAAAGGGAAGAGGGAGCTAGGTTATGAAGAACTTTGAATATAGATCATAATATTTTTTATTTGATCCTGGAGGCCATGGGGAGTTTATTGAGTGGGGTTGGTGTGTGTGTGTGTGTGTGTGTGTTAAAGAGAGAGACAAAGAGAGAGAGAGAGAGACAGAGACAGAGACAGAGACAGAGACAGAGACAGAGACAGAGAGAGATAAGACTTGTGCTTTAAGAAAATACTTTAATGTCTGAATGAATCCTGTATTGGAGTGGGGAGAGAATTGAGGCATCCAGTTTTATCTGCTTATAGACAATTGCCTGTTTTGAAATGGTCCCACATAGTCATAGTAAGTCCTTTAATTTCTGTTTTTAAACTATTTTTTTCTCAAGCCAATTAAGAACCCAATTTTCTTTTTTACTTGTCTTATGTAATTGTCCCTCATTCAGGTCTTTTTAGTCAAGAATCCCTTCCTGATGAGATTGGACAGAGAAGAGAGAAATAAGATGGGGATAAAGATAGAATACTTCATTCAAACCTCTATCTTCCTGAATGTCTGACCCCAGGAAATGGGGAAAAGACTGAGTTAGAGAAAGATACCAGAATTAGAGGGAGAGGTAAAGGGCGCATTTACTGTATTCTTCTCAACAGAATGACATGCATGTAGAATGTCTTCTCCTTAGGAGAGAAGTCCATGAGGTACAGGAATTAGAAATTTATTGTATCAAAATGAGGAAGAAGAAAAGAAAAGAAAAACACAGCTTGAAAGAGGGAATGTGATAGCAAATTCTTAATAGTTAATCATCTTAATCATCTTAAGGTGACTTTAATAGTTAATCATCTTAAGGTGACTTTGGGGTCCCAAGGAAATAGGCTGCTAAGTTATTTTATCTGAAAATCTCAGATTCTTCTGAGTTGAGATAAGAAAGGTCACAAGGCTATTCCTAGTCTACATTCAGTTGGAATAGTCTGGTCAGGATTCATTGATCCCCATTTCTCAAGCTTAGTATATGGTAGCAAAAGATTATTGCTATATATCAGAAAACACTGGAAAAAATGGAGGCTTTAGCAAATCCAAGTAATTATTATAGTCAGTATGTCATGGGAGAGCTTTGAGGAGAATTGAAATCCCAGGTCCAGGACAGGTTACCCTTTGCAAGAATGCAAGACTCCAAAACTTAGCTTAAAAACAAAAAAGAAAAATTTATTACTTTGGAAGTCATGTTGAAAGGCCAGGAGACAGTGGGCAGGTGGAGCACTGCCTCCCCAAGGAGATAGGATATGGGGATTTTATGCCCCTTTCACAGCAGGGGTTTCAGGATAAGAAAAGGGGGGGGGTAGAGTGAATTTGGAATGAGGTAATTCATTGAGACTGGAGGTATAAGGGATGATCTATGGAAATCAAAGGATGATTAGATTAGGTATCACTTGATGCTTATCAGAGTAGAACCAGAAGATGCATATACATGTTACTTTAAGATCTAGGGGAAATTCCAAAGGGGAGGAGGGGAGGAGGCTTAGATGCTTCTAGAAAGTAATTTCTTATGTCCCCTTTGACCTAGAACATTTCTGGAGTTTGGGGTGTCCCGAGGGAAACCTGTACCCCCATATCAAGTATTTCTTTTACTTTCCCACTTCTTTATAAGGGCAATGAAACATGTTGGCATTAAAACAATTAGTCTGTACCTGACAGAGTGCTGGGTGCCATGGGGTAGGGGTGGAAGTACAACGAATTTCACTCTAAGATGGAGAAGTTACATTTTCTTTGGGAGATAAAATGTGATACAAAGTAGAACTCTAATTGATGTAATAAAAAACAATCGCCTGGAAATTAGGAAACCTACATTCAGAACAAGCTCTGACACTAAGTGGCTTTGGAACTTTATGTAATTCAATTCACCTTTTTGGACCTTTGGTTCCTCATCTGTAAAATGAGGGTATTGGCCTAGATGATCTCTCAAGTGTCCCAACCAACTCCTTCCTTCTCTGAGTCTAAGTGTTAGATAATGTAGTACAGTCTAAAATACTTCTTCCACTGGCTTAATGAAGCCTGAACTGTCCCCATTAAAATGCCACTCCTTGGCTTTAAGTGGTCTTCTCCTCCCTTAAAATGCAAATACCCCAGGGAAGACAAATGAAGCCTGAACTGTCCCCATTAAAATGCCACTCCTTTGGCTTTAAGTGGTCTTCTCTTCCTTTAAAAATCAAATACCCCAGGGAAGACAACACATTATAAAACCTTTTGTTCATTTATATGACATTCCATTGCATACCTCCTACCTTTGCAGAGTTCCTCCCTCATCTCTAGAATAGACTCCTTCTTCGCCTCTGACTTTTAGCATCCCTATTTCCTTCCAAGTGGATGGCTAGGCTGCATAATTGGTAGAGGGCTGGTCCTGGAGTCAAGAAGACTCATATTCATGAGTTCAGCTCTGGCTTCAGACATTTACTAGCTGTGAGCCCTTGGGCCAGTAACTTAACACTATTTGCCTCAGTCTTCCCAGTTGTAAAATGAGATAAAGGAAATGGTATATCACTCTACTATTCTTGCCAAGAAACTCCAAATGGGGTAACTGTGCAAAGCACTGTGCTAAACTTGAGTCTTCTTATGAGTCTTTTATACTTTAGTGTGAATGAGATCATCATATTCTTCCCTAAAAGCTGACTATTGGAACTATTAATCTGGAAAAACAGTTTACCCCAGTGTTGGTTTATCCATTTATTTCAATTTGGTTAAAGATCTACCTTCTTTGGAACTCTTGTCTGTCTCTCTCATACATACAAACATACATGCATTTCTGAGGGGGCAAACGAGAAAAGGGCACATGATCTAATAGGAAATAATATCCATCACCACCCTCCCCCATTTGTTTTTATTGAAATTGGGATGACATCCAGCTCATGCATTGGTCCTAGCTAGAGAAAAAGAGTCCCAATGCAAAACAGAGCTTATGATTTTACTTTCTGTCATATCTCTGAGGTTAAACCATTACCTGTTTCTTCCCCTTGCCTCAAAGTCTACCTCTAAATCTGCAATATATATGATTTAAATTAATGTCTAATACTCCAAGTATTATATTTTATAAAGTTTATTAATAATCACTAGAAATAAAGGAATTAAAAGGTAATTAACAAAACAGAACCACATGACTAAGTTTTCTACCTGATCAAAAACCCTGCATTCACAGCTGCCACCTCTGGAAAAGAGAAGGGCAAGAGGTGGAATTACCCAAAATTTATTATCTCCCTATGTCAGCATGTAACACTAGGAGGAGGATGGGGTGCTAGGAGTTATAGTTCTAGGGTCAGATATTAATTACACAATTCCCCTGTGATTCTTTGGGAGACTAGTCTCCCCAATGGATCATTTAAACATAATCAGTTTATATCCCTAAAGATCTTCAACCAAAGGTACATGCAACCTTGCACTAAGGGGAAATTACAATAATTTGGTGATAAGAGGGAAATAAAAGAGAAAGAGAACAAAACCAATAATTGTTAGGCACATTGAAAAAAAGTCAATTAGGGGGCATTCCCTTTGGCATAAGAGTACATAAAAAATAAATGTGTTCAACCTTCCACAGTTCAATTTGACTACATTCCAAAGTTCATTCTGGATCTTTTGATGCAGTGCATGGCTTCTTTGGTATCTCCATGGTGCCTTCTCCAAACAGTTCACTTTCTAGATTTGGGGAAGTAGCAAATTTCTTATCCTAAAATTACTCTTAAACAAGAAAATTGTTTTATAAATCTAGAATCACATGGCAATTATATAATTCCCCCTGAGGAGGGTGTTGATAAGCACACAGATCACCCAGGGATACATGGCTGAGTTATGAGATGTATAAATTGTGTCAAAAAAAAGGAAAAGCAAATAGAAGAAAACTTAAAACTGTGAGAGAAAGAAAAAAATTCAAAATCGGAATCAAAATATCAAAACTCTATATACATAAAAATTTCTAAGTAAACAAGAATAAATTCATAACAGGCTCTTATATTAGGGTCTACATAAGTAATGTCTATCCTACAAGTCTGTAGGACAAAATGTAGTAATATTGCACTTACCAGTTATCAGCCAGGACTACAGGAAGTTGCCATACTATAAGAGAGAAAAAAGGACTAGATTTTTGTGTGTAAAAAAGGAAGTATGCTTCTCTGGTTTGATTTTATCTTCACTCTCAGGGATAGGGGAGCCAAACTTGGGTACTTGTCTGAATGTGGCATGGGGAAGACCTGCCTCTGATGTATGTCAAACAACCACAACCTCAAACCTCAAAGTCCTCTATCTTGGCATAGAATCTCATTAATCCTACTGGAATTGGTTGTTCTTCTTGGCCTTGTGCTTCTAGGCAGATTCTCATCAATCCAATTGGGATTGTTTGGCTCCTTGACCTTATGCTTCTTGGCACTATATAATGGCTCTATTGTTCTCTTCTCCTAGAATCAGATTCAATCATTAATCACAGTCCCACGACATTTATCAATAAATGGCAGGTTTCCATAGTCTAAAGCTTTTGAGTATGCAGTAATATTAGGGCTATGTAATAGAAGGATCTGAGAAGGAAGGATTGAGAAGGGAACAGGGGAAATAGAAGGAGAGAGAAAGAGAGAGATGGGAGGGAGGGTGGAGAGATTCTTCTTCCCCTCTCTTTTCTGGGAGAGAGGTAACCAAGTCTTGTCCCCCTGACAGAGGGAATATGTCTCCTCAGAGAATAGTTCTGGGAGATGGAAGACACCCACGGTCACTTCCCTTTAGAAATCTGGGGACACCCCACTATCAAGGAGAGCTATTGTTCTTTAGGTTAAGCAGTTTAGATGCCTGGGATCTTGAGCTAACCTTCCCCTTTTGGGGAGAGATGTGATTCTCCCCAAATCTTCTGTCCCCTTTCCCAGCATCATAAATCAACCAGACCTAATTCTAAAGCAGTAAACAATTTATTTGGGTTCACACAGGGAAGGAGATATAGGGGTATCTGGCAAGGAAAGTGGGGAATAGGAAACCCTAACACTGGTCCCCTCTGGCAGGCTGCCCCCCTCAAGTTCTTGGGATGTAAGGCTGAGTGCCTTGAACCCTCCTCTGGCTAGCTGCTGGTTGATCCCTATTCCTTAGCTAACTAGCTTTTAATTCAGGTGTCTAGGAACAGGTCAGGGAGAGAGGGAAATCTCAGGGAAAGCTCTGGATGGCTCTGGCCAGATTGAGTCCAAATCTAAAACCCCCTTGAGAATTCTGGTAGCTGTTCTTGAAGAGTCTTAGTGGAGGTGTTTCGGGGTCCCAGAAGGAATAACAGATCCCATACGGATGGGCTCTTTCTCAGCTTCCAAGAAAACCTCCTTTCCTCCTCTACCTCCCAGGCTGGAAGACCATTGGCAGTTGGGAGCTTCTTTCTCTTTGTCCCTCCTCCGTTGATCTCTCCTTCAGCTTGGCTTCCCATTGTAACCCCCTGCATCTCTCTTTCTTACATTACAGCTATTAACTCTCCCCTCTCCCACTTTTAGATTTCATCACCAGAAGCATATACACTCCCACATTTCCTTAAGTGAGGGGAGATCCACAACCCATGTGCTAGAGTGGGTGACAACTCAGAAAAGACTGCCTGCCTTCTGGGAAATCCCAAGAAAATCCTAAAACTGCAATTGGTCCTCTTAAATTGGGGACCAGGAAGTGATGAAAAGAATGGTCTTTAAAAGTGGCAAAAACTTCCTTTGACCAGCTCTTTCTCCTTTGAACTTGGCCTTGTAGGTGCTCCAACTTGGGACCTTGAACTGCTTCTGGTAAGACTGCTCTTGGATTTTCTCTTTGGACTACCACATGGATGAGCGAAAAGGACTGACTCCTTTCCTGGCTCCTGAAGGCACTTGCTTTTGGAAAGGCCCCCTGTCTTGTGGAATGCCTTGTGTCTGGAGCCCTTGCTTTATTCACCACTGGCCCCTCTGACCTAAGGTCCTCTGGGGGAGAATTAATGAGTCCTGCCTGGTTGGAACCAGGCCAGAGTAATTATCTAGTGTGATAGAATAGATGCCTTCTCTACCCTCTCTCTCATTTCTGTACTTTTACTCTTTCCCTCTATTTTATAAATAAAGTTGCTAAAAAGTCATTTGACTTGAATAATAATTTTGGCCACCATATTTCTCTTATATTTAGTCCAGCCTTAATTTTTAATCCTTACATTCATTATACATTGGAACTTCTTTCTAGGTCCTTAATGTAAGAAAATGATGTTTTACTGAGGCTATCTGCTCCATCACTGAGAAATACTAGACATCTGCTTTGTAGGAAAAAGTTTGTTTCTTTACTGTATTGAGGGCATTCTAAGAAATGTGTGACCTCTTTTCTAAAAAATATGTGCACACTCCTTTTCCATTTCTTTCAATGAAAAAACAATTTTCATCTTTTTAACAAAACTTACCAGTGGTACTCATTCTATTGTCCTAGCATCTTTCCACATCATTCTTCCTGACTCATTTGAGGTAGTATGATGAGGGCCAGACTTGATAGGAATTTAAAGAGATTGACATTAGAAGTTTGGTAACTGTTTTAAAATGCACCTTTTCTTCAAATGGGTTATCTTTAAATTAAAAGAAGGTAATTACTTCACAACATAGTACCTTTATGGGGTAAAATATAGTTGAGAATGTTTTAGAGGAAACTAAAACACACTGTGATCAAGAGAGAAAATAAAGCAGTCTCCTTGAATCAAAACTGTTTTTAAATTTAAAAAGGTCTTTCTGTTAATTAGGTATGTTTAGTCATAAATGTGAAGATTAGAATTAAAACAATGGAATATTTGAGGCCTTTTTCCAATGTAGCATGAGCTGAAATTAGGCTTCGTATGTTAACAAACCACTCTGAGCTGCTTATTAGAGAGGAATTAACCTTTTTTCTTCTCTTGCTTCCTTTTATGAACTGAGTCATGTCATCCAAGAAAACCTTACTGACAATCCCTGAGATCTTATTTTACAATTTTTTTTCCTGTTACCACACAGAGTCAGGTTGGGGAGAGGGAGCCATGATAATGAATTTAAAGGTATTCAGCACTGCCTTGTACCTTTGCTTCTCATCATGGGTTCCATTCTAGGTGAACCCCTTAATGCAAGGGGGGGTGGGGATTCCTGACACCACAGAACATTGCATTAGCACTAGCAGCAGGGGCTCAGGATGTAAAAGTACCATAGGGACTCATTACCTGAAAGGAGAGAGGTAGAAAACACCTAACAATTCTTTTTTTTTCTTTTTCCACAGAGAATGTCTCTTGTAAACCATGCAGGATTTTGTGGGGGTTTTTTTGTGGCCTGGAGTCTAGTTGTTTGAAATTTAAATAGTGCTTCATCCTTCTACCTTACTGGCAATGACTGTGCCCAGTCCCAATGCTCAATAGTTTGCATTCTCCTGCTGGATTCTGTGCCTAGTGCAATAGGGCTGGTGCAATAGAGATGACAGGCCACAGGGATCAGTGTCAACAGAGATATTTGAAAAATCACACATATTTTTTCCCAACTAGGGGGAAAAGTAGAACCACTCTAATATATTTAAATAAGGAATAATTTATCAAATATGTCAAGGGTTATCTCTTTAAGAGGTTCCTTTTTCTTTGTCTAGAAATAATAGAAACTCTGAATAGAGGTAATCTACCTTTCCTCTGACTCTTTTTCCAAGTACCTGCCAAATTGCTATGCCTAAAGCCCATATTGCCGTCCTAGTCAAATGCTCTGGTAGTTCACTATTGTCTTTAGGATAGTGTTAACATCATTTTCATATAACCAAATAATCTCTTTTATAGCCTTTCACCGAAAGGAACTCTAAGTACTCCACAAGGAAGTCAAAAGACAAATTATGACTGAATTGATCATGAATTGGTTTTTCTTATCAATAGACAGCCTAAATTTAAAAGAGGCATTCAGACTTAAATAAGAGAAAGCCCATTCCCACCCACCTTAGCCTCTGGCTAGTGAACTCTTTCCCACACCTCTCTGAAACCTAGTAACCTTTCTGTTTCCTCCCTCATTGCCAAGAGACTATTTAATTCAATTTCTAGGTGTATCTCTGGGGAACCCATGTACCTTGGTGCATTGATGTGTGGGCTAACCTGGAGTGTAATCTTTCTGATCACAATTGAAGACACTTTATTATAACTACTTTGATAGCTGATTTTTTTTTAAATGTTGACAATAGAACACAAAGTTTTCTGTTTGGTATTTATAGCTGTTCCTAATTTGGCTTCAAGTTTACCTTTCTAGGTTTATTATGCACATTGATCTCTTTTCTGAACTCTAGATTCCAATGAAACTCAAAAGGATAAGCACATTGATTCTATGTTGAAAGTGGCCTCCAGTATCTTGAAGACCATCAATCCCACTGGGATACTTCTGATGGGATTAACTAAGAGACCACCAGCCCTACAAAAATGGCCTGATTTCAACACCAGAATAGACTTGATCTCTGGGGACTCTGGAAACACGGTTAACAAGTTACTACCCTAAGATTAAGTAATACCTTCTCCCTGTGTGGAATTAGAAATTAGTGTGTTATTCTCAAGGTAATAGTTATTAATATCTCCAAAACGTTAGTAAAGCTGGTTCCCCACTCCCATCCTTTTCCCTTCAAGACAAGATTATCCAACCCCATCCTTCTCCCTGCAACACAAAAGCCTTACACCCTTTAGGTGTTTCAGTTGGATCTTTGGAATTTGTCTGGCAGAGGTGTCCCAGAATGATCTTGCCTTAGACCCTGAAGTACCCCATGATCTTTTGTCTTAGAAGTTCCTCCCATTGAATTGGAGGCTTCTCCCAAGAGGTCAAGACCATTGGCAGGAAGGATCCTCGTGTATCCATTGTAACCAAACACTCTAGACCATTTCCTTAAAATGTTAATTTGAAGGAAGGCTTAAGTGTATAAAATAAGTCTGTTGTATTTTCCTGTAAGAGTTTTTCTGTACATCAGGGGCATTCTGTCTCTGGTCAATGAACTGAGTCATGGCCACACATCTGTCCCTCTCTTTAATCTGCAGAAAACTGTCTTAGGTCCATGTTGTGAGACATTGTTACACATTTCTTTCTCAATAAATATATTCCATTTTAAAGATGGTTTTCCTTGGTCTTTTTGAATAGTGGTTAAAGAGGGTACACCTGGATATTTCAAGGTCGCCTTAAACTTCCATTTCACACATCCCTATCCCAAATCACCAGACATCCTGTCCCTTTTATTAAAACTAAAACTCCCAAATGAGAGAGAGAGACAGAGGGAGAGAGAGACAGAGAGAGACAGAGAGAGACACACACACAGAGACAGAGAGAGAGAGACAGACGAAGTTAGAGATAGCTATGGATATAGAGGATATAGATCCATACACACAAATATATGTATAGACAATATATGTGTTATTGTGGGTGGACTGTGTGATCTGGTTCTAGTGAACTAGCTCAACTAAGGAATTACAAGTCTCCAAAAGATCTTAGAAAATAAAGAAATCTATTAGGAAAAAAGTTTAAATGGCCAGGGGGCAAGAATGAGATTGCCTCTCCAAAAAGGAAGAAGGGGAGCTTATATAGTATATACTATGTCACAAGTGGGGTATGTAGATAAGGAGGAAGGAGAATTGGAGGGCTCTGGGGGGGCCTTGGTGTATAGGCAGAAAAGAAAGTACCTATCTGTGATGGGGTAAGTTATCACATATTTACATATCTGTCTGGGGGTTTCCTATGCCTTGGAGGTGCCAGTAGTCTTTTATTCTTTTGAAAATCAGTTTTTCAGCCAAACCCCATTCCTGAGGTCAGGGGCCAGGCTAGTTGCCATACTGCCAAGATTTGGGGAAAAGGGGGAGGAGGAACATATTCCATGTTCCACCACATTGTGCATCTTCCTTTGTTCAGTGGGGTTGCTAGCCTATCAGTTGATAGTAATAAAATTTTATCTTCTAGGCTTGCATGTTGACTTATTGGCCTCTAGTCCAAGGGACCTAGGTGGGAGGAATTGTTCTCAAGGGACTTCTGGGTTGAGGAATTCCCCAACAATTGTGATGGCATATGTTTATCCAAGGCCTTGTGAGAAAAGGTGTGGTAAATGTGCCCAGAGTGCCTGGAAGGGGAGGCTGCTCCCTTCCCTCTTGGCACCAGAGGACATTTTATTCATGCCTTACCCCTCTGGCCAGCAGGAGAACACCAGCATTTCCAAAGCTTTTCTCCCTCCACTGCCTGGCATATTGGTGGCAGGGAGCTGACAGGCAGCTTGAAGTTGCAGTTTGGGAACATGATCTGGAAAAGATTGGCTAACACTGATCTAAGGTGTATATTCACATGCTCTTTTCTCTACTTTTACACACATCTGTCCAACAATAATTTTTTTTTTTCTGAGATGCCTTCAAGAATATTTTAAGAGCAGAAAATGCCTCTGGCCCTTGTGAAAGTTAACTTATTCTACTCAACATGCCTATTTACATACCTACCCATGCAGGGTAATTGTTGGTTCTATAGAAACACAAAGCCTTTTTTTGTCCATATTACTATCCTTTAAGGATCTTGGAATACAGTGAAACCTGTTTCAAATGACCAATACATACAAGTTCCTTTGCATAATTTGAAAATTGTGCATAATAGTGAACTTCATTATTTAACAAGGATTTCTTAGAGAAACATACCTAAGGACTGTGAGATTTAAAATGGTTGAGGTCTTAAACTGTAGTGATTAAAATAGTAGAAGATATAAATTGTGATAGATATAAGAGAGAGTGAGTAAATTTGACCACAGAAATATGTTTCACTACAGTGTCTTGGTTTTTTTAAATCAATATAAGGTGGTCGACAGGGAAATATTCCCAATTATTCAAATACCCAAGTCAATTGGGTTTTATAGAGATTTTAATTAACAATACAATGAGTAATCAAAGAAAGAGAAAGAAAGAAAGGAATAAGTATGAAGGGCCTCAAGCCAATATAGCCTAGACCTGAGTCTTAAAAGAGAAATCAGTCAGGTTTTTTAGCACTCACCACAAGGTCTGACTAAACAAGGATACTAGTGACACCAGGCCAGCGTCCTTCCTCAAAGAGTCTTCCAGCCAGAGATTGTTTCAAAGGGCCTCTCTCAAGAGCCTCCAGAGCTCCTACCCCAGAGGGACAGAGCCCCTCAGAGGAGCTCCTCAAAGAACTCTCCTTCAGAATGAGAGTCAGAAATCGAGATCCTCTTGCTCTTCTCTGAGCTCTTATTTTTAAGGGCAAAATCTCCTATGTCACCTCCCCTAAGTCCTTACATCTACCAATCACTGTAGATGTTTCCAAAGGACCACCCATTTTGAATTCAAAGCTGAGTAGTTTTAATCTCTTTAGTAAGTCAGGAAAAAATGCTGCTGTGTTGACAAATTTCATTAAGAAAAAACCTCTGAATAAGTTATCACCCTTTTAGGTTTAAGTAGTTTACAAGTTGCCCCACCTTTATAGGTACTTAGTATCCCATTGTATCAATTTTAAAACAGTCATGACTCAAAGAACTTCCTGTCCCTTCCATAAGCATGGATCAAAGTACTTTCATTGTTTAGCAAACAGTTTTCTGTCCTAAAGCAGTCTTAAGTAGGGTGGAGCAGGGACACTCCCATAGCTAGGAGCCCCCACACTCAAGTAGAGTTCTCACCATCTGCTAGGGAATTTTTTTTAAGTAGAAGATTCCCCAATGGGGGAAACCCCTAACATTCATAAGTCTGAGAAATTTTGAGGTTTACAGGACTTTCAACTTTTCTTAGGCTTATCAGAGTGACCAGCATCATTACATTTGTACTTTGGTGCTATTATTAATAAATAAAGAGCATCAGTGAAAAAAGAGAAGCACTGCTCTAATGGAGTAGGACTTCTTACAAGCTAGAACTCCAGACAACCATCATTGGGTGAGCTACTGGGAAACTTTACTCTGCTTGGGATAAAGGCATGGATTTAGCATGTAATTAATTTTTTATGTATTTTTCTGCCTTTTTTTTTTTGATTGCCAATTTCATATACCAGATTTTGCATGTGTTAAGTTCATGGAAAATGAGGTCCACCTGTAGTTTCCACTTTTAAAACTGTATGTTTTGAAACAGCCTGCTTCTCTCTTTAGGACTGACCAATTGTAATATGTAAAAATTAATCTTGGAGACTTTATACCAAATTTATAATTATTTATTAGTAAAGAGAAAGAATGAAGGATAATAAGCTAACTACCCAAAGTCTCTGGCTTCTTTGTAAGTCCTTTAGTTCCCAGATTTTCAGCCAGTGTGGTTCCCATCAGCCCAGTGCTGCACCCCTTGTCAGACATGGTTTATATAGATAAGCTCAGAGACTGCTTGTCAACAAGAGGGCTTCTTCTACAAGCAAAAATGGCAGAAAGCCAACCTCCACTTTATGTGCTGGCTTTTTAAGCTTACTCTAAACCCTTCCCCTAAGATTTTCTAATTGGCCAAGATTTCCAAACTTCACAAGTCATGTCCCTTGACTTTTTTTGGTCAGGAATCTTGCCTGTCACACTGGCAAATTAAAATATGTGACTCTCTGACATCTCCTTAATATCTTGAGTTTCTCCAAGATTAGGGTCCCCTAAACATTCAATTCACACATGCTGCAAGATGAAAATGGGGTGTGAGGCATGATTGTTGACTGAACAACTGAAAACCAAGCAAGAATTTTTTTAAACCTTGATAGATTTTAAGATATTCCATTAGTGTGTGGATGAAATTATTATAATTAATGTTTGATGTCTTCTATTTAGAAAATTCATACTCATTACACTAGATTTGAAGAAATATATTTGAAGCTTTTACAATAAGGAAAGGAATAATTGATCCTTTTCCCATGTTTGACCCCAAATTCACTCTGGACTTCTCTATCAAGACAATCTTTCATTCTCCTTCCCCTCCACTTACCTCTCCCGCGCTTCCACTCTGGCTTCCTTGTATGTGTCATCTTCCCCAATGGAATGTAGACTTCTTGAGGGGAAGAACCATCCTTTTTGCTTGTATTTGTATTCCAAAAGCTTAGCACAGTTATTGGCATATAAGTTCTTAATAAGTGATTATTGACTATCTCCAAAGTTCTCAGAAGACAGATAAATTTGTGCATATGTATTAAAAAACAATGTTTAGGAAAGGTCCCCCCCTCCACAAACATACACCCCTGGCAGTTGAGTATTTCCCCATCTAAAGTTCATCACTTTGTAGTGCTTGAGACATTCTAAAAAATAACAAATTTTCCTAAAAGAGAATGTAGGGGATAAATATCCACTAAATGTAAGAAAACTTCATTTAGTGTTAAATTCAGGCATTTAGAAAGGGCTACCTTGACCTCATGGACCTCATGGTTTAAGCAGGTCTTGATATATCTGGAAATTTACCAGTCATAGAGCCCTTAATCTAATCAGAAATTAATCACTTCTAGAGCCCTTGATCTGATATTTTAGAATGGGAAAAGACTTAGAAGTAAACTTTTTATCCTTAATAGAGCCTGCCTTGTAGGGATTTTTGTGAGGATCTAATGAGATAATATTTGTAAAAAGTACTTAGCAGAGTGCCTGGCACATAAGTAGGTGCTCTATAAATGCTCATTCCCTTCCTTCCCTTCCCCTTCCCTTCCTTATATATGCCTTTTTGGCCTCCATTGTATCTGTATAATCCAAACCAACACTTAGGAGCCCTCTTATTCAAGTCATTCTCTCAAGCAGATCATGTTAATTTGTTTAGGCTTCCTTTGTAAAATGGGAACCATATCTTTCCTATATCTTTTGGGGGATGCAAAAGATCATAGCTCTAGAGTTGGAAGGGATTTCTGAGGATATTTCTTCCATTTTCCATATGAAAAAAACTAAAGACTAGAGAGGATGCAACTTGTCCAATGGCATACAAGCAGTATGTTTCAGAGATGGGCTTTGAAACCAAAGTTTTCTGATGCCAGAGTAAATGTTCTTCCCCTCTAATATGCTGCCTCCTAATTATATAACACATTAAAAAAAATACAAGTACCAGAATAGGATGGATGAATAAAAGTCCCACCTACCACCTCCACCCTGGTTCATTTCTATTGTGAGTCACTCTTGATGAATTGGCATCTGGAGGTTGTGATCTGCAATGCAGATCTTATTACTTTTCTTTCCCTTCAGAGGTATATTTCTTTCAGATTCACCCTTCTTCCAATCAGCTGTTATGTTGCCAAATTTATTATGTCTATCTCAATACAATTTTTTATATTCATCCCCTTCTCTCTACTCAGGCCCTTATCACCTGATTATTTGCAATAACTTCTTAAATGAGCTGCATGTCTCACAACAATTTTCTTTCCAATCCTTCCACATAGTTCCCAAAGAAATATTTTCTGAAAAGCATAACCCTCATCGTGTCCACAGTGGATTAATGGGTAAAGTAATGGAACTAGATTTAGAGTACAGAAAATCTATGTTTAAATCCCTTTCTGTGACTATCCATATAACCTTAGGTTCTTAGCCTCTATGTGTCTCAAGCTACTCCATAATAAGTTAGAGAAGAGATGTGATCTGCTGTGTTAGTGAGATCTCATGATAGAGTTTAGATGCTGATGAAATTACAATTCCTTTTAAAAGTTGCATTTATTCCATATATCATGTAGTATGTACTTTAACATTTGACATCTTTGGGTTCTAAGAATAATTTTCTATGTGCAAAACTTCTATGTATTCAGGAAAAGAAGGGAGTGGAATAAAAAAAGGTACCAGGTAGAAACAATAAAGTTAGAACTATAGTTAATTGTATTTGATTTTAAATTTATAACTTATTGCAATAACAAAGGATATGGCTATTTGCCTCTCTCTTCCCAAAAGCAACGAGAAAGAGAAAGTTGGGCCATAGGTGAGCCATGCTGGGAACAGAAAATAAAATTTGCCTTCAGGCAGACATTGTCCAGGGAGGAGATGTCTAATAAGCACTTTTATTTTTCCAATTTAAGCACTGTGGAAGGGTTTGGGAATTTGTTATTGTAACAAAATGTTTGCAGTCATAATTAAGAAATGTGTTAAATCTGCTGTCCATTAGCCTAATTAATGTGAGATGCTGATTGGCTAATAAGAAGGGTGGATTTCTCTGGGGTAGCTTCGTTAAAACCCAATAGAATTTAGAGGAGATGGAAGATGGAGATTGAAAATCCAATATAGAAAGACAAGAAGCTTTGGGGTAAACAAGCAGCTGCTTGCTGGCATGTTAATGGCAGACCAGGTTTATGCATTCTTTAACAGGGGTGCAGTTATCAAGCAGCAGGAAAAAATTAAAGTTGGTGCAAATATATGAGAGATCTCAATTAGGTAGAAGTGGTCACCCCCGTGAGGAAGAGAAAGTGTAGCAATACTTGGGTTGCAGGAAGATGAAAGATAAGAAAATATTTCTGAAATAAGACAGGTGAATTGTGGGACAGGTGAAGCTATGATGGAAGATCTGATTAATAGCTCAATGGGAATGGAAATAAGACTGAGCTATGGAGCTAATGACTGAGAAAGCTATTTTTTTTTTTAAAGAATGAAGAATTGATCTTTTGAAACTCCAGAGAATTTGGATAGCTCATGTTCTAATATTCATTTCATTATGGATTCATGTCCAAAGAAAATGAACAATCATAAACGAACAGTAAATTGGAATCCCTGAGCCACATAGAATCTTTCCTGTGTGATGTAGATGAGATAGCATGAACACTCAGACTACTTTTTGTAGATGTATTCTCATTTTGTCAGTTACTTGGCTTAAAATATGGTCAAAGATCTCATGAATTCTGGTTTGTTATTTTATTGGAGAAGACCACAGCAGATCATTGTACTGCTAGTGGTTCACAGAATCAGTCAGGTATGAAAAGTCTATGTGTTGGAGTGGGTTGATGGGTAGAAAGAGGGAGTAGACATCAGGAGACTCTTGGGATTATTGATAAGATCATTAGTGACCTTGTTTAGAACCGGCCTTGTCCCAAGAATGTGAGTGTATTAATTCTTCTGACAATGGATACGTTTGGAGGATTTCTAGAGGATTTCTACAGTTATTTGGTAATTTTTGTATTTGGCTCCACTGGCCCCATCCAGTGGTTAGCAATTGTTGGCCTTCTATTCAACACTAAATGACAACTTTTTCATTGATTGAAAAAAAATTGAAAAGATAAAATGATATCATCAAGAACTTCTCAAATGTTCAAAGCTATGAAAGTAGAAATGTGTGTGTGTGTCTATCTGTATAGATGTGTGTAAAGTCTTCCAAAATCTGAGAAAAAAAAATGTACTTTATCTGACAGTCAAAAGCCAGAATGGTATAGTCTGAATTGTAAAAGTTTAAAAATAATAGCAAAAATAATACAAATAATAAAGTAATTAAAACAGAGATATTTTATGACATGATTTAATAATTTTCTGTGTAGCTTCACTAATTATTTGGAGGTTTACTAGAGCCTTCATCATTGCAGATGTTATAGCTTTAATTTCAACCTAGACATAGACCATCTCATAAGCAAGCAGGCTCATTTTGAAATTCTTAATCAAAGATCTGTTTATAATGTATTTATTACCATAGCATCTAAATACTTGGACAGTATAATTATACTCATTTGAATTACTAGTGTGAAAAAAAAGTGAGGAAAAATAATATAGGTATCATTTCTCCTTTCCCAGAGCTATTAGTATCTCTAAGGAAATGACTTGGGTTATTTCTATTGCCAAACTGACTTTTTCTATATAAACTAAAAGAAAGTTTTGCTGAAGAAATATGTCTGATAATTTTTTTGAGAAATAATGAGATTGGCATTCAAATATGAACTTATAAAATCTAAGGATATTAATTAGACCCTTTCAATCTTTTCTTCCTGACAAGAAGGCAGTGTATCCATCTATGGCTTTCTACCCTATAGAAGGCAGACAAAAAGAAATGTTTTTTAAGAAAGATCAGCTTCTATTAAGGATTTGTAAGAGGTCAACTGCTTGTATTTAATCTGCTATTGAAGGAGACATCATCATGCATTCAATCAACAGATGTACAAAATATAATATGCCCTATGAAAGATGTTACACATGGATGGAAATAGAAGAAACATAAAATAGCTTCACAGTCCTCTAGAAGTTTAAAATGTAGACATGTGCACAAAATCAGAAGCAGGTGAAATTAGAGTAAATATGAGTCATTTTATGTTTCTGAACCATGGCTTCTTGATCAATACAAGGAAGGAATTTGACAAAATGCTTTTTTAAATCTGTTGGGGCTTTCAAATTTTGGTCATAATGTTTCATTTGAATTATATTCTTCTATGGTTATTCTGATCATTGTTATGATAATTTGGGGGTTCTATTTTGCATTTTCCTCAAAGTAACCCTTCCAAATAATACAAGCAATATTATCTTTAGGGGAGTGCTAATACTAGTAAATATTTAACAACCAGCCCTCCCCCACCAAAAAAATGGACACACCAATACACCTTTAAATTTAATCTAAATTATTAACACTTTCTCCATTCTTTCTTATGTGTATATTAAAAATAAATAATATATCAATAAATTATAGATAATATATGAATATATAACAATATAATATATAAATAACAATAAATCAAGTTCTGGTTTGTAGTGCTTGCTGATTATAGGATATGAAGCAGGTACTAGCAGGCTCCAGTACACATCTAATTACATAGATTTTCTATATCAAGAAATTAAGATTTAGAGAAGACTCCTGATTTTCCTCCAAGTCACATGTGCAATCTAGAACCCAAAATCAGATCTGATTTTAAACCCAGGATGTTTTCTGCTATGCCAGATTGTCTTATGCTATAAGGCCAGACTTAGGGAGGGGCCACTTTATAAATGTTCTTGAATGAGTCAAATAAATTCATATCTAGTTAGATATGTATAAGTGCTTAGTAAGCTGCAAAACACTCTACGATTATTTACTGTTATTAAATGACTAATTTTTTCTTACTGGACAGAGTTTAAACAGGAGTAGAAATCTACAGCTGTTCAAAGAAGACTGTGAACACAGACACAAGGTTTAGAAATCCAGGGTTGAAGTAAAAAAAAAAAAGCCTTGGCAAGGCCTAGACCACTTACTTAGGCCATTTCTGCATTCATTAGAGCTGTTGTTTTTCTCTTGCTCATGCAGAGAGAAGGAAGAAGAGACACTATGCAGCAATTCTTTACCTTAAATATTGCAGTGAAGACCAGGCCAGCCTTCACTTCCTTCCTAGCCCTTTTTTCTAGCCACAACCCTCTTGCCAGATACCTTCATCCCTTTCCCTATTTTGAACTCCCTTTTTAATGTTATTCTCACCTATTAGAAAGTAAGCTCCATAAAAGGCAGGGATTATTTTTCTTTTTCCTTTTATTTGTATCACTGGTATTAGTACAGTTCTAGACTCAGTAGGCTCTGGGCAAGCCACTTAATCCTATTTGCCTCAATTTCCTCATCTATAAAATGAGCTGAAGAAGAAAATGGTAAACTACTCCAAATATCTCTCCCAAGAAAACTCCAAATGGAATCACAGAGTTGGACAAGACTGAAACAATTGAACAACAAAGACACATAGTGGGAACTAAATAAATTCCTTCCTTCCAAACTTGAGTATATGTCTATCCTGTGCTCTATGTATTATTTCAGACTTACGTTTTATTTCCAACTCATATAGCTTCTTTAGTTCTGTGAGTTTTAAAATATGCTGGTGGTGGTAGTGGGGAGGGAACTGCATCCCCCAGCATGCCTCAGAGGTCCCTCCTACTTTTTGGCATGAGATTGGTCTTGAATTGGACCAATCCTATGCTAGGGATGCCCCCCCCACACACACACACACATCTGGGCAAGGTATTCGCCTATATCAGGACTAATCCTCATTTTTTTTTTTAAATGAATGAGGGTGGTGAATAGAGAAGGGAAAGTGGTTAGTTAATTTCAGCTAGGGGTGACTTCAGTTGGTTTTGTTGAATAAAGCTTTAGAAAGATCAGAATGAGATAAAAGTTTTCTTTTTAGCTTTTTCAACAGTTCTCTGTTCTAAAGCATATAGAACATTAATTTCTTTCATGAAAGAAATGTATTTGGTCACTGAAAAATAATCTCAAATAATAATTTTTTCCCTAAGATTTATTTCTTGTCAGTTGAGAACCTGTTGTTGTTTTTAGTTATTTTCAACCATTTCTCTCTCTTTGTGACCCTTGGGGGAGGAGGGGCAGGAGGTTTGTTGGCAAAGATACTGGGGTGGTTTGCCATTTCCTGCCCCAGCTTATTTTACACATGAGGAAACTGAGGCTAACAGGGTAAAGTGACTTACTCAGAATCACATAGCTAGTAAATTCCTGAGTCTGTACTTGAATTCAGGTCTTTAGGACTCCAGATCCAGCACTCAATCCCCTGCATCACCTACATGCACATTGTGTCCATAACCAATCAATAATACCATTTTTTTTTCTGTTCCAATCTGTTCCCCTATTGTTCCACTAGACATCTCTGTAATATTTTGGTTCATTATGGGTCTCTTTGGCCACACAACCCCCCAGGTATATGTTGATATTGTCTACTCCAAGTAGAATACAAGTTCTCAAAACAGAAATTGCCTTTGCTTTTGCAAATACATAAAAAAATACTTATTTTTTTACCCATTTACACTCTAAACAACTAGAATTAAATGAAGAACAAATTTCTGATTACAGTATTGCCACCTCAAAAGTGTGACAAGAAGAATTCTAGCATCTACAGATGGATTTGAAATCATGTCTTCCTAACTCAGGCCTGGTGCTCTCTACTATGTCACCTGACTGCCTATTATAAGAGATACATCTTGAAAAGTTTGTGAAATGAATTTGTATAAATTGGATTAACTTTCTTGCCAAGCCAATATAATTACAGAAATGTTCTAGATTTATTTTGATTGATTTTTCAACTGACAAAAATATTTGATTTAGATTCATTTGGCACTCTAAACTTTTAGTCAATGAGTAATACGTAATTATTTACATATTTTAACGAACTCAATATGTAACAGAATCTAGTAAGGCATTTTTATTATAATATGAATAATTATCTCAAATTTTATATATTTTATGTCCAGATTTCCTAATATATAGTTTTTTCAACAATCTGTTCTTTTGTTAAAAAGAACAAAATTATATTAAGAAATTTATAATACTCCCCTATCAAGAACTTACATTATACTGGAAGATAATATATGAAGGGAATCACAGATAATAAGGACTGGAAAGCACCCCAGTGATTCTAATGCATAACAGGATAAACATCTATTTTACAATATTCTCAATAAATGACATCATTCCTCTACTAAGGTAGTGGGCATCCACATGTATGGAACACAGCCTATAGTGTTAGATAATTTTGAGGTATTAATTGGTTTCACTGATAATGCCCTTCCATTTTCTTTAAAAAAATATTGGATGTATCTCTTGAAGAGATTAGGACTTTGGGGGGGTAGTAAATGTGAAATTGAAGGTGTAAATTCAAAAGAAATTTATAAAAATCTATTAAAAAGAATGATGGTTGTCTGGAGTTCTAGCTTGTAAGAAGTCCTACTCCATTAGAGCAGTGCTTCTCTTTTTTCACTGATGCTCTTTATTTATTAATAATGGCACCAAAGTACAAATGTAATGATGCTGGTCACTCTGATAAGCCTAAGAACAGTTGGAAGTCCTTGGGTTTTGAAAGATATATAGAATCCAGTAAGAATCCTGCTAGTGGATGCTGTCCCATTAGCCCTGTAGAATAGGTCATACACTATAGAGGGTCCTACACCCTAAATTTTTGTATTTTGAGGTACATATGCTCCATGCTGAAGAAACTTAGCCCCTTTTTGCCCATCTCTCATATATATGATAGATATGATATTTGCATTATATACATTGACAAATCTATGTCCATATACATATACTAGGCAGAGAAGTTTGTATTTACATGCTTATACACAAAGACATAGTATATGTGCATATATATATTAATGTGTATGTATATATATACAAACATGCAAGAAGGGGATAATAATAGTACTTACATCTCAATCTTTGAAGAAAACAGGGAGATATTTAACTACTCTGTGAACCTGAATGTGTATAGAATGGTTAGTTAATATTACTACAACAAAAGACATTTAACAAAGGAAAATTTAGTTGAGAAGGTTTAATCACAAATATAGAAACTTAATCGTCAACACATAGAAAGCATAATCTGCCTCCTTCCCCCATACAGTGCCAGACTCTGGGGAAAAGGAAGAGAATTAGGCTGATAGCTTAATTTGGGTTCCAAAGAGAATAATCCCAATTTCAAATCTAAAACTTCACCCCCTCCAATTCAAGTCTTCTGAGGGTTTTCCTAGCAGGCTGGCAGGCTACATTTGCTGGCTTGTCATCCTGATTCAAAGGTTGCCATGACTCGAACTCCCAGTGGAGCACCCCGAACCCAGGACCCACAACACAAACATTCCCAGAACCCTTTTTCAGAATAAGGATAAATGAAGAAGAGTAGGGGAAAGCAGTCCTTGCCATCTTACCAGTTAAGGTCACAGTGTTCATGTTGGGCTATACCAGTAGACAGGAGTTTTTATAAAAGAGCAGGAAAAGGGTGAACCGCTGAAACTCACCAGTTTTAAAAACAAAGGCAGCCAATCAGTGAAGGTGATCCCTATACACCTGGGAGGGGGCTAGAAGAGGCTTCATGCTAATCAAACTGGGAATGCTTAAAAGCCTCTCCAGCACATTTCCAGAAGTTCAGCCTATATTACCATCCCTTATACAACATTTACTGTTGTATTTGAAATTTAAATATTAGATTTAATTATTAGAAATAATCATTCTTATCTTAATCTAATCTTAATTAATACCTTAAATATTAGAAAAAAATAAAGAATAATTATAGCATTTACTGAAGAGAGAATATCCTAGTCCACCCATGATCTTGGGTTACTCTTGCCTATTAATAAAGACAGTATTTGTAGAGGATACGGGAACTCACATATTGAAGTCTAACAATAAAACACTTAGGGAGACTTATGTGTCCGGGCAACTCACGACTTAGCAGACCCTGAAATACTTGGTTCCTTAGATCCCATCTATACTATACAATGCCACTTATCTGCTAGCTTCCCCCTCACCTTCTCCTATGGGGAGAAGATTTTCTTCTGTTTGTTTTGAGTCATGATCACTTGGGCAATGAGAAACATTGTGATGCTCTTTCTGTGACAAGATTTTCACTTACTATTTTCCTTCTTTCATCTGCAAAAAGCAGTGAGTGTGCTTTGTCCAAGTAGTTCCAAGCCCTTTCTAACAACAAGGCAATATAATGACATGCAATCTGGAAAACAATAAAAATGCATTATAATACTAAAAGATGAAAGTAAGGTAACTGAATTAACTTACTGAATGATCTTCATTACTATGCTTTTTAGTAGGAGGAAAAAATCATAATTTGAAAAAACTATAGCAATAAATGGAGGATAATATACCTGACTTCCATAACGTCAGATATGAAGATATTAAACATCCAATAAAATAAAAAAGAATAAAGGATTTTATAAGAAAATGAAAATCTATTCTCTGTTGATTACATAAATACATTTAAAAAATTAAAGACATACCCAAAATAAAACTGAGGAAATGGAAGAAATATATTATCAGTCAAGTTTTAGAACAAAAACCAGAATCCAAAAGGGCAGAAATTTCAACCATGTTATCTAACAAATAACAAATTTGTTTGTTATTTGTTTGTTAACAAATAACAAAAAAAAGCAAAAACCAATATTTCAAAAAGAAAGATGGAATTAACAAGGAAACTATATTATATTAAAAAGAACCATAGATAGTAAACTAATATTAATAATAGACATATAACATCCAAATTCCTTAGAATCCAAATCCATAAATGAAACATTATCTGAGTTGCAAGAAGACATAGATAGTAACAAAATAATGACAGCAGAATTCAGTATCACTCAGTTTTGAATAAACCTCACATAAAGATAAACAAAAGAGAAAACATGGAACAATAAAATGGTGGAAAATTGCTGGAAAAAAAGACACGTCTTTTAAATGGAATAGCAAAAAAAATTCACATATTTCTCAGTGACATGAGAATTTTTACAAAGAATTGATTACATAATAGGATATATAGGTATTGAAAACAAATGTTAAAAAGGCAGAAATAGTTAATATATTCTTTACAGACACACAATAAAAACTGAAATTGGTTCAGGGACCACAAACAAAACATTAAGGTCCAAATAGAGATAACAAATTAATTAAAAATACTGAGTGGAGAATGAACTAAAAAATTAAAATCCCAAAGACATAATTTATATGTACATATCAGTTCTTGTATAATGCCTTCTATGATGCAGGGAAGAGAAGGAGAGTCTAAGACACTTGTCAATAAATTGTATTAATAAAAAAAGAATTAAAAATGAGTGGGTTAAAGAACAAATCAGAGCAGCAACAACTACACACAAAAATATAATAATGATGAAACAACATACCAGAATTCTGGAATACAGCTAAGGCAGTCCTAAAAGAAGAAAAAAAATATGCATATATATATATATATATACATTATATATATTTCCTTACAAAAACAAATGAACAAAACAGAACAAAAGTATTAATTAACTGAATATTAATTTTTTGGAAAGTCAACAAAAACAAATCTAAAATAAGCATGAGAGGAAATATTGAAAATTAGAGGGGAAGTAATTTAGAAATTTTTAAAAATTGAAATAAAATATGTTAACAGCTGGTTCTTTGAAAAGACTAATACATTTCATAAACCTTAACTAATCTAACTAAAATGAGGAGGGCAGAAAATTCATTCAATGAAATAGCAAATGAGCAAAAGGAAATAATAGCAAAATCAGAATAACTAAAAAGAATAATCAGAACATATTTAATACAGTTGTATTCTAATAAAATAGAATATAAAGGAATGATAGGCATATATTTAAAAATACAAACTACCTAAACTATTAGAAGCCATGATAAGGATTTGAAATAATCCAATCTCTAGAAAGGAAATGGGTTCAGTTGAAAAGGAACTACCAAAGTGAGGGAGGAGAGAGAAATCCCATTCTGATGGATTAATAGGAGTATTCTAGAAAATATTTAAATAATTAGCACCCGACTTCCTATTGGACATTTAAAACTACATATCCCACCACCATTTAAAACTAAATGTGTCATAAACAAAAATTATAATTTTTCCTCCCAAATATACCTTTTAAGTGAGGGAATTGAGTGTGCTATTCTCATAATGAGCATTCAGCTTACAAAGGCTAGTTAATTACCTTTTGTTGTTTGAGGTTTCCTGGAGAACCTTGGGAAGGAGACTGATGAAAGAAAAATAGGGCAATGAACAACTCTGCCTCTCCTCTTACTTCATCTGAACTGCTCAGGCACAGGTGTTTTGAATTGTAGGCGGGGAGGGAGGGCAGCTGACTGAGGAAGTGAAGAGGAACCTTGTTTTGGGAACTTATATATATATATATATATATATATATTTATTTATTTATTTATTTATACCTATTTATATATTTCCTGTTTGCTGCCTAGTCAGTCAGTACTTCTTAGCCCATCATTGAAGTGCTCTCTTTCATAAAGGGAATAAACAACTGCCTCTATTTACTTCTACCTTCTGATTCCAGGTTTTGTTTATTTGAGTGAGTGAGGCACTTGTCCTCATTTTTATCTCAAGCACTTTCTTTAGAATTTACTTGTTATTGCCAAGGGCATCACCATCCTTATAGTCATTCAGGTTACAAATGTAGGTGTAATCATCTACTCTTATCTCTTATCTATCCCATATTTTTGATCAGTTACCAAAACTTGTTATTTCTACCTTCATGACATCTTATTTTTTTCTTTATTTTATCAAGCTACCACCTTCCTTCAGGCTCTCATTTCCCACCTATTACAATAATCTTGTAATTGGCATCCACCAATCCATCCTCCCCATAACTGCCAAAATGATTTTTCTAAAACATTTGTCTGCCTATGTTCACCTTCTAGTCTAAAAACTCCAGTGGCTCCCTATTATGAATAAAATATAAATTTTCATGTTTGACATTTAAAGCTCTTCAGTTTTCTTAAATGTGATTCTCCCCCACAAAATCTTTAGTGCAGTCATACTAGTCTACAAGCTATTCCTCACTTGATGATCTAACTCCTATCCCTCTGTGTGTGTTTTTATAGGTTGTTCCCTACCCTGAAACTCTCTCTGTCTCTCTGTCTCTCTGTCTCTCTCTCTATGTCTCTGTCTCTGTCTCTGTCTCTGTCTCTGTCTCTGTCTCTGTCTCTGTCTCTCTCTCTCTCTCTTCACCCTTTGGAATCTTAGTTTGGATTAAACATAATGCCTTCAAAGTAATATGAAATAAGACTAGAAGAGAAGGAAAGAGAATAATCATTTATATTGAACCTACTCTTTGCCAGGCACTATGGTAAGTACTTATTTATAAAAACTTCTCATTTGATCTTTAAAATAACCCTGGGAGAATGTTGCTCTTACTATTACTTATAGTTGTTGAAACTGAGGTAAACAGAGACTAAGTGACTTGCCCAAGGTTACACAGCTAATAAATATCTAAAGTCATACTTGAACTCAGGTCTTCCTGACTCCAACAGGCAGTTAAATGTCTTAATGGTTAGACTGCTGGGCCTGGAGTCAGGAAGATTGGAGTTCAAATTTGGCCTCAGATACTTAGTAGATATGCGACCCTGGATAAGTCACTTATCCTCTGTTTGCTTAATTCACTGGAGAAGGGAATGGCAAATCACTACAGTATCTTTACCAAGAAAAACTCATAAATGATCACAAAGAATCACATATGACTAAACAACAATTTCTCAATTCCAGGCCTACTGCTTTATCCAGTACAAAACTATAATTAATTCCAATGAGCTTTAGAAGTGGGAGTCTATATTGTATTTTTATACTTCAACGACAACAACAACAAAAAAGAGCTGCTGAAGAATTTTGATCAGAGATTTTATAAGAAAGAAGTAGAACCTTAGGGAGCCATTAATTTGAGAGAGGGAGAAATTAGAAGAAGGGAGACCATCTAGAATTCTATTAGATTGCTCCTCTTTAGAGGTGATGATGTGAATTTTAGATTTTATTCCACCCTGCTTAGTCTTTAGAATTTTAGCAACCAGGAATGTATACACCCCCACTTAAGGAAGCTCTAGGACCCACATCTGCTAGCAAGTGACAAATCAACTGACTGACCCCTTGGGCCATCCAACACCAAGTTTAAGCCACCATCGATTCATGTGAAACACAGGAAGTAATGTAAAGAACTGCCTTTATATTTCAGGTCACTTCCTGTGAGAGGGACTTAGTGGTGGAAATTGACTGTGGAGGAGCTTGAGCGTGAGACCTCAGCCTGCTTTCCTTAGACTGTCACATGGTGAGTGCAAGGCTTACTCCCCTTTTCTTAGCTTTTTCTGGAGGCAACAGCCTCTGGAAACGCCCCTTGACTGTGGCCTCTGAACTCCTGCTGGGTTCAGTCCAGGCTGGGGTAGCTATCCTTCCCTTTTTCCTCTCTCTCTCTCATTCTAAATTTCTTCCTTCTATTGTAAATAGACCACCATAAAATTCCATTCGGACTTGAGTACTTCATTGGGATTAAGAATTTAAATCCCTGGTGACCAACTTAAAAAAATTTATAGATAGATAGATAGATATTCAGTCCAATCATAAGTTTTACCCCTAACAATGAGAACCTGAATTAGGGTAAAAGTCATTTAAGTGCAGAAGATAAATGAATGTAAAGGATATTCTTTATATAAAGGTAGAATTGACAAGAAATAAAATGGATGAGTTAGACTAAGTCATCTTTGAAGTTTTTTCCAGTTATAACAATGTATGTATCTATAAATTGTTATAAATAAAAATTAATCTGGAGGCTTATTACTAGATTTATAAGTATTTTTAGTAAAGAGAAAGAAAAATTTAAAAAGGGGGTTTATAGTGTTATTATGGGATTATTTAAGGGAAAGAGACAAGAGGGAAAACATCTTAATATTTTAAGTTTATTGATGGGGAAAGGGAGAGAAAGGAGGGCAATAAGGGAGAAGGAAAAGTTCTTATCCCCAAACCTAAATTCCCTTAATAATATCCTAATGGATAACTTATGTAGGTTAAATAAGTTAAGTTCCCCCAAACAGAATCTGACAAAACAGAGTCCAGTAAATGAGCCAAGAACCCAGAGAAAATGTCCAAAGTAGGTCAAGCAGAGAAGTTCTTCTCTGGTCTTCCTTCTAGCTGCCAGCAGCCAGTTCAAGCAGGTTTTCTCCTCTCAAGCTTGTATCTCCAAAAAGGGCCAGAAAACTTGTAGAAAAGATGGAAATCACAGCTACTTTCAAACTTTCCCAGAAGTCTGTTTTTTTGTTTGTTTGTTTGTTTTGTTTTTTCAGTTGAGACTTTAGAATCTTGGCCCATGCTCCCATGTGATTCTCTGTCACATGTCCTTGTCAGTCATATGCAGTTCATTTTGCAGAATCATTTTGCAATCTTTTTTTGCTTACTACAATAGCCTTTCTAACTTTAAGTAAATATCCAGTCCCCCATTATAACTGGCTCACCCCTTGTCAGAGATCAAGAGTTAAGGTGAACACTCAGAGAAAAAACGCCAGTCAAGAGACAGATATGGAAGCAAAAAGCCCTCTTTGCTTCTTGTGCTGGTTTTTTAAACCTCCTCCCTTTCCTGGGCCAAAGGCTTTCAAAAGTCAAGCTGTCTGCCCTTCTGTGGTGATATTATGTCAGAAGGTCAGACACAACAGGCAACTCTGTGGCTCCCATGTCCCACCACTGGGGTGTCCTCAGGTTGAAGGTATTTTATGTCACACAAAATCTAAAGAATTATTAGCTATCTACCTATTAGTAATATTCACACTTTATTACTATGGATTTTACTACTAGATATATACTGTTTTTTACATGTAATATATTATATATGTATATATGCATATACATATATACATATATATACTATTTTTCTTTATAAAATCTTAATAGAAATATGGGTATCCTTGAAGAACCTATAAGGAAGGAACAGGCAGACTACAACAAAGATTATTTTCTAGAAACTATATATTTATAGCAAACTGAGTGATTGAAGTATATAGAGACTCAGACATTTCCCTATGTTCATTGTTTGTTAATTTTTTAAAGCAGTTGACAAGGTAGATCAAAATATAGCCTTGAATATTCAAAGTATCTCCTAGATTTATGTTACAGTTGTTACATATGACTATTACTGTTCCATGGAATGTTGTTATCAAGGAAACATATTTTGGTCCTCTTTAGAAATTCATAAATGTTATGTAAAGTGACAGCAGAGTTTAAACAAACTTCAGATTCTTTACCGATGATATTCTCTAAAGTTTCCATTGGTAAATGATGTTATCTTATTAGTCCCCTTTGACCTTGGAACACTACAGTCTCTTCAGTGAAATCCACAGCCATAAAGTAGCCTGTATCCCCATCCGAACAGTAAAGACAAGATGATGAAAAACACATATTACTTAGACTTTGAAACATAGCTGGATAATAAGCCCATTTAGTGAATATGCCAATGCCTTTAGTTTGCCCACACAAACAATGAGCTAAACACAGATTTTAATGTAGGATATGATCTGGTTGATTGTATTCAGGAAATTTTACAATGTTCTAATATTGCCATATAATGCTTTCAATTATTCATAATATATTTACTACCATGAATACCTGTCTTTTTTTAGGCAAGTATGCTGTTGTTGATATATTTCTGCAAATAATATGACATCATGATCTTGAGACAATAAAAAGTATAAGCTTTCCTGAAGGCAATGGAAAATGCTAGTAGCTAGTTGAGAGTGGGCCACATTACATTACCAAAAATAATTTTATGTGAGGAATGGAATAAAATACTTTATTAAGGATATAAGTGATGACCAGAATAAAAGGCTAATGAGATAGCAATCAAATAGACAGTATAAATTAAGAACCAGGATCATATAAACCTAGAGAGTTCAGGATTTTAGGCCACAGGTCACAAGAGGGTTTGAGAAAACTTCCTAAGGCAATTGGTACCTACACTGAAATATAGAAGAAGATAAGAAGCTGATATCACAATTAATTATTTTAAACAGTAGAGGAAGGCCAGAGTACTTTGGGGGGAAACAAAGACAAAAAAAACACAAAAAAATACAGGATGAGAAATGTAGACAAATTAGAATTTTCATCTGTTCATTTCCACATTGATCAAATCATGAATCTGTCAAAGTAGAATTAAATTACACTAAAATGCTATCATATATTTTGTCCTTACTACACATTTTCAGCTTTACTTATGCCATCTACAAGTATCAATTTTCACAATATCATAAATGTAAGATTTATCTTTTAGTCTATAAGAGCAGAGCTGAAAACCAAAACAAACTAATCTTTGAACAAAGGAATATATAAAGGTAGTTAAAGAACAAAAGGAAAAATGAATCAGACATTTAAAAAAAATTTCAATGGGGTGACATTAATGTAGGACTCATTGTGTAAAGGATGGAATGATTCTACGCAGGGGATCATTTAAGAACCATGTCTAACTTAATATAGAGTATCCTTACAATTCATCTTGCCTTATCAATTTCTTTTCTTGCCAGTCCTTTCATGTATGTCCAATTGATTTGGGTTCTTCTAAGAGCTTCTCCACAGAAATAATTTATTCAAGTTACTGGTATATTATATAATATTTCAGGAGAGATTTTGTTCACAAGTTCAGGAAACAGGTTTCTTCTTTTTTTTTTTAACTTGTCAGATCCTAAATCCAAAGTAGGACATTTAACTTAGAAGGCAAATGCACAGGAAGAAATTTGCTGAGAACTTGTATCCCATAGTTTAGTGGTACAAAAAGAAAACACTTGTATGTAAAAAAAAAAAGAAAAAGAATTTGTCATTTTTTGGGAACCAGAATAATAGCTTCAAGAGTCACATAAAATAACTTTTTCAGTAGCTACTTCTCCAAAAAATGATAAATTATCTTTTTTATGACTCAACTCTAGCTAATTGAAGATATTTTTCTATGAACATCCTTACCCTCAACTTCATGTTCTTATGTCATTCAAGTACTGACAAATCAACTGTTATAATTATCCTATAAAAAAGTTTCATGTCATTATTTCCATTTCAGTCAATGGGCTAAAAAGAGAATTTGTTTCATTAAATTTTCAGATAAATTAAAGTACTTTATTTATTTAATGTTATGTTCCAGATTATTCAGAAGAAGTGGGATTCTGAATGGAACCAAGCTTGGGTTAAAGTTGTTTTTAAAAGGAAAATGAGAAAATGAAGGAAAGATTATATAAGGAATAAGTAAGAGAATTCTTGGTGAAACAGACTAATCATCATCTCTTCTACTTCCATTCATTTCCACAGTGGTATTTTCCCCTTTTGTGTGTGTGTGCTTTATATTCATTCATGCTCCCAAAGTAATTGTTTTATTCCCTTATTCAGTGAATGGGAGAAAGAGAAAATTGGAAAATGGAAGTGTTGAATGAACCAATAGAAAATAATACAGGGTGAACTAAGGCATGAGAAAATTCAAAAATAAGAAGGGAATAGATGAGGGAATGACAAAGTAGGGAAATGGAGATATGGAATGAAGCAATAAAAATGGAAAGCAGCAAGAGAATGTAATGAGTTAGAAGATGAATAGAAGAATGAAAAAATGGGAATAAAGACATAAAAGGAATGAGGAAAGGTTAAATTTTTTTAAAAAGGAATCGAGACTAAATATTTCCTTCTGACCTCATGTATACGCTTTGGCTACTGTATAATAAAATGATGACAGTCTGTTCCTATTTCTTTATTCCTGTTCTTAGGTAACTCAATAATAAGAATATGAAGAAATAGATGAATAGTATAAAGCAGACAAGTAAAGAAATGGGAAGAGGGTGATATATAGGAAACACAAGGATAAGACAATGATAAATTGCTCTCCCATTTGTTCCTGTTTTCATCATAAAACTCAAAAATCCCTGTCAATATTTAGGTAATCTTATAGTGTCACTCCTTACTATTTTCCTCATTTAGAATGAACTTGGGAGGGAGAAAATTGGTAGTAAGATTGGTGGTATGAACAAGAAAGTTATAAAGAAGAACAAATAGCAGCATGGAGAATGACTCTAAAGCCATACCAATACAAAAAAAAAAAATTCTCTATTCTCAATGAGTTATAGTTGAAAGAGGATGGATGGGATATGCAGGAAGGACTAGCACATTTGCTATGAAGGCTTGTCAAGTTTTTTATAGAGCTGCTTATCTACCTTTATCTTTTACCCAAATTTCACCTGTGGTGCCAAGAAGCTGTAGCATGTGCAGCAACCATACCCCAGTAAAATTATCTGGGGAGAAGGGTTAGCCCAGGTAAACAGTATAAATCAGATTGAAGATAACCAACAGACTTCCAACCCATCAGTGAGTTAGAGGGGTATCTATCCAAGCATGCAAAGTCTTTCCCAAACAGAATGGGTGAGTGAGAACATTTTGTTTCAGTGGCCAAAAAAGCAGCTGAAGCACTCAATGTGAAGCCCTTAGATCTTGTTCAGACATCAAAGAAGCCAAAATTATACATTGCATTGATTTTTTTTTAAACAAAAGAGTATTGATCACTTTTTTCATTCTTTGTGGTCATTTATAGCTTTCAGTTCCTTTTTTCCCTACCTTTTTTAAGTGTTCTTAACCTCCCACTCTTTGTTTAGTGAGTAATGGCTTTTTGACGTATTTTTGTCAATCCCCTATATTTTTGTTAATTCTTATTATATCTGCATTGACTTCATTTACAAAAAAAATACCTTCCTGTTTTATATAATAAAACATTTCATTTTATGTTCATGATTAGCTCTATGTTTTGTTCAGTTAAGGATTCCTTCCCTAACTTAAAGATTAAGATAACCCACTCTGTTCTTGACATTGGAAAATGGTAGGAAAGTCTAACACAAAAAGACTGCGAAGGAAATTGTTTGGGAATTTAATATACAGAAGAATTTTTCTTCCTTCCTTCCTTCCTTCCTTCCTTCCTTCCTTCCTTCCTTCCTTCCTTCCTTCCTTCCTTCCTTCCTTCCTTCCTTCCTTCCTTCCTTCCTTCCTTCCTTCCTTCCTTCCTTCCTTCCTTCCTTCCTTCCTTCCTTCCTTCCTTCCTTCCTTCCTTCCTTCCTTCCTTCCTTCCTTCCTTCCTTCCTTCCTTTCTTTCTTTCTTTCTTTCTTTCTTTCTTTCTTTCTTTCTTTCTTTCTTTCTTTCTTTCTTTCTTTCTTTCTTTCTTTCTTTCTTTCTTTCTTTCTTTCTTTCTTTCTTTCTTTCTTTCTTTCTTTCTTTCTTTCTTTCTTTCTTTTTTCCTAGAAGTATGGTGGCTATTCATGGGCTCAATCTCACAGTTGATCTAAAAGGAAATTTTGACCCATTTCATATACTACTTGAGAATCTCTAATGATCTCTTTGTCCTTTTTGTTGTTCAGTCATTTTTAGACTCTTCATGACCCATAGTTTTCTTAACAAAGAAATTGGAGAAAATTGCCATTCCTTTTCCAGCTTATTTTACAATGAGGAAATTGAGGCAAACAAGGTTAATGACTTACTCCGGGTCACATAGCTAGCAATTATTAGAAGCTGAATTTGAATCATGTCCTTCTGACTTCAGGCCCAGTGCTCTATCTACTGCATCCCTAGCTACCTTGCTCTTTAGGGCTTATCATACTGGTGCTAAACTTAGTGAGGATACCTGTTGAGCTTTAGCCCTATTGCAAGCACAGAATTCTGAACTCAAGGAATCCATTAGCTTTAACAACTCTAATTGTAGGAATTACAAGCATGTTGTCACTCCCAGGAAATATCTCACATGGTTTTTGTTTGTTTCATTTTATTTTGTTTTTCAAATTCATCATCAATTAGCTCATTATAGAAAATAATGCGTTCATTATAGAAATTTTTATTTTCTAGATTAAAATACACAAATTATAGGAAAGGAATAGAGCAAGAACCAGTTCAAGGAGACTGAAAGTTGGAAAAGAACAGGACTGAAAAGGCTGACAGGAAAGAGGCACCAAATTATATGTATGTATGTATATATGTGTATATATATATATATATATATATATATATATATATATATAATATTGTCAATTCCTTTCCTTTAAAAAATGGGCTTCATATTAAACTACCATCCTGTTGGTAGGGGGCTCTGGAGTGGAAGAGTAAGAACTATATAATATTCATAAATTCACTGAATATACAAAAAGCAAAGAATTATAGACATAAAAATAGAGCTCTGTAGTTCAGAGACTGGTCTAGCTCCTGAGTTTGTAGCAACTAGGAGAACCTCAGTTCTACTTCTGTCCCACCCTTTGACTTAGATTTGCTCAAAGCTTTGAAGCCCATATAGTTTAAATTTTAAAGGAACTCCATTAGGTCCAAGAAGATTTCTAGGAATACTTTCCTGAGCTCCTTTCTGCTAGTTGTTCCCTTTATTCTCTGATCACAAAAAAAAAAAAAAATTGAGCTATGCTGAACAAAATTTTATTCTGGTATTTTAAAAAAATTAATTATTAAAATAGCTTTTATTGGGTTTTTATGATTCTCAAATGCCTATTGTATCACAAAAAAACATATTTTGAACTTGCTAGGCTAAGTCAACTTTTGCCTTAGCTCAGTGTTTGCTGTGAGCAAAGATTTTGATTGTTTTGTTTGCTGCTGTTCCTTTTGATTTTTCAATGGCCTTGGTTAAATTCATTTCTTAAGTGGCAAAAAGGAAAGGATAAAAGGAAGCACAGAGTGATGGACTAGTTAGAAATACATTGTTCCTTTCTCCTCCCTACAGTGGAAAAAACTGGAATGATTTTTTGTTTCTTTGTCTTAAATAAAGAGATGATTCCTACTGATGGAGTGGATATAATTGGGGCCAGAAATGCAGGATGCATATTCAGTGCTTGCTAATCTAAGGAAAGATTATATTGCCAAAGAAATGATAAGGAACATAATTCACATTTAAGAAAAAGAAGTTTAGAGGCAGGAGTAAATGAGTTTTTAATTTTCAAAAAGGATACATGGAAATAAAGGGTCTTCTAATGGATTTGTTGATTATGCCAGTAAAGAGGTCAGTGTTACTGGACATGAGGACTAATTGACTATTTGTGTAATATATGCTTTTAGATCCACAGGTTTGACTGGAGGATGCCTTGGACCCCATGGAATTGAGAGCCATAAAACAAGATAATGGAGGTAATCATAATTAGAAATTAGAACATTTGTTAAAAGGGGCCTCAAGCTTATCCTATTACTACCACCAGGGATATTAAGGAATGTCTTCCAATTGAAAGGAGTCAGTGTTCAGTCTCTTAGAATAATAGTACTTGAACAGTTACAAGAAAACAAATTAAACAATACATAAATAAAACATTAGAATAATAGCTAATGAGGTTATGATGTAATGAGATTGATTTTAGATGTTAGTCAGTTGTACAATTTGATTGACAAGGAAAGTTACAGATGTTTTTCTCCTTCAAAACCAGATGAATTAGTTGGAAGTCCCAGAGAGGAGTAGTTCTTTATCCTTTTTCAGGAATAAAAAGTTGTGGAAAGTTAATATTAAATTGTACCTCTTTGATCCCCCAAAAAGATTTTAACAAACAAAACTAGTTTGATTTTAGAACTCAATCTTAAGCAATTTCTTTTTGAGCCTTTGTTGAGTCTTCTGTTCTTTTTTCTAGATATTTTCTCTTTGTTAGAGATAATAAGATTATAGAGGTCCCCCAAATGTCCACTTGATCCACTGGAAGAGATGAGATACTTAAATCAGCTAGGCAGAGACTATGCTAAGAAGACCTCACATGTGCTAGGTGGCCATTGATAAGGAAGAAGAGTGTCTTGTTTAGTTTCTTTGGTTCAATGAGAAACCTCTTAGGAAGTCTTAGAGAGGGACTAGATGATAATATTAGAAGGGGTATATATTAACTTGAATGACAGGAAGTCTTGCAAGACAGGAAGGAAGGATCCAGGAGTTCTAGGTTGGCCTGGCTCTCTGCTAGCAACAGACTTCTTCCCTAGCTGTGAGTTCTATGGAGTCTGTTCTGTTCTGGAGGGAGCCTATAGTTAGCTAGATTGTGGTGAGTGGTCTATTTCTAATTAATTAATATCTTATAATTAAAAATACAACCTCTAGATGATTTCAATCATCACAAAGTATAAAGTCCTTCACATTTGGCCACAAAAGATGAATTCTCAGTAGAAGTAATTCCACCATGGAGATTAGCAAGGCAGAGAGTAAAATTTCTAAAAGAGATAAGTTTGATGTTTTAGATTTATGCCCTCTTTACAGAACTCCCCTACTTTTTTATGATCAGTATGCTTCGAGGACAATTAGATAATAATTTTTGATTATTAGTATGGTATCAGACCAGAGCTACAGATTTTTGTTGTTTGACTAACAAATAAAGCTGTACAGAATAATTAGTGAAATTTAATGGGGAGATTGGAATTGTCCTAGCAGCCCTTTAAAAAAACTTGAATGCCACAAGTATAAGCATTATTGAAATAATGGAAGGAAACATAAGGCTCATTACCAGGATTAGTGAATAGACTGAAAGCGATTATACTCTCCCAAAATGAACTTTAAACATGACTTTTAAAATACAAGGTAGTTAAGAAGCTCATTGTGATGAGGCATTTAGGTGGTACAGTAAATAGAGCACTGGACATAGGATTAGGGAGACCTGAGTCCAAATTTGACCTCAGATACATGAGATATGTGACCTTTATGGAAAGGAAACTAAAACAAGTTCTGGTCTTTCTGCCACTGTGTTGGAACAAGCAACAGTGGGAATATTAGAAAGAGAAGAAATTAACAAGACTGACAGTTGCTGGGGGAAGGTGCAACTGGGAGTGGCAGTTGGTATTGTGAGGAGCACTTCCTTCCTGGCCTTGGAAGTGGGAGGAGTTTTGTATTCTTATTCCTCTCTGGATAGAAGTGTCTCTATTTTCTTCAGGTCGAAGAGACAGGCTCAACCAGCTCTGAAAATCAGAACTTTCTTTTTGCTTGCTGTCTACTGCTAAAATTTTGAAATTAAGAAAACTAGCACAGGAACAAGAGAAACCCACCACCAGCCTGTGAGGCCTGGCCTCAGCTCCAAAACTGAGAAAGACTCAGACCTTATCTAGAGAAATCCCTCTTCCCTCTTCCCTGATACCTCTCCAATCCGAACTTGTTATTAAAATTTATCCTATTTGAGTATCGCAGTCAGATAAGAGGACTATTTTTTCAGGGGTCATAGAGGGGGCTGAACCTCAGGACAATCATTCAACTACAAAAGGTCTTTATCAAACCCTAGCTGGGCAACCAAAGTCTGGGGAAAGGATTGTCCCTCAGGAGGGTCCATGTTTACCTACTTTGGGGCATCTTTGGCATAAATTCATAGAGAAGACATCCCTGCAGGCTATCATAAGCAGCCCATTTCTTGGAAACCCCATTTTGTTCAAAAATAGCTTCTTGGCAGGGGACATCTCTCTCCTTTTTCCTCATCAGCAGCCATTTTCCCTCTCTCCCTTCAACTCTTCCATTCCCTGCAACAAACTTTCTGTTTCCCCTGTTCTTCTTATTCACCCATCTTTCTCTATAAATATTACACCTTGGATAATTCAGTTGACCTCTTTGTCTGAGATTTTTCATCTGTAAACATGAAGATAATGATACTATCCATCGTTAGTGTTAGTTTAGTGTTAGAGGATAAAATGAGATTATTTATAAAATACTTTCTAAACTGTAAAGTGTTATATAAATATTACTGTTATTACTATATTAGTTGATCCAGGACCAGGGTATTGAACATCTTACTGCCCCAAAAAACTTGAAAACTTCTATTTAGCTTCTTAGACACCTATTCCAATTTGGTCAGTTCCCTATCCTATTTTCTTTGTAATAGCACAAGTCTTTGTGTCCAGATTTAGAGAATTTAGGGAACAATTTCCCCTAGAATTAAAATCCTAAACTGCACCACATCTCTGCCATTAGAGAAAAAGAAATGTCATTATCTGGTCTTCAGATATATTTTTAGTTACTTAGTTCAACTAATCAACACTAGGCCTTTGACTTTATTATGTCCATAGGGTATATACTCAGTAAGTGGCAACTGGGTCAAAGGCTATGGACAAATTTAGTTACTTTTCTTGTATGTTGCCATATAACTTTTGAGCATGGTCTTAGCACCCACTTCCCCTACCAGTAATCCCTAAATTATGCTTCCCAGGGTCTTGAAAAATACTGACAAAGGACACTAATGAAGTCCTTTGAGAGGCCAAGGGTGTTGCATTCCAGTCATATACAAATCTTGAAAATATTATTATAAATATTCAAAAACTAATCTTATAAGCAATGGGCTCATTTACCAGCTATGCCCTGTAGTTCAAATTAAGACTGTAACTTGATGAAATTCCAACCTATCCCCAAGGCTACACTCCAGAAGACCTACTAGCTCTTTGTCTTGCCTATAACCATCAGATAAGGTCACATGAACTCCTGATCTGGGTGCAGACTTCACCATTGTGTTAGGATCCTGTTCTAGTATCTTGTGACCATTACCTCATAATGTTAATTTGTCTGACAGACCATCAGTTTGATTATCATTCTCCCTTCCTCCTCTTCTTGTTACCTCAATAAAGCTCTTTACTGTCAAAGCTAACTCCCTGTCAAGTTTACCCTATGCTGGAACTCTCTGTGTCTCTATTCTCTCTCTATGTCTTCCCTTCCTTAAACTTTAACCCTTCAACCCATATTCACTCAGTCCCCAGTTCCCCTGTTCAGGTATTCCATGAGGAACTTTAGCGAAGTCAGTGGACAACTTCAAAGGGAAAGGCTAGTTGATTAGAATCTATCAGTAAAATACTTGAGATGATTTTTAAATTTGGACATTTTTTTTCTATTCCAGATTACATAATCTAATGAATTTGTATTTTCCAATCAAGAGAAAGTTCACATCTGTTTTTTTGGGGTTTTTTTTTGGCTCAAGATAAGTCCCTTAACTTCTACCAATCTTTTTTTTTTTTAAATTCTATAAAATATGGATAATAATGCCTAAAGTTCTTTCCTTACAGGGCCATTATGAAAATAAAATTACATATTCTATGTATAGCACTTTCGAAAACTTGAATCACTAGATATGTCAGGTTGTTTTTAAAAAATAAAGAAGGATTTTGATTTCTTCAATAGAAGAGCAGAATTGTTTAGATTGAAAATTAAATCAGAAGTTGTCTATAGACACTGGGTATGAAATTGAATATTACTGACTGCCACCAGATTTCAAAGAAATGTACAATAATTACTGCATAAATTAGAGTTAGGGAGTCTGATTTTTTTTTCCTTTATGTTCATAATTAACATGCTTGTTGGCTCCTTAAGGTTAGGGTAGATGGGAAGGAAAGTGAAAAGAATGACAGACCTGAGATTTCTTTGGTGCAGGCAACTCATAATATGGAAATTACCTTTACCAAAGTAGCTCAATAATTGTTCTGCTGCTTGTAGCTCTAGATAGTGGCTTGGGTGATGGGAAGATTCTATGTTATATGCTCTTTCCTAGCAGAAAATATCAGACACAAGACTCCAACCAATGTTTTCTTAATTTGGAGGCTGATTTCCTATCTATTATACCACATGTTTCAACATAGAATTTTTTTTTTTGGCTCAGTGTGGTATTTTCTTTTTTTTTCTTTTTCTTTCTCTCTTTTTGAAACCCTTACCTTCCATCTTGGAGTCAATACTGAGTATTGGCTCCAAGGCAGAAGAGTGGTAAGGGCTAGGCAATGGGGGTCAAGTGATTTGCCCAGGGTCACACAGCTGGGAAGTGTCTGAGGCCAGATTTGAACTTAGGACCTCCTGTCTCTAGGGCTGACTCTCAATCCACTGAGCCACCCAGCTGCCCCCTCAGTGTGGTATTTTCAAATAGTAGAGGGAGAAGCAGCTGATAATGGTGAATTACTATTTTTATGGTTGTTATATTGCATATAATGTTCAATTACCATAATTCCTTCATTACTAGGAGGAAATGGACTAGATTCATGAATTCCCAGGTGAGGAAACTCTCTCTACCAATGTAGGTTGTCAATTTCTCTGCCACTTACATAGTCTTAGAAAGCTGACTATATGATTGCGAGGTTAAGTGACTTGACCATAGTCACATAGTCTTGTGTCAGAGGGGGGGCTAGAGTACAGATCTTTCTGACATCCAAGCCAGCCCTTTACTTCTCCAAATAGCCTTTCATCTTCTCATTGATGTGTCTAATGTGTAATACTTATGGTTTCTACAATATAAGGCTAATATATCATATATTTTATTAATTTTTTTAAATAAGGGCTCAAAAGTCACTGGTAAGAATTGGAAATGACATCAGCAATCAAGTATTTAAGCACCAGACCAACATAATCATTTCAGAAAGAGACATTGGAACTTTAAAACATTTCTAAAATTTGCTGTATTTATAGACATTCCCTGGTGGTTTTATTTTTTACTTTAGTTTGGTTTGTTTTTTGAAACTGGGTCTCCTTATCTCAACATGGAAGTGCAGGAGTGCTCATGGGCCCAATTGAACTGATGACCTTCTGCCCCATTTTCAACCTGGGCTAGTTCAGCCCTCTTTAAGAAGTATAGAGGCTCACCATATTGGTGCCAGGCAAAGTGTGAACATATCATATTTAACCATACTGTAGCTGAGTACTCCTGAACCTTCCCCAATAGCAGGAATTAAAGGCATTCAGCACCACATCTAAAACCTGGTAATTCTTTGATGTTACTCAGCATGAACAGTTTCATTGTATGTGGCTTACTGAGGCTCTGATTAAAGAGGAATTTTAGAACAAGAAAACAACACATGAGGAAGTATATTGACTACATATGAATGGCAGTCACCATCTTATGTTTTGGCCAAAAACCATATTTTTAATATGTATCTCTGCAGTAGAAAACATTAAAAGGTAATCAATGTATTTGTAGAACTTTCTACACCTGTAATGACTCTTAATTGATTCCATTTTCCTAGTTTAAGTTTGGAATAAATTATAGAGCATAGAAGGACATTTGGGTTAACTAAGAGTTGTATTTGTAGTGTCTATATATAAATAGTGTGACTGTTGTCTAACTTTTTCAATTAAATCAATAAAAAAGTGAAAGTCAATTCTGCTATTTTTCAGATAAATATACTGAAGGCCAGTATAAACACTGCAAACAATTTGTGTACGTTTTATAGCTATGAGTACCATGCAATCTCATGAGGAAACATTTAATAACATAAATATAGTAGCTGCACTGTAGATCATAGTTCACAGGAGAGATTTTAATTGAACATATACAAAAAGCAATTAATAGTGTGAGACTGGAACTCAGGAGAGAGATTACGGTTGCATATATAGCTCTGAAAATTATCTAGTTCAACCTTTTCAGTATCCTGGAAAGAGTGGGACCATAAGAGGAAAAGTGACTTGGCCAAGGTCACATACAGAGGCAGAAGTAGAAGGGCTGAGAGGACTATAAGTTGGTGATGCATCAAAAGGTAAGAAAACAAGGAGACTGGAAAAAGGGTGGAATATGTAGGTGCTATAAACCTATATAAAATCCAAAAGCAGGCAAAAGGAACCAGATAAGTAGTCTGAACCCAAAATTGTTTTATTAGCAATCTAGATAGTCCATAGAAAAACTTCCCCTTCATCTCTCCCCAGGGTCAGAAGAGTAGTTTATAAATGGAACTGTAGAACATGTATTAGTGGTGGACCTCTACAAATTTTGAGTTAGTTGTGACATTCAAAGAGCTACATGGATGGGCAAGAAAAAGGGCATTTAAGAAAAAGCACTTGAGATTTAGCACAATTGCTGTTCTTAAGTAGTGTGAATGAGAGAGTTACAGACCATACTGCAAGGACTTGGTTTGCAGGAAACCATCATGCAGGAAGAAAATGGAATTCTGCTATCAGTGAGGGATGGGCTGGAAACTCTATTCATGGAAAAGGAGATCAGCAGTTGGAGAGGGGGTTCTTCTTCTCTTTTGAATTGGAAGAGAGAGGAGCATCTTGCTGAGCTCAACCTGTTGTGCTCCCTCATCTATGTGAAGAAATCAGATTAGCCATCCTTCCTCAGCAGTGGTGGATAGAGACTTTTTCTCTTGAGGAAGATAAGAGACTATCCACCCAAGAAGATTTTCAATTGATCTCTTCAATAGCTGTACATCCCTCTATATCATGAAAATACAACAATCTGACTCCACAATTTCACCAGGGACTCAGGTCTCCAGACCTGAGCCCTCAACCCCTGAGGGGAATTTATGTTAAAATAGAAATTAGGGATTTCCCAATTTTCCCTCTACCCCAAACCTACCATTCCTAAATACCAAAAAGAATAAATAGATCTCATTAATCCAGAAGAAAATGAACATCTTATTCTTCTAATGTACTAAGGGGATCAAGATAATATCTATCAAGGGAAGAAAACAGAAACCAGAGACTGAAGGGGAGTTCCTCTTTACCTTTCAGCTCTGGACCTTGATCAAATCTCTCACCTTCCCTTGTGTAGTACTACCAGGAAGTAGTGATTCTTTTATCTGTCCCCTCTCTCTCTTAGACCTTTCAAGCTTTGGTTTCTGATCCCCTGCTAGTACAGTAGTCATTAGTTCATTGAAGCTGAAACACCTAAGATCTTTTTAGATTATTGTCCAATGCCAAGTTGGAGGTGTCATCAACATGAGATCCTTCAGAGGACAGAGTTTGTGGGAGAAGGCATACCTACATGTCAATTCTGAATCTTATCCACAATAATTATAATGGAATAAGTAAAGATTTGTCTGTTGGGGACTATAGTTTAGAATGTACCAATCATTTGCTGCTGTTGCTTTAAGATTTTTTAGAGTATTTGAAATAAAATATAGTCATTGTCCTTACTTCTCTTAGTGAATTATTGATTAAGAGTTTTGTTTCACTTTTTTTTCCCTGGGAGAATTCTTTAGTACCATCTAATTTTTTTACATCCTGTATCTTCTTTTGCCTTTAAATACTAAAGTGAAAGTAAAAGTTACAAAAAGATACAATAAAGCCTAAGGCAGTGGTAGTCAACCTTTTAGAGACTGTTTGCTGTTTCCCACCCATTACCCCTCTCCCCCAGACTGGTGCTTCATGTACCTCATGCCTCCTCTAACCCCATACAGGGGAGGGAGAAAGCACTCTTAATGGGGTGCTGGGAAGTGTGACAAGGGAATCACTTTAAAAGACTGATATATATTAATTTAAGGTCGCCAAGGAATTCAGCTATGTAATTCCTAAATGAAAAACTCAAGTCAGCAGTCAGCCTTTTTTGGAGTTTAATTACAATAGGAGCAAGAAAGGAATTAGAGATAGAGAGAGAGAAAAAGGGAGAGAAGGGAATAGGGCTTAAATACCCCTTCTGTTTAGGCTGGGCCAAAAGGCCCAAGCCCTTAGATAGCTGGGGCAAAGAAAAGAGATCAGTCCCTATCACTCACGTGACCAAAATGGAGAAACAGTCTCAGAGGCCCCCACCTTCAGCTTCCTTCAGCGCCAGCTTCTCCGAGTCCACCGCAATCACCCCGACCAAACTCCTCCACCCCCCTCAAGTCTCCAGACCCTCCTATCTTTAAGGAAACCATCCAAGTTCCTCCTCTCAGTTCTCCCATCTACCAATCACTGTTCATCAATTTCCCTGTGCCAATGGAGGCTCTAGCTTAACCCAGGACCGCCCAGAGGTTTCTGGCTTTTGCACATGTCTGTTGAAGGTCATATTTTCAAATGATTAAATCTTTGATCTAGGCTGCAGCCCTTACTCAATCCTCTGAATAGGGTGGAGATTTATTCCAAGTATCTCCATTGTATCAATTCTAAAATCAATCATGATTCAAAGAAATTCCTGTTCTATGCTTAAGCATAGGTCAAAGTCCTTTCCATTGTTCAGCAAAAGGTTTCTGTCCTAAAGTAATCTGAAGAAGGGAAGAGAAGGAACCTCCCATGCCAATGGGGTTCCCATTCCAATAGACTATCAGTAAGAAATTTTCCAAGTATGAAATATCCCAATGGTGAAATTTCCAACATTTATAAGTCTAAGGAATTTTGAGGTTTACAGAAGAGGGGTCAGTAAAGTGAGGAATGTCCTCAGCACACATAGAAAGGGGGAGGGGAGTGGCCCTAGTGCTCTGTTCCCCTCCAACTCTGCCACCTGTGAACTGCCCACTGTTGGAAGAGAATTTCTCTCTCTATTATGTCACTTTGTTTAACATCACCTCTCAGTGACCTAGAGGTCAAAGAGTACTGAGTAAATTCTGGTATAGATAAGCCCTCAGAGAAAGGAAGTTAAAGAACCAAGGAACCAATGAGGCAGGAAACTGATTGCACAGGCACTGCCCACCCTGGGCAGCCTAGGCAAATTAAGAAACTATGGTTGGTTCCTGAGATGTGATGTGTGAGAGCTAGTGGGTGAAGAAAACTGCCTATAAGAGGAGACCCAGCAGGAAGTGAGGGTCTTCTGGCTGGAGTACGGAGGCTGAAGGAACCACTGTTGGAGGTTAGCCCCAAACCATCATGGCAGTCAATAGATTAGTAAACTAAATACCTCTCTACTTCTTTCCTTCCTTTCCTTCTCTTTACTACTACTTTTATTAAATAAAGCCATAAAAGCTACTAGCAACCTCATAATTTTAATTATTATACCACCTTACCCCCTGCATACTCCCATTAGGCTACTGGGTGAGGAGGGGGGTGAGGGGAGTAGCTCTATCAGAGTTCCTCTGCATTTCTAGTAATGAAAGTGCCCACAGAGAGCACTCTGTGGGCCCTCTTTGGCATGTGTGTCATAGGTTCAACATCACAGGCCTCAGACATAGATTTTCACAAAGTTATTTGTTTTGTTTTGTTTTGTTTTTTACTATTTTTAAGCTTAAGAATTATAGACAATTCCTCCTACATCTTTATGAATCTGGCAAAGCCTGCTGAATATCTGGGTATAATAGTTGACAAGAGGATGGCCTTGAAATTTGAGAGACCTAGCTTTGAGTCCTGTCTGTAAAACATACTAGCTATATGACCATGGGAAAGTCACTGAATCTCTTAAAATCCTGAACTATAAATATTAAAATCCTAACTATAAATAACTAAAACTGTGCTTGTTTGCATCCCCAGGAGAAGTTTTCTGAATGGAAGATATTATAGTTTTGGATCTCACACCATCATTTTTTAATGTCTGCTTTCCAAAAATAATAATCGAAATTTGAAAATAATTCAATATAGCATTGTCTCACAATCATAAGAATGAGAATGAAATAGTTTCGTTTTCATATCCACCAACCTCTGGACATCTGATTGGGATAGTCTATGGACTGCTGTGATGACTCCAGGGATACTTGATAAATTGATCATGGTAAGAAATAACTGAGACAGAGAAAAAGGGAGTTACTCGTTGAGCTGTATTCAATTGATTTTTCATATCTAGAAGCTGGCAATACAGCTTCATTGGGCATTTTAGAATTTTTTAATCAGCAGATTACACTATTAATATACATATTACTCTCCAGGTGACTAGAATTGTTTTCCCTTGAGGTTTTGACTCCATATGCCAAGAATCCCTCCAAGTGAATAAGGAATAAATTTATGTTTTAATTTTGATTACAAAATCAAACTGCTAAAAGATTACAACAGAAGCTAAACAACAAGAAGAACTGAAAACAACACATTCATTGTTTTCTATCCTCTTGAAAAATGAATTACCATTGATTTGTCTCTTGCAAGATTAATTACTACTATTTTTCAGGGATGAGAAATTTGGCAGTTCTCTTTGGGGAACTGATATATGCAGAGAATTATAGTACTGAATCTGCATAAGAAAAATTTTGGGAGCTACAAACATGTTCCATTTCTCAAAACACATGTGATTTTTGTTTCTTATTGGCTTTTCATTAGGAAATGCTAGTAATAATTAGGAAATTAGCTAATTCATTTGGAAATTACTTCCTTCAGACAAATACATGAAAATAGCAAGCAATGGAGTCATCACAGAGAACCTGAAAGAACTCTATAATGCAAAATTGGTAGATATGATAAAATATGGACAGGCAAGAATGTAAAGGAAGTGATCAATACTTAAAAACCAAAATAAGATTAAAGATGATTAATGACTTAACATAGGCATTCCCTTAGGACAATAGTCTCATAGTACAGATTAAGAAAGTGACTTCTATTACTGAGACATCTTCATCTTTCTTCTCTCTACCTTAGCACCAAAACTAGGACCCATCGTTAACTCAGGCCATCCTGGTAAGGCTATCTAAGAGACAAAAATAGTAATTACATCATTCAGGCTGGTAAACTAAGTTTGACTTTCAATGACTATTTCATATATTTAGTTCCCATGGGAGGTCAATATAATTCCTTTATTTTGTTGATATGGACCAGAGAGTTTAGTTGGAAGATAAGTGGTATAGGTTGGATTCAAAAATAGTCTTCACAAGTCCATTTGTTATCTTCCTTTTGAATCTATAACACTTTCTTCTGATAGCTTCACTTCAGTGCCTTCTAGTAATCTCTTTTCTTATTCCATAAAGAAGAATCATTTCACCTTAGGATTGGGACCAAGGGCCAAAAACAAAAAACAAACAAATTTTTAAAAATTACAAATTTATGCAGGAAAGAATCTGATATCAGTCATGTCTTCATGTCTCCATGTCTTCATCTGAATTTTCAAGATATTAAAATAAATTACATTAAATAAATTACATTAATTGCTATAAAAATATTTTACTGAATTTTTACCCCTGAGAAATAATAGACACTACTCTGTTAAAGAACTTTCAGTTGTCCGTGGATAGGTAGGAAAGGTAATACCTGAATATTATTATTTTAGACTACAGTTAATCTCTACCTGGTGGGCAGCTAGGGGACACAGTGAATAGAATGCCAGGCCTGAAATCAAGAAAACTCATCTTCCTGGGGGCAGCTGAGTGGCTCAGTGGATTGAGAGCCAGGCCTAGAGATGGGAGGTCCTAGGTTCAAATTTGGCCTCAGACACTTCCCAGCTGTGTGACCCTGGGCAAGTCACTTGACCCCCCATTGCCTAACCCTTACCACTCTTCTGCCTTGGAGCCTTGACTCCAAGACAGAAGGTAAGGGTTTCAAAAAGAAAAAAAAAAGAAAAAAGAAAATACCACACTGAGCCAAAAAAAAAAATTCTATGTTGAAACATGTGGTATAATAGATAGGAAATCAGCCTCCAAATTAAGAAAACATTGGTTGGAGTCTTGTGTCTGATATTTTCTGCTAGGAAAGAGCATATAACATAGAATCTTCCCATCACCCAAATGGAATTTCAAAGAGTCAGACCTGTGCCAAACAACAACAATAATCTTTCTTGTAATGTAGTCATGAAGTCAACTATCAGATTATTGGCCAGGAAGCTATCATGAAGGAACATATAATGAAGTGAGAAACCTTCTTGGATTTTCTATCCAAACCCCTAATACTCTTAAAATCAGAAAAAGTTGGAAGTAATTTAATTCTATGTAAGCCTGGGTAAGGCTGGTCTTGGGTAGTAGTATCCAATGATTGAGAATATAATGTGGAAAGTAAACTAAAACAAGTTCTGGTCTTTCTGCCACTGTATTGAAACAAGCAACAGTGGGAATATTAAAGACAGAAGAAATTGACAAGACTGACTGTTGGTGGGGGAAGGGGCAACTGGAAGGGGCAGTGGGTCCTGGGACTAGGACTTCCTGGCATTGGAAGTGGGAGGAGTGTGGGCTTCCCAGTCTTGGGACAGAGGTGCCTCTATTTCTTCAGCCCGAAGAGACAGGCCCAACCAGATCTGAAAGTCAGAACTTTTCTTGTTTCTTGCTGTCTACTGCTAAGATTTTTGAAATTAAGAAAACTAGCACAAATATAGCATAGACATGAATAAAAGAAACCCTCCACCAGCCTGTGAGGCCTGGCCTCAGCTTCAAAGCTGAGAGGGACTTAAACTTTATCTAGAGAAATCCCTTTTCCCTCTTCCCTGATACCTCTCCAATCTGAACTGGTTATTAAAATTCATCTTATTTGAATATCACAGTCAGATAAGAGGACTATCTTTTCAGAGGGCATAAAGGGAACTGAACCTCAGGACAGTCCTCCAGATACACACGGTTCTTATCGGACCTCTGCTGGGCAACCAAAGTCTGGGGAAAGGCTTGTCCCTCAGGAGGTTCTATGTTTACTTGCTTTGGGGCATCTTTGGCATCAATCCATAGAGAAGACATCCCTGCACGATATCATAAGTGACTCACTTCTTGGACACCCCATTTTGTTCAAAAATAGCCTCTCTGCAGGGGCATCTCTCTCATTTGCCTCACCAGCAGCCATATTCACTCTCTCCCTTCAAGTCCTCCATTCCCTGCTACAAACCTTCCATATCATCCCTATTCTTCATATCTACCTATTCTTTTCCTATGAATATTGCAACAGTGTTGGATGTGAGTCTCAGTGGCGTGGAAATTGGTCATGAATATATAGTGACAATTTTGATTTTTGGTCCTGATCCTGGCATTGAGGACAAATATTTTCATTATTAATTTGCGAATTATATTTAGCTTTTCTGTCACTATATATGGAACAATATTATTTCTCTCAGAGCCAGAGGGGATGCAAGATTTTACTCAAATAATGCTAAAAGATCCGAGATGTTCTTTAGAACAATGAATTCAACATTCCATTAATTTTCCAGGAATATATCTATTTTAGATGTTTCTTCTTACTAATAAAAGAACTGCAAAGACAAGATCCACTCGATTGAAATTTCAGTGAGAGTCTTTAATCAATCATAGAGTTGTAGCCTCTGGCCAATCTGCACCCTACAATGCACCTGTGAAGATCATTATCACATTATTGGATTGCAACCAAGCATAGGATAGTATTTTAAGCAAGGAACAACTGGCTTAGAGTTCCCATACAAATTTCTGCACCACTTCCTGCTGTCTGAGGAAAAGTACACCCATCACCACTGTAGTTAGAGTTGTCGTACTTATTGCCAAAGAAGTTCCCCTCTATTACTTCAGCATTTTCTGTGTTGCCAGGTGTGAAATGAACTAGTCGGCTAGTTTGGAGAACAACAACAAAAGCGCATTTCCTGATGATAGAATGTGTGGAATGGGAAATGAGGGCAGAGGAGTGATGCTGGAGTGTTCAATTTGCTGGATGTACCTGAAACAAATTGTCTCAGATGCATCTGCTCAGTGGCCTAATTAAAATCAGGGTGTATAGAATGGTTTCCAGAGCTTCTACAAGAGAGCAGGGCACAAGTTGGAACCTCTGATTTTTCTAGATATTTGCCTTTTGGATTGTAGTCTACATAATCATAACAGGATTGAAAGGAGTAAGAAAGAATTCTCTTTGGATGAGAAAAGAGATGTATAAATTCATGCAAGTGCTAAAATAAGAGTAAATTAATGGTGGTGGTGGTGGTGAAGTGCTACAATACTAGAAAAAATAGTGGTTTCATATTGATATTAAAACTATGCATATTCACAGAATCTGTCACTCCACATCCTTAAAATTTATAGACAAAAAAAATGTCCAGAAAAGAAGAATTTTGTACTTAAAACTCCCCAGCTGTCTGTCAGTTAGCATAACTATTAAAGGCAACAGCAGCAGCTCTTTAAGGTAGATGCGTTTATTATCCCCATTTTACAGAGGATGAAACTGAGACCCAGAGAGGTTATGTGACCTGCCTAAGGTCACATAGCTCATTATGTCTAATGAAGAATTTGTACTCAGGTCTTCTTGACTCCAAATCTAGCAGTCTATCTACTGTACCATCTAGTTGCCACTAAAAGTCTTGAAGAGTTATATTAAGCAGAAGACTTAAGCAATCTTTATTTTTAGCATGAATGAATGAATGAATGAATAAATGAATGTATGAATGTATGAATGAATGAATGGATCTTTTCAACCATAGCCTGTTAGAAGCAGGTTAATCAATTAGGATCGAGCTAGGGTGAAAAAATGCCTGGAATGAAGTACTTATGGGTTACATGAAATGCTATATAAAAAAAGAGGGGCAACTAAGTGGCTCAGTGGATTGAGAGCCAGGCCTAGAGATGGGAGGTCCTGGGTTCAAATGTGGCCTCCACTTCCTTGCTGTGTGACCCTGGGCAAGTCACTTAACCTCCATTGCCTAGTCCTTACTGTTCTTCTGCCTTGGAACCAGTACACAGTATTGATTCTAAGATGGAAGGTAAAGGTTCTAAAAAAAAAAATTAAGGGATATTGCAAGCTTTATGATTGGGACCCAACCATGAGCTGCCATAGCTGAAAAATTCAGTTTAGTCAAATAGAGGCAAAATGCTTATAATCCACAGTGGCCAATTTAGGGATAAATGCTAACTCTTTACCTAATGGGATGTATAAGAAATTAAGACTTTAATATGGTTGCTTCCTTTTACAAGTGTTGAAAGCATTCTAGACCAAAGGTGTAGAGCAAGAACTTTTGCTTACCAAAACTGAAACAATCATTTTACCATATTCATTATGCATGTACTTACTTGTAACGGTATGCTGGTTTCATATATGAATACTAATCTCATACAGCGAACCACAACATTTTCTGGCTCCCCTCCTCAAGTATCAATTGGGCCAGGACCAATTCACCACAAATGTGTTAGGTAACTTCAGCTTCAAGTCTACCACAAATCACTCACTTTCTGACTTTCAGGTTCCTTACCCCTCAAAAGGACATGAAATTCTGGCCTTCCTTTCTTTACAATATCATTATGAGGAAAGTACTTTATAAAACTTAAAATACTATTAAAATATTAACATGATGTTCTCAGAAGGATAGCATGGTGTTCTCCATCGAGAGCCTACACTGGAGTCCAAAAGACTTGACTCTTACTTGTACTAACTGCTTGACAATGATAAATAACTTAATCTCAACATCCTGGCCATCTCTCTAGAACTATAAGTTTTGAATAAATTATTGATCTTTTTGGAGGAGAAAGTAAAATGATGTTCTAGAAAATAGATTTTGAAAATTATTCTAGAGTAATATGAGATTTTTTATACATTGCAAATGCTTTACAATTACGTTGTTTGGTCTTCGCAAAAATGCTGGGAGGTAGGTGCCATTATCAGTCCCATCTTAAACTTAACCCTGAGAATAAGTAACAGGGATTAATAATCTATCTTGGTTTAATAACTCCAAGAAGGGTTCCTCTCCAAGAATGGTCCAAGATAACCTCTTTTCTATTATTTAGTTATCTGATTGTGTAGTATATTCTAGAATCACAATCAGTGACTTTTCCAGAGTAGTCTAGCTATTTATTATCTTTGGAGTGATTTGAACTAAATCTCTCCTAACTAGAAGTCCAACATGCTAGCAATTGCACCAATTGGCTATCCACATTCATTCACTCAGTCCGCATACATTTATTGTATGTTCGTAGACATGGAATATTTTCATTTGTATGCAGAAATGTATACCAGGAACTGGACAGTAAAATTATATGTTCCCTATCCTCACCAAGTCTCTGAATGACAGCTAGTCCTGGGGGCTAGCACTAAGCTTCTAGCACCTTACAAAGTTAAAATAACTAAGTCTTTAAAATATGCTTTCATTCAAACTACTCCTGGTCTTAGTTAATGAGGCTTCTTGTTTTTTTCTTTCTTTTCTTTTCTTTTTTCTTTTATTGTGCATTCTAAGACATAGACTATCCCCTGGCTTATTCTTTTATCTGATGTACTGTGCAGGTTGACATATCATGTTATAGTAATGGGTTTATTGATGTATATAACCTGACTTTTGGCAATGAGGAATTCCTAGGAATCATGTGTTTTTCTTTTTCCCAATAGATAGATCCTCCTTTCTTGGCACACAAGGATCAACAGATGTGATCACGTATAAAGAGACATTTGGCTTCTGTGTTACAAATTGTCACAAAGGACAGAGTGTCTATAACAAAAATGGTATTCCCAATGTTATACAGACTGCCCATCGAAACTCATTTTGCTTGGCAAGATCATAAATTTGGCACTAGACCAGTTTAACAGATGGGCAGTTGAGTGTAGGCATCCAAGAGACCACATATGAGCATCAAGTGTGTCTGTCTTAGAATAGCATTTCAGGCCAGGAATGCTAAAAATGCTTTCTGTCTTGAGTTCCAGTGTCTCATTTGAAAAATACAATAATGTCATGGAGTTTCATACACTTGTCCACATTAGTTGAATACAATGGAAACTCTCATAAATGATGGTCATCTTCACCCCTCCACACTCCATCAATACCACAAAAATAAAGAATTTTGTTGGCATATTTAGCCTAAAATTATCATTTAAAATTAGTTTTTAAAATTCAGTTTTGCAAGTAACATTTTGTTTCTTTGAGAGAGAGAGAGAGAGAGAATAAGAATCAAATTAACATGACCAAACCAGTCTTCCCTGACTGCCACTTCCCTGGATATATGATCTTCAGCTATTAGAATGTTATCTCTCTTTGAGGACAGTGACTCTATTGCTTGCTTGTGTTTATATTCCCAGAATTTAACATCGTGTCTGACATTTAAAAATGTGCTCAATAAACATTTGCCTATTCCAGGCTTCCTCATGGCAGTTGGGATAAAATGAGACTGAGAGCCTAGGATGCCAACCTTTCATTCTCAGAAGAATAGGTAACAGGGATTAATAATCTATCTTGGTTCAATAACTCTAAGAAGGGTTCCTCTCCACGAATGGTCCAAGATAACCTCTTTTCCATTATGTAGTTGTCTGATTGTGTAGTATATTTCAGAATCACAATAATAAAACATAAGCAATTCAATACAGGTAAAACAATATCAATGAGGCTGATATTTATATGTATTATATGAATTGTTAACTATGGATGAGTATAAAATATCCTTTCCTATCTCTAACCAAAGTATGTTTGAATTCAAACAATAACATTTCACAAAGCATCTTCTCTATTCCTCTATGGTACAAGAAAGCTAATTATATTATTTTGTTTTTACTTTTTCATTAGAATCATAAGAAAGATTTTGATTTGAATCATCCAAAAAGAATTAGATTCATACTGCATAGTTCTCTAAAGAGGGACTCATGCTATCAGTTGTCTCTTACAGGGAGGAGATGTTTTGTTACACATAAGGTAAAGCTATAGAAATTTATACTCCCCTCTCATTCCCTATACCTCCCTGTGACAGAAAATGTTCAGGTAGAGGGTGGATGACCTTTTTCTACCTGGGATATCATAGAAGAGATATACTGAGTAGAAAGACTAGATGATGAAATCATATCTATATAGAATTTGCAAGAAAAGGCTGCCAATTCTAACAATTTCTGAACACTGATATTAGGAATTCATTTATGATTCTGCCTTTACAAAGAAAAGAAAAGAATTGAGCAGTTGTCTATTGAATTTTATCAAAAGAGGGCAAAAATCCTTCAAGTTCTTTTGTAGTTTATTTTTGTCTTGCTTTGGTTGTTTTCCTAAAAATTTTTGCTTGCATTTCCCTTAAACTTATTTGGTCTTCTTGCCCCTTTGGCTTGCCCCAGTAAAACGTTAAGATGTTTTTTGTTTGTTTTGTCTAAAATACCTCTGACTACCAGAGGGCTTTTTGTTTTTGTTGGTTTTTGTTTGTTTTTCAGTTGTGATGATTCTTTTGAGTTTGCATTCCTCAGCTACTTCCCTCCAATCTTTATTTGAGATTACTTGGACTCTAGTCATTTTTATAGCAATAGCATTCATTACACTGATCCCTAACCATGTTTTTACACAATTTTTTAAAAGTAGTTTGTGACAACAGAGAGGAATGAAACCGACAGAAATTCCCCCAGGGTTTTCTCTGTTCCTCCACTGTGCAAGAAAGTCAAGATCTTCCTTTGTTTGTACTTTGGATTGGAACTGTGTAGAAAATTTTTATTTGAATTATTTGGAAAGAATTAGACATTCTACATAAATTCAAAAGAAAGGACTGAGATCTACTCTTGACAATATTTTTTCCTTAGGCAAGAAAAAAAAAACCCACTATATAATAATAAGATTCCTAATAATGGAAGCAATTTCTTGTCATTAGATCTTGCTGTCTAAGCAAAGAGTCCAAGACCATAAATCAGTAATGTCACAAAGGACTGGGGCGTTTGGGTTCGATAATTATAAGTCACATTCAAAGAGAATTCTGTAGTTTATACAGTCTAAAATCCTATGAATACTCAGATAAGGAATTTGAGTGGTGTTTCCAAGCAATGTATAAAAAGAATGATAATTAAAAGTTTTTTCTAACAGTATTTTGATTTAATTATCCTGAAACGCAACATTATTTCATATCACTGGAGAGAATCAACACATTTTTCAATTGTGTGGCTCTTGCAAATTCAATGGATAATTAACACCTCTGCTTGTAAAAATATCTTGATGATATGTTTAACTTTCACAGCAAGTAGTAGCCTATTATTTTAGTATTTCCCCCCTTTGGAGTATTGCTGCATATTAACATTTTTCAAGCATTCTATTACCTATCACTAAATCAGACAGTGGTAACAGGTTAGTAGATGAAATGCCACAAAGTTAGGATATGGTTACAATATAAATTTTCCACATGAAGAAATTATTCTAACACCATTTGAAATTATGGGTATTATTACTATATTTCAAACATAAACAATTCAGAATGGACCAGAGTTTAGGGAATTGCCCGAGGCACATGGGATTACATAACCTGTCCATGGTAAGTATGTGTTAATGTTCAAGAGGCAGGATTTGAACCCAGGTGCTCAGTTCAAAGCTCAGCACTCCATTCCCTAAACCACACCAACCTCTTTATCTAACACATTTTGGTGTTAGATGTTTCTTTAATATCAACTTCTTTAATTAATATCATACTTCTTTAACATCAATTTATGTGTTTACTACTCTTTTTTAATATACTGAAATACAATCCAAATAATGTGCACTGTCAACTCTTTCAGATAAAATGAGTGTCCAAGTATTATTTATTGTTCTGCGAATGCAGATTACCTGCACATGTTATTACCTACTAATTTACCACCTGCTGACTGAAGGATGCTAAAAGTCTACTGTTTGTTTTATATGAATTCATTAGGCCATTAACCTTTCACTCCTTCAGGCCACAAGGAAAAATTCCCTGACTTAAATCACTCTTGTAATAATGCTTTACAAATGAAAATATTTATTTATAGCAGCTTCAAAAATGTAATAAAAATAAATTATTTCATAATGCCTATTCCTAGCATATGTCTGCATACATAGGACTAAGAAATGAACAGATACCACAGTCAGAGTTTCTAAAGCTGCCTGAGTCTCTTAGGAAGAAACTCTGAAGTAATTTTCAGAGAAGGGAAGAAAGAGAAAGAGACAGAGAAGGGAAAGAGAGAGAAAGAGACAGAGAGAAACAGAGAGAGAGAGACAGAGACAGAGAGACACAGAGACACACACAGAGAGAGAGAGAGAGAGAGAGAGAGAGAGAGAGAGAGAGAGAGAGAGAGAGAGAGAGAGAGAGAGAGAGACAGAGACAGAGAGAGACAGAGAGGGAGGGAGAGGGAGAAACAGAGAGACAGACAAACAGAAAGAGGGAGAGAGTGAGAGTGAGAGTGATAGTCCCTTAACCTCTCAGGGCTCCAGACAACTCTCTAAAACTATCAAATGATGATTTACATTGATGAAGGTAAGTTTCCATAACAGGAATTCTTGATGTTTTTTAACGCTCCCCACCTTCCTGATTAAGCAATAAATCTCACCTTTACCTCTCAAAAAAAACCCCTGAAATACTGCCTCTTTAGCCTGGGGGCCATTGTGGCCCCATGTTAACTATGTTTTTTTCTTTCTCAACTCTTTAATGTTTTGGGTTTTTCTAGCCCCACAGAACTTTTGTATCATTAAATGTCAGTCAAAAAGGGGACAACAAAGTGGCTCAACAGGTTAACAGCCAGGCCTAGAGATGGGAGATCCTGGTTTCAAATCTAGCCTCAGACACTTTCTAGCTGTGTGACCCTGAGCAAGTCACTAAACCCCCATTGCCTAGTTCTTACCACTCTTCTGTCTTAGAACCTATAAGACAGAAGGTAAGGTTTAAAAAAAAAAATGTCAGTCAAGTTGAAACCCTATTCAAGTTGAAATTTACTGCCCTTTTCTCACCTGTATAGTGAAGCTTTTCTGATGATGCTTTGTTAAAGATGGGCATTCACAGTCACTATAAACCCACTCCTAAAAATGAGTAGGAAGCAATTCAAAAACCCTGATACAGATTAGTTATATTATGTTCTCCATATAGCTGCCAGTTTGATATGCCCAAAATGTAGATCTTATCATCTTGCTTCCTTGCTCGAGAATCTTAGGATAAGACATATTGTAAGGATAAAATACAAATTTTTCTATTTGATATTTAAAATTTTAACAACTCTAATCCATCTTTCTGGGGTGACGTCACCTTGTCTTCTTTCATATCCTCAGTGTGCATCCAAACCATCCTACTTGTCATTTCCCAGAGAAGATATACTCTGCCTCCTGATTCCAGACGGTCCATCATGCCAGGAATTGTTTGTGTCCTTTCAAACATCTCTTGGAACCCTTCATTACCTCAGGTAGCTAAAGGAGGTCTTTCCTGATTTCTCTAGTTGTCAATCTTTAGCATCTAGTTATTGATGTATATCACATTTATCCCTAATCGAATGCAAGCCCCTTGTGGGCAATCAACTGAGTTTTGTGGTTTTTTGTTTTGTTTTTGTCCTTGTATCCTCAATGCTTGACAATAACTGGCACAGAATAAGGTCTATTGCCTGGCTATGCTGAAGGTGTATTGGTATTAATCCAATTCTATGGGAATGGATTCAGCACTAGGATGATATTGCTGAAATGGTGAGCATAGTGATTGCCTTCTGAGTCTGGGCTATGCGACTATTTAAAAAAAAAGATATAACCACCAGGACTTTATCTTAAATTTTAAAGCTTTACTTAACACCCCAACCCACCCTCAAAAAACATAACACTAATAAAAAGCAATCACTACTCAAGAAAAACCTAACCGGCAGAACTGAATAACATAAATTTGACATGAAAAGAAACATCAAGATTGTCTAGGAGAGTATGGATGAATCCCTAGACTCCTGTGGGCCACTGCTAAGGCTGACCATGCATTTTTAATTATATTGTTTGTCATGCATGTTGTCCTGGAATCCTTTGCTCAATAATTATGACAAAATGCTTTTCTAGAAGCTAGGCCTTCTACCCAAATTAGATCATGTCACTTCCATGACTGCACATCTTCAAATAATCAAATTCTCCAACATTAGTCTGTGTTTGGGGTTGATAGTATAGGAAATGTCCCAAAAAGAAACTCAAGAAATAAAATGACTTACAGACTATCACATCCATTATCTGTCCATAGTGCATACATTTATAGGAAAACTCTACCATTTCATAGAATCACAGGATTACTTATTTGAAGCTTGAAATGTCTGGAAAGTCATTAGTAGGTGAAGAAAGAATTAGTAGTTTAAGAATAGTTAAGAGAGGAAGGGGAAGCCTTCTAAAAATTAACTAGTGAATCTCTATGTGGAATTCATATAAAAATATGAAAAAAATTGGGAAAGATAGACTAGGTTTAACATAAGAGAGTTACTGAGGCACTGGATGTTTCAGAGAGGAAAAGAAGATTTTATATAAGTGAAATTAGGAAGCTATTGGTATAGTGCAGAATTCTGAAGTCAGAACAGTCCTTCTTCTATTCTGAATCTGATCATGAAACTGGTATACCTATGTGAGTTGGTGAGGCTTTTCTACATTTATTACACTACAGTGCTTTCTAGGACAGTTTGTCTCAGGGTAGTTTCCATAACATAACTCAGTCAAGTTGAAAACTTGCCTGCTCTTGCCTGCTCCATATAACAAGGGAGCTTTAATATTAAAATATTCCAAAACTCCATTTTATTTCCAGTGAATACTGCAAAACCATGTGAAACAACCAGAAAGCAATCCCTGAGGGCTTTTTTAATTTACTACCCTAAAACAAAAACTTACATCTCTTTTGATTTTATGTTGACAAACTTAAGTGTGGCCTAGCATGTAATTATGATTGAGCTTATGATCCCTTGTCCCACTGGGTATAATGTAAATTTGCTAGGTATACATGCATACATACATACATACATACATGTATTACACACATGTAATGCATGCATATAGACATTACATTTTAACTTTAGAATTAGTTATGTCAATAATAATATTTAGAGGCACAGACAATTCCTCCCACTAGTTGTTAGGTTTTGGTGCTATGGCTGCCCTCTGAACCTTGGAAGAATAGAAAGAATGGAACGAAACCAGCAGGATTTGGACTTCTTTTTTTGAAGTCTAGGAGAAGAGCTAAAATTTCAGGAAAGAGACAGAATTGAGTCTGGATCTTAATATCATTTGATTTTGGGAGATCTCTATTAAAGCCTCATTTCCTATTCAAATAAAAAATTCCAACGCACTCTATACTTTAGAAATATCATTTAATAATTTTATCCACTGCATATTATAATGTTTCACTTCCTACAGTCTGTCTCCTGAATAGGAAATGTATGAAGATTCAGAAAAATACTTCATGTATACTGTAATTTCATTGTGGGACGTAAAAAACTAAGCATTTTAATGTTTATGTCATGTCATTCCTAGAAAAGTCATCTTCCTAATGTCATACATAAATGATTTAAAGCCAATTCAATAAATGGACTGTATTAATACATATCACTGGATTTGTCATGGATGAAATTATAAAATAGACAGTTGGTAATTAACTTTCACTCTCCCTGTGACCATTCCCCATCTTGATTTCCCCCCAACTCTGTGATATTCTGAAAATATGCTTTAGGCCCATATAACTATCCTCCACAATGGAATACTTTTTATGTAATTCTCAGCTGTCCACAACTTTTAGTTACCATGCTCCCTCACCAAGAAAATTACTTGTCATAGAATTATAGAATTAGACTTGGAAAAGACCTGTGAGGTCATTCCGTCCAAATACCCTCATTTAATATGAATAAATTGAGGCCAAGACAAGTTAAGTGACTTTCCCAGAGTTAGAGAACTGGTAAGAGTCAGAGACAAGATTTGAACCGAGGACTTTTTCATTCCTTTGCCTCTCAAAGTACAATGGCTATGCTTCTGCATATCATGCAGATTATGTTACATCTCAGAAGAAAATGTACATCCGTATAAAGCAAACATATGCATGACAGCAAAGTAAACCAAAGTGATATTAACAAAAATAGTCTAAGCCCCCTACCAATGGTCTGTTGCCTCTCCTTCTAATCTGTTCTGTGCCTATTTTAAGGAATCAATTAGGTACCTGATTTATTGATCCCTCCTAATGAGGTTGAGGGAAAGGCTCTTAAGGGTTATTATATTTAAATATGAATTGTAAGATACTGTGTTCCCGATCTAACATGTAGACACATATAAATTACCATTTGTCAAGAAACAGAAAAACAGACACCAAAAATATGGGTAGATAGAAAATTTGGGTAGATAGATACTTTAAAATCTTGACTGATTCTATAAGGAGATGATCATTAGTTTTGTTTTGCAAAAGTGAAGTGGAACAGGGAAGTGACATTTTAATATGATTGTATCATAATGTGATGAAGGGGTTAACATCAATGTTACTACTGTGTGATGTGTAACATACAAATCAGTATATTTCATTTCACCAAGAAACTGGGCATAAGTAATATCTTGTCCTCAATCAATAACATGAATGTTGATGAGAAGAAAAAACAAGAGAAAATTCAGGAAAAGTCATGTATAGAAGAAGACTAAATGCAAAGTGAGGAGTCCTGTGCTACCATGAGCAGAGAGCTGAACTGGAACAGAGGCACAGATTGCCTTCTGGGCAGGCTGCCAATTGGCTGGAAATAATGGCAGCCAAGCTGCAGAGGCTGCTGGGAAATAATAGTGGTTCATAGAGATAGCCAGTGTTTGAGTGGCAAATGAGAATCACAAGTGGTGGGTTTACAGGAGTAATCTGCTAGGAGGAATCTGCTTTATAAATTATGACAGGAAAAGGAAGAGTTGAAATCCACTCATTTGGGCACATTGGAAGACTTGCTGACATTGTTTCTAAATAAATTTCTTTTTCTTTTTTTCGCTTCCCTCTCTGTTTCAATTACCTGATATGATTATTTCTAGGTTTCTGTTAGCATGATAATTGTGAGGTGGTCAAGGCTGCACAGCAGAGACTTGGAGTCAGGGACATGTGAGTCCAAAACTTGTTCATTTATTACTTTTCAAACCTGAACAAGTCATTTAAACTCTCCCAGACTCAGTTTCTTCATCTATGAAATTGTAGGGTTAGACTCAATGACCTTTAAGGTCATTTTTGGTTTTAAATACATGATCTTATGATTCTGTGAAAATGTAAAACTGAGTTACCTTTAGAGGACTAGTTTCCCACCAGGAGAGAGGCTCAAGCCACTTATGATGAATTTGTTGGGAAATATTTCCCATTTGGACTCAGACTTATGAAACTGTCAGACTAGATATTTAATTTATGTTGAATTTGCTTTCTTTTAGAATCTAGTCTCAGTTGGCTCACTCATAAACCATGCCATGTATGAACCTTCTGATAATAATAGCTATCTAGTATTTATGTAGTACTTTAAGATTAACAATGTGTTTTACAAATATTATTTCACTTTTTCCTCAAAATAATGCCATAAAGTGAGTATAAAAATTATTAACCGTTCTAATCATGAGGAAAAACAGAGGTTAAGTGATTTGTTTAGGGTCACACAGCAAGTAAATTTCAGATAAACTTGAATTCTGGTTTTCCTGGCTCTAGGACAAAATCTTTATCTATTGTGTCAACTAGTTGACTCATATCAGTTCTAATCTTACAGTACTTACAAATTCAAGATAATGTCCAAGTTTAAAACTATCAAATCAAGCTATCTAGCAAAAGGAATACTCAACTGTTCAGATCAGTTACCATGCTAAGGTCACATTTATTAGTAAATATTATTTGAACTCCTACTGGGCATTGAGAGAGAAAGGAAGAGAAGGTAGAGATACCAAAGAAATGGAAAACCTCCACAATTCTTGCTTTCTTAAGAAACCATTATAGTTTTATTAAGAAGATGAGATAGTATATGCATGAAAGCGTAAGAGGAACAATATAAGGTGGTATTGAATAAGACGAATGTAACGGGAAAGGACAAAATAGGAAGTCAGAGAATGAGAATATCAGCATACTATGAAACAGAGAAAACCTCATAGTATATGTAAAAACTGAGCTTAACTTTGCAGAAGCCACCTTTAAATCAGTCTCATAGAATGTCAGATTTGGAGAAACTGAAGAGGACTTTAGTCTATCACCAACCTGACTGACAGTACAATTTTTGACACCCACAGAAATTTGGATCTCCTTTAGAAGAGGCTAAGCTAGGCAGGTAGTATGTTATATGTAGATGGATTAGCTTTCAAAATCCAGTAACAGCAACAAAGGAAACAAATACAAAAATAATGCTAACCAAAAACTGTATACTTGGCTTATACGGGGATCCCTCATCTATCGGAGTTACGTTCCAGAGAGTCGTGATAAATGAAAATCCACTAAGTAGCAATGTTATATTTATTTTATTATTTATATATATTTTAAGGCTTTATAAACCCTTCCCACTCTCCTATAAAAGTTTTCCACATTCTTATAAACCTACAGTCACTGAGCCAATCAGTGCCCAGGATACAGAACACAGAGCTGTGGTTTGGTCACCTTTTATTCCATCAACCAATAGTGTGCTGTGTACGATCTCACATTGGCAAACTTGGGTAAGCTGTAGTGGTGTACTGCATTTTAATTGTGTACCTTATGGTATTTGTCCACAAAATCCTGCGACATAGAGAAAACTCCATGATATAGAATTAGCTATATTATTTTTTAAAATCCATCATACAGTGAAGTCATGATAATTGAATTGCCATATAGCGATTGTTGACTGTATTATCTCATTTGAGCTTCATGACAATTATCTCCCTCTTTAAAGATGGGGAAAGTGAAGTCAGACAGGTTAAATATTATGTCAAAGTTTCACAATTAATAAATTTTTCAGAAGTAGGATTTGAACCTAGATTTTCTTGGTTCCAAACTATCAAGTATGCCATACTACATCTCATAAAGTAAGTATTAAGGCCTATAAGAATGAGATTATAAAAGATATAATTTGATAAGATAAGCTTTATAGGTTGAGGACTTGGAATGTTGTCTCCAGATGAGGCACATGCAGGGAATTCTGGGAAAGGCTTATAATGAAAAGAGAAGGGTCTGAGAGTAGAGCAGTGGCAGTCAATCCCTGACTGTTGTCAGGGTTAGGCAATCTTTTTCCTCTCTGGGACAATAGCCTTCGTTTTGAGGAGGAACTAAGAGAAAACTTGAACTCTCTTGGTAGTTTTTCTTTTGTCCACTTTGGGAAACACCAGGAAGGAAACCAGTTTTTATCTGTTGTTGTGATAACATTTTGTTTTGAAGAAGAATCATAGAAGATCCTGCTTGCCTGGACTCTGAGTCTCACCTCAGAGCCACACTCAGCTCAGTGAGCCTTGGCCATTTTGGCTCACTGTCTTTACTTACTTGGAGACAATTTTAATATAGATATACTTGAATGTATATATAAGGATTTAGTCAGCTTAGTCAGATAGTGTTTGCGGGGATTTTATTTATTGATAAGGAGATTTATAGAGTAGAGTACCCCTTACAGTGAATTCCTAAGACCAGAAGAATTCCATTTTGCAATGAAAGAGGAGTGGGTGGAAATCTAGTCCCCTTAGTTGTTAAGACATCTTTATTTTATTAATCCTTATATTTAACCTTTATTATATATATATATGCACAGACTGTCTTGAAGAATAATACTCTTCAAAACAGTTTGTGCACTGATCCCAGTGAAGGAAGGTTCACTCTTGGACTTTCCTTCAAGGAGGAGAAATGGGATACTTTGTGGACACAAAGCAAAGTATCTAGTCAGTCTCCATTATAATACTACATTTTATAATCCTATTATTATAGGCCCTAGTTAAAAACATTTGGGCCAAACTCCATAGCTTTGTCCAGTGACAAAGAAACAATGTTTCTAATGCTGAGGAACTTGAAAATTTCTTATCAATTAGCTCTCATAAATACTAGAGTACAGAAATTCTCCCATCTCGACCAGAGATATATCCAGAGGATTTAGTACTATCAGATTGCATGAACATTGCAGCTCTTTGTTGGCCATGGTCATAGAATTAGGAACTAACTTAAAAGTGTTATTTCCTTTAAGTCTTGGAAGAACTATCACAAGAATGGGGCTGACAACTGGATTTTTTGTAAATTTCAAGTTTGCCCCTGCCTCCTGAGAACTCACCCCAAGGTAAGTCCCAGATTTACCTGTTTCAGACTGAACAATAGACTTTGAAGTATTTGGCCATCCCAGGTTGGGTGGAACTAGTGGATTAGTCAAATGTTAAGTGTCCTTTTTCATTTTACTAGCTTCTCCCTTGTTATTAAAGCCCTCTCTCAGGTAGCCCTGCCCTTGGCTTGACCCTTTCCTTTTGTATTCATTGTAGTAGACCACTCCCTGATGCCCCAGCTCCTGGCTAACAGCCTCTTTCCCAAGCCTGTTTGCAAACTGTCAATGTATGTTTGCTGTTCCAAGTTCCCCAAAAGAAATATAAGGTCCCCAAGTTCTTTATTTTTTGGAGAATCATCTCGTGTGGTGATGCTCCCAGAGATACTGTCCCCAGGACCCCAGAGTTCTGACTCTGTGTAGTACCTTGGCTCTTGGCTCTGTGGCAGCAGCCAGTTTTTGGACCTATCTCTTTCCTGACTAAAGACCTGGTTTTTGTTGATTACTTTAGTAGTTCTGCGTTATTTCCAAGTTATCAGAGCTGACTGGGGGATTTGAGATGCTTAAATTAAAATGATAATATTTGCTCCAAAGCAACAAACATTAGAGCTGGCCCCTGGGCCTAACTTTTTTCCTTTTTTAATTTTTTTTGTTGAAACAAGAATTTTCCATCTCCAGGCCTGACTTTTTATCCACTGAATTAGCTATCCACCCTTAGACTTATCTTTCTGTATTGGAAGTCACATAAATCCGTATTAAAATTTAACTGATTTACTAATTTTTGCCTAAATCCCTATTTACAGCTAATTCTAGAAGCTGCTTTATTTATTAATCTTCCTAAGACAAGTTAGCATCAATCTCATCAACAATCTTGCATTGTCTGGGCCTTTCATGGTTTTACTATGCTCCACTTAGATAACTACTTAACCTTAATTTGCCCAGGTATTTCACCAACCCAACTCTCCATTCACCTAGTCTTAGAACAGAAGAGCTGAAGAGTTTTGGAATGTTTAGAGAACTGGGTGAGCAACAGGACTGACAGTTGGAGCTGAAGCAAGGCAGTCTGGGAAAGTGAGGGAGAGTGCTTTTGGTCTGGGACCTCTGAGAGAGAAGTGGATATCTTGCCTGCTTGTCACCAACCAAAAGCCAGCCCAAAGGATTACCCTGAAATCTTCATCTTGAACCCTGGCGTTGCTTGTCAGCCTTGATCAACACCATCAGAGAGGGAGATTCTGTCTCTCCAGATATGGGGAGGGAGGGGGTCAAAGACTCAGAAGGCCTCAGAGCTGATCCCCATAGGCCTTCACTCTTATCTGCCTTAATTCAATCCTGGTCACACCCCTTAATACCATTGATTATATTAGGTTGAGGAAATAGGGGAAGGGAAGGTGAATTCCTGGTTCTGCCTTTTGGGTCAGCCAGGGAGAAGGATCTTTGGAGTTAGAGTTTAGGGACTCCAGGTGAACCTATAGCCACTCCCCAGTTCCTACTACCTCATCAACATTAAACTTCATCATAATCACAGTCAGATAAAGGAAGACTTGGGCATAGAGGGAGCAGGAACCAAAAGCCAGCTGATCAGCCACACTCTGTTTCTATCAGAAACTTTTTGCCCTTATCCCCACCCCCCAGGGCATCCTTAACATCATTCAGGAAGGAAGACTCCCCCTCAAACTAGCATCTCTGGCCCATTCTCTGGAAGCCCTTCTTTCCCAAGAATTACCCTCTTGTCCCAGGTCTAGTGAGGCACTGAGAGAGAGATCCTGGCAGACACATCGCACAAGACTGTCAGCACATTCCACCCTGACATCTCTCTTCTATACACTCACTACGGCAAGGATTACTTACATTTACAAGTCAGGGAAGCAACCATTACACTAGCCAACCATGACATCACTCTATGTCAGAGCAGTAAGGTCTAAGTACTCCAGCCTGGTACCAGTCTCCTTGAGTTTAGCATAGATAAGAAGAAATGGCTGGCTATATAGCTATTAGGGATTCAAAGTAGGCAGGATGGTATCACATGCCAGAGTCAGCACTGATTGGTGGGTCCATAGAAGAATCACAATAAAGTAAAACCACTGAATCAAAAACAGTGTATATATGTTATCTTCCGTGGTTTTATGTACTATAATTATTTGGAACAGAATACGCCTAGCAGATATAATCTGGAAATCAGAGGAAAAATGCTATAGCTATTTGTAGTTATGTTCCAAATCTCTATGTTCCGTGATTTTCTCCTCTCCTCCATTCACAGCCTTGCCACTGGGTTTTTGGTTGACCTTTACCTGTAATCATAGCTTTTGGGGGTCTAGAGTCCCAGAACTGATATTGTATTGAGAGTGTTCTAATAGCAGTTTTTACAGAGTTTAACAAAGGAATAATACTTTGCATAGGTCAAATATTATTCATTTTGTTACATTCTTTTCAACTCTTTTTTAATGAATCCTATACATAGACATTTCTTTGTATCACCAACAAAGTCCAAAAGCAAGAGATAGAAAAGGAAATATCATTAAAAACAAATACAGACAATATAAAATGCCTAGGGGTATAGCTACCAAAACAAACCCAGCAACTATAGGAACACAATTACCAAACATTTTTCAAACAAATAAAACCTAAACAACTAGAAAAACATCTATTGCACATGGAAGGGCAATACCAATAAAAAGAAAATTAATTCATTTAGTTATTAAGCACCATACTAATCAAACTACCCAAAAATTATTTCATAGAGCTAGAATGGAATAATTTTTTAAAAGCCAAGAATATCAAGGAAGTTAATAAAAGGAATATGAAGGAAGAAGGCCTTTCTATACCAGATTTCAAATTATACTATAAAGCAAAAATCATCAAAACAGTCTGATGGTGGCTAAGAAACAGAGTAATCAATCAATGGAATAGATTAGGTAATCAACACAGGATAGTTAATGACCAAAATAACATAGTATTGAATAAATCCAAAGATGGGGGGAAGAATTCCGTATTTGACAAAAAATGTTAGGAAGACTGGAAAACAGTATGGCAGAAACTGACATAGACCAACATCTCAAACCATACACCAAGATAAAATAAAAATGGATACTTGATCTAGAAATAAAGGTTGACACTATAAACAAATTAGGGGAAGATGGAAAAGTTTGCCTATGGTCCTTATGAATAAGAGAAACAACAAATTGGAAAAAATATTTTTAGAGCATGTATCTTTGACAAGGACTCATTTCTCAAAAATATAGAGAGAATTGTGTCAAATTTATAAGAATACAAAAGATTCTCCAAATAAAAATGGTCAATGGATATAGTTCTCAGAGGAAGGAAATAAAAGTATTGTTCATAGGGGAAAAATGCTCCATCTTGTTATTTATTAGAGAAATGCAAATTAAAACAACTCTGAGATAATACACCTCTTAAACTAGCTAATATGACAGAAAATGGAAAACAATAAATATTGGAGTGTATGTAGAAGAATTGGGACACAGATACACTGTTGGTTGACTTTTGAACTGATACCACCATTCTGGAGAGCAATCTGGAGCCATGCCCAGAGGGCCATAAAACTATTATTCCCTTTGGCCTAGCAATACCTCTACTGGGTCTGTTATTCAAAGAGATCAGAGATAAGGAAAAAGGATCTACTTGTGCAAAAGTATTTTTAGCAATTCTTTTGTAGTGACAAAGAATTGGAAACCTATGGAGTATCCATCACTTGGGGAATGGCTGAACAAGTTGTGCTACATAGTTGTAATGGAATATTATTGTGCTATAAGAAATAATGAACAGAATGAATTTTTTAAAAGCTGCAAAAACATATGAATTGATGCAAAGTGAAATGAGCAAAACCAGGAGAGTGAACTTAGTAACAGAATGTTTTATGATGATTAACTGTGAAAGACTAAACTATTATTAGTAAAACAAGTTTCCAAGATATCTAAATGGGATTCATGAAGAAAAATGCTATCCACAACCAAAGAAATAATTATTGGAGTCTAATTTCAGATCAAAGAATAACATATTTCACTTTATTTCCTTCGTGAGTTTTTTATGAGTAATATGTGTCTTCTGCCATGGCATTAGCAATATGAAAATATATATTGCATGAAACCACTGGTAAAACCTATATTACAGTATTTACTGCCTTTGGGAGGGAGGAAGGGAAGAAGGGAGAGAATCTAAATCATAAAATGTCAGAAAACTATTGTCAAAAATTATTTCCAAGTGTAATTTAAAACGACTTTAAGTTCAAATAACAAGAAAAAAATGGAATCCTTCATTGAAGTTCTCTTCTTGTACTTCCTCATGGATTAGAGATAACTTAGGTTGATTTGATAAATCAAGGGAGCACAAATTGTGACAGATCTTACCAAAACTATAAAGCTTCAAACTAGCCTAATACTAATGGATGACTATGGTCATTGAGACATCACTGGTTTGGGGAGGAAGGAATATTCTATTCTGCTAAATTACAGAAGAATTATACTCTACACTAGTGAAGAGGGTACCCACATGAATGAAATCACAGATCATTAAAGTGTTTCAAATGACAATCACTAAGAAGAAATGGCATCTGGGAACTATATATATATATGTGTATATATATATATGTATATATATATATATATATATATATATACATATATATATATATAAAATGATCTCTATATGTCTCCTTACAAAGAGGTGATGAACTGAAAAGAAAAAAGTAAGACACATTCATGTACATATATACACATGCATTTTATATGCTTATACACATATCATATATATATATATATATACATACATAGATACAAATTTGGACACTGTCATTCATGGAATTTATTTTGCTTCACTGTGTTTTTGTTTGGAGGATTGTTTTACTCCTACTACTGAAAGAGAGAAAAAAATAGGTTTCTGTTAGTTTAATAACATAATTTAATATAAAATATATATGTAATATCTGATTCTATTTAATGTAATTGATAAGAAAATGGTTCCAGTGATGGCCAGGTCACAATTTCAATATGGGCAATTAGTTTCCTTTTTTCCCTGTTGGTCATAATTTTTTCTAATAATTCTGGTCAATTCTCTCATAAATTATTTTCTTATTTCATAGAAAAACAATTAGAGAGTAGAGAATGCAGCACAAATCCATGCCCGCTACTATTGAATAATTGAAATGAAATTTCAATTCCATTTTCAATTCAAATGAAATTAATTGAAAGCAATTTCATCTTAGAATAGATTAATAGAATTATTACTATTTTTAATGAATGACATGTTGAGCATATTATCATACTAGATAATTTCCACTAAGCATGAATTTAGGGTACACTTTCTGCCTTCTTCCTAAATCTCCCCAAAACCTACATCTTCTTTAGTTTAAGCCTTGCCAGTGAAATAAAGTATAGTAGAGGGCCTGCCTTGGTATCAGGAAGACTTCCATTTAAGTCTTATTTCTGGTCTATGCTATGACCCTGGATAAGTCACTTAACTTCTCAGTGTCTCAAGCAATTCTCAAGGACTATAAATTATATACCAATTAAGGATCTGTTTTATTAGCATATATTTCCATACTGAGAATTCTTTGTACCAATAAAACTGCAGTTTGGGGCCACCACTCTTCCCTCCACCCTGAAACATTTTATTATGAATTCAAGCCAAGATAATAATAGTAAAGGTCACCCTGTTCTTCTCAGCCTTACTTGGAGTCTGTGTCCTTCTGACTGTGTGGCTGTCTTTGTGTGCATATGTTTATTTGACAATATTTCATAGCTGTTTTGCAAGTGCAGATGTTCTGATGTTTTTTTTTCCCCTTTCCCTTAGGTTAAAATTAGTGCATTCATCAATCTTCTTAAAATGCTTATTCCCTGGCATTTTGGTCAATAGTTTCATATAACTTCAAGTGATGCCATTGGAAACAGCTGTGAATAGCTATTTATGGCCAAGACATGAAGACTTAGTTTGGGGAGGAAAGAAGATCTTAAAGGACATGAAGTTATCTTATAGACAGCTTTTACATAAAGATTTAAAAATTTTCTCATTGGAGGAAATTGTATGCCTTTTTCATTCTCAGTTGCATAATAATAATGTTCATCAGTTCAATTCTTAGGAAAATATTTACTTTCATATTTTAAATAGGTCACATGAATAAGAACATGCTTTGGGGAAATTCCCCAGATGGTCATTCTTGTTTCTGAAAATTGGGACACCCATGGTAATAAGAGAAATTGCCTAATTTAGTAGAAACATACAGTCTAAGGATATTTATAGCGCCTTGGAGTTTGGATCCTAGCTACAGCAAGGACATTTTCTACATTGTAGAAAACTAAACAAATTCAATAGAAAAAATTTTAACTGTAACTTTATAGTACCTTTTCAACCCATCTGTTTTGAGGAAAGAACGAGATCATGTATCTGATCCTTTTTAAGAAAACTTGTCAGGTTATTCATGGATGTTAGTGCTTCAAGTGATCTGGTATATCATGGTTGTACATAATTCTTCTAAGGGAGTGCATAGAGAGAATTCGTTCATGTCTTTTCATCCTTGAAGATTCATGATAATGAACCATTGAAGACCTGTAAAATATGTTGGAACCCTCCTTTAAATTTTTTTTTAATATTTCATGGATAACAGAACAGAATTCAGGTCATCTGTTATTCTTTACTCTCAATACATGATCACCACTACCTTTCTTTTTCTGCCATGTGTAATCTATATAATCTATATATATATATATATAGCATTTCTTCTGTAAAAGTGATTTTTAATAATATGTTATTGCCTACTTCTCCCTGCCATGTACATGCATCTTTCTATTGTTTTTTGGGTCATTTGCAATTTTGATTCTTCTAAGTTTGAAGTGTTCCAACATTCATATCCATAGAATATCACAAAGAGGATATAAGTGTTAAAAGGCAGACTTTGGCAACAAGGAGCAGATTAAGATCTTAAAATATTATGCATAATTTCCCAAGTATAAGTAAGTTTTTTCTATCATCTACTATTCACTTCTAGAATGAACATATTGCCTATCTGCAGAGTGGTTCTTCACAATGTGAGTACAAATGAATTAACCCAACTGGCTGCTTATTCAACTGTATACCATAATCTAGGCAAGATTCATTTTTAATTTGCTCTTTTTTTCCTGCAAGGTTCCTAGTGCGTGGGGTCTAATTCTGCGGAGGGGCTCGCTCCCCCCAAAATCACTTTAATGAGCAGATAGGAGACTTGATGCTGCCAGAATTCACAAGGCTTTATTAAGGGGCCTGGGGAAAGGGTCATAGAATAAGGGAAATATGGGAGAGGGGATGGCAAAAGAGAGAGAGAGACAGAAAGAGAGATAAAGAGAGAGACAGAGAGACAGAAGGAGAGAAAGAGAGAGAGACAGAGACAGAGAGACAGAGAGAGACAGAGAGAGAGACAGAGAGAGAGAGAGAGAGAGAGAGAGAGAGAGAGAGAGAGAGCAAAAGAGAGAAGCTCCACAGTCTGAGATCTCAGAAGTAGTGAGCCCAGATGCCTAGATTTATTCAGATTTTATAGAGATCCAACACAATTCTATCTCTACTTTCCCATCATCTGTATCTTATTCTACTCTCCTTCAATCTTCCTTAATCTTTTCCAATCCTTTTGACTATCTTTTATCTTCCAACATTTCTAAGCATATGGGAATATTCCTTACGTTTGCATTTTTTAGTTGAGTTGAGTTGAGTTTAATTCAGGTTTTTAGGCCTATCCAAGGATTTATCAGATTGCAACAATTCAAGCTGAAACCTCTTTTGAAACATTTCTCAGGCTATAGCCTTGCTTAGGACATGTATTAAGATTATAACTTGTAAGTTTTGAGATTTCTCTCATAGGAATTAAGTCAAACCTAAACTTCTTCCCATGGGAATAGAAAAAAGGTGGGGGGACTCTTTAGTCACATTTGAGAAGAATATCAAAGGCCTATACTATATATATATATATATATATATATAGTTGTTTGGGGGGGGGTTCTTCTGCTCTTCAAAAAGGGAGATCTTTATCTCCTAGTGGAGGGCACATAACCACTATTTTTCTATAGGAAGTTGCCAATATATGATTACTAATACTAATCAATGTATATTAGAGAATAATGCACAATTTCATCCTTGAAAAAATCATAACAATGTCATTTAAAAATTTTATTCTCTAAAAAAATCTCTTTCACTGACACTGGGAAGGATCCATCCTTGAAATTTTTTTAATCAAAAAAAGTTTTTAAATGAAAAAATGTAGCTTTACCTTCCATCTTGGAATCAAAACTATTCTTTGCTTCTAAGGTAAAGGAGCAGAAAGGACAAGGCAATTAGGTTTGAGTGACTTACCCAGTGTAAAATGGAGATTTGAACCCCAGACTTCAATTCCCAGAAGTCCTTGGTAGTTCCTAGAATTCCCTATAATATCACCCTGAGTCCTCACCTGAGTGCAAGAAAACAATTTGTATTTAAATTGACTCTCCGCCTACTTCAACCCCTCTCTCTGCTTCTGCTTCTAAGCATACATGTCTCTCAAGATGTAGACTAAGTGGCTGTGAATGGGCTTTTCAGCCCTCCTAGGCACATGCTTTCTCATTTTGTATTTTCTTTATTTCTTAATCTTTAATAAACCTCATAAAAATATAATACTTTTAGCAGAAAAACTAATTTTAATTGTTACAGCAGGGTCACATAGATAGAAGTGTCTGAGGCAGGATTGGAATCCAGATTTGCATTCTTTTCTCTAAGCCTGCCTGACTCTCAATTCATTGAACCACCTACTTTTCCTTTGTTAAATAGATTTTAATCTATTTAATCTATTTGTATGGTATAATAATTAAAAATGGGTTTGACAAATATAAGAATAAAAAAATTATTATGGTTGCCATTTATAAAAAATAATTAACTGCTTAAGTCAAAATGACTGTTAGCAGCTTTTATTTACAGAAAGGTAGAAATATTAAAGTGGGAAATTTAGGAAAGAGGTAGAAAATTATCTCCTAGCTACAAATACCCTAAGTCCTAATCCTAGTGCCTCCAGACCATGAATTCAAATCTCACAAGAATCCAAGGTCCTAATCAGAAAGCTGAAATCCGAAGAGCCAAGAGATGCTGAAAAACTGCAAAGAACCTTCAGCTCACACTGAGGCCAACACTACCAAGAGTCTTCACCAGAGCTCACAGAGAGTATCCAACCAAAGTGCCTACTGAGAGAGAGTCCTTGTCGAAGAGACAAGGAAGGAATCATGCATTCTTCTCCTCGACCTTGCCTTTTATAGCCCTTTTTCCACATCACTTCCTATCTCTCTCCCACTTCAAAGGAACCAATCACAGCCTCTCAATTTCCCTAGCACTGACCAAGAGGGGGGGAGTATTTGTACCCTTTGGGGATATAAACTTTATTTTTCTAGTAAGTGACTTGTTAACTCTCTTATTTAGTGATTTATTAAGTATTACTTAGGGTACCTTTAGTTCTTGATTGATTAACTCAAAGTAGACAAAGGGAATAATTATGATTCTTTTGGGAGATGAGCATGTTGAAATCTCCCATATTTACATGTCTATTCTCCCCAATGAATCATTTCACATAACTAGCTTATATCTCTAAAGATCTTTTGACTAGAGGTGCATACAACATTGCCCTATCTAAGAAGAAACTACAATAATTTGGGGATGAGAGGAGAAAAAAGAGAAAGAGCAAAACTAATGATTGGTAGGCACATTGATAAAAAAAGCCAATTAGGGGGCAATCCCCTTTGGCATAAGAGTTTACATTCAAATTAAATGTGTTCCACCCCCTTCACCAACTAATTATACCCAAAGTTCATTCTAGATCTTCTGAGGCAGTGTATGGTTTCCTCAGACTTCTTTATGGCACCTTCTCCAAACAGTTCACTTTCTTGATTTAGGGAGTTAGTGAGCTTCTTTTTCTGAAATTTCTTTCAAAAATTTTTTTTTTACATCTTAGATTTTATGAAAGTTATACAGTGGCCAAGTAGTAAAACCATGACTCTGGAGTCAAAGGATTTGGGTTCAAAGCTTGTCTCTTCTACTGGCTACATCTGTGACTTTGGGCAAATTCATTAACATGCCTGAGACTCAGTTTCACAATTTGTAAAATAAGAAGGTTGGATTAGATGATTTCAAAGTTAACTCTTTAGTTCTATATATTTGATTCTATGAAATGTAATATTTTCTTTTTTTTTAACATTATTTTATTTGATCATTTCCAAACATTATTCATTGGAAACAAAGATCATTTTCTTTTCCTCCCCACCCCCCACCTCTACCATAGCCGACGCATTATTCCACTGGGTATCACATGTGTTCTGGATTTGAACCCATTTCCATGTTGTTGGTATTTGCATTAGAATGTTCATTTAGAGTCTCTCCTCAGTCATATCCCCTCAACCCCTTAGTCAAGCAGTTGCTTTTCCTCCCACAGTTTATCCTCTGCTTGTGGATAGTGTTTTTTAGATCCCTGCAGATTGTTCAGGGACATAGCAATGGCCCTAATGGAGAAGTCCATTATCTTCGATTGTACCACAGTGTATCAGTCTCTGTGTATAATGATTCCTGGTTCTGCTCCTTTCGCTCTGCATCACTTCCTGGAGGTTGTTCCAGTCTCCATGGAATTCCTCCACTTTATTATTCCTTTTTGCACAATAGTATTCCATCACCAACATATACGACAATTTGTTCAGCCATTCCCCAATTGAAGGGCATCCCCTCATTTTCCAATTTTTGGCCACCACAAAGAGGGCAGCTATGAATATTCTTGTACAAATCTTTTTCCTTATTATCTCTTTGGGGTACAAACCCAGCAGTGCTATGGCTGGATCAAAGGGCAAACAATCTTTTATCGCCCTTTGGGCATAGTTCCAAATTGCCCTCCATAAAGGTTGGATCAATTCACAACTCCACCAGCAATGAATTAGTGTCCCTACTTTGCCACATCCCCTCCAGCATTCATTACTTTCCATAGCTGTCATGTTAGCCAATATACTAAGTGTGAGGTGATACCTCAGAGTTGTTTTAATTTGCATCTCTCTGATTATAAGAGATGTAGAGCACTTTTTCATGTGCTTATTAATAGTTTTGATTTCTTTGGCTGAGAACTGCCTGTTCATGTCCCTTGCCCATTTGTCAATTGGAGAATGGCTTGATTTTTTGAACAATTGATTTAGCTCTCTGTAAATTTGAGTAATTAAACCTTTGTCAGAGGTTTTTATGAAGATTGCTTCCCAATTTGTTGCTTTCCTTCTGTTTGTAGTTACATTGGTTTTGTTTGTACAAAAGCTTTTTAATTTGATGTATTCCAGATTATTTATTTTGCATTTTGTGACTCTTTCTAAGTCTTGCTTGGTTTTAAAATCTTTCCCTTCCCAAAGGTCTGACATGTATACTATTCTGTGTTCACTGAATTTTCTTATAGTTTCCTTCTTTATGTTCAAGTCATTCACCCATTTTGAATTTATCATGGTGTAGGGTGTGAGGTGTTGATCTAAACCTAATCTTTCCCACACTGTCCTCCAATTTTCCCAGCAGTTTTTATGAAGTAGTGGAGTTTTGTCCCAAAAGCTGGGTTCTCTGGATTTGTCATATACTGTCTTACTAAGGTCACTTACCCCGAGTCTATTCCACTGATGCTCCTTTCTGTCTCTTAGCCAGTACCACATTGTTTTGATGACCACTACTTTATAATATAGTCTGAGATCTAGGACTACAAGGCCCTCTTCCTTTGTATTTTTTTTTCATTGTTTCCCTGGATATCCTTGATCCTGTGCTCTTCCAAATGAACTTTGTTATGTTTTTTTCTAAATCAGTAAAAAAATTTTTTTGGAAGTTCAATGGCTATGGCACTAAATAGATAAATGAGTTTGGGTAGGATGGTCATTTTTATTTTATTGGCTCATCCTACCCATGAGCAGTTAATGTTCTTCCAATTGTTCAAGTCTAGTTTTAGTTGTGTGGAGAGTGTTTTGTAGTTGTGTTCATATAGTTCCTGTGTTTGTCTCGGGAGATAGATTCCTAGGTATTTTATTTTGTCTAAGGTGATTTTGAATGGGATTTCTCTTTCTAGTTCTTGCTGCTGAGCTGTGTTGGAATGATATAGAAATGCTGATGACTTATGTGGGTTTATTTTGTATCCTAAAATTTTGCTGAAGTTATTGATTAGCCCGACTAGCTTTTTGGTTGATTGTCTACTATTCTTTAAGTAGACCATCATGTCATCCACAAAGAGTGATAACTTGGTCTCCTCCTTGCCTATTTTAATGCCTTCAATTTCTTTTTCTTCTCTAATTGCTACTGCTAGTGTTTCTAGTACAATGTCAAATAATAGAGGTGATAATGGGCATCCTTGTTTCACTCCTGATCTTATTGGGAATGCATCTAGTTTATCCCCTTTGCAGATGATATTAGTTGATGGTTTTAGATATATACTGTTTATTATTTTTAGGAACGGTCCTTCTATTCCTATGCTTTCTAGTGTTTTTAATAGGAATGGGTATTGTATTTTATCAAAGGCTTTTTCTGCATCTATTGAAATAATCATGTGTTTTTTGTTGGTTTGCTGAAATGTAATATTTTTATTCTCAACAATGATGTTAAGTTGTGATAGAACACCGACAACTCTCTAATATCTGTTGTCATCTTTCCATTTTCATTTATTAATATTCTTGAGATGATCTAGCTCAGTTGGGTTACATAGAAAGCTCCATATAAGCTTGTTTTCCCTTTCACTGTTTCTCATTACTACATAAAAAATAAATACATAAATACATAGATAAGTAGTGCTGAACTACATGGCACTTGGAAGTGATGCATGAGGTCTCAGAAATAATGGCCCCGGAAGTAATACTAGTGCCTACTACCCCCCTTGCAATCCACTCTCCCCTCCCTCCCTCCCTCCCTTTAAAAAACTCTCTATTTGTGGCCTTTTAGATTGTAGGATCTCTCCTCACATCCAGCACAAGTGATAAAAGTCCTGGGGCAAGTAGCAAGCTCTAGAACAGAATGCACAAGTATGAGCTGGGCTCTATGCCACATCCACACCATGTGAGACTGAGGAGTTAATCAAAAGTTCTAGGCCCCAATGCTGGGGTGGGTAACTTCTCCAGGGACTCTGGGTATTCGGCCTGCAAAACAAGGATTATTCAATGTGGTCTACAAAGCATCCAGCAATGAGCTGGTCCAGACTAAGACTGGTAAAGAACTGCATTGTGCTTATCTATAGCGCCCCAGACTGCCTGTGATATAAGTTTCATTTTGCCCTGCCCTTGCCTCCCAAGAAGGGAGCAAAGCTGGATCACCAGTTATTGGAGGGACAGCCTCAGGCATAGTACATCTACTCTATATGCCACAGACAGTTGAGGAGGAAGAATTTTTTAAATAAAAAGCTGTCAAAGAAGATCCAGAAGAAAACTGAGGGGAAAAGGATCATGCCAAGATCAGCCCACTTCTGGAGGTATAGTACCAACAGGGAAGCACCTCACCTGCACAGCATCAAGGACAGGCCAGTGTGGCCCAGCAATGGAGGACAGAAAGAGCTAGAGTTCTATATAAGAAAGGTCAAGGTCATGTCAACCTGGAAAAAAAAAAACACAACCACCAAAGTAGTTACAAAAGAATAAGTCCTTAATCAGGACAAGGGAGTGTATAATTGGAAATCCTTTACCCTAAAAACTACATTTCCCAGGAGCCCACTGACTTCCTATCGTTAAGTGCTGATATAGACAGAGGGATATATTAGGGGAGGAGCAGTGTTCCTGGTCTTGCTTTTATTTGCTTCCTGTCATGACTGTGGTGGAGTGGCATTTTTGAATAGTGTAATTTTTTAAGTAATTGTAGAGGATTGAAGAGGTACAGGGGATAAGGAAGGTTTTGTAACAGGGAATGGAGGTGCTGAAGGAAGAGAGGGAATATGGCTTCCAGTGAGGTAAAAGGAGAGAGATAACCCTACTGAGAGGCTATCTTTTTTTTTTTTTTAAACCCTTACCTTCAGTCTTGGAGTCAATACTGAGTATTGGCTCCAAGGCAGAAGAGTGGTAAGGGCTAGGCAATGGGGGTCAAGTGATTTGCCCAGGGTCACACAGCTGGGAAGTGTCTGAGGCCGGATTTGAACCTAGGACCTCACGTCTCTAGGCCTGGCTCTCAATCCACTGAGCTACTCAGCTGCCCCCCTGAGAGGCTATTTTTGAAAATTAGGGTTCCCAAGAAATGGACCACCTATGATAGCCTCAGGGGATGTCTTCTCTATTGATTAATATTAAAGATACCCCAGAGCAGGTAAGCATGGACCCCCTGAGGGACAAGCCTCCCCAAGATCGCCCAGCAGGGGTCCAATAAGGACCATTTATGGTTGAATGGCTGTCCTTAGGTTCAACTCCCTCTAAGTCCCCTGAAATGATTATGTGGTTTATTTAAATAAAGATGAATTTTAATAACAAGTTTGGATTGGGGAGGTATCAGGGAAGAGGGAATCAGGATTTCCCTAGATTAGGTTTGAGTTTCTCTCAGCTTTTGAGCTGAGGCTAGGCCTTGCAGGCTGGTAGAGGGTTTCTTTTACTCCTGTCTATGCTAATCTGTGCTAGTTTTCTTCAGTTCAAAGTCTTTATCAATAGACAGCAAGAGGAAGAAAGGGTTCTGACCTTTAGAGCTGGTTGGAACTGTCTCTTTGGTCTGACACCCCTAATGACCAGTCTTACAGTTCAAAACACTCCCCTTAATTCCTTTTGTTCTATGGCACAATCACAGAAATCCAGGTAGAGCAGATGGTTGGGAAAATAAGGAATAGAAGAACTTCTATCCCCAGATAGGGAGAGTGGATCCTTCCAGTTCGAGGGATAGGAAAAAGAGACCTTGAGACCAACTGGCACTCCAATTCCCCTCTCCCCCAACTGTCATTCTTGTCAATATCTTCACTCTAACATTCCAAATGTTATTTATTCCACCTGAGAGGCAGAAAGTTCAAAACTTGCTTCAGTTTTCCTTTCCACAACACGTAGATTAGCCAGGGGCACGTAGTTTTTATTTTGTTACCTTTTTATTTTTTCACTTCTAATGATCATTAATAAATCTCTTAAAATATAATATTTTAATTATGGTACATTAATTTCCATTTTTACAGGAGACAGTGTTCTTATAGCTACCACACAGAGTCATTGGCACATACAACAACACACCTAGCTAAGCTCCAAGACTCTGAGAACAATGTCTCCAGGAAAATGGTCCAGGTATGGGGTTTCCACCATGGGGATTTCCAGTGAACTGAACAATGTGGGGTCTTATATACCCTTTAGGCAGTAAGGAAAAGAAGGACAACTGATTAGCTTACAAGGAGACAAAGGAAGGAAAATCCTAGCCAGGGTTTGGAATGTCTGGAAGAGGCCTAGATATAGTGGGAGAAATTTCTTAGAAAAAAAGGATATTTTCTGTTAGATTACATCTGGTAATCCTATTGTGGGTGAGATCTTTAGTTTTATTGTTTAGTCTAGAACAAATCCACTTATCCTAAGGAGGGTGATCCAAGGGTGCTTGGAGATTTCTTAAAACAAGGTTGTCATTTCCCCCTTATGGTCAGAGAGATTCCAACTTTGACCGTTACAAAGATCAAAGGAAAGTGTGCCCAAGAGAGTCCGAGAGAACCCTTTTCTTAGCAACTGTGGAATGGACATAATGGGTTATGTAAAGACTTTTGTGGCCACTCCCTATCAGAGTTATGCATTGACAGTTAACCAAAAGACAGGCACTCCATTTTGGCAAAATCTTAAATATAGAAAAAACCTACCCCATTTCCCAAAACATTTCATGTCTTTCAAGTCCTGTAGATCCAGAGGAAGGCTCCAGTGACCTTTTTCTTATTTTGTAGAAGTCTCCATTTCAGTAGACAGATTCTTGAACAGTTTCATTGCTAGAAAAGTAAATATGAGAAATCTATAACCAAATTCTCCAATAGGAACTGATTGACTCTTCAGTTATTTTCTCATAAATACACATAGGACTAAATTATTCTATCAACCATAGCAGGCATTCAGTAATTTTCTTCTTATTGAAATGTTCTGATGATTCTTAAAAATTACTTGATATCAGTGCTTAGAACAGTAGTGAAAAATAATCTTTATCAAAACTTTAAAAATTCTAATTAAGTATCCTACTATGAAACCAAAACAAATTTAAAATGTTTGTATGACTATTTTAGTTTAAAACAATTTAAGATTAATTTTAAAATTCTCAGAATAAAAAATTATGCTTCTCTCTTCCCTTCTGAAGAATGAGATATTAATTCAACATTCTCAGTCCAAAACAGCAAATAAGCCCAACCTAGACAATAGCCCTAATACAGGACATTCACTAATGGAAGAAATCTCTAAATTGTTACTATATAGATGTATATATGTGTGTGTATGTATATATATATATATATATATATATATATATATATATATGTGTGTATATATTTAAATATATATGTTGCTCATAGTTTTTTCATCATCTTCTTCCTTAATGTTTTGTCAGAGTCTAGTTTTTCTCTCACTTAAAATAGGGCATGAAGTAATTGCTGACTGAGATAATTTCTGGGACATTTTGGCCACCCTTTTTTTTTTTATGATTGCTATACATCAGCTAAATATCTTCCAGATATGGTGATTACCAGGATTAGTCTTCTCTTTTATCTATTTCCCATTTTTAAGAGTTGACTGCTTGTTTCCATAGATCAGGTTAGAGTTGGTATAATCGCATGCGATGTCTTCTCTATCTTTTCTCCTAATTTGATATTGATTTTGACCTTTGCTTTAAGTAGTCAATTATCTCCCAGTTGTCAGTGATCTCAGAACTTACTTCCCTCAAATTACCTTGAGTTTTCTTATCTTTTTAAATGTTGTATCCCAAGTCCCTACCACCGTAGTTTTATTTTGTTTTTTTTTTTCCTGTATCCTCAGCATCTAGTCTTGTACTATGTAGGTACTTAATACATAATCCATGTATTTGCTTGAATTGAATTATCCAACTGCTGTGAATTTCAAAACTACTCAACCCTGTTCAAACCATTCTTTAGAGGATGGGATTTGGTTATTTCCTGATCAATAACAATAGAGATACTTGGAATGACAGAATCAGGTCTTGGAAATTACAATCTCCACCCTACTCAGGGTAATAGGATTTAGGAAGGGCTGTAACAAAGCTCAAGATTTAATTATTTGAGAATATGACCTTCAACAGACATGTGCAAAGGGGACAGACCTCTGGGTAGTCCTGGGTTAAGCTAGAGCCAACATTGGCATAGGTGAGACACAGGAAGTGAAGTAGAGGACAGCTGAGGAGTCTGGGAACTTCCTGTGTGGAGGGAGAGTGTGGGAGTTGGAGCCTGGTGCTTGGAGTGGAGGCTCTCAGACTGTTTCTCCATTTTGGTCATGTGAGTGATAGGGACTGATCTCTTTTCTTTGCCTGGGCTATCCAGGGCCTTGGGCCTTTGGCTCAGCCTAAGCAGAGTGGGTATTTAAGCCCTATTCCCTTGTCTCCCCTCTCTCCCTCCCTCCCTCTCTCTCTCTCTCTCTCTCTCTCTCTCTCTCTCTCTCTCTCTCTCTCTCTCTCTCTCTCTCCCTCTCTCCCTCTCCCTCTCTCTCTCTCTCTCTCTCTCTCTCTCTCTGTCTCTCTCTGTCTCTCTCTCTCTCTCTCTCTCTCCTCTCTCTCTCTCTCTCTCTCTCTCTCTCTCTCTCTCTCTCTGTCTCTCTCTCTCTTTCATACCTTTCTTCCTACCTGTTAGTAATTAAAAAACTCCATAAAAGGTTGACTGCTGACTTGAATTTTCATTTAGGAATTACATAGCTGAATTCTTTGGCTATCTTAAATTAATATATATCGGTCTTTTTAAAGTGATTTCCATATCACATTGTGGCTGACCACACAGGAGTCTAAAGAATTCTCTCAATAAACTTCTGAATTGTCTTGCCTTTTTACTCTATCTTCTCACCACTTAGTCCGTCTTAACAGCTAACTCGGCTTAAAGACACAGCTGCTAGAACAAGTGAGTATAAAAACCTTCTTCTCTCTTCTCTTTTCTCCTTAAGTTAAATTGGAACCAGCCATTTTTCTTTTTCTTCCCTTTAATTTTAAGGGGCAGCTGGGTGGCTCAGTGGATTGAGAGCCAAGCCTAGAGACAGAAGGTCCTAGGTTCAAATCGGACCTCAGATACTTCCCAGCTGTGTGACTCTGATAGTTAGATAGAAAACAGCTGTTTTAAATCTCAGCAACAGGACCCTAAAGTCCTGGCTGGGAGAGCTGTTTCTAAATATCCTTTCCCTTAAGGATAACTTCCTAGATTAGAAAAAAAAAAAACCCTGTGGAAAGTTTTTTGCTTTGCCCTGCTCCCCACGTGTTTTGTGAAGACTGTTAGAGAAATAATTACTATATATATATATATATATAAATTAATACTACATTCTTTGACATTTATATGGCAGTTGAAGAATTAGGGGCATTGAGGAATGCAGGATACCTCCAATTTTTTATATTAATATGTACTGTCATTTTTGTACTCCTCAATACTGTATTTAGAGATGCTAAAATGAAAAAAATTGAGGATAAAATGCAAGCCCAATTAGAAGATCTAAAATGTTTCTTACAGGATCAATTGGCAAACACCCACTCTACCAGAAACAGACCTGTTTCTGAACCTTTGAATGAGGAAATTTTCTTCCCTGAAATAGAGATGGAAAAAACCTTCCCTATAGCTCAGTTAACAGACTGCTTCTCTCGTATAGTGCAAATCTTGACTGAATTTAATCCCCAAAACCCTTCCCCTGCAATCCCAGTTTCTCATGTTCCCTCTCCTACAGAAAACCAAATTCTAGCCAAAAGGGAATCTTGTCATCCTAGAAAAACCTGCCCTTGTCAAACTGACCCACAGGTACAAAATTCAACTAGAGGCCTGTTTCCTCTAAAAGAAGTACCTGAAATAGGACAGAATGGAGATGTGGTGACTTTAAGACACAGGGTATGGTTTACTCCCCAAGAAATAAATGAATTTACACAAAATATCCCCACATATGAACAAGATCCCTTTCTAGTAACAAAAAAGATGGGAGACATATTTTTTCAGTATAATCTGCATACTGATAACTGATTCTGTAATGACTTGTGCATAATTTATTAATTATTTCTTCTCCAGGAAGATATAGTCAAGTTCGTTTTTTGTGATGTTAGCCAATGTTCATCATATCCACTGCCATTTTGCTCTTTTTGAAGTATTAATGATCGCATAGGCCTGAGACTTCCTAACAGCCTGCAGATTTTGGCTTCTTTAATTTCTCATTCATGAACCATATTTTCTAACATATTTTTCATCAGGTTACCATGTTGCTCAGCATAAAAAAACAATATTGCTTCTATGTGGCAGATTTTGCCAAAATTTTTGTAGAATTTATTTATTTTATTATTTCTTCATCCTCTGTAACAGAAGGTTACCACATAAACTATCACAATCTGCATGGTAGCCCTTTTGCCTGTGTTTATCATGGCTTAGTTGGACATACTATGCATTGATGTTGATATCATGATGTCATTTGGGTCCTCTGAAAATATGAAGTACAAAAGCAGCAAAAATCATGAAAAGTCATGATGAGTAGACTCCATGTCCTTTGGATGTATTTTTTTGTTGTTGTCCTTAGTTTTATGTAATACTTCCATCAAAGGCAGCTTGGCATGCTTCCCTGAAGAACAGCCCTTTGATTCTGCGAGCTTTTGATATGGAAGGAGATGTTCCTCTTAGATAAATAAGATGCTACTCAACCCATGATGCTCAGCATTTATGGAAAAAGAGGGAGGTGGAGTTTAAGAACAACAACAGGTAAAAAATATGGTGAAAACATTTTAGTGGCTAACATGGCTTCCTCCCTCCCTGAGTCACGTCTATGTTAGAAATGCTGCTTCCCCTCATCCATGTTCCATGATTCCTTACTGTTCCTTACTGTCTCCTTACTTAGGTGTGATTTTATCTGTTTCCCAAGTCAAAGAGCTTATTTATCTTGTGTAACTTATCTACTCTAAACTATATAAACTTCTATTTTGTTTTACTCTTCATTATGCTAAATATGTTGCTTATTATTTGTGATTTTCTTGGGTATAGTAGCCAAGCTGGTCAAAAGTCTAATTCTCCCCTTAGATAAATCAAGAAAAATAGTATTTATTTTGGAATGAATGAACTTAAAAGAAGTCATGCAAAGATTTGAGATATTTTTGAAAGATGCATTTCTAACAGTACATCTTGTGGAGATGGGGGAATAAAGGAATACTTATACAACCATTCTCCTGTTCTTCACAGATGTCAAAATCATAATTTGCCTTCAAGAGAGGAAGGCCTAAACCCAGATGATCAATCTGTCTATACCTAATGTAGGCCAACTTCTCTATGCTAAATGCTGTAGCTCTCTATATTACACTAAATGATGAAACCCACTTCATCAACTGCTCACTTCCCTGAAGAGCATCTGAGTCATCCTTCATTTTGCTACAATCTCCTTGTAATTCCAAATTTTACATGTACTGAAAATAAGATATTCATGTCTCCATTCCTCTCTTTGATGATAACTAAAGAACATTTTGGGACTTCCGGGTAAACATGGCTACAATCTAGACGGTAATCGCTTCCTCTCCCCGGCACCAAGCGAAATATACTACCTCAAAAGAGCATAAAAATCACCTTTTAAAGAATGGAGGGACTCTCCAGTATCCCACAGAAATGAAGGTACATGGGGTTTGAACATTTTCACACAATAAGAAAGAGGAAAAGCTTGCACAAAAATGTGAACTGAGCTGCCCTTCCCCCCCACCTCCCCCACAAAATCAGAGTAGGGTATCAGAGCGCTCACTGGGACAGTGAGTAAGTGAGGAACTTCTCTGTCTGGGGGGCCACACCAGGGTCCTTGGGATCTAAAGACTGTAAGGAAACGACCTCTCAGTGAGGTTTCACGGGAGAACGCTGCACACTGGAGAGTGCACAGATGGTGGGTCCCCTACATAAGGCCAAAACAATTCCCCTCGCTGTAGTGAGGGGGTGGGCAAGCCAGGCTCCCTGGAAACTGACAGGGAATACAAGACTTCTACCCCTTAGAGTGGTTTTACAGGAGATTCCTGTGCACGGGTGAGAAGAGATCATAGAGCACAGGGGCGGGTGCTCTGAACACAGGGGCAGGCTCACTGAGCACAGGGGCAGACACACTAAGAAACCTCAGAGGCTGGGAAGAACTAGTCTGAGGTAACCTAAATTCACAGAAAACCCACCCACATCACCCAGACCTCAGACCAAAAAGGAAAGGGGAATAAAACCCCGAAAGGAATGGCTCACATGGCCCAAAATCAAGCCTCCAAGAAGAAAGGGAAAAAAAGTGACTATTGAAAACTGTTATGGCAGGAGTACCCAAGGAAAAGAAGAGAAAGAGGATGAAATCCAATCAAAATCAAAACAGGCCTCCCAAAATGGAAATTATCCACAAGCTCTGGAAGAAATCAAATTGGAGCTTATCCAAAAGATGTAAACTTTCTGGAAAGAAAAATGGGAGAAAAAGATCAGCAGTCTTATAGACAAGACTTCACAATTTGAGAAAGAGCTGGAAGTCTCTAACAAAAAGGTAGAACAAGCTCAAAAACAAATCCAGTCCCTAAAGACCTGAAATAAGCAACTGGGAGACAGTAAGTTACAAAACAGCAAGAATTAAAAAAGCAAAGCCAAAAAATGAATGAATTAGAAGAAAACATAAAATATCTCACTGACAAGGTGATAGACCAGGAAAAAGGAGGAAGAAAAGACAACTTGAGAATTATTGGTCTGCCCGAAAAACCAGAGATAAACAAAAGCTTTGATGCTATACTACAGGAGATTATAGAAGAAAATTGCCCACATGTTCTGGAGCAAGGGGGCAAAATAGAACTAGAAAGGGTTCATAGAATATCCTCTATACTAAATCCCCAAAAGATAGCTACCAGGAATGTAATCGCCAAATTCAAGAGCTTCCAAGCAAAGGAGAAAATCATACAAGAAGCCAAGAAGAGGAGCTTCAAATATAGATGGGCTCCCATAAGAATCACACATGACATAGCGGCTAACACACTAGGAGACCACAAAGCAAAGAACACAATGTTTAGAAAGGCAAGAGAGCTGAGTCTCCAACCAAGAATCAACTACCCATCAAAACAGACTATATACTTCCAGAGGAAAGTATGGGCATTCAACAAAATAGAAGATTTCCAAGTATTTGCTAAGAAAAGACCAGAACTTAGTGGAAATTTTTATATCCAATCACAGAAAGCAAGAGAAACATGAAAAGGTGAATATGAAAGAAAGGGAAAAGGAGAAAATTCTTATCATTTTTCTTTAAGTCAAACTCTCTTCTATAAAGACTACATTTACATAAAATTATATATATTAATATGTGGGGGAAATGTATTGTTTAACTCTCAAAAATTGTATGCATCATAAGAATAGTTAGAAGAATCATGCATAGGGAAAGATTGAGGTATCAAGAAGATTTGGTGAAAGTGGGGGCAAAGAAAGAATAAGGGAGTGGGGGAATCATTGATGATACTAAGATTTACTTCAAGAAATGGGGGGGGGGGCTAAGTAGAATAATCTTTCCCATATAAAGATACACATGGGAAGGGGAGGGGAAGAACTCTCATATGAGAGAAGGAGAGGAAGAGAGCGCAAAGTGGTATTAATTAAACTTTACTTTCAGTGAAATCAACTCTGAGAGGGAAGAACATCTAGATCCAGTGGGATCCTGCATTCTATCTTATAGAATAGTGTAAGAGAGAAAGGAAAATTAAGGAGGGGGAGGGGGAAGAGAGTATACAAAGGGCGGGAAGGAGAGTGGGGAGGGGAAGGGAGCATAAAAAGGGAGGGGCTATAAAGGAAAGCATATCAAGTGAGGGGACTAAGGGGACTGACCTAAAGTAAATCACTGGTTCAAAAGGTTATAGCTAAAGAAAAAAGGTCAGAACTAGGGGAAGATATCAAAATTCCAGGGAATCCATAAGTGACAATCATAACTTTGAAAGTGAATGGGATGAACTCACCCATAAAATGTAGACAAATAGCAGATTGGTTTAGAACCCTAAACCCTACCATATGTTGTCTTCAAGAAACACATATGAGGCGGGTAGATACTCACAAGGTTAGAATTAAAGGATGGAGTAAGACCTTTTGGGCATCAACTGATAGAAAGAAGGCAGGAGTTGCAATCATGTTATCTGACAAAGCCAAAGCAAAAATAGACCATATCAAAAGGGATAGGGAAGGTAAATATATTCTGTTAAAAGGGAGTATAGACAATGAGGAAATATCACTAATCAACATGCATCCTCCAAATGGTATAGCATCCAAATTTCTAATGGAGAAACCAGGAGAATTGAAGGAAGAAATAGACAGTAAAATCATTTAGTGGGAGACATGAACCAACCACTACCAAATTTAGACAAATCAAACCAAAAAATAAATAAGAAAGAGGTAAAAGAGGTGAATGAAATCTTAGAAAAATTAGAGTTAATAGACGTATGGAGAAAAATAAATAGGGACAAAAAGGAATACACCTTCTTCTCAGCTCCACGTGGCACATTCACAAAGATTGACCATAAACTAGGTCACAGAAACATGGCATACAAATGCAGAAAAGCAGAAATAATAAATACAACCTTTTCAAATCATAAGGCAATAAAAATATTTATCAGTAAGGGTACATGGAGAGCCAAATCAAAAATTAATTGGAAATTAAATAATATGATATTCCAAAATCGGTTAGTTAGAGAAGAAATCATATCAACAATTAATTTCATTGAGGAAAATGACAACAGTGAGACATCCTTTCAAACCTTATGGGATGCAGCCAAAGCAGTACTTAGAGGAAAATTCATATCCTTGAGTGCATTTATTAACAAATTAGGGAGGACAGAGATCAATGAATTGGAAATGCAAATCAAAAAACTTAAGAGCGAACAAATTAAAAACTCCCAGAAGAAAACCAAACTAGAAATCCTAAAAATTAAGGGGAGAAATTAATAAAATTGAAAGTGATAGAACTATTGAGCTAATAAGAAAGACTAGAAGCTGGTTCTTTGAAAAAACAGACAAAATAGACAAAGTACTGGTCAATCTAATTTAAAAAAGGAAAGAAAAAAAGCAAATTAACAGCATCAAGTATGAAAAGGGGGACCTCACCTTCAATGAAGAGGAAATTAAGGCAATCATTATAAACTACATTGCCCAACTATATGGCAATAAATATACGAACTTAGGTGATATGGATGAATATTCAAAAATAAAAATTGCCTAGACTAACAGTAGAAGAAATAGATTTATTAAATAATCCCACATCAGAAAAAGAAATCCAAAAGGCCATTAAAGAACTTACTAAGAAAAAATCCCCAGGTCCTGATGGATTCACAAGTGAATTCTATCAAACATTCAGAGAACAGTTAATCCCAATACTATACAAACTATTTGACATAATAAGCAAAGAGGGAGTCCTACCAAATTCCTTTTATGACACAAACATAGTATTGATTCCAAAGCCAGGCAGGCCAAAACCAGAGAAAGAAAATTATATACCAATCTCTCTAATGAATATAGATGCAAAAATCTTAAATAGGATACTAGCAAAAAGACTAAAGCAAATGATCAGAAGAGTCATTCACCATGACCAAGTAGGATTTATACCAGGGATGCAGGGCTGGTTCAATATTAGGAAAACCATCCACATAAATGTCCACATCAACAAGCAAACCAACAAAAATTACATGATTATTTCAATAGATGCAGAAAAAGCCTTTGATAAAATACAATACCGATTCCTATTAAAAACACTAGAAAGCATAGGAATAGAAGGACTATTCCTAAAAATAATAAACAGTATATATCTAAAACCATCAACTAATATCATCTACAATGGGGATGAACTAGATGTATTCCCAATAAGATCAGGAGTGAAACAAGGATGCCCATGATCACCTCCATTATTTGACATTGTACTAGAAACACTAGCAGTAGCAATTAGAGATGAAAAAGAAATTGAAGGCATTAAAATAGGCAAGGAGGAGACCAAGTTATCACTCTTTGTGGATGACATGATGGTCTACTTAAAGAATAGTAGACAATCAACCAAAAAGCTAATTGAAATAATCAACAACCTTAGCAAAGTTGCAGGATACAAAATAAACCCGCATAAGTCATCAGCATTTCTATATATTTCCACCACAGCTCAGCAGCAAGAAGTAGAAAAAGAAACCCCATTCAAAATCACCTTAGACAAAATAAAATACTTAGGAATCTATCTCCTGAGACAAATGAACACAACTACACACACAATTATATGAACACAACTACAAAACACTCTCCACACAACTAAAACTAGACTTGAACAATTGGAAAAACATTAATTACTCATGGGTAGGACAAGCCAATATAATAAAAATGAACTTCCTACCCAAACTCATTTATCTATTTAGTGCCATAGCCATTGAACTTCCAATTTTTTTTTTTTACTGATTTAGAAAAAACCATAGCAAAGTTCATTTGGAAGAACACAGGATCAAGGATATCCAGGGAAACAATGAAAAAAAAATACAAAGGAAGGGGGCCCTTGCAGTCCTAGATCTCAGACTATATTATAAAGCAGTGGTCATCAAAACAATTTGGTACTGGCTAAGAGATAGAAAGGAGGATCAGTGGAATAGACTCGGGGTAAGTGACCTCAGTAAGACAGTATATGACAAACCCAAAGATCCCAGCTTTTGGGACAAAAATCCACTATTTCATAAAAACTGCTGGGAAAATTGGAGGACAGTGTGGGAAAGATTAGGTTTAGATCAACACCTCACACCCTACACCATGATAAATTCAAAATGGGTGAATGACTTGAACATAAAGAAGGAAACTATAAGAAAATTCGGCAAACACAGAATAGTATACATGTCAGACCTTTGGGAAGGGAAAGATTTTAAAACCAAGCAAGACTTAGAAAGAGTCACAAAATGCAAAATAAATAATTTGCAGTATATCAAATTAAAAAGTTTTTGCACAAACAAAACCAATGTAACTAAAATCAGAAGGAAAGCAACAAATTGGGAAACAATCTTCATAAAAACTCTGACAAAGTTTTAATTACTCAAATTTACAGAGAGCTAAATCAATTGTACAAAAAATCAAGCCATTCTCCAATTGATAAATGGGCAAGGGAAATGAAAAGGCAGTTCTCAGCTAAAGTAATCAAAACTATTAATAAGCACATGAGAAAGTGTTCTACATCTCTTATAATCAGAGAGATGCAAATTAAAACAACTCTGAGGTATCACCTCACACTTAGTATATTGGCTAACATGACAGCTATGGAAAGTAATGAATGCTGGAGGGGATGTGGCAAAGTGGGGACACTAATTCATTGCTGGTGGAGTTGTGAATTTATCCAACCTTTATGGAGGGCAATTTGGAACTATGCCCAAAGGGAGATAAAAGATTGTTTGCCCTATGATCCAGCCATTGTACTTCTGGGCTTGTACCCCAAATTGGTAATAAGGGAAAAGACTTGTACAAGAATATTCATAGCAGCGCTCTTTGTGGTGGCCAAAAATTGGAAAATGAGGCGATGCCCATCAATTGGGGAATGGCTGAATAAATTGTGGTATATGTTGGTGATGGAATACTATTGTGCTAAAAGGAATAATAAAGTGGAGAAGTTCCATGAAGACTGGAACAACCTCAAAGAAGTGATGCAGAGCAAAAGGAGCAGAACCAGGAAAACATTGTACACAGAGACTGACACACTGTGGTACAATTGAACATAATGGACTTTTTCATTAGTGTCAATGCAATGTCCCTGAACAATCTGCAGGGATCTAGGAGAAAAAACACTATCCACAAGCAGAGGACAAACTGTGGATGTAAAAACACTGAGGAAAACCAACTGCTAGACTACAGGAATTGAGGGGATATAACTGAGGAGAGACTCTAAATGAACACTGGTGCAAATACCCACAACATGGAAATGGGTTCGAATCAAGAACACTTGTGATACCCAGTGGAATCGCGCATTGGTTATGGAATAGGTGGGGGTTGGGCGGAAGAAAATGATCTTTGTCTCCAATGAATAATGCTCAGAAATGACCAAATAAAATAATGTTAAAAACAAAAAAGAATGTTTTGACACTAAGGGTCTATAAACTTTTGTATTTATATGTAATCTAAATTATGTGTGATTTTTAATTAAGTATCTTCTACTTCCTGTATTCATTACTCTACCACTTTCTTCATGGATGTAGAAAGGGGTTACAAAGAACTAGGGGCCATTTGTATTTTTAGCTATTTCATGAATGGTAAAGAATTAATCTCCTAACACCAGACTGTTTGAGTTTCCCAAACAGTGATGAGGTTCTCTATACTTTCCTTAGCTGGGCCTATAATAAAAGACAAAGAGTTGGATTGGGAGCTCATTCCAAATAACTGCAGCTTTATAGACCTTGTTATAATTTTGTTCTTCTACCTTTGTCCCCAAGAACCTGGAATCACCTCTATGCCAAAATGAGCCACTGGAGTAGAGCTTTTATAAAGAATGAAGTTGTCTTTTATGTCATTAAGCATCCATTTAAATAGTTAAAATCATGTTTATATATTTTCTCTAAAGTAACAGGGTTAACACTTGTTATTCAGAAATGTAAATCTTTAGAAAATTATCTTGTTTTAAGAAGTTAGGATCTCTCATGAAAAATATTGTGGAATAAAATTATTTTGAGTAAAGTAAAAATTTTAACATAGATCTGCTATCATATTTTTTTAAACCCTTACCTTCCATCTTGGAGTCAATACTGTGTATTGGTTCCAATGCAGAAGAGTGGTAAGGGTTAGTCATTGGGGGTTAAGTGACTTGCCCAGGGTCACACAGCTGGGAAGTGTCTGAGGCCAGATTTGAACTGCTATCATATCTTCATTAGAATCTTTTAAAATAATATTCAGTATGAAAGAATCATACTTCTTTTTTGTATAATGTTTCATAGTTGTTGTTCAGTCATGTCTGACTCTTCGTGATCCTATTTAGGGTTTTCTCGGTAAAGAGTTTTTTTGCCATTTCCTTCCCCAACTCATTTTATGATTTTCAAAGAATACAACATTTGCAAATCTATTGCAAATGATTTCACCATATCAGAAACTACCTAAGGAATAATTATGTTTCAAATAATTTTCTCTGGCTGTGGAGCCTTGTGCCAAGAAGCATATTGATATCTAACCTACTATTCACCATTTTCATATACATTTTAAGATTTCCTTTCAAACAAACTATAACCTTTTTACTAACAACATGCAATTTGCTTTCTTTTGACTTTTGCTGTTGCATCTTCCATTTCCACTTCCTTTGGTTTAATTCTATAACATTTTCTGTACATTAATCATTTTAGTTTTACAGTTTCAGTTCAACTTACAGGAGATGTCTCAGACTGTAAGCTTCTTCCTTCATTCAAAGCAGAGGAATTGAGGGGGAAACAAAGTTATATGGGTTCTCTTTCTTTTATCTGAAAAAGAAAATATTTTTCCCTTTATTCTTTTAGCTTCTGTCCTTCCCATAAGCTTTATTTGGAGGGAATTTCTGTCTTGAAGTTCTTATCTAAAAGCCATTCACTGGTAGTTACAGCTTCAAATACAGACTGCCCCAGTTAGAAGGGTTATATCTTTTTACGTAATATCAGAACATTTTGAACAGAAATTTTAAATGGCAAATTTAACAAGATATTAACTGCTTTCCTTACAAGTACTATAGTCATTATCTTCTGAAATTCTGTATGCTTTCATTCACAGTTTCTGTTTCTCACAGTAACTCATCTTACCCTGGGGAACTATCCAGGTTGTTCAGGTACATTTCAAATTCCTAAAGGCATGTCAACCAAAATAAAACCATCTGGTTTGTGAAAAAATTTGCATATAAACAAGACATCTGCTTACCTGCCATGTAAATCAGTTATTCATCAATTTCTTTTTGAAGTTCAAATGTGTATGGATCATAAATTAATTTGATAGTACAATGTAATAACATCATTAGACCAGCACTATTTTCATAAGATCCAAGAAAGGCATTTGGGAGATTTCTTTTTTTAATCAACTAATTTCATGCTTAAACTCATCTGGTACTAATTGTTATATTTCATACAGAAGATGCTTTATTTCATCAAACAACCAATGCATTATAGAGCTGTTAAGTAATGTTTCTGAAACAAGATCACTACCCATAAATGAGGTTGGTTTTTCCTTCTCAAATGTAAGTTTGAATCACACTTTTCTAGTAGAAGGAAAATGTGAAAGTCTCAAATTTAAGTTGTAGATTGCAGCATTTTTATCTGATAAATTCACTATTTTGAAATTCATGTTAAGTAAAGACCAATAAAAACATTGTTGTAAGTCTATTCTTCAACTACAGTGTACCAATCTCAATTATTACCCAAATGTAAGAAATTCTGGGCATGAAGAATATGAACCCTGAAATGTGACAAGGGAATCACTTTAAAAGACTGATATATATTAATTTAAGGTTGCCAAGGAATTCAGCTATGTAATTCCTAAATGAAAAACTCAAGTCAGCAGTCAACCTTTTATGGAGTTTAATTACAATAGGAGGAAGAAAGGAATTAGAGGTAGAGAGAGGGAAAAAAGGAGAGAAGGGAATAGGGCTTAAATACCCCTTCTGTTTAGGCTGGGCCAAAAGGCCCAAGCCCTTAGATAGCTGAGGCAAAGAAAGGAGATCAGTCCCTATTACTCACGTGACCAAAATGGAGAAACAGTCTCAGAGGCCCCCACCTTCAGCTTCCCTCAGAGCAAGCTTCTCAGAGCACACCGCAACCACTCCGGCCAACTCCTCAACCACCCCGAGTCTTCAGACCCCCCTGATCTTTAAGGAAACCATCCAAGTTGCCTCCCCTCAGTTCTCACATCTACCAATCACTGTCCATCAATTTCCCTGTGCCAATGGAGGCTCTAGCTTAACCCAGGACCGCCCAGAGGCTTTGCACATGTCTGTTGAAGGTCATATTTTCAAATAATTAAATCTTTGCTCCTTTGCTACAGCCCTTTCTAAATCCTGTTAACCTGAGTAGGGTAGAGATTGGAATAATTAAATTTTGATCTAGGCTGCAGCCCTTACTCAATCCTGTTAGGACTGAATAGGGTGGAGATTGATTCCAAGTATCTCCATTGTATCAATTCTAAAATCAATCATGACTCAAAGAAATTCCTGTTCTATGCTTAAGCATAGGTCAAAGTCCTTTCCATTGTTCAGCAAAGGGTTTCTGTCCTAAAGTAATCTTAAGAAGGGAAGAGAAGGAACCTCCCATGCCAATGGGGTTCACATTCCAATAGACTATCAGTAAGAAATTTTCCAAGTATGAAATATCCCAATGGTGAAATTTCCAACATTTATAAGTCTAAGGAATTTTGAGGTTTACAGAAATAAATATAAGGGACCATGTTAATAAAACTGTTTTATTGTATCTTCCAACAAAGTGCTATATTAGTGCAGATTATCTCAGTTTTTTTATGATACTTGAGCTTCATATCTGACAAGTGCTGTCAGCCTGGTGAGAGATTCTTATATACACCTAAATGGACTGTGATTCTTTCTTCAAGATCCACTTTACCTAGGAAAAGAGAAATCCATTGCCTAAGGCTTGGACATCTATAGTTGGATATATATATGTGTGTGTGTGTGTTTATATATATATATGTATGTATATATATATATATTTATAAGAACTGTCATGAAATCATCAAAGGCACAGAGAAGTTTGTAATCTACTTTGGTAGAAAATACAAATATTCATAAAGTAATTTTTATACAGTAGATATTAAGACTATTATGAATTTAATTTTTACATTCAAAATGTTTTTTCACTTACTTTATATTCAAATAAATAACCATCTTCCTGCTATTTTCCATTTTACTCCTAAATCCTCCAGATAGGATTTCCAGAGACCATTTCCTCCTATAATTAAATATAATTAAATGATTTAACTTGGGAACTCTCTCCATGCCACCATCTTTTACTCACTGGGGAGAATCTACTGTCTCCAGGCCAGCTTCTACCCTTTTGTGACAAATCTTTTTCTGACTTCCTATTTGCTTTGGATTTGGCCTTGTGTTGACACTGCCACCATATTTCCTTCTGCCTTTCTGGAAAGAGCCTGTCACTCAATGACACTATGTTTCCACTCACCATCACTGTGCTTTCTCAGACTTAAATATATTTTCCTGGCCACCATTCCTCTATATTTGCTGTTTTCTTCCAATAGGATGTAAAGTGCTTGAGAGCAGGAACTATCCCAATCAATCAAAAAGCATTTACTTAGCACCTACTATAAGCCTGGCATAGTGCTGCTAAGTGCTAGGATTGCAAAGAGACAAAAGAAAGACCCCACACTTTCAGAGCTTATAGGGGAGAAAGCATGAAAATACATATTGTTATATTAAAAATTATTATAGGGAAGCTTTTAGGGAAGATTTAAGGGAAGGGTAACAGAAGAAAGCACTAATAAAATAAATAACAGGGGTATATTTAATTAAAAGGATAAAGGGAATTTAAGGGGATTTAGGGAAGTACTACTTCTATTAACCCACCCAGGTATTAAATTTAAATAAACCTTAACTTAACTAACTAAACTACAAGGGGTTAGTAATGTCCTCAGGGCCAGATTCTCACAAACTCCAGATAGTTGGGTCAAACAGCAGACTCAAGATGTAGTGTCCTCACAAGGTCCAAAAAGGGAGAAGGTTCTCACCATTCACAATATCCATTAATGTGAAGGGGAATACTCACTTAACCTTATTTAATAATCCAAAGTCCTTGGCAGCTCCTCAGTTTTTTTTTGTTTTTTTTTTTTTTTCAGGGAGATCACTAGGGCACATATTCTAGTCTGACTAGTTTGAGAGAAAAGAGATTTTTTAACTGCCTTTGAGTCCTGACTCAGCCAAGGTCTGAATTTTGATCTTGCACCATTCCAGACTGCCAGCCTGCATTGCTATGCCCTGCTAGACATCCTTTCCTACAATATACACCAATCATGCTATATATACAACAAAGAAGAAATGAGAAATGAGTAACAGAGGAACTAGAATTAATCAGGTTGGGGAAAGCATCCAGTAAAATAAAGAGATTTCTTTGGGAGCTTAAAGGAAATTAAGAAGGTCAGTATGTTGAGTGGAGGAGGAACAGTATACAAGACATGAGAGACAGCCAGAGAAAATGCGTGGAGCCAAGAGATGTAGCATATTGTTAGCAAGACAGCCAGGAGGTCAGTGATCTTGAAAGAAAAGTAAATAGAGGGGTATAAGGTAAAACACACACACACACACACACACACACACACACACACACACACTGGAAAATTGGGGAGGGTTAGGTTATAAAGAGCTACAGAATAAGAAAGGTGAATCAATAAAATTCAAGAATCACTATGTACTTAGCATAATGAGTGCTAAAGGTATAAAGATACTAGTGGTACCATTAAGATCTTTAGATCACCTCATGAGGTCTCTTCAGGCAAGCAGACCTCATGTCACCCAGTTCCTTGTTCCTTCTCTCTCCTTTGGGTCCCTTTTTGTGTCCAGAACTAGGTTGAAAGGAACATAAAAAGACTTCCCCTTCTACAGGGAGTCTGCTACTTCCCACTGTCTCTCCCCAGGTGAGAAGAGAAGCCATAGCTCCAGATCATGCAAGTACCTTATGCCTCCTCTCTTCTGCTAGGCATAGCATGTCCCCTGAAAGAAGACTGAAATGGGCTGGGCTGAGTATGCTCCATTTACTCCAAAGCATCAATTTCCATATGAGCCAACACAAGGCAATCTCCACCTACTACTGCCAGCCCAGTGTCCCAATTGGGATGTAAGTGCTTGGCATTGATTTTGAAATTCAGAAACTATATTTTTTTCATATTTAGAAAACTAAGAACTCCAGTGTACAACTCTTGTTAGAGTATAAGCTCCTTGTGGACAAATAGTTTTTGTTTTAGCCTTTGTATCCCCAAGGGCTAACACAGTGCCTTGAACATAATAGGCACCAAATAAATTCTTACTGAATTGAATTAAATTGAATGTGATCATCTTAAATTCCAAAATACTTTTTCAGCATTAGCAGAAATAGAGTCTGGTTCTGGAAGTTCATTATAAAACACGGAAATCTTTAAAATATTCTATGATGTCCTACTTGAATAAAGTCAGTTCACCATCTATCATGACTAGAATTTTATTATTGACATTTTAATTAGTGATACATAGTTCAAAACATGCTTAAATAAAACAAATACTTAAAAATAGGCTTATGATAACAAGCATGGATGAAACTTAAAGCTCATTACAGGTGACATAAGATACTGAATAGTATGTTTACCTAAAATCAGGAATGCTTCAGTTCAAATCCTTCCTCAGACACTTATTAGTTAAATAACTCTGATCAGGTCACTTGACCTTTCTGGAACTCAGTTTACTCCACTGCAAAATAAGAGGCAGTTAAGTGATATAGTGGAGAGAGTCCAAAAGACCTTAGTTCAAATTCAGCCTCAGTCACTCATTATCTGTGTAATCCAGGGCAAGTGACTTAACCTATTTGTCACAGTTTCCTCATCTAAAAAATTATCTTGACAACCACTCAAGTATCTTTGCCAAGAAAACCCTAAATGGGATAGCAAAAAGTCAGATATGACTTTAACAAGTGAACAACAAAATTAGAGGATTGAACTAGAAATCTAAATTATAGATCTCTTTCAGCACTCAATATATAATCCTGAGGCTCAAAATGGAAATTCCAGGATCAATATAATATTCTTTTGCACTTTAAACATTCTAGGTAAAATATAATAATATATTGGCTGCCTTTGGGAGAGAGAATATTAATAACAAAGTAAGCACCTAAAATTATTTTTCATGAGCTAGATAATAAAACTGTGTAAAGGGGCTTGGTACAAGCCTAGGTGGCCAAAGAGAGAAGGGAAGCAAAGAAGCATTTTTCAAATGCCTACTATGTGATAGGCATTGTGCTTGACCAATATCACATGTTATGCTCCAAACCACCCTGTGAGGAAAGTACTATTATCATACCTATTTTTATAAACTAAGAAACAGAGGTAGACAGCAGTTAAGTGACTTTCCCATGGTCTTAGTACTAGTAAATGACTGAGAATCCATTACAAAGTTGGGTCTTCCTTACTCCAGGTACCACCTGTGTAACCGCGAAAATGTGGGTTTCAAGACTTTGAATTGCCAAAACTGTAAAGATAATTTTTAGTGTCTTGATTTTATATTAAAAATAAATGGTCTCCATGGGAAAAATACCCAAATATGAAAACACCCAAGTCAGCTGGGTTTTATGGAGATTTTAATTAATACAAATGAAGGAATTAAGGAAAGGGAGAGAGAGAATAGAGAGTAAATAGTATGAAGGGCCTAGGCCTGAGCCTTAAGAGAGACTAGTCAGTCTTTAATCACTCACCACAAGATCATTCTAAAGCAAAACTCCAGTCCTTCACTGAAATCCTCAACTCCTGAACTGAGTTCAGAGACCCTGCTCCTCCAACTAACTCCAAACTCCAACCTCCACGGCGAACTCCCAAACTGAACTATGAACTCCAACTAGTCCAAACTCTCACTAAGTTCAGAGAGCCAGCTCCTTTTAAAGAGAAATTTCTCTTGTGTCACCTCCCCTAAAATTTCACATCTACCAATCACAGTAGATGCTTTTCCCCAGGACTGTCCATTCTTAGTTCACATCTTCTTTTGTTATCACCTTCTCTGATTTAGATTATATCTTCTGAGTATTTCACATCTCTTTGCTAAGCTTGCCCTTTGTAAGTTGCTTGACCTTTTAGTGATTAATTTAACCTTTGTGGGTACTTAGTACTCTTTTTGTATTAGATCTAAAAATAGATCTAGCATAAGGTTTTAGCTTTACTATAAGTATGAGTTAGGGACTTTTTCATTGTTCCATCAGGAGTTTACAAATTTATCTTCCCCTAAAGTATGCCTAAGTAAGGGTGGAGTAATGTTAAAATTCCTAATACATTCCTGATGAAGTGCCTCCATTTGTTACAATAAGGGAATAGCTTAACCAAATCTTCCAAGGTAGAGTCTGAGCAGTTTTTAAGATTCACACCTGCTATATGATATATTATGGAGATTCCCAAGATGAAAGGTACCCATGAGGGAGGCAGCAGCAGGGACCTGCTTCTTGGAGAAGACATTATGAATTCTCCTGTGGTCCTAAAACAGGCTGACTTTAAATTTATCAGACTGATGCATCTTTCCAGGTCCATCAAGGAGTAAAGGTCCTATTCACCCAAACACTAAGCTAGTTGGCAGGGATAGAGCCAGTTACCTTCTTTCCCCTTGGGTCCTGTGATCCCAATAACTGACTTGAGGTTTGGGGATGTTTCCTTTGTTCTTTTCAGATCTGGGTTCAAGGGATGGGATCCCACAACCAGCTACTGAAGCCATGAATGGAAGTTGGATTATGGACTAGATATTGTGGCTAGCTCAGTAGGGAAGCAATGAGAA